>NC_044312.2:101230015-102430015 GCF_007474595.2 Lynx canadensis
CGGGGACAGAACCCGTGGGCAGGAAGAGCTGCCCCAGGACCACAAGGAGAGATTAGTTATATACTACGGAGTTGGGGAGAGGTAAAGTCCAAGGGAAGTTTCCAGTGAGATTTTCAGATGCCAAAGAAGATTCCCAGGATAGCGGAGGCCTAGCTATTGTCACGCTAAGGTTGTTTTCCCCTCTAGCAAAGCATTAGCATTAAGACAGAAGGCGGTTCCCTGAGGAACATTTTGCTCTGGCTGCCTCAAGTATTTGTCAATGGGCTGCAGGTTATAAAGAAATTTAGTTCCTTTGCCAGTTCCTTCTGCCTTTGTTTCATGCATCATTAGGGTCATGGAGGAATTCTACAAAGTGGTGGCTAATTAGGAATGTAAATATGGAAGAATTAGTAATAAGCAGAGAGGCACTGTTTCTAAGACCTGGCCAAGTTCTTTGTTCCTTCTTCCAAGGGCTTTTTGTACTTTTATTATAGTATTGGAAGTGATGTGAAACATGATGACTGAGTATCAAGTTAAAAGTATTTTACATAAGGGGCGCCTGGGTGGCTCAGTCGGTTAAGCGTCCAACTTCAGCTTAGGTCAGGATCTTGCAGTCCGTGAATTCAAGCCCCGCGTCGGGCTCTGGGCTGATGGCTCAGAGCCTGGAGCCTGCTTCGGATTCTGTGTCTTTCTCTCTCCCTGCCCCTCCCCCCACTCTTGCTCTCTCTCTCTCTTTCTCTCTCTCTGTCTTTTTCTGTCTCTCTCTCTCAAAAATAAATAAACATTAAAGAAGATTTTTTTTTTCAAAAAGACATCAGATATGTTTAAGTTTAAAAATTTTAATTTAGGTACTAAAAAAGAAAAAAAAGATAATAAATCATTGGCTACTATTGAAGGTTGCTGGGGTGTCAAGGCATTGCTCTGAAAACTGACAAATAAGGGAAACAAATATTTATTTTGTCTTTCTATTATGAGTTGCATTTCAGGGTTACCTAACAGTTTGTGAAGGGAAATTCAGGGAGAGTAAAAGCAGAAAAGAGGATGGAATTAGAAAATCGCGATTTCAGAACTCCTAATGTTAAAACATGCACCAAGGCAATGGTTTCAAGAAATATTAAAATCATTACGCAAAATGTTGGTGGGGAATGCTAAAATGAGGTGATCTAGCTGACAGGACCTGCATCCACAGATGGGACCGAGGATCCCTAGAAGACGATCAGTTAACAGGTGCTTTTGTGATCCAATGCCACGGGAGGAGTCAGAACCACGTCTGAACAATGCTTGCCGAACAGAAGCTAAAAGAATGAATCGGAACTAATAAAGCTTCTTGAGGTGTCAGTTTATAAAACCCAGGGCAGCAACAAGTCAAATGACGCCAATTAAAGCAGTAAGCCCAATGCAGAGAACGCAGCCTTCTGCAAAGGGTGCAAGTCTTCCGCAAAATTACCTGAACGCACATACCGGTCCACATGTGTGTGCATGCCCATGCGCCCCGCCCCCAGGGAACTGTTACATGATACATTGAGCATTTACATAATAAAGGAAACTGAGTTATAACAACAGAATATGTGTAGAATTTTGTAAGGATATATTTTTTGTTAGGTGGAATTTTGACGAGGGTATTTACTCAAATGTTCATTTTACCAACTGTCACACTTTTCATAAGTTCCTATTAATGACTCAGTTGTCTTAGCAAGTGGATTGATAGAGAAATATAATATTCTATAAATATCATTATATTGTAGAGGACTCAAATTAATAAGACTGGAAGTCAGGGACTCACTGTCCATTAAATGTTCTGGCCCTTCAGGACAAAGAGCAAGCCACATTAGTCTCGTTTTCCAGGCTGCACACAGGACTCTTGGCCAAGAAATACATTTAGGACAGAAAAAAACAATCAGCATGGCCAGCAGTTCTTGTGGATCTTGTTTTGAGGCTTCTCACATTGGCTCAAGGGCTTTTTGTTTCCTTGAATATTTTCAAAAGAAAAAAACATTAACTTTTAAAATAAGTTTTTCTAATTTGATTTTGAGAGAGACAGAAACAGGGCAAGTGGTCAAGGGCAGAGAGAGAGGAGAGAGAGAAAATCCCAGGCAGGCTCTGTGCTGCCAGCACGGAGCCTTATGTGGGGCTCGACGCCACGAGATCATGACCTGAGCAGAAACCAAAGTCGGACGCTTAACTGACTGAGCCACCCAGGCGCCCCGCCGTTAAACTTTTAAAAATTACATCGATAAACCTTTTTTATTCTTAAGCTATATCATCTCAGATTATTTCTGCAGAGCAGAAATTATTCAATGATAATTTCTTAATGAAAATGTACTATAAAAGTATTCCACTAATGGCATCCCATATTTTGTTATTGTTCCAATACCCATTTAGTAGCATAAACAGAGCTTTAAAGAACACCCATTGATATACCCAAGTAGGCTTCCTTCTTTTCCTTTCTGCCATGAATAATGTCACTTGGAAATATCCAAGTTATAATTTTGCAAGCAGATTTAGAAAGCACAAAACATCACGACGAACTGATTAATTATCGGGATGCGTAAAAACACAGTGTGTATTTTTTTTTAAGTTTTTACTTAAATTCCAATTAGTTAACATACAATGTAATATTAGTTTCAGGTATAGAATTCAGTGATTCATCACTTACATACAACACCTAGTGCTCATCACAAGTGCCCTCCTTAGTACCCATCACCCATTTCACCCATCCCCCCCACCCACCCCCGCTCCAGCAGCCCTCAGTTCCTTTCTATAGTTAAGAGTTTGTTTTCCTGGCTTGCCTCTCTTTCTCCCCCCACATTCATCTGTTTTGTTTCTGAACAGAAACAAAATAAATAAAATAAATGAAATCATATAGTATTTGTCTTTCTCTGACTGACTTATTTTGGTTAGCATAATACTCTCTATCTCCATCAACTGCAGGTGTTGCTGAGGATGTAGAAAAAGGGGAACCCTTTTACACTGTTGGTGGGAATGCAAACTGGTGCAGTCACTCTGGAAACAGTATGGACGCTCCTCAATAAGTTAAAACCAGAACTACCCAACGACCCAGCAATTGCGCTGTTAGATATCTATCCAAAGGACACAAAAATACTGATTTGAAGGAATACACATACTCTGATGTTTACAATAGCATTATCTAAAAGAGCCAAACTATGGAAATCACCCAAATGTCCATGGATTGATGACTGGATAAAGAGGAGTATATATGTCTAGACATATATCATAGACATAGACACTCACACAATGGGATCTTGCTCTGCCATAAAAAAGAACACAATCTTGCCATTTGCTGAGTATGCATTTGAAAATAAGTAGTGTTTGCTGTTTCCTTTGCCCCAAACTCCACACTCTTCTTCCCAATCTTTGTACGTCTTCCTCTCTCAGTTCATCATGGTACAGGCTCAAATAGTACTTCACTGTGGTCTTGTCTGGCCTCCTTATTTAAAATGGGGCACCTGGGTGGCTCAGTTAAGCTTCTGACTTTGGCTCAAGTCATAATCTCATGGTTCACGAGTTTGAGCCCCGCATTGGGCCGGCTCTGTGCTGACAGCTCAGAACCTGGAGCCTGCTTCGGATTCTGTGTCTCCCTCTCTTTCTGCCCCTCCCTTCCTTGCACCATGTGTCTCACTCTCTCAAAAATAAGTAAACATTAAATAATTTTTAAAAAATGATATCTTCAGTTATATACTTATAGCATTTATAATTACTAAAAAATGATCACATATTTATTTATTTGTACTCCCCATTAAATAGAAATTTGTTGACAAAGGAACATTCTTTCTCTTTTCCCCCAATATCTAAGATAGTACCTAGCTCATTATAAACTTATAATAAATAATTACTTACCCTCATCAGGTACCCAACCACTTTTCCCTGGTTCCTGTAGCAAAACACAAAATTCACAGAACAGTCCCTGCTTTAATTCTGAGCATGTACAACCTTCAGTCTTTATTCAATTGTATTGCTTGTTACTACAGAGAAATTATACATCTTTTGAAAGAAAAGTTTTAATGTGATCCACTTCCTTATTATTCTTATATCAACAGTGTAGCCTTGTATTTAATTGATATGTAAAAAACATTTGCCAAATGGATCAACGCGATAAAACTTTAGCAAAACTACCTGTAAATTTTTCTAAAGGAGAATACTTGAGATATTTTCCTTTTGCCGGTAATTTCACCATGCTGCTCCTGATGTTGAAAATGTCAAGATTTCTGATATAATAAACCTGATAAAGACAGGAAGTTGAGAGGAGTGCAAATTTCTTTTGGTTTGTTTGTATTCTGTTTTGTTGTGACTGCAGTTTCAAGAATCACTTCTAAAACATCCTTATCATTCTTTGTGAACTATCTCCTCTCTGCACTGAAATTCCTCGTAGTTCTGGTAGTTGGCTCTATTCCCAGTTCCTTTGGAAGGCCATATTTATTGTTCAGTGAAGACTCATGGTGCACTGACTTTATGCTACTCATTCATCTAGGAGCTTGGGATATATTAGTGAAAAAAGCAATGAATGATCTCTGCTTTCCTGGAACTTTTATCTTAACAGAAGAAAACAAGCAATGTACAAATAAAGAAATAAGTAAGGATTAAAATATATATTTGAGGGGCTCCTGGAAGTCTCAGTTGGTAAGCGTCCAACTCTTGACTTTGGCTCAGCTCATGATCTCATGATTCATGAGCTCGAGCCCTGCCTGGGACTCTGGGCTGATGGTGTAGAGCCTGCTTGGGTTTCTCTCTCTCTCTCTCTCTCTCTCTCTCTGTCTGCCCCTCCCCCCAATCACGCTCACGCACACACTCTCTCTCTCAAAATAAATAAATAAAGTAAATATATTTGAAACATGTGAAGTACTTTAAACACTATATTGGGTAGTAGAATAGCCCCAGTGGTAAAACAGTATGTTTTGGAGGGTATCACTGAAAAGCTGCATTGGAACAAAAACTTAAGGGAAAGCGTTACAGTGTGCAGGAAACATGAGGAGAAAAGACCATAAAGAAAGAGTCAGTAATAGTTTTTGGAAAACATAAAGCAAAACACAAAATCAAAGAGGTCAGACTAGATAGAAGAAGCAGAGGTGGTTAAGAGTAATAGAATAGGACAAGGTTTCAAAGGGGCTATTTTCCCAAGTTGATATTTAACTTTTTAAATATTTCTGCTTTAACTCTCAGTGAATCATGATGACCTAAAGGAGGGATCTTCACCCTTCTCCAACAGGGTCAGAGTGGATGGCAGGGAGGAAGACACTTATGCCTGCTATATGGTAGCCACTCAATATTTGATAAGGATGGTTTTTATAATTCCATAATTTTATAATGGTTGTAGGTATATATGGGACTAATCAGGGGTTGGAGAAGTGATTTTAAAATATAACATTTTGGTGCACCTGGATGGCTCAGTCGGCTAGGTGTCTGACTCTTGGTTTTGGCTCAGGTCATGATTTCATGGTTCATGAGTTCAAGCCCCACACTGGGCTCTATGCTGACAGTGTGGAGCCTGCTTGATATTCTCTCTCTCTCCCTGTCTCTCTGCCCCTCCCACACTCTCTCTCTCCTTTTCTTCCAGACTAAATTAATAAACTCAAACATATATTTATAGAAATTTTTATATAAAATTTTCCTAATGCTGCTCCAGGGTTTCAAGCATTACATTAGAGAAAAATGATTAATTTTAATTGTTTATTTCATGACCTCAAGAGAATGGGGCAAGACATAATCTCTAGGGCTCATGTCCCAAAGGTTGCACTATAGATATAAGAATATATCCATCAGTCCCAACCAAGAGTGGCCTTACCTTTGCCATCAGCAGGTTTGTTTTCAGATTCTAGAGACCGACTGATATTAATTTCAATGTAGGGTATCTGGGAAGCAGTACAGTGGGGGAAACTTAGACAGTTCTTGAGAATTATTTAGTCACTGCAGAAGTAACATATCTGGAACACGCAAGGAAGAGAAAGTGCATTTATGCTACACGGTTTTATCTCAGAGGGCCTGGCTCAGATGAACAAGGGGTACCCTGGGTGGGAGGATAGAAGAGGTCTGAGAACTTCAGGAATGTGCATTGTTCTGTTTCTGTAAGTTATGGGAGAAATAGTCAAGGTAGGATAGAGAAGATTGAAGTAAAATGAAACTAGCAGAGATTGAATAGACTATCTAGTGAAAAAAATTAAAAGGGGCCAGCTTTAATTAAGATGAGAAAGCAGAAAAAATTAGAGAATTAGAACAAAATAGGGAAAACAAAGGTAAGAAGATTTCAGCTGTTATATTTCTTGGACTCAATGGTAGAGAAAGATTTTACCAACAATGTAAAAATAGTATTTGGGATGCAAGAATCATCATGTTGAATATAACATTCATTTAAAATGAAACCTGAAAAGCCTTAGTCAGTTAAATATTATATTAAGCAAGAAGTGTGATAATGAGAACGTCTAGCTTCATGATGGATGTCTTTTGAGGTTGTCTTTAATACTCAGATGTATGACTATAGGGACAGAGGTCCATTAAGCTCTCAGTCTTGAATATGATCTGATATCTTTATTGATGGGCCATCTGAAACTATTTCTTGGGTTGTGGGACCAAAGATAACCTTACCATTGAGATGATTAAGAGTTTTCTGCTATGGTAAGATCTTTGAGGTGTTGGGCACCAACTGGAGAAGTACAATGATACTATTGTATTACTATTTTCTTCTAAAATGCCTTCATAGTGTATTACTACCTCGAGTGTTTAAAAAACCCTTCTCCTTCACAGATACTATATGGACAGAATGAATATCCTGCATGTCTTGAAGGGAGAGGAGAGGTGAGAAAAGAGAGAGAAAGAGAGAGATTCTTAGGCAAGGAAAGTTTCTAAGTCGCTTATTACTACTTTAGTTATTTCTGGGAGAGAAAATTTCCCTAATTCCTGTTCTTATTTCATCATGATGCTGATTTCTAGTGCAGCTCTTTGGTCTGTACATTGTCAGTAGACTATTTCCCATAGGCCCAGAGACTCTGGCTTGTCACAAATTACAAGTATGATCATCAATAAAAGAAATATCTTGGTATCTAGACCTAGAACAGGGGTCAGAGTCTGGTGTGGAGGAATGGACATATGGTTGGGATTCTGATCAAGGCTCTAGTCGCAGGTATGTAGATTGGTCATTATTGGCATGTCATTGGGAAAGTCAAGGTGTCTCCAGAAGTTTTGTCACCTCTAGAACAAGAAAGTAGACATGATTATCTTTAGCATCTAATCTAATTATTTATCAAGTAATGAGGTCACATTGACAATTTGGAGCCCATTAGTTGAGGAGAATACTCTGAAAAAATGAATTAACGTTGGGGCGCCTGGGTGGCGCAGTCGGTTAAGCGTCCGACTTCAGCCAGGTCACGATCTCGCGGTCCGGGAGTTCGAGCCCCGCGTCAGGCTCTGGGCTGATGGCTCAGAGCCTGGAGCCTGTTTCTGATTCTGTGTCTCCCTCTCTCTCTGCCCCTCCCCCGTTCATGCTCTGTCTCTCTCTGTCCCAAAAATAAATAAACGTTGAAAAAAAAAAAAATTAAAAAAAAAAAAAAAAAAATGAATTAACGTTTATTTTGATATCAGATTCACTGAGTCAGAAAGAAAAAGATTAATGTGTTGTATGAAATGAATAATAAAGGCAAAAACATAAAATGTTAAAGGTGTTTATGCTTAATGTCACAGTGTAAACCTGTGATGTAAAAATTAATTTATTTGGAAATTTCTCATGTTTGTACTGCTTATAGGGCTGACATAATCAGTCATTATATTATATTAGGTGTATTTTTTTTTAATTTTTTTTAATGTTTGTTTATTTTTGAGACAGAGAGAGACAGAGCATGAATGGGGGAAGGGCAGAGAGACAGGGAGACACAGAATCGGAAGCAGGCTCCAGGCTCTGAGCCATCAGCCCAGAGCCTGACGCGGGGCTCGAACTCACGAACGGTGAGATCGTGACCTGAGCTGAAGTCGGACGCTCAACCGACTGAGCCACCCAGGCGCCCCTATTAGGTGTATCTTTTATGCACTTATAATGTGCAAGGAGGGCTGAAAGGGCTATGCTAATATTTGATTTAAAATAACCATAAATCCTTTTATCTCATACTTTTATATGTAAATATTAAAATTACAGTTAATAATTTAAACAACTTTTAAAGATTTTATTTTTATGTAATCTCTACACCCAACATGGGGTTCGAACTTACAATGCCAAGACCAAGAGTCACATGCTCTACTGGCTGAGTCAGTCAGGCATCCCGAGAACTTAAAAAATTTTAATTCAGTAATTGTATTGCTTTTAAACTTAACGAACATTTCAAAAATGACTTTGTGTTTTCAAATATTAGACATTTAGCATATCTTACATAAAAATACATAGAGAAATTATGAAAAGATATTTTGCTTCATCTTCCAGTCTTGGTAAGGGGTAGTTAGGAAGCTTCTTAGATGCTCACTCCCTTACTATTTTTATTTTCAGGACCGATTCAGATTCTGACAAACAGAAACCATCATGTTACTTTCAGAGAGAAATAAAACTGGGGCTGTGTTCACTCTCTTGGGCTTCTCAGATTACCCAGAACTGAAAGTCCCTCTCTTCTTGATTTTTTTGGCCATCTACAGTGTCACTGTTGTAGGAAATATTGGGATGATAGTTATAATCAAGATTAACTCCAAACTGCACACCCCCATGTACTTTTTCCTCAGCCACCTCTCATTTGTGGATTTCTGCTATTCCTCCATCATTGTTCCCAAGACCCTGGCAAACCTAGTTGTAGAAGACAGGACCATTTCATTTCCAGGATGTATAGTACAATATTTTTTCTTTTGTACCTTTGTGGTAGCTGAATCCTTTTTATTGGCTGTGATGGCCTATGACCGCTTTGTGGCCATCTGCAACCCTCTGCTCTACACAGCGGCCATGTCCCAGAAACTCTGTGCCATGCTGGTGGTTGGATCATACGCATGGGGAGTAGCATGTTCCCTGATACTCACATGTTCTGCTGTCAGATTATCTTTCCAGGGTTTCAACACAATCAATCACTTCTTCTGTGAGTTCTCTGCATTGCTGTCCCTGTCTTGCTCTGATATTTACATCAATCAGTTGCTGCTTTTCATTTTTGCCACCTTCAGCGTGGTCAGCACACTGCTTATCATTCTCATGTCTTATGTGTTTATCCTTGTCACCATCCTCAAGATGCGTTCAGCCAGTGGTCGTCGCAAAGCCTTCTCCACCTGTGCCTCCCACCTGACAGCCATCACCATCTTCTATGGGACCATCGTCTTCCTCTACTGTGTTCCTAACTCCAAAAACTCGAGGAACACAGTGAAAGTGGCGTCTGTGTTTTACACTGTGGTGATTCCTATGCTGAATCCTTTGATCTACAGTCTGAGAAATAAGGACGTCAAGGATACAGTCAGCAAGATAACTAAAGTCTTTTCTTTTTGAGCATATTATTGCAGTATATTGTCCTTGAAATGTAAATCAAGTGGGCTAATAATTGTTGATTGTAAGATACATTTAAATATAATGAAGAGTTGGTGTACAATGGATTGGATGTGGATTTTGATCCAAGAGACTTACCTTGATGTTATCTTTTGCTCACTGGAAAAAAAAATCCGAAGCCCCTCTGACCTTTGGTTTTTAATCCAAAAAATTGAGGTAATATAAACTAGCTCCTAATCTGATTGTGAAGACTAAAACTTAATTTAGGTATCATGTGGAATACCTTGTATAATCTCAGTAAACATTAATTTTATTCCCCTTTCTTATAACATACCTCAAGTAGACTAGGTCTCAATAAACACATAAATATACCTCCAAAAGTACAACTAGCAATTAAAATAAAACATAGTCTTCATCTCCAAGGAATGCACAGTCCAGTGTCGACAGTAAGACAGTGAAGAAAGTGGCCACTGTATAAGGTGGGAAATAAAAAGTATCATAGAGTTTTTGAAAGAAAGAAAAGTTCAAGTCCATTTAGGGACTTTAGAGTAATGACTGCAAAAAATAGGTATCACCTGAACTTGGCTTTGGATAACAAATTGCACAGTTTCAGGAGACAACAGGTATGAGTTTCATTCAGAAGAGCAAAGCATCACACAATCATGAGGTCAGAATGTAATACTGAATCAGTAATCTAAAAAATATTTTATTGAGTGATTACTATATAACATATGTGTGTGTGTGTGTGTGTGTTGTGTGTGTTGTATTGTGTGTCTAGGTTACTTGGCATGAGTGGAAATTTAATAAGACATTGTCTATATCCTGAATGTGTTTCAAAGGAGCTCCATTGTGGCAGTGTGATAAGTTATGATGGCATCCGTCAAAGGCTTTTAAAGATGTTAGACTGGATTTCAGGAAATCTCTTTAATTTTTTAAAATTTTTTGAGAAAGAGAGATAGATAGAGGAAATGAGTGGGAGAGAGGGGCAGAGGGAGACAGAGACAGAGAATCTTAAGCAATCTTAAGCAATCTCCATGCTCATCATAGAGCCTGATGTGGGGTCAATCCTACAACCCTTGGATCATGACCTGAGCTGAAATCAAGATCAGCATGGCTCACCCAGCTGAGCTACCCAAGTGCCCCTGGATTTCAGAAAATCTTATGCAAAGAATAAGCATAATGAGTGTCTGCCCAACCTGTGTTTCATAGTAACATTCTGCCTATGAAGACATCACAAACATTATCAATCCTTTATCATTTTTTTTTCTGAACATGAACATAATCTCTGAATCCTTCTCAACTGAACTCCCGCCTTAAGAAAAAGTGCTCAGGGTCTCCTGGTGGCTCAGTCGGTTAAGCCCCTGACTTTGTCTCAGGTCCTGATCTCAGGGTTCATGAGTTGGAGCCCTTACATCAGGCTCTCTGGTCTCAGTGTGGAGCCCACTTTGAATCCTCTGTCCCCCTCTCTCTCTTCCCCTCCCTGGCATGCTTTCTCTCTCTGTCTCTCAAAAATAAAATAAACATTAAAAAACTGCCCAAAACCAATTGCTTCCATAACTATTCAAAAATAAAATAAAGTCAGATAGTGATTAGCACCAAGGCCTATTTATTTTATCTGGCAAATTCAACATACTAAGCCTCTGTAATATTAATAAGTCATGTTGCTTGAATGCCTTATACCTGGTTCTCTTTCTCTTTACTCAATAAGGAAGGACAGTTAAAATTGCAAACAAGTTATTAATAAAATGAAAAGTAATACATTTCTGCTGTTCTAGTAAAGGAGAACTATTTTATATGGGCTCAGGAAAGTTACTTAAAATGTGCATATTATTTTGAACTAATGATCATTATTAAAATGTTCTATTCATATACATCATAAAATATGGAATCACTTAAATAACCATTTTACATGGAAAGATACAATCTAACAAACAGTGTTTTAGAAATGGATGTCTGAGGAGGGAATGCATTTCTCTTCTTTGACTTCGGTTTCTCTGCATATCCACAAATTTATCTTTCACTTTCCGTTGGTCCTTTTTTTTTTCAAGACACTCAATACATTTTAGTGAGCCTTTTAGTGTACAACATGAGGTGAAAGGATAGTCAGTCCTCTTTAACCAATATTTTACACAGCTGTAGGAAAATATTTCAAACTTTAGGGAATTATAACAGATTACATATATTACAGGTTGGGAAGCAGGTAAACAATATCTTCATTCTTCAATTTTCCAGTTGAGTCTTCCTTTCCAATAGTATCCAGCTCTAATTAGTTACATAAATTTCTTCAAGGCCATGTTTTATTTTTGCTGATGTCTTCAGACCTGAAACTTTGCTATTTCAGTCAATACCCTTGAATTCCGCTTCAAAAATGTGTTTTGCATTGGGTGGAATTTTGGCACCTTTCTTTCAATAAGCCCATTCTGGATCAATCTCTAGTTAAGCCTTTTCTCCTTTACTCACTTATACACTTATACAATAAATTAACTCATTATTCATAAATTAATACAATTTACGTGCACTTATACAATCCTAATTTTCCTCAAAATTTAGGAAATTATTTACATTGAATTATTTTTGAAATATTTATATTGAATTAGGAATTCTTTACTTTGAATCAAAAAAGGGTAATTCCTCTTTAGAGAGACTCTTATTTTACTTCTGTTCTGCTTGGACAAAGGATGATCATTTTGGGGTAAAAGTAACACCAACCATTTTGCTCTTACTCTGAGGAAACCAAAGCCCGTAACACGTAAGTGACCCGGCCAAAGTTGTAAAAGCAATTGTTGACAGAAACGAAAGCAATCGGTTAAGACTCTAGACATATCTTCTACGAAACTCTAGCGGACAATCTTGTGTTTTCTTTCATTTCAAGTTGCCACATTTCAGACTCTTTATGATAGATTCTGTTGCTTCTATATAGAACATGACATATTAGCCTCTGAAATTTTTGGTTGTGTGCCTCTCAATTTTGAAAATAATTTAATATTGAATATAAAATATTGCATCATAATTTTAAATAGCAGCAAAAAGTGTGATTTCTCTTACATAATATAATTCACTTAAAATACATAAATAAAGGGGCACCTGGGTGGCTCAGTGAATTAGGCATCCGATCTTGGCTCAGGTCATGATCTCACCGTTCATGAGTTCAAGCCCGGTGTCGGGCTCTGTGCTGACAGCTCTGAGCCTGGAGCCTGCTTCACATTCTGTGTCTCCCTCTCTCTCTGCCCCTCCCCCACTCACATCCCATCTCTCTCTCTGTCTCAAAGAATAAATACACATTAATTTTTTTTTAAATCTTAAAAAAAGATAAAATGTGTTAATAGTTGTATTCAGAACAGTAACTGGGTCATAGAAAGTGGTCACTGTGAGCATTGGTTACTCTTCTTAGCAAAGGTGGTTTGTTATTCGCACCTATTTCTGGTATTTGACACAAGTCCGGTTTGACTTCAGCCCCGTGCCTTCCAGCTTCCGGATATGACACAGGCAAAGTTGATAAGACATACTCATCTATTTCATAACAACAGTCTGATCTCTGGTTCACAGAGCAATGGTGGGTGCAGCATAAAGTGCTCTACAATGTATCATGGACTCTGGGAGGAAACTTGTTGGGTTATAATAACAGGTGCCAAGCTGTTTATAGATTTTCCTCCTGTTTATATCTCACGGAAGGTGTTGGAGTTTCAGGATAGTAGTGTTCTCTTGACATCTCATTGATATATCAGAGAGATCAATAGTTGTTTGGGGAAGCTTAGGGAACATGAGTCCCAGAGATACACACACACAAAACCATAAAGCATTTCCATAGTAACATCTCCAGAACCAGGGGAACCACACTTCTCCCACAGGTAGTTGGACTACACTCTGTTTTCTTGGGGATGGGCATAAGTGATATTTTCCAGGAGCTGAATGCTTTTTCTCTATTTGTTCCTCATGAGTGTAATTTACTATGGCCATTTCTATGAAAACGAGGAACCGTAGAGGAGGACAGTAGTACCAAACATATTTTTAAAAGTCTGCATTTCACTCTTTCTTGATTAGAGAGTGTTTTAAGAAATGCCGTGCTTCAATCGCTTCTTTATGAAAACGTTTCTCCTGTGTGTCCTGAGACACAGTCTCAAAGGGGAACGTTAACTGTTTAATCTGCAGGACCAACAACCTTGTAACAGCTACTAGTGTAAGAGGGAAAAGGGTGGGAAGCAAATCGGGAGAATGCGTGGTCTCTCCTCGCCTTCCTCCTCTCGCACACTGACTCCATCCATGGAACCTGGAAAAGACCACGTGGAGGTTCCCCTGACAGTGAGCCTGGAGCCTGGAGTCTCTCTGATGCTGAGAGCTGCAGGAAGGGGCCCTCAGGACTGTTCCTGGAGGGACACAGACTTGGGGACCACCTGTGAGGCAGAAAGGAGAGGAATTACTTTGATCCTGTGCACAAAATGAGAAGTGTCTTTCCATAGCAGGTTTCTCATCCTTGGTACTATTGACCTTCTGGGTCAGATAATATTTGGGTGTTTGCGTGTGCTCTTGGTATGTGTGTGGGGGGTGGCGGGGGTGGGGCAGCCATGTGCACCATAGACTGTTCAGCAAAATCCCTGGTCTCTACCCACTAGATGTCACTAGCACCCCTTCCTATTGGGAGAACCCAAAACGTCTTGGGACAGAGCCACAGGTCCCAGAGGCATCAAAATCGCTCCTGCTCCAGAACCACTTCTCTATAAAGAGTCAACAGCCTGATTTTTCACCTTCAGACTTGAAAACAGGCAAGGTTTTCAACATTGTGTACTATGTTGGGCTCAGAAAAAGACACCTCACTTTTACTGACCATTGAAGAGAGAGAACCATATTATCAGAATAACTATTTGTTTTCAGACTGGGATTTCTCAACGCGCATATCTTTTACCTTTTTGAAATCATTTGACCAAAGGGGGACATACCTAGTGGCTTGAATCTTAGTGAAGACCGTGTTTCCTCCAGGAATAATCCACCAGGGACTCCACCTCATAAAGCAGGTTCTAATTTCTTTTCAAATGATTAGAAGAAAATATTTATTGTCATGGGTTTTGTAAGGGTTAAATAGGCAGCAAATTATGTATGCCTATACAATATTTTATGTGTACATTCTGGCTTCATGTTTTTTAACTTACCATTTTATCATAATGATTTTTCAGGCCATTAAAGGGCCTTCAAAAACATCCTGTTAATAGTTGCATAGATTTCCATAATATATATGTACCCTAGCTTTCACCATTTCCCTCTTGTTTTTCAAATCTTTTTAATATTTACCTATTTTTGAGAGACAGCATGTGCGAGCAGGGAAGGGGTAGAGAGAGGGAGACAGAGGATGCAAAACAGACCTTGCACTGAAGACAGACAAGCAGATGCTGGGCTACAAGTCACAAACTGTGAGATCATAACCTGAGCCAAAGTCAAACACTTAACCGACTGAGCCACCCACGTGCCCCTGACCATTTCCCTCTTGCTGGACATATTATTGCTGAAATTTACTCTCATAAATAATGCTACAATGCAGCAGGAAGACTTTTGGTAATACTTCCCTATGTACATCTTTGATTCGTTCTTCAAATAGATTTAAAACTGAATTTATTTGTCTAATAGGTTAAGGCTTCAGAGTCAGAGTTATAGGAAGTTTGAGACCAACTACAAACTCCCTGAACAAAAAAAGACAAGAAAGACCATGAATAGGAGAATCACTATGTTACTTTATAGAAAAAAAAGCTAGTGTGGAGGATAAAAGCTACTTCCCCATCAAAAACATATGGATAAAAAATGAACACTTGTGGGTTAACAGTCTTCAACTGACATGCTTCTCATCATTTCAGTGGAAAACAGGGAAGGATGTGGTGTATTTCAAAACATTATTTTCTGAGATCTCACTAGATTCAGTACTCATTAAACAGTCTGCCAGGAAAAAGGGATTTGAGTTTCATAACACAATGTGGCTAATTATGTTTGAGGTCTTTCTAGTGATTCAGTGTCAATCTGTAAATTGTGTAGGACTCGCTTAAGGAATCATATACACCGTGATGGATGTGGATGTTTCTGTGTGATCTGTGAATCAACGTGTGACCTTACGCATCTTTCCACAATGCCTGCACTATTCCTAAACTTCACAAAAGCCGTGTCCTAATTCTTTGCGGAAAAACTTAACTATCTTACGCGTTTTCACGTCTTTTTTTTAAGAGATTGCCAAAAAAATGAATCTGAGATCATACAGTGGAGGATAACTATGAATATTTTTCTCCAACCTCAATCAAATGGGAACATGGGCAAGGGAAACTGCTCCGGTGTGACCGAGTTCATTCTCCTCGGATTCGCAGAAGCCCCCGAGTTGAGAGTCGCCCTCTTCTCTGTGTTCCTTCTCATCTATGGAGTCACGGTGCTGGGCAACCTGGGCATGATGGCAGTGATTCAGGTCAGCTGTCACCTTCACACTCCCATGTACTTTTTCCTCAGCCACTTGTCCTTTGTGGACTTTTGCTACTCCACCGTCATCGTGCCAAAGATGCTAACTAATACCTTAAATGAGGACAAAGCCATCTCGTTCCTGGGGTGCACCGTGCAATTCTACTTGTTTTGTACATGTGTGGTAAGTGAGGTCTTCCTTTTGGCTGTGATGGCCTATGACCGCTTCGTGGCCATCTGCAACCCACTGTTGTACACGGTCACCATGTCCCGCAATCTCTGTGTGGAGCTGGTGTCTTGTTGCTACCTGTGTGGGATGGTGTGTTCTCTGATCCACTTGTGTTTAGCTCTGGAGATCCCATCCTACACATCAAATGTGATTGACCACTTCTTCTGCGATCTGCCCCCTCTCTTGTCCCTTGCTTGCTCTGATGTCACTATGAATGAACTGCTGCTGTACATCGTGGCCACCTTCAATGAGATCACCACCATCGTGATCATCCTCACCTCCTACTTGCTAATTCTCATTACCATCCTGAGGATGCACTCTGCCGAGGGAAGGCGCAAAGCCTTTTCCACCTGTGCCTCCCACCTCACAGCCATCCTTGTCTTCCACGGAACAATCCTTTTCACTTACTGCCGGCCCAGTTCTGGCAACAGTATGGATACTGACAAGGTGGCCACGGTGTTCTACACTGTAGTGATTCCCATGCTCAACCCCCTCATCTATAGCCTCCGGAACAAGGATGTGAAGGAAGCGCTCAGAAAAATGGTGAGCTCCAAAATATTTTCCTAGAAAATATTTTCTTTGTGAGACTCAAGTTCCCACAGGGCAGGCTGGTTGAGCAGTGAATGGGTGGTTGTAGTGTTTGAGTGGAGGGTAGAGCCAGGGGGTAGGTAGTTAAGAGCGATTCTTTTTGATTCACTTACCTTTATGAATCTTCAATTTGCCTCAAAGTTAGGACTGAGTATATTTCAAATTTTAAGCCTACTTCTTTTCTTTTCTTCAATCTATAATCTTTGAAATGGATAGGAGTAATGGATTTTTAAGACATGTTTGGTTTGCTCTATAACCTTCATAAGCTTAATGAAGAACTCTTGAGAATCATGCTTTCTTTCAGTATCTATGATGGAAAATTCATTCCTTTTCAAAATTGAATTCCTGCTATTTTACAATGAAGAACACATCTTTGTCCAACAGTTGATACATGGAGTGAGATTTCTACATGCACACATGTCATTTTTATCTTTTTATTCTTTTTGATACATTTATTGCTTATTTTTTGTTTTCCTTATTATTTGTCTCAGTGTACAGTGTTTTTGGAACTTCAGATAGTATCTCATCTGAAAAAGCGGAGTTAATCTTAATTACTTCACATGGATGTTAGTAAAATTAAATTGCATGTCATGTGCAAAGAGCCTAGAATAATCCCTGGCACATAAATAGTTTTCTGTTTCTCTCTCTTCCTTCCCTTATATTGTCCTAATATTACATATATACTTTTGGTCACATGTGCACACACACACACACACACACACACACACACACACAGATTTGCCATCATTGAATAACCCTTACTACAAGTAGCTGCATTTCTGACTTAGGTCACTTGTCACATTTTTGTTGTTTGTTTCCTCAATTTTTGTCTCCATTATAACTCTCCATTTGGATCAAATGCTGTCACTTAAAATTGGAATTCTAAGCTATTTGTAGAAAACATAAATATTTCTTTTTCAAGCCAAAATATGGAGAGAGCCTAAATGTCAATCAACTGATGCATGGACAAAGAAGATGTGATATATCTATATCTATATCTATATCTATATCTATATCTATATCAACTATATCTAGAGAGAGAGAGGAATATTACTGAGCCACCAAAAAGAGTGAAATCTTGCCATTTGCAACAACCTGGATGGAATTAGAGAGGATTATGCTGAGTGAAATAAGTCAGTCAAAGGCAAATACCATATTATTTTCTCTCATATGTGGAATTTAAGAAACAAAGCAGATGAACATAGTGGGGAAAAAAGAGAGCTAAACCATAGAATAGTCTCTTAACTATAGGGAAGAAACTGAATGTTGCCAGATGGGAGGTGGGTGGGGGAGTGAATTAAACGTGTGATGGGTACTAAGGAGGGCACTTGTGATGAGCACTGGGTGTTGGATGTAAGTGATAAATCACTGAATTCTACATCTGGAATTGATATTACACTGTATGTTAACTAAATGGAATTTAAATAAAAACCTGAAAAAAATCATTTTCAGGGTGCATACTGGACTTTATGTTACATCCCTGTGGTTCCTGAATTAATTCTGCTATGACAGTGTGTGACAGCTTCGTGGCCATTTGCAACACTTTGCATTACACAGGTGCTGTGCCCCAGAAACCCCGTGCCCTACTACAGGTTGTATCATATGCATGGGGAGTAGCATGTTTCCTGAAACTCACATGTTCTGCTTTCGAGGTATCTTTTAGTGGTTCATCACAATCAGTCACTTCTGTGAGTTCTCCTCACTAATGTCTCTTTCTTATTCTGAGTCTTACGTCAGCCAGTTGCTTCTCGCTGCTTCTCACAATGAGGTGAGCACAGAGCTCTTCCTCCTCCCGTCTTATGGGGTTTTCATTGCCACCTCTCCAGATACATTCATCTGGTGAGCATCAAGAAATCCTCTTCAACTGTCAGCTTCACACTTGACCGATCACCGTTTTCTACAGCACCATTCTCTTCTCCTAGTCTCTGCCCTACCTCCTAAACCTCCAGGCACACAAAGTGATACCTGTTATGTACGGTGGTGATCCTCGTGTTGAAGCCCCTTATCTATAGACTGAGATACAAGGACACGAAAGACACAGACACTTTTTTTTTTCATAGTGAATGGTAAACACTTACCTCTGTTATTATAGAACATCTTTCTGTGATTTTTGAAGGACCTGTCAATCAAGCTCACTTTTAAACATCACTTTAGATTTTCCAAAAGACAGAATACTTACAATGGGAAGAATATGAATTTTAGGTCTGAGAAATCATACCTGGCTCTGATAATATAAAATCGGCCGGTTGGTTTATCTGAACCAGTCTTTATCTACAAAAATGATATAATGTGATGTAACTCATGGAGTGGAATGTGAAAAAAAATAAAATGTAGACAACATATCTGCATTTGTGTATGTGCAATACATGCTAGTTGTATTGTCTTCTCTTCACTGCTAAGCGATAGGTTGCAGGTGTTAAATACACAGCCACTTTTGTAGTTTAAATTCAATGAAATAGACGACAGGAAAGAAATACATAGTCTTCTTTTCAAAAACCTCACAAGCCAGTAGTATTAGTAAATATCATAATGTTTGGTCAGGAGACACGTCAAAATCATATGTGGATATCAAAGTGATTATTTCATAATTGCGTGCATCCTTTGCTTGACCTTGAAGGATGGGCAGGTTTTGAAAAGACACAGAAGAGAAAGACACAAGGTGTGTTCAGGAGTAAAGAACAGGAACAACATTCGAGAGGTGAGCATGAATAATAAAGCCAATGATTCAGCACTATTGTGAGCTACTGTTTTATGTCATATGCATTCAAGGTATCTTGTTAGGTGCTGGAAGGAATGAGAATTTGCATAAGATACACTTATTATTCTCAATTCCTTCAAAAAGAGCTCCCATGTGGAGGGTGCAAATATTACAAGAAGTTTAGAAATACTAGCGTGTTTCCTAGAATAGTGACAACAAAAACAAAACAAATATATTCACGTTCTATGTTTTAGGCTCCCTAAACATTTATTTTCCTTAAATGTTGTTTTAAATTGTCATTTGTAAATTATAATCTTAACAAGTAATTAATCAAACCTAGGTTATTGTGTCTATTAGGAAAGATTAGCTTTTCTCTGGTAGTAGTAACATTTATTATAAGATGGCCTCATAGATAAAGGTGTCTAATTTTCAAAAATCTTATGACATCGTATTTATCTTTCTTCTGTCATTAATTTTGCTTGAATTACTTACGTATCCTTTGTTTGGTACTCTTTGTCATTGGTAAATCCCAAATTAGTCCAGAAAATTATTATGAGAAAAAATAATAGCTGTGTTTGTTGAGGGTAAAATAAACACTGGATAATAACCATATATTTGTTCATGAAATAATTTGGAATGGTTCTGTGATCTTAAACTTACAGTAATTAATTAAAGTCAACTTATTTCAGAAATAGAACTATATAATTATGACCCAAACTATCTTATATATTTGCATATATTCATGTATATGAAACTGCCTTCTTTTACACATTGTCACTTGATTTGAACTTACCTGGAACGCTTGTAGAAAAGTAGCAGAAATGTTATATTGTTCTTGATTGGAGTCAATGATGAAAATGAAAACTAACCTATGAAATTTAATAGATGCTTCTAAGTGTTTAGAGGGAAATATATGTCTTTAAATAACTGTATTAGAAATAAAGAAAACTCTCAAAGTTAGAATCTTAGCTTCCACATTAAGAATCAGAAAAAAAGAAAAGAAAAGAAAAGAAAAAGAAAAAAGAACAAGGGAGGTTATAATAAAGACCAGATTATCAGTCAATAAAGTAGGAAAATTAAAAGTAGAGATCATTGAGTTTGCACTGTGAAAAGATTACTACCATTGACAAAATTTTAGCTAGAATTACTAGGAGAAAAGGAAACCAGAAACAAATTAGTACAATTAGTAAGGATAGTAATCTTGCAAAAATTGTATGCCAACAATTTAGTCAACTTAGACGATACAGACAGATTTGAAAAAGATAAATTTTCCCAAGCTGACAAAGAAGTAGAAAATCTGAATAGATATGTGACAATAAATTCAATGTGTAATGAAAATATTCCCACACTCCTTCCATCAATATTCAGACAATTACTATTACTAAATATGTATGTAGGCAATAACACTGGTTGTTACACAGATGGCTTCACCAGTTACTTTTACTAAATAACTACATAAGCAATGGTACCAATTGTGAGTTACTCTATTTAGGAGATGGAGACCGTGATCCTTTTTCCAATTCATGCAGTTATATCAGTATTACCCTGATACCAAAGCCAAACAAAGACAACACACAGAGGAAAACAGAAACCAAAATCCCTCATGGATACAAACCCAAGAATTCTCAACAAATCCTTGTATCCAATAATAAGATAAAATAGATGCACTAAAACATATAAAAGGCTTATGAGCCACACCAAGGGAGATTTATCTCAGAAATGCGAAGTTGGTTTAACATATGAAAAACAATGTAATAGATCACTTACATAGAATGAGGGAGATGGGGAACCGGATGGAATGTCTCCTCAGCCTTGAATGCCGTCTTTGGCACATCAATTTTGTAAAATATAATCGTATTATATGATAGTTGTGAGAATACCAATTTATTTCCTTGAAATTACATTTTACCACATATACCTTTACAAATTTATGTACACAGCTAGTGATACACAGAGACGAATGGAAAACTGTGGCTTAGATTGATCTTTTAAAGTCAGAAGAACACATCTGGGAAAGATATCTGAGGGGTCCCATTTGATGACTTCCACTATTGCACATGCATTAGAAAAAAAACTTCAGTCTCAGAAATCTCTCTGGATTTATTTATTTTTTTCCATACATTCATATGGGTGGAAAACCAGATGGGCCTCAATTTCTTTCATTGATCATTTATTTTGAATGTGTCCAAGTTTCAACCGCCTGTAAGATAAGCATAAAAACTGGAATTGCTCTCCTGGCTGGTTACTAGGAAGCTAAAGTAAGTGAATATTTGTATAATAGTTAGAATGGGTTCCAACACATAGCAAGTGTGAGTTATTATATGGTTTTCTGACCACTGGAGTCATTATTTTTTTTTGTTATTTAGAAGAATTCTGATGCAGCTGTAGTCCCTGTGCCCTACAGGAATCTAGGGGATGTTGTAATGTTATAAGAAAGGAAGAACTTCTAAGAGATATGCATGGCATGTCATTATGGCAATATGAGCTGTGTCCCACACATATGACACTTAATGTGACCTCTATCATGTAGCACCACAAATTCTGGGAGGAGGCATATGTGGTTTTAAACCATTGTTTCCCAATTTGGGATAATTTAAAAAATAAATTTCCTGATGATATTCCATGGAGATGAACTATTAGTTGTGTTATATCATACGTCACCTTGGTTTAATTTTTATATATTTTGTTATACCATAGAGATTAGTAATTGTTTGGGAGCTTAATGGGCCCATCCCCCAGGAGCTTAAATTACAGTATAAGTAAGTGTCTGCTTGCTATATACATCTCATATCTTCAGCACCAGGGACAAAACGTAGGTCACTCAGGTTTGTTAGCAAGAACTAGGTTTTGGTTACTTGAAAATAGAAATGAATATATTTTGTCCGTAAACAATTATTTTAAAGATATATTGAACTCAACTCTCTTCTAATTAGAGAATGTTTTAACAGGACCCATATTTTCTGTGCAGTTACTGTTTAGAGTGCTTTTGTGTTTTGGTATTCAGAAACTATTAATGGTGAATTTGGAACTGTTTTCTCTGTAACATAAAACATGGATGTGTTGAAAAGAATGCTAAATAAACAAATGGTACCTCTCTCTCTCTCTCTCTCTCTCTATCTCTCTCTCTCTCTCATCTCTTACCACCCATTTTTCAGACCGATCTCTATCACAGCATCTAACATGTATGACCATTGAGAGTGTCCTTAGTTTTCATATTAATGCTGAGGTTTGCATTTCTGTTCCTGCCAGATGGTTATCGAGAGTCAGGACTTAAGAACTCTCTGTGGTTAGAAAAAGAGATGAATTCTTTTGGATTTGTTTTGGGTTTGTTATGAAATGGTTTCTTATCATCAGCCTAGGAGATTAAGAAGCAAAACATTTGCCAGGT
Organism: Lynx canadensis; assembly: GCF_007474595.2. NCBI lineage: Eukaryota > Metazoa > Chordata > Mammalia > Carnivora > Felidae > Lynx > Lynx canadensis. The sequence continues at coordinate 101,252,769 of NC_044312.2, forward strand.
TGAATATCCTCTTTGAGAAGTAGGCAAGTAGGTAAGGTATTTTGCTTTGTTTTGTTTTTGTTCTTGGTCAGGTAATGAAAAACTGTGACTTAAGGGAAGTGATATGTTTCCATGTCTTTAAGGTTAGCTCAAGAGACCAAGAAGATACCAAGATATGCTTCCATTCCAGAACCTCTTCACTCAATTTTCATTACGCGTAAGTGTAAAAGTCATGAGTCTAGTCCTCGTGCTGTCTAGAAGTGGGAGCAGAGAATAGAATCCCTCAGTTTTTATTTGCCTTTTCCTTTAGGAAGGACCTCAGTGGTAGATCTCCCTTATATAGAGCATACAATGTAATCATTTCTGCAACCAACTACTTAAACAATCTCTATCATGTGTATTCATATCTCTATGGGTGCATCTTCATTTGCGTCTATATGTATATGCTGAGTGTACTATTCAGTATCCTTTTTATTTAAAAAAAAACACCTCATAAATGGGATTTTACATAGCATGATCCTTTTCTGTCCTAGATATGACACCCCAAAGTTTAACACTTGCTCCACTTCTGAAAATATTTTTTATGGTAAATATTATAAACAGTAACGCAATACAGTTTTGGACATGATTTTTCACAATATTACCAATGTAACTAAATATCTTTTAATAGCTTATGAGGAATAAAATCTATCAAAAAAATATCAAATAGCTTTTATTGTTGTCAGGGTCAAGACTTGGATATATGCCCCTTCATTACTTTCCAGAAAAAGGTATTCAAGAGATCTATCTCTCTGAATCTTTATTAGCATAGATCGTTATTATTATAATTGATTAAGCTAGTAAATCAATTAACCACATAGTGGGTTTGATAGGCACAATTCTCACCTTCAATGTATATTTTAAATCTCTTGTTTCATAATTCAGATTTTAACGAGTTTTTGTGAGCCACAGCATCAAAAATTCTATCACACTTTTCCAAAATAGAATATGAGAAAAATTTGTCTCAAATTTATGTTCCTGATAGAGTCACGTAAAAATAAAAAAACAAAAGAGTGTTTGGAGAATCAGAGTAGGTGTTACTCTCCTGGACAGAGCTTATTAAGTTTCTTCAGAGAACAGATGCTAGTGTCTGTATGGCTTTGAAATATATCATTGAATCTATCTTAAATTCCACCCAGAAACTGAACTTAATCATAGATAAAGTGATAGATAAGGGTTGGAATCATTCAAGGTTTCTGCTGATGCCTAAGTCAACTTTGGTCAGTGGGATCCACTGAGACTTTTAACCTTTTGAATTACTTGACCACTGTGCTTCTGTTGTATCTTATAGATACATTGTTTGATATCAATGTTATATTTTTCTGAAATTAATGTTAACCTGTTTTTTCCTCCCTTTTTAGAAGAAAGACAATATTTATCATTTGTTTTCCTAAGTCCAACACCTTGCAGGAATGGGCACGGGAAACTGTTCCAGTGTGACCGAGTTCATTCTCCTCGGATTCTCAGAAGCCCCCGAGTTGAGAGTCGCCCTCTTCTCTGTGTTCCTTCTCATCTATGGAGTCACGGTGCTGAGCAACCTGGGCATGATGGCAGTGATTCAGGTCAGCTGTCACCTTCACACTCCCATGTACTTTTTCCTCAGCCACTTGTCCTTTGTGGACTTTTGCTACTCCACTGTCATCGTGCCAAATGTGCTGTCCAGTATCTTAAACAAGGGCAAAGCCATCTCCTTCCTGGGATGCATGGTGCAATTCTATTTCTTTTGTGCCTATGCAATCACTGAGGTCTTCCTTTTGGCTGTGATGGCCTATGACCGCTTCGTGGCCATCTGCAACCCACTGTTGTACACGGTCACCATGTCCCGCAATCTCTGTGTGGAGCTGGTGTCTTGTTGCTACCTGTGTGGGATGGTGTGTTCTCTGATCCACTTGTGTTTAGCTCTGGAGATCCCATCCTACACATCAAATGTGATTGACCACTTCTTCTGCGATCTGCCCCCTCTCTTGTCCCTTGCTTGCTCTGATGTCACTATGAATGAACTGCTGCTGTACATCGTGGCCACCTTCAATGAGATCACCACCATCGTGATCATCCTCACCTCCTACTTGCTAATTCTCATCACCATCCTGAGGATGCACTCTGCCGAGGGAAGGCGCAAAGCCTTTTCCACCTGTGCCTCCCACCTCACAGCCATCCTTGTCTTCCACGGAACAATCCTTTTCACTTACTGCCGGCCCAGTTCTGGCAACAGTATGGATACTGACAAGGTGGCCACGGTGTTCTACACTGTAGTGATTCCCATGCTCAACCCCCTCATCTATAGCCTGCGGAACAAGGATGTGAAGGAAGCACTCAAGAAAGTGTTGGGATCTAGATTACCTTTTGAAAAACTATTTTCTTAACTAGACTCAGAGTTTCATCAGAGACTTTAATGACGGGCTGGATTTGGGTGTGTGTGAATGGAAAAGTAAAGTAGGGAAATAAAACTTGGGGACTCTGCATGCTGTTTTGTTTTCCACTTGCTTATCTAATTAAGCCATATAATATCTTTTATGGATAATTTAAATACACCTCTATGGGACCATATCTGTGTTATTCTTATATCAGTAGTGTAGCTTTGCAACTGTTATGCAAAAATATTTTCCAAATGGTTCAACATGATAAAACTTTAGAAAAACTACGTGTAAATTTTTCTAAAGGAGAATACTTGAGATATTTTCCATTTGCTGATAATTTCACCATGCTGCTCCTGATCTTGAAAATGTCCAAAAAAAAAAGAAGAGAAAAGAAAACAAAAGAAAAGAAGAGAAGATTTAAGGTCAAGATTTCTGTTATAATAAAACCTGATAAAGACAGGAAGTTCAGGGGTGCCTGGGTGGCTCAGTTGGTTGAGCATCTGACTTCCCATGTTCATTCTCTGTCTCTCTCTGTCTCTCAATAATAAGTAAATGTTAAGGAAAAAAATATTTAAAAAAAAAAGGAAGTTCAGAGGAGTGGATATTTTTTTTTTGGTTTATTTGTATTTTGTTTTATTGTGACTGCAGTTTCAAGAACCACTTTTAAAACATCCTTATCATTCTTTGTGAACTATCCCCTCTCTGCACTGAAATTCCTCGTGGTTCTGGTAGTTTGGCTCTATTCCCAGTTCCTTTGGAAGGCCATATTTATTTTTCAATGAAGACTCATGGGGCACTGACTTTATGCTACTCATTCATCTAGGAGCTTGGGATATATTAGTGAACAAAGCAATGAATGATCTCTGCTTTCCTGGAACTTTTATTTTAGCAGGCAATATACAATTAAAGAAATTAATTATTATTAAAAATACATTTGAACCATGTGAAGTATTTTAATCACTCAATTGGGTAGTAGAGTAACTCCTAAAGTAAAACAGTATGTTCATAGAAGATTTCACTGAAAAGCTGCATTTGAACAAAAACTTAAGGGAAAGCGTTTCAGTGTGCAGGAAACATGAGGAGAAAAGACCATAAAGAAAGAGTCAGTAATAGTTTTTGGAAAACATAAAGCAAAACACAAAATCAAAGAGGTCAGACTAGATAGAAGAAGCAGAGGTGGTTAAGAGTAATAGAATAGGACAAGGTTTCAAAGGGGCTATTTTCCCAAGTTGATATTTAACTTTTTAAATATTTCTGCTTTAACTCTCAGTGAATCATGATGACCTAAAGGAGGGATCTTCACCCTTCTCCAACAGGGTCAGAGTGGATGGCAGGGAGGAAGACACTTATGCCTGCTATATGGTAGCCACTCAATATTTGATAAGGATGGTTTTTATAATTCCATAACTTTTATAATGGTTGTAGGTATATATGGGACTAATCAGGGGTTGGAGAAGTGATTTTAAAATATAACATTTTGGGGGCACCTGGATGGCTTAGTTGGCTAAATGTCTGACTCTTGGTTTTGGCACAGGTCATGATTTCATGGTTCATGAGTTCAAGCCCACACTGGGCTCTGTGCTGACAGTGTGGAGCCTGCTTGGTATTCTCTCTCTCTCCCTGTCTCTCTGCCCCTCCCACACTCTCTCTCTCCTTTTCTTCCAGACTAAATTAATAAACTCAAACATATATTTATAGAAATTTTTTTTTTAACGTTTATTTATTTTGGGGACAGAGAGAGACAGAGCATGAACGGGGGAGGGGCAGAGAGAGAGGGAGACACAGAATCAGAAACAGGCTCCAGGTTCTGAGCCATCAGCCCAGAGCCTGACGCGGGGCTCGAACTCACGGACTGCGAGATCGTGACCTGGCTGAAGTCGGACGCTTAACCGACTGCGCCACCCAGGCGCCCCTATTTATAGAAATTTTTATATAAAAATTTCCTAATGCTGCTCCAGGGTTTCAAGCATTACATTAGAGAAAAATGATTAATTTTAATTGTTTATTTCATGACCTCAAGAGAATGGGGCAAGACATAATCTCTAGGGCTCATGTCCCAAAGATTGCACTATAGATATAAGAATATATCCATCAGTCCCAACCAAGAGTGGCCTTACCTTTGCCATCAGCAGGTTTGTTTTCAGATTCTAGAGACCGACTGATATTAATTTCAATGTAGGGTATCTGGGAAGCAGTACAGTGGGGGAAACTTAGACAGTTCTTGAGAATTATTTAGTCACTGCAGAAGTAACATATCTGGAACACGCAAGGAAAAGAAAGTGCATTTATGCCACATGGTTTTGTCTCAGAGGGCCTGGCTCAGATGAACAAGGGGTACCCTGGGTGGGAGGATAGAAGAGGTCTGAGAACTTCAGGAATGTGCATTGTTCTGTTTCTGTAAGTTATGGGAGAAATAGTCAAGGTAAGATAGAGAAGATTTAAGTAAAATGAAACTAGCAGAGATTGAATAGACTCTCTAGTGAAAAAAATTAAAAGGGGCCAGCTTTAATTAAGATGAGAAAGCAGAAAAAAATTAGAGAAAAATTAGAACAAAATAAGGAAAACAAAGGTAAGAAGATTTCAGCTGTTATATTTCTTGGACTCAATGGTAAAGAAAGATTTTACCAACAATGTAATAATAGTATTTGGGATGCAAGAATCATCATTTTGAATATAACATTCATTTAAAATGAAACCTGAAAATCCTTAGTCAGTTAAATATCATATTAAGCAAGAAGTGTGATAATGAGAACATCTAGCTTCATGATGGATGTCTTTTGAGGTTGTCTTTAATACTCAGATGTATGACTGACTATAGGGACAGAGAGGTCCATTAAGCTCTCAGTCTTGAATATGATCTGATATCTTTATTGATGGGCCATCTGAAACTATTTCTTGGGTTGTGGGACCAGAGATAGCCTTAACAGAGAGATGATTAACAGTTTCCTGGTGTCTAGACCTAGAACATGGGTCAGAGTCTGGTGTGTAGGAATGGACACATGGCTGGGCTCCAATCAGGGCACTAGTCACGGATACATAGATTAGTCCCTACTTGCATATCGTTGGGAAAGTCAAGGTTTCTTTTATCACCCCTAGAATTAGGAAGTGGACGTGATTATCTTTATCACCTATTCTAATTATTTATCAAGCGATGAGGAAAGATTGACAATTAAGAGCCCATTTGTTGAGAAGAATATCCTGAAAAACAAGTTAAGGTTTATTTGATATCAGATTTACTGAGTTAGAAAGAAAAAGATTAAAGTACTTTGTGAAATGTAACATAAAGTGTTATGGGTGTTTTTTCTTAATGTCATAGTGTAAACATATGTTGTAGACATTAATTTGTTTGGAAATTCCTCATTTTTGTACTGATTATAAGGCTGGCATAATCAGTCATTATTATCCTAGGTGTATCTTTTATGAACTTCTAATGTTCAAGGGAAACTAAAAACTTTATGGGAAGTTTGATTTAACAACCATAAATCCCTTTATCTCATATACTACTTATAAATATTAAAATTTACAGTTGGGAATTTAAACAATCTTTAAAGGTTTTATCTATCAACTTATTTTTTTATTTGTTTGTTTGTTTGTTTATTTATTTATTTACATAATCTCTACACCCAATGTGGGTCTTGAACTTAAAACGCCGAGATCAAGAGTCGCATGCTCTAGTCAGCCAGGCACCCCAAAGACTTAAAATTTTTTAATTCAATAATTATATTGTTTTTTAACTTAAAGAGCATTTAAAAACTGTTTTGCATATTTTCAAATATTAGATAGCATATCTTGCTAACAAACACATAAAGAAATTATGAAAAGACATTTTGCTTCATCTTCAGTGGTGTAAGGGGCAGATAGGCAAGCTTCTTAGATGTTCACTCTCTTTAATATTTTTATTTTCAGGACCAGTTCAGATTCTGACAGGCAGAAACCATCATGTTACTGTCAGAGAGAAATAAAACTGGGGCTGTGTTCACTCTCTTGGGCTTCTCAGATTACCCAGAACTGAAAGTCCCTCTCTTCTTGATTTTTTTGGCCATCTACAGTGTCACTGTTGTAGGAAATATTGGGATGATAGTTATAATCAAGATTAACTCCAAACTGCACACCCCCATGTACTTTTTCCTCAGCCACCTCTCATTTGTGGATTTCTGCTATTCCTCCATCATTGTTCCCAAGACCCTGGCAAACCTAGTTGTAGAAGACAGGACCATTTCACTTTCAGGATGTGTAGTCCAATTCTTTTTCTTTTGTACCTTTGTGGTAGCTGAATCCTTTTTATTAGCTGTGATGGCCTATGACCGTTTTGTGGCCATCTGCAACCCTCTGCTCTACACAGCGGCCATGTCCCAGAAACTCTGTGCCATATTGGTAGTCGGATCATACGCATGGGGAGTAGCATGTTCCCTGATACTCACATGTTCTGCTGTCAGATTATCTTTCCAGGGTTTCAACACAATCAATCACTTCTTCTGTGAGTTCTCTGCATTGCTGTCCCTGTCTTGCTCTGATATTTACATCAATCAGTTGCTGCTTTTCATTTTTGCCACCTTTAATGAGGTCAGCACACTGCTCATCATTCTCATGTCTTATGTGTTTATCATTGTCACCATCCTCAAGATGCGTTCAGCCAGTGGTCGTCGCAAAGCCTTCTCCACCTGTGCCTCCCACCTGACAGCCATCACCATCTTCCACGGAACCATCCTCTTCCTCTACTGTGTTCCTAACTCCAAAAACTCCAGGCATACAGTCAAAGTGGCGTCTGTGTTTTACACAGTGGTGATCCCTATGCTGAATCCCTTGATCTACAGTCTGAGAAATAAGGACGTCAAGGATACAGTCGGCAAGATAATGGATACTAAAGTCTTTTTTTCTTAAGCATGTTATTTGACTAGAGTTTGGCCCTGAAATATAAATCGTGTACCCATAAACGTTGATTATAAAGATACATTTAAAAATAATGAAGAGTCGATGTACAATGAAAAGAATGCAGATTTTTATTCAAAGAGACTGACCTTGATGCTCTCTCTTGCTTACTGGAAAAAAAAGTCAGCAATCCCCCTCATCTTTGGTTTTTAATCCACAAAAATGAGGTAACATAAATTAGCTCCTAATCTGATTGTGAGGTCTAAAAGGTAATATAAATATTATGTGGATACTTTGTATAATATCAATAAACATTAATTTCATTTCCCTTTCTTGTAACATACCTGGAGTAGACTAGGCTCTCAATAAACATATAAATTTATCTCCTAAAAGTAAAAGTAGCAGTTAAAATGGGACATAGCATTCCTTTCTGTGCAACGTAAAACCCAGTGTTAACAGTAAGGCAGTGAAGAAAGTGGCCTTTGTATAAAGTGGGAATGAAAAGTACCACCAAGTGTTTAAATGAAAGAAAAGTTCAAGTCCCTTGGGGAGTCTGAATAACCCCTCCAAAAACTAGGTGTTATTTGAACTTGGCTTTGGATAACAAGATGAACAGAGTTTCAGGACACAACATATGAGTTTTATTCAGAAGAGCAAAGCATTGCAAAATCAGGGAGGTCAGAATGCAATACTGAGTCACTTATCAAACAAACATTTTATTGAATGATTACTATATAACATGTGTGTGTGTGTTGCAGTGTGTGTGTGTGTGTGTGTGTGTGTGTGTGTGTGCGTGTGTTGCATTGTGTGTATAGGTTACTGGGCATGAGTGGAAAGTTGATAAGACATGGTCTATATCCTGAATGTGTTTTCAAAGGAGCTCCATTGTGGCAGTTTGATAAGCTATCATAGGCTCCACCAAAGGCTTAAAGATGTTAGATTGGATTTCACAAACTCTCATTATTTATTTTTTTAGAGGAAAGAGAGAGTGAAGGGCAGAGGGAGAAAGAGAGCAAGAGAGAGAGAGAATCTTAAGCAGGTTCATGCTTAGCACAGAGCCTGATGTAGGGCCAAGTCCCACAATCTTGGAATCATGACCTTAGTCAAAATCAAGAGTTGGATGCTCAACTGACAATCCACCCAGGAGCCCCTGGATTTCAGAATATCTTATATGCAAAAAATAAGCATAATGAGTTCCTGCCCATCCTATGTTTCATACTATTATTCTGCCTATGAAGATGTCAAAAACGTTATCAAAACTTTATTAATTATTTTCCTAAACATGAGCATAATCTTTGAATCCTTCTCAACTAAACTACTACCTTAAAAAAAAGTTCTCAAAACGAATTGTTTATATACTTTAGTCAAAATACAATAAAAATAAAAATACTAATTAGCATCAAGGCCTACTTAATCTGGCAAATTTAAAATACCAGATTTCTATAATATTAATAACACAGTTTACTTAAACACCTTGCACGTGCTTCTTTTTCTCTCTACTCAATATAGATAGTTAAAATTGCAAACAAATTATTACTATATTGAAAAACATAAATTTCCTGGTATTCTGGTAAGGGAGAACAATTTTATATGGGCTCAATAAAGTTACTTGAAATGTGCATATTATTTTGAACTAATGATCATTATTAAAATGTTCTATTTATATACATCATAAAATAAGGAATCACTTAAATAACCATTTTACATGGTAAGATACAATTCTAAGAAACAGTGTTTTAGAAATGGATGTCTGAGGAGGGAATGCATTTCCACAAATTTATCTTTCACTTTCTTTTGGTCCTTTTTTTATTTTCAAGACACTCAATACATTTTAGTGAGCCTTTTAGTTTACAACATGAGGTAAAAGGATACTCAGTCTCTTTAGCCAATATTTTACACAGCTGTAGGAAAATATTTCAAACTTTAGGGAATTATAATGGATTACATATATTACAGGTTGGGGAGCAGGTAAACAATCTCTGTGTTCTTGAATTTTCCAGTTCAGTCTTCCCTTCCAATAGTATCCAGCTCTAATTAGTTACATGTTTCTTCAAGGCCATGTTTTATTGCTGCTGATGTCTTCATACCTGAAATTTTGCTATTTCAGTCAATATCCTTGAATTCCACTTCAAAAATGCGTTTTGCATTGGGTGGAATTTTGGCACCTTTCTTTCCATAAGCCCATTGTGGATCAACCTATAGTTAAGCCTTTTCTCCTTTACTCACTTATACACTTATACAACAAATTAACTCATTATTCATAAATGAATACAATTTTCCTACACTTATACAATCCTAATTTTCCTCAAAATTTGGGAAATTATTTATGTGACTCTTACATTGAATCAAAGATGAGTAATCCCTCTTTAGAGAGACTCTCATTGTACTTGTGTCTTGCTTGGACAAAGGATGATCATTTGGGGGTAAAAGTAACATCAACCATTTAGCTCTTACTCTGAGGAAACCAAAGCCCATAACACGTAAGTGACCCGGCCAAGGTTGTAAAAGCAATTGTTGACAGAAATGAAAGCAATTGGTTAAGACTCCAGACATATCTTCTACTAAACTCTAGCGGACAATCTTGTGTTTTCTTTCATTTCAAGTTGCCACATTTCAAATTCATTATGACAGATTCTGTTGCTTCTATATAGAACATGACATTAGCCTCCAAATTTTTTCGTTGTGTGCATCTCAGTTTTGGAAAGAATTTAAGTCTGCATACAAAATATTTCATCATAAATTTAAATAGCACAAAAAGTGTGATTTCTGTTGTGTAGCATAATTCATTTAAATTACATAAATAAGAACATCTGAAAGCAGATTTGTGTCACTCTTCTTCCTCAACTCATGTTCAATGTTACCCCAATCCATTGAATATTATTTTATAAATGACATTCATACTTTTAATCTCTTGGATTAATATTGCTCTTGGCAATATTGAAAGTTCTTTTTCATAGATTAAGTTAACCTTGTAATAATACAATAATAATTGGGGGTGCCTGGGTGGCTCGGTCGGTTAAGTGTCTGACTTCAGCTCAGGTCATGATCTCATGGTCCATGAGTTCGAGCCCCGCGTCGGGCTCTGTGCTGACAGCTCAGAGCCTGGAGACTTTTTCAGATTCTGTGTCTCCCTCTCTCTCTGCCCCTCCCCTGTTCATGCTCTGTCTCTCTCTGTCTCAAAAATAAATAAACGTTAAAAAAAATAAAAAAAATAATAATTGCATCACTAATCAAAAACATAATTGCATTTGCAAATTTTGATAAAATACAATTACCCAAAATTGAAAAAAAAATGTGTTTGCAAATATTTATTTTCGTGAGAAATATCATGAGTATATATTTGGATTTTTTATTTCAGTTAATTAAATGTATCCATGGAAAGATATCACTTAATGCTAGAAAGCAAGAGGGTTAAGCATCATCTCTATTTCTACTTCTTAAAAAGAAAATACTGAGACTTTTTGGTCATGTTAAGAGTAATTGAGACTAGAAACTGTGTCAGAAATTGTGCTGTATTAGTAAGGTCACTCAAATCTTTCAACTCACCCAAGTTATGTGCCAGTTCCTCACAATGACATTTTATCAGAAATTTAAAAAATAACGCATCAAACAAAATTTATACTGAGTTTCTCCGATTTTGTTGAAGGGCAAAATTTTGGAAATTAATTCTCTCAACAGGGTTTGTTTATCCAGTCTGGTAGATTGCAAACATAGCCAAAATTCTCCAGTCCTCTGGTGTCTATGCCACCGTGCAGCTCTTCTGATTACATGGTGGAGTCAGTTTCCCCACTCCTGCAGGGTAGTCTGCTTTTCTGAGTAGCTTTGGCTAACGGAGAGTAGTTGCAATGACGTTGTTCAAGTTTTAAGCCTCTGAGAGGCAACATGGCTTTTTCATAACCTTGGGGATTTTCACAATCTCTCAGGTAAGTTTCCGTGTTAACAGGCACAGCCTGTCACCCTTACCTCCAGCATATGATCTGACATCTAGCCAAGTGCCCTACATGGGTGTGAAGTCCTCTTAGATCACCTAAACTGCCAAGCTCATATCATATACATAAGCAGACCAAGCCAAGATCAATCATGTCATGATCAGATCTGCAGTACTATCTTACAGACTTACACAACAGTGACCTATTCAATTAACAGTTGTTGTTTTCAACTAATATGTTTGGAAGTGGTTTCTCATACAAATGTTGGAATCACTCACTTTCTCTTTTGTTTGTTTGTTTATTTGTTTATATTGAGAGACACAGAGGGAGTGCGAGCAGGGAAGGGGCAGAGGGAGGGAGAGAGAGACTCGCAGGCAGGCTCCCTGCTCAGAGCAGTGCAGGATGCGGGGCTCAATCTCACAATGGTAAGATAATGACCTGAGCCAAAATTGAGTCAAACGCTTACACTGAACAACAAAATTAAGAAAATCACTGTGTTAATTTACAGAAAAAAAAATGCGAGCATGGAGTGTAAAAGCTAAACATCTAAACATATGGGTAAAAAATCAACACTTGTGGATTAACAACTTTCAACAGACATGCTTCTCAACATTTCAGTGGAAAACAGGGAAGGACGTGGTGTATTTTAAAACATTATTTTCTGAGATCTCACTAGATTCAGTACTCATTAAACACTCTGCCAGGAAAAGGGGATTTGAGTTTCATAACACAATGTGGCTAATTATGTTTGAGGTCTTTCTAATGATTCAGTGCCAAGCTGTAAATTGTGTAGGACTCGCTTAAGGAATCATATACACCGTGATGGATGTGGATGTTTCTGTGTGATCTGTGAATCAACGTGTGACCTTACGCATCTTTCCACAATGCCTGCACTTTTCCTAAACTTCACAAAAGCCGTGTCCTAATTCTTTGCGGAAGAAAATAACTATCTTATGCATTTTCATGTCTTTTTTTTTAAGAGACAGCCAAAAAATGAATCTGGGATCACACAATGGAGGATAACTATGAATATTTTTCTCCAACCTCAATCAAATGGGAACATGGGCACGGAAAACTGCTCCGGTGTGACCGAGTTCATCATTCTCCTCGGATTCGCAGAAGCCCCTGAGTTGAGAGTCGCCCTCTTCTCTGTGTTCCTTTTCATCTATGGAGTCACGGTGCTGGGCAACCTGGGCATGATGGCAGTGATTCAGGTCAGCTGTCACCTTCACACTCCCATGTACTTTTTCCTCAACCACTTGTCCTTTGTGGATTTTTGCTACTCCACCGTCATCGTGCCAAAGATGCTAACTAATACCTTAAACGAGGACAAAGCCATTTCGTTCCTGGGGTGCACCGTGCAATTCTACTTGTTTTGTACATGTGTGGTAAGTGAGGTCTTTCTGTTGGCGGTCATGGCCTATGACCGCTTCGTGGCCATCTGCAACCCACTGTTGTACACGGTCACCATGTCCCGCAATCTCTGTGTGGAGCTGGTGTCTTGTTGCTACCTGTGTGGGATGGTGTGTTCTCTGATCCACTTGTGTTTAGCTCTGGAGATCCCATCCTACACATCAAATGTGATTGACCACTTCTTCTGCGATCTGCCCCCTCTCTTATCCCTTGCTTGCTCTGATGTCACTATGAATGAACTGCTGCTGTACATCGTGGCCACCTTCAATGAGATCACCACCATCGTGATCATCCTCACCTCCTACTTGCTAATTCTCATCACCATCCTGAGGATGCACTCTGCCGAGGGAAGGCGCAAAGCCTTTTCCACCTGTGCCTCCCACCTCACAGCCATCCTTGTCTTCCACGGAACAATCCTTTTCACTTACTGCCGGCCCAGTTCTGGCAACAGTATGGATACTGACAAGGTGGCCACGGTGTTCTACACTGTAGTGATTCCCATGCTCAACCCCCTCATCTATAGCCTGCGGAACAAGGATGTGAAGAAGCACTCAAGAAAGTGTTGGGATCTAGATTACCTTTTGAAAAACTATTTTCTTAACTAGACATCAGATATTTAATGAGGGGCTGGTTTTGGGTGGATGTGAATGAAAAATAAAGTAGGTAAAAATTTTATGAGTTGGGGGACTATGCATGCTTTTTTGTTTTCCACTTGCTTGTCTTATTAAGCCATATATTATCTGTTTTATGGATGATTCAAATGCACCTGGTAATGTTGCTGCTCTCCCCAATCTCTAATTGCTTTGAGTGTGTTTGGGAGGCCTTGTTAGACTCTGTTTCTTGGCTTGAGAACAAATCAATATATTTCTAACAAAGTGCACATAGGAAGACAAGTCTTTTCATCATCGTTAAAGCATGCAACCTTTTTCATCAGACTTTCATTTTTCTAGGGAATGCACACACATCTGTCTTATAACCTATGTATTTTAGTGAACATTTGGAGTAAATTTCTGTGTAATATTTTTAGTCATTTTTTAGAAGTTTTAAAGTTTCTTTTACGGGTATTAAGAAGCACAAAGTTCCAGTCATAAAATTTAAGTCATGGGATGAAAAGTACAGCATAGGAAATACAGTCAATAATTTGTAATAATGTTGTGTGGTAACAGATGATAACCAAACCTACCATGGTGAGTCTTGTGTAATGTATAGAACTGTTGAATCACTATGTTGTACCCCTGAAAATAATATAACATTGTATGTCAAGTATACTTCGATAAAATAATAAGTTAAAAAAAACTGTCTCTTCTACAAAATAGAGACAATACTATAATTTTCTAATAAAATTTCCATGAAAATTAAATTATGTCTCTTAAATTCTTAGCATTATATATGATATATTATAAATGATTAATAAATTATTTGTTGATATTACTATGGTTATTTTTAGTTTTACCTTTTATTCTCCATTCTATATTTTAATCCTTGATTAGATAAGTAGATTATGTATCTGATGCCTTACTTTTCTTAAGTTTCTGTGTTCTTACTAATGTTTTCTTTTGCCTTATATTATTTTAGGCATTTACTTTTTTTTCAAATTTATTATATCCTAAACCTATTGATTGCATTGGTTTCCCATGGCTTCTGGGGAAAAAAAGAAAGAGGACTATAAATTTGGTGGCCTCAAACAATAGACTTTATCGTCTTATAGGTTGTGAGGGCAGAAATTTGACATCACTGTTACTGGGCCAAAATCAAAGTGCCAAGAAAGCCATATACCTTTAGGAGCTTCTTGGGGACAATGCTTTCCTCAACTCTTGCAGTTTCTGGTGGCCGCAAGCATTTGTTGACTTGGGGTTGTATTACTTCAACCTTCAAGGCTGGTATCTTCAATTATCTTTGCTCTCTATCTTTATTACTCTTGTGTGTGTGTGTGTGTGTGTGTGTGTGTGTGTATGAAAGAGACTGACTCTCTGAGGTCACCTGTGAAGGCATTTACAGCCCACTCAGGTAATCAGGGATAATCTCCTCATCTCAAAATCCTTAGCCTAATCACATCTGCAAATGACCTTCTCCCAAACAAGGTGGCATTTGCAGGTCCCAGGGATTAGAGCTTGACATATTAAAACAATGTCCATTTTCAAATTTAAGACATCCACCTTTTAAAGGCCAAAGTATAATGTACTTTTCCTGTGTTCCTACAATGTTAACACTCCCTTTGTTTTCTTACTTTCTTAAGATTTCACTTTATATTTGTTATTGACTATATTTTTATTGGACTTACTAATTTAAACATAATATAGGTCTTTGTTGCTTAAGTTAAATAGGATGGAGCCAGTTTCAGATCCTGAAGAGTGATTTTGAGGAAGATGCTTAATCTTGCTTAACCTTGAGTCTCTCAAATATAAACTGAAGACAAGTTGCCTGACTCAGAGTTATCACTGAACTTAAACATAATAACAAAACTGCAAAGACCTGGCTCATAAAATGCACTCCTGATGTTTCTTAAAAAGACATCCTTGAGGGTAAGAGTTACTTAGAAATATTCCAGTATTCCTGGCAAAGACAGCTACTCATTATTTCTTTGTAATTGATGAATATATAATGACTAAAAATGGAGTTATATATTGTGCATATGATAAAAATATGGCTCTATATTGCTTTTTAAATGTTGTAAATGGAGTGAGATTTCCCACCTCACCCATGAGACTTGGGTTTTAAGATAAAGGTAAGAGAAAAACATCTTTCACCTTTGGTCTTCCAACAAGAACAGGGTTTCTCCACGTTGGCACTATTGGCCTTTCTCTCTAGATAATTCTGTGCTATAGGGGTCTGGTCTGTATATTATGGGATGTTTTGCAGCATCCCTGACCTCTACTCATTGGCGACCTTTACCACCCTTCCCTACCTTTGTGATAGGCAAAAAGTCTCCCGACATTTTCCAATTTCACCTAGAGAGACAGCCACTTGAGCCAGGAGTCACCGGACTAGCAGGCTTCAGTATGTAAGAGCTCCAGTGTCTTCAGAGGGACCCTCGATATTGAGCTTTTGTGTGTTTAAAAAGCCTTTTTGGTTAGCCAGAAGCTCACATTTTACCCAGTTACTACTCTGATCTCTCTTCAGAATCTGCAATGTTCCTTTCAGAGACCTTGGGTTTTAGGGTCTCAGAGACACAGAATAGCTTTAATCTGGGCTTGAATAGTTACTGGTCTCCATATCCTACTAAGACACAGGTGCAATTTTCATATGGAGAAGCTGATTGTTTCGTTTTATGAAAGAAAGAAACAAACAAACAAAGAAAGAAAGAAAAGAAAGAAAGAGAAAGTCTCATTTACATTCAGCTTCACAAAAAAATTTAAATATCAGGTTTCTTTTTCCCTCCCAAGGTTACTTCATAGATAACATCCACAATTGTCTGGGAATAATTGAGAAACACTGAGTGCTCCTCAAATATCTGAAAAGCAACTACACAAAAGTTTCTTTTTCTATTTCTTTAAGTGGTTTTGTTTTATTTATATAATCTGATCACTCCCTTACTTGCAAACTATAGGAGTTGATATGTAATTCTCATTCTCTTACTATTTGCATCTCAATTTTCCGGTGGGGACCCAAACTCTCCTATTCTTAGTTGGCCTCTCTCGTTGCAAGGTTGATTTGCAACTCTCTTGGGAGCTTTTCAGGTATAATTTGAGGCCAGTGCCATTATTTGGAGGGCAGGGAGAGACCGGAAGGAAGAGGCAGGTCACTCCAGGTTGACAGGTACCAGTTTTAATAATCAAAGGGAACTCATATATGAAGCTTGTCTTGGGCAGTAGCAAGACAAAATGGATCCCTGCACCCACCCACCAAATCTTAAAAGTTTATAAAAAGATCCTAACTGGGTTCAGTCACATATACCATGCAGGTGTTCTTAACACTACATCACTAACTCAAGGCTAGGTCCTTGGAGCAGCCTCTGGGAGTGGGAAAGGCAGGCAAGACATACATTTCAAGGACAAGGGAGGGGGTGAGGAGCCTCTGAGTACCTGAGTCTAACTCATCAGTCATTCAGCAGTCACGTATTTTGTTGTTGTTTTTAATTAATTAACTAATTAACTAATTAATTAAAAATTAATTAACTAATCAGTCAATTAATTAATATCCAAGTTAGCATATAATGCAATAATGATTTCAGGAGTAGATTCCAGTGATTCATCCCCTATGTATAACACCCAGTGCTCATCCCAAGTGTCTTCCTTAATGCCATTTGCCCATTCAGCCTATCCCCCCACCCACAACCCCTCCAGCAACCCTCAGTTTGTTCTCTGTATTTAAAAGTCTCTTATGTTCTGTCCCCCTCCTTGTTTTTATATTATTTTTGCTTCCCTTCCTTTATGTTCATCTGTAATGTATCTTAAATTCCATGTATGAGTGAAGTCATATGATATTTGTTTTTCTCTGACTAATTTCCCTTAACATAATACCTTCTAGTTCCATCCACTCAGTTGCAAATAGCAAGATTTCATTCATTCATTCCCGAGTGATACTCCATTGTATATATATACCACATCTTTATCCATTCATCCATCGATGGGCATTTGGGCTCTTTCCATACTTTGGCTATTGTCAATAGCACTGCTATAAACTTTGGGACTCATGTGCCCCTTTGAAACAGCACACCTGTATCCATTGGATAAATACCTAGTAGTGCAATTGCTGGGTCATAGGGTAGTTCTATTTTTAACTTTTTGAGGAAACTCCATACTGTTTCACAAAGTGGCTGTACCAGTTTGCATTCCCACCAGCAGTGCAAAAAAAGTCCTCTTTCTCCGCATCCTTGCCAACATCTGTTGTTGCCTGAGTTGTTAATTTTAGCCATTCTGACTGGCGTGAGGTGGTATCTCATTGTGGTTTTAATTGTGGTATTTCCCTAATGATGAGTGATGTTGAGCATTTTTTCATGTGTCTGTTAGTCATTGGGATGTCTTCTTTGGAGAAGTGTCTGTTCATATCTTTTGTCCATTTCTTCACTGATTATTTGTTTTGTGAGTGTTAAGTTTGATAAGTGTATTGGATATTTCATTTGTGAATATCTTCTCCCATTTCATATGTTGCCTTTTACTTTTGCTGATTATTTTCTTTGCTGTGCAGAAGCTTTCACATCTTTTTGATGATGTTCCCCAGCATTCAGCCAATGGGATTTGAGGAAGTGTTAATGGCCAGTAATCAAGAGATGCAGTGACTGGTTTCTGAGTGGATTGGTTCACGTGAGTGGTTAGTGAGCTAATAACTTAACTGAGGTTCTGTTAGAAATGGAGCTTCTTTTTGTTGATATAAATCTTCTGGGCATATAGAAGTTCAAAGCTTCTTATAGTTCTCTTTGCCAAAATACCAAGATGTATATATACAGATCTAGCCTTATCTTTCTTCATGAGACAACACATTCTCTTTAAATCTCATTTTCAGGTCTACAATTATGCCGCACACTTTCCAAACTTTGTGTAATTGTTTATGTTGTTTCTTTTATCATCTCTTATTCACTATTCTGTAATTGACAAAATTCTTAAATGTGCAGTCCAAGTTATCTTTCTTCTTTCTGTTTTGTACCCAAAACACTGTCTGGTACACATATTTACAGAGTAGATGTATTTATTAAAGAAAGATTCTCTGAGCTATTCTGGCCTTGGATGGCCAGAATCTCACTTGCACATAGATGCACACTTAGCACATATCAGAGTCATTAACTTCAGTCATAATTGGTTTTCCACTGACATTTGACTTTTAGGGTCTTCTAATTTTCAACAGCTAGATAGAAATATTTTTGCTTCTTTCCAGTTTATTCTACCATCCTATCACATAGAATAATACTCTGATAGCTGTTTGATAAATTGCTTTGAGCTGGTAAAATCAGACGAAAAATAACGTAATCTAATTTTATATAAGAATCTATCATTTCATCGGGACGCCTGGGTGGCTCAGTCAGTTGAGCCCCTGACTTCGGCTCAGGTTATGATCTCGCAGTCTATGAGTTCAAGCCCCGTGTCCGGCTCTGTGCTGACAGCTCAGAGCCTGGAACCTGCTTTGGATTCTGTGTCTCTGTGTCTCCTTCTCTCTCTGCCCCCAACCCCCCCCCCACTCATGCTCTGTTTCTGTCAAAAATAAATAAACATTTTTAAAAATTAAAAAAATAATAATCTACCATTTCAAAACTAAAAAATATAGTTTTCTTTGAGACATCTTCAAGTTATAGAAAAACACATTACATCATTTCATTTTGTGTTTTTGAGTTAAACAATTCCTCAGTAGAACTGTTTAATTGCTCACATATCTTTTCCCACTGGGATTTGGATATCAGAGTGTGTATTCCTGGGATCCTAAATGAGATCTGAAAGCTAATCTCAGAAGACTCAAGGCAAAATATAAAAGGTGTTGCATTATCCTAAGGAAACACTGCCTTCCTAAGGGAGGCCCAGGTTTCTTATATGGACATAAAAGGCCTGCACACATGGATTATGGAAAATCTTGCAATGGATTCCTTTTTAATATTGTCAAACTGTCAATAACTGTCAAAGCTGATTTTTCCAGTGAAAAATGAACTGATGCTGACAACAGAGTAGTAAGGTAAATGAAAGAAAGACAGTGATCTGGTAAGTGTTCTTCACATAATCCTGGGACATCAGAGTTGGGCAGGATTTCAAGTGCTCATCTTCATAAAATCGTTTATTTTACACACAGAAAACTGATCTTTTGAGAAGACACATGCCTATAATTTTTTAAATGTTTTATTTATTTTTGAGACAGAAAGACACAGAGTATGAACGGGGAAGGGGCAGAGAGACAGGGAGACACAGAATCCGAAGCAGGCTCCAGACTCTGAACTGTCAGCACAGAGCCTGATGCCGGCCTGAACCCCACGAACTGTGAGATCACGACCTGAGCCAAAGTCGGATGCTTAACTGACTGAGCCACCGAGGTGCCCAGAGAAGACACATGCTTAGAATAACACAGATTTTATTTCTCAAGGTATTTCCAGCAAAAGCAACATTACCACCACCACCAACAACAAAAAAATCACATTTAATAGATGATATTCTTAAGACAATCTTCAGCATTATTGGACTCTGATTAGGAATCTAACTATAAACACAGCTCTCATTGCTTCTTATTTTTTTTTAAGTTGAGCAGACTGAACTATAAATTGAGGTTAATGCATTTGTAGGTCATACTATTTATTCTATCCTGTAGTCATGTGTTCATACGAACAATTGTCAATACACAGGTGACAGGACTGGGGTAGGATTAGGGGAGTGGCTTTGAGGCAACAGAAAAATGCTTTACAAAGTTAGTGACTAGCGCTCAATATAGAGCTTTGGCTGTCAGAATATACTATTTTACTAAACTCTTTTCGAAGCCCCCAATTTCATCCTCACCTACCAATTGCATTG
This sequence comes from Lynx canadensis, assembly GCF_007474595.2. Lineage (NCBI taxonomy): Eukaryota > Metazoa > Chordata > Mammalia > Carnivora > Felidae > Lynx > Lynx canadensis. The sequence goes on from NC_044312.2 coordinate 101,272,776, forward strand.
AAGAGCAGATTTTTTGGTTCCTCTTTGGACGCTTCTGACTCTTTTATATCTTCTATTCCTTTCCCCTTCTATTGTTCCATTTGACATTTATATTTCCTTTCCTGAAAGTCTTTTTAATCTGAAAGTATATAACATCCTTGAAAGATCATTGTAAAAAAATATTCTCTATAAAAATTAATCTCTTCATTACCTTTGATTCTGTGATTAAAAATAAGGGATTTGGTAACAAATAAGTCCAGCAAAAAGTGGTTCTTCTCTATGGCTCAGACCCCCAAACTTATTTTAGCATTGGCCTTAAAGATGAGCCTCTTTTTTTCATGCCTACTTTTTGGTAGTCATTCTTCATAGATACCAAAAGAGGGCATGACATAACAAAGAAGCATTTCATCCACGTTTGCCTTTCTAGCCACTGGCTCTAATTTTATCCCTTTGCCTTCACAGTGGTGGCCATTGTTCCACTTTTAGGTCAATTGACAATCTTATCTCTCATATTTGTAGACAGGAACAGATGAGCTGTCATTCAATGAGAGTTGATATTTTCTAAGGAGGATGCCATATGTATTTCAGGAAGGGAGAACTCCAAAGAGTTGACTAGTAGCTCAGAGATAGCACTTTCTCCAATTAACACTTTTTTTTTTTTAAAGCAAAGTGTTTGGAGTGAGATACAGTATATGAGATAAAAATGGGAATATATGTGAACACTGAAGGTATTTCAATGCTGAGCTTGTAGGGGACAAGGAATATTTAAGTGTAGGAAGAAGACTACGTAACACAAAATCTATTTTATACAGGTAATTCTTACAGTAGCTTATGAATTCATTTTGTAGCGTGTTTGAAAGTAGAATGGGAATTGATCAGAGAAAATGAGGCCAATTAAGAAGTTCAACTGAGGCGTTGAAAAAAAAAAAAAAAAGTTAAAAAAAAAAAAGAAGTTCAACTGAGGAAATTGAGGGATGACATTACATAATGGAGTGTCAATGATGATAAGAAGGAAACGTTTCTGGGGCACCTGGGTGGCTCAGTCGGTTGAGCATCCAAATTTGGCTCAGGTCATGAGCCCACGGTCTGTTCGTTTGAGCCCTGCATCCAGCTCAGTGCTGACAGCTCAGAGCCTGGAACCTTCTTCAGATTCTGTGTCTAGTCCTCTCTCTGCCCCTCCGCCACTCGCCCTCTGTCTCTGTCTCTCAAAAATAAATAAACATTAAATTTTATTTTTAAAAAAACAAGGAAACATTGGATATTTGCCACGTTTTGCAGATTGTATCAATGGTTCTTCTTTGGCTTTGGGTAAGAGGAGGTATCTTACTTGGACTAGCAGTGGAAGTGGCAGATATATATTCAAGACAGGAATCATAGAATAGTCATATGTTGTAGGAAACAATAGTAATTAAATATAGTTTTTGGCACACTGAAATGTACATGTGACTCTTTGTTAGGTCACTCTGAGTCGGACAGATGCTCATGTGAAAGTTATCACTGTCTACTTGGTACTGTAAGGAAAGGCACAGAATTATGTTGGGAGAGTGTACATAGCGAGGAGAGAAGTAGGTTGAGAAGGAAGCCCTAGGAAAGTGCCACTGTGCATGAAGGAGGCTGAATAGGGGCAAGTTGACATTAGGAATGAAATCAAGAGAGGCGTACAAAAGCCAAGAGAGGAAGGTATTTTAAGATGAAAGGAGAGGTTGGGGCACCTGGGTAGCTCAGCAGGTTGAGTGTCTGCCATTAGGTCAGGTCGTGATATCACAGTTTATGAGTTTAAGCCCTGCATCAGGCTCTCTGCTGTCAGTGCAGAGCCCACTTCAGATCCTCTGTCCCCCTCGCTCTCTACCCCTCCCCCACTCACACTCTATCAAAAATGAATAAACATGATTTAAAAAAAGAAGAAAGGAGATGTCAAAGCTATTACATGAAATAGAGAAATAAATTTCATTACCTACTGAAAAATCTTTGACTTTGACAAATAGGACGTAGTTTGGAATTGAAACAAAAAGGGTTTTAAGTCATTGGGATAAAAATCCTATGTGAGTAGGCTGAAGTGAGAAAGTAGAAACCAGTGTAGACGCTTATAAGAAAACCATGATATAAGATGAAAGAAAATAAATGGAAGTAGATACAGGGCAATATTTTTAAAGGTGACATTGACTTCAATGTTATGTGCTGCAAGGTTATGAAGGAAAGATTAGTAGTAATGGTATAAGTATCTTAATTGATGCAGACATCAGAACTGGGTGCACAGTTGAAGGGATTAACCTCAGAAAATGTGAGGGCATGATATTCCACAAAAGGAAAAGAAAGGAGAGAGGAAGCCATGGATGAATCCAAATGCTTATATCATGACTTGATGAGAAAGTTGAGCATATACTTCCTAGCTATCGGATCTTTTTTCTCTACAAGACAGAAATCATTTTCTGGTAGTGAGAAGAAGAGACCCAAAAAGAGAATGAGACCTAACAAGAATTATAAAGGTTTTCAATAGAGATTAAATGAAGGAAATAACTGTATGCTATGAAAAGTTAAACAACAATTTTATGAATTATATATACATATATGTAAATATAACTTAAAATCGTGACTTTTAGCCTAACACCTTCCAGTTCCATCCACATTGTTGCAAATGGCAGGATTTCAGTCTTTCTCATTGCCAAGTAGTATTCCATTGTTTATATGTCCCACATCTTCTTCATCCATTCATCAGTTGATGGGCTTTTAGGCTCTTTTCATAATTTGGCTATTGTTCAAAGTGCTGCTATAAACATTAGGGTACATATGCCCCTATGAGTCGGCACTCCTGTAGCCTTTGGATAAATTCCTAGTAGTGCTATTGCTGGGTCATAGGGTAGATCTATTTTCAATTTTTTGAGGAAGCTCCACACTGTTTTCCAGAGTGGCTGCACCAGTTTGCATTCCCACCAATGGTGCAAGAGGGTTCCTGTTTCTCCACATCCTTGCCAAAATCTGTTGTTTCCTGAGATGTTAATTTTATCCACTCTGACTAGTGTGAGGTGGTATCTTAATGTGGTTTTGATTTGTATTTCCCTGATGATGAGTGATGTTGAACATCTTTTCATGTGTCTGTTGGCTATGTGGATGTCTTCTTTGGAAAAGATTATTATTTTTTTTCAGTCAGAGAAAGACAGATATCATATGTTTTCACTCCTATGTGGAATCTGAGAAACTTAACAGAAGACCATGAGGGAAGGGAAGGAGAAAAAATAGTTCCAAACAGAGAGGGACACAAACCGTAAGAGGCTCTTAAATACAGAGAACAAACTGAGGGTTTATGGCCAGGGGCGTTGAAGGAGAGGGGAAAATGGATGGTGGGCATTGAGGAGGGCACTTGCTGGGATAAGCACTGGGTGTTGTACGTAAGTGATGAATCATGGGAATCTACCCCCCAAAACCAAGAACATACTGTATACCCGGTATGTTAGCTAACTTGATGATATATTAACAAATTGTGACTTTTATACAAATATAAAATGAAACTTTCAGTGATTTTATTTCATCATTCATTCCCTAAGCTGTTTTAATTGGTATAAAAGATAATGCAAAGAATTATAGATCAAGAATTCATCATTAAGCAGGACATTTAAGATGAACATGGCTGTTATATATAAAGTGATGAATCACTGAATTCTACTCCTGAACATTTTACCATGTATATTAACTAACTAGAACTTAAATTAAAACTTGAAAAAAATTCACAAATAAATATACAAATAGACTAAAAACTGGCTATTTCCATAGAAGAGAGGGAAATCCATTATCTCTACACTCGACAAAATGCACATGTCCGTAGACAAGCATTGTGTTGCTATCAGTTCTCTGCGACTTACAGATTTCTAAACTAGAGTAAGGTCAGTCAAAGGCAAAAAGATAGAAAGGTAAGGAGAGTGATCCTTTTTTCAACATCTTTTACAATTATTCCTGGCAGAGGGCATGGACACACTCCTGGATATCGTTATCATCTTCCCTGGATTGAATTTAATAAATCTGTAGGCATGAGAATTTCTCTAGCTATGTTCTGTAGCTTGAATTCCAGAAAAGGAAAACAGACATCTGGATCGACTCAGAATTGCCAGGCTGCCAGATTTAGAACCGTGAAGGAACGAGATGGTGAGGATACGGAGACTGTGGAAGGAAATTCACTTAACACTTACAATTTGATTATAAGGCACTATCACTGTCATGTCATAGGTGATGAACTGAAGCTCAGTGGTTAAGTGGCCTGACCAAGGTCTCACAACTTCTGAGAAACAGAGCTGCGATTCAGTCACTTGTATGATTAACGCAGAACCTTTCTTCTTTATACCTTATCAGCGGATGTCGAACAACTCTTCGGAGTTTTTTTGTTCTTCAGAGGGGCAGCCACAGCTCAAGGTAAGGAACAGAAGTTCTGCTAATCTTCTCATAGAGGGCTTCGGCTGGAACGGCAATGCTATCTGTTGTGAAAATAAAAACAACACAAACGGGAACAGAGGCTATCCACTCAAATTGCTGTATACCCATGTGGTTTAGCCACTATTACTTGACATTGGTGGAGGATGAGGGAGTCGAAGAATGTATAGCTCAACAACTGATTTGATGGCGGTGCCCTTAAATACAGAAAACAATAGCTTTACATGATAGAAGTGGCAGAGTGTTGATTTAATTAAGAAATTGAAAATCTGCATGTTTGAAATGTATAATACCCTATATCTGTGTGTGTGTGTGTATATATATATATATATATATACAGATATATATATATATATACAGATATATATATATACAGATATATATATATATCTGAAATGTATATACCCTACCCTCGCTGTAGATATGCCCATGTGTTATCAAGACATGGATTTAGATAACAGTGGATCTAGAATAACTCTTCTATTTGTTCTGTCTGGTTTTTTTGTTATTGTTGTTATTTTTAGTGAATGTTGAAGTTATTAATATTGCCATCATTATTACTTGTGCCACAACTGCAGAGGTCCGGGGCACTGCGGAGGATGGAATTGGAGAACCTCACTGTGAAGACTGAGTTCTTTCTCTTGGGATTTAGTGAGCATCCAGAACTCTGGAGGGTTCTTTTTGCTGTGTTCCTTTTTATCTACTCTGTTACCTTAATGGGGAACCTAGGGATGATGTCATTAATCATGACCAGTTCCCATTTGCACACCCCTATGTACTTTTTCCTCTGCATACTGTCCTTCGTCGATGTATGCTACTCCTCCGTCATTGCCCCCAAATTACTTGCAGACTTGGTTTCCGAGAAAAAGACCATTTCTTACAAGGGCTGTGCTGCACAGTTATATTTTTTCTGTTCTTTGGTTGACACAGAATCTTTCCTCTTGGCTGCCATGGCTTATGACCGGTACATAGCCATCTGCAACCCACTGCTTTATACTGTTATTATGTCCAAGAGGCTTTGCTGCCAGCTTGCGATTGGAGCATTTTGGGGGGGTACCATGAGCTCAATTATTCACACTACCAATACCTTCCATCTGTCTTTCTGCTCCAAAGAAATTAACCATTTCTTCTGCGATATCTCCCCACTCTTCTCTCTGTCCTGCACTGATACTTACATGCATGACATTGTTCTGGTAGTTTTTGCTGGTTTAGTGGAAGCTATCTGTCTTCTAACAGTTCTTCTCTCTTATGTCTGCATCATAGCAGCCATTCTTAAAACAGGTTCTGCTGAAGGAAGAAGAAAAGGGTTCTCCACTTGTGCCTCCCATCTGACTGTGGTCACTATTTACCACGGTACCCTCATTTTTATTTACTTGCGCCCCAGCGCCGGTCATTCGCTGGATATTGACAAAGTGACCTCTGTGTTCTATACATTGATTATACCTATGTTGAATCCCTTAATTTACAGTCTGAGGAACAAAGATGTCAAAAATGCCTTTAAGAAAGTGATCAGCCGAAAATTCCTTTCTTAAGAAAGAATGAAATTGAGCCTGATGACTTTTTCAACAATGTCTGTTCTTTGACCTTTGGTTCTCACTGTTGGGAAAGTCAGTTTGATATGGATGTTTCCCAAATCTGTGGGTAATGAGGCCTCAACTACAAAATAAGGTCAGAGCCTAACATCAGAGCCAGGCCCAGTCACATCACTTGTATTATGTCTATCTCTTTATTATTTTAAAGTTAAAACTTTTAATATGTATTCAAGGAGTAGATTTACCCTTCACATAATATCCTATATTTCATATTCTTACTCCTTTTTCCTCCAATCCTAATTTTTATAACAATTATTCTCAACATTGGATAAGCCATTAAATGTCACAACCCTCTTTTTCTGAAAGAAACTAAATCCAATTTACTGAGACTATTTTTCAATTAATTTTTATTCCCATGTAAATGTGTGCATTGCAGCTTAGCTGTCTGATTGTATTCACTCTAAAAACATCTTCTCCAAATTTTAACTCCTATATGATTTTTTTCTGATATCTCCTTCGATTACAGATGATACGTCACATCATAAACCTCATTTGAATCTTAAGTGTGCTTCCTTTGAGACTCTCAGAATTTTCTATATGACATTGTAGCTGTCTGTGTGTGCTTTGTCCCTCTACTAGACTTACTCATTTATTATTGTTCCTTATTTGATGCCTTGCCTCTTTATCACAGCATTTTCCCCAATATAGATACTGAGTAAATGTTCACGAAGTCAACATGAGTACATTTGCTATTGGTTGTTTTTATTTAGATTATACACCTATGGATAGGCAGAAACTATTTCTCTTGCAGTATTTTTTTTTTCCTTCTCCAGAGGGCTACTATAAACACACATGACTATTTCAAGATATTGTTAAGCGTGGTGGCTTATTAAAAAACAATTTGCAAATATCCACAAAGTTAACATCTGGCTCATAAACTATTTCCCCGAGAATGTATGGTCTGAAATCTCTTGACTGGTAAGCGGAGAGCTGAAGTTCTTGAGGGAGGCTATTCTCTGAGAGCCAGAGATGGGATCAGAAGCCAACAAATGGTGAGGTCTTAGTTAGGTGGGCTGCTGGGACTTGGCTTTTAGACAAAGTGTGGCAGAAAGTTGAAAAAAGTGTTAAACCCAAGGTGAGGTTGAACAGTGGGAGAGAGGGTCAATTAGACAGGAAAGCCTTCTGACAGTGAAAATGCAGTCTGGGTTACAAACAAGGATCACAGTTACATTTACTACAGTGGAAAGGATCTTTGCAAGAGGGTTTTTGTCCATATAGCTCAGTGGTGAGGAAGGGCTCTGGGCAATGTGGGCTGTCAGTAGGGAAGAATGGACTGGAAGCTTGATCACAACGAGAAACAAACACTTCATCCTAAATACTGAGCAGACAATGTTCACCACAGTGTACAGGTTCATCACAGGAAATGCATATTGGTTCTTTTGTCATTAAGTGTATGTTGCCTCATAAACTGTCCTCCCCCCCGCACAGAGGGTAGGGAGAGACTGAAGAAAAAGGCAGACCACTCCAGACTGCTAGCTGGAATGTTTAATGAACTGACTTACAAGGCTTGTCTTGGGCAGCCCCAAGAGGAGTAGATTGCCACTCCTGTGCTCCAGGATCTTAAAAGTTTATACAGAAGCCTTAACTAGGCTCAGTCATGTAAACCATCTGGGGGCCCTCAACACCACATTGATCTTTAAGTCTGTGTCCTTGGAAGAGTTCAAACTGTGGGAATAGTGGGCAGAATGTATATTCCAAGGACAAGGGAAGGGTGAAGAGCCTCTGATTGAGACCGCAGGTCAACCAGCGATCACATTCTCTCCACCACCTCCTCCAACAATGTCCCATTTCATCCTTGGCCCTTGGGATGGGGCCACGCAGCATAACACAAAATGGGGTATCCTGGGACTAATTACCTAAACTCGTTTCTTGGCAATGTGGGGTTTGAGACTTGGATCAGAAATATAGTTTCAGGCATCTGGCCTGGACATGGGAATAGTGTGGCCAGCCTGGGTAGTCATGAAGAAATCTTTGCTCAGGAGTGAAGGCAACATTAGGAAAAATAAGCCCCAAGGTGGCTGGGTAGACAGTTCCAAATAGGACCTGCAGCTGTGATGTGCAACTGGAACCCGAATGACCGGGTGAGCAGGCCCTAAAGGGAATAAAGATGGATCCTGCGGACACCAGTTCATGATAGGATGCCATGAATGATACCGTCTTCTATTTCGGCACCAGGTTTTAGTTCCTGAAAGGGAGCTGGTTGACCCTGAATGATCTTAGAAAGTCCCTATCATCCTCAGATAAATAGATATATACCTGGTTATAAAAATATCTATGTCTATATCTATATTTATTTACATGCATGTGGCTTTAATATTTACATGTACGTGGCTTTAATATTTATATGGTTTATGTTATATAAACATATAAATATGTTTATATGTTTTATATGTATATTTGTATATATGTATATAAATATGTTTATATGTTTTATATGTATATTTATATGTATATGTTTATATGTTTTATGTTTATATGTTATCTATGTATGGGTATACACATATATGTATATATATATACATATATAACATATAAATATTAAAGCCACATACATGTAAATATTAAAGCCATGTTAGGGAGATGAAGAACCTGAGTAACAAACTAATAATCTGTGGTCACACAGCTGACAAGTAAATGACAGTATATAGATGTGAACTAGGTCTGTCTCACTCTGAATTCCAGTTCTTATCTTAACACCTGTCTCCTCTTTACCGTTTTTTAAAAAAATGAAAATAAAACACAAACAAAAACAAAATCCGCATTTCCTGTCCATGTGTAAAGGCTATTAAATTAAAGTCATCTTTAAATGAAAACATAAAGAAGAACAAAGAAATCTCTTTTATTCTGACACACATATGTGAAAGCTGGCCAGGGAATCTAATTTCATGTGACATGAATAAGTTTAATTTTTATAGATAGGAATATAGTTAATATGTTTTTCACTAAAGTACATTATGATGGGAAGGAATTTGGACAATGATGGAGAGGTACTGATATATGACATATTCTAAACAACAAATAAATTATTTGAGATTGCAAAGTGAAATGGTCAATAGATAATGAAATACTTTGATTTGTCTTAAAAGTCCATCCAGTCAGGAATGCAAAACTAATAAGCTGCTAATAATTTCACCTTTTCAATGTGTTATATATTTTTTTGATTTTTTAATGTTTTATTTATTTCTGAGAGAAAGAAAATGAGTGGGGGAGAGGCAGAGAGAGAGGGAGACACAGAATCAGAAACAGGTTCCAGGCTCTCAGCTGTCAGCACAGAGCCCACAGGGGCCCGAACTCCGGAACCCTGAGATCATGACCTGAGCGGAGGTTGGACGCCCAACCGACTGAGCCACCCAGGTGCCTCTAAATGTGTTATTTAACGCTTATGATATTTTGAGATACACTCAGCCCATTTTATACACTAAAGGAATGAATATATATAAAACAGGAAGGAGATTTAAATGAAAAAGCTTGTAAAACCATGGCCCTCTCCTCCTGGAACCAGAAAAAGGTGCCTCTGTAATTCCTTCTTGACAATAACCTAAAATAAAATGAATCTTGAGCAACACTCCTTACATTTTTCATAAGTGGATTAAGTCTTAATTGACGGCAGTGTAAACAACACATGCAATTAATTAGGTTTTTGGCAAAGGACATAAGATTACCTGACATCCAGCTACCAGCAATGACCATTATTAAAACTGTGTTTATTTGTTTCACTGATAGACAGCCAAAATCATCAATTATTACAAATATAATTCTATGTAAATTTTACTGCACCCTTTGTTGTTTTTTTTTTTTCATTGAACACATGATTAGGTCATTAAATCTTACTTTCAGCTTAAACTGTATCAATTAGGCATTTTAGTTTTTTAAAAAAATTATTACGATAATGCTATGAACACATTAAGAAAGATGGAGTCCTCTTTCCAGTGGCCTTTGGACAAGGTATAGGTCCTTGTCCAACTGTCATTTGTGCATTTTCTGTAAAGTTGTCAGCAGCACCAGCTCTGTTCTCCAGAGTGAGGGCAGGAAGGGGAATGCACAAGCTGATGTGCACTGGGAGGTGCGGTGTATAATTGGAGCACCTGGTCCTGGGGGTGTCTGCTGAAATTACCAGGCCAGAATGAAGAGGAATGGATGGTCCAAAAAAGATTTTTACATCCCATGATCCGTATCCCTGATGGATATTTCAGCCTAGGCAAAAAAAAAAAAAAAAAAAAAAAAAAAAAAAAAAAAAAATTTGCGAAGATTTAAACTAAGATGAACATACTAGAATAATATTAGCAAAGCAAGTGTGTGTGTGTGTGTGTGTGTGAATTTACAAAGTCTCCTTGCATCAGCTTTGCAGGGGACACTCATTCATTAATTTAATAAATGTTTTAAATGGCATCTGGAGCTGAGCTTTGTAAATAACAGAGTAGAACTCTTGGTGAACAATCCTGGAAAGGGTATTGCATTCACAGAACTTTGAGCTGGGGCAGGATATTTTTAATTTATTCTTATATATTTACTTACTACCGAAATACTTGTGAGTGCCATGATGGAACATTTATAGGGTGATACCAGACCACAGGAAGGGTGCAAACAAATCCAACTTAACTCACAGACATTCCCCTCTGGCTGAACAAGTTTATTGAACTCATCACTTACAAAATACTATAATCTTAAGGAGTTATGTTTAACCGACACGAGGAGAGTAGTTCGCAGGGGCACCCCCATGAACAGAGAAAGCGGGTATAAAAAGATCCTTTTTGCAAACTAGCAATAACCTAGTATTACTCTTTCTTAGTCTGAGAAGAAGGCTAAGATCAGTAATGACTCCCCACACTCAATTTAGGTACAATGATAAATGATAGAAAATATCTAGAAGGTTGTATTGGTGAGACTATAGGAATCTATGCCAAAGGATCTGAACTTCAGCTCTTAGAATCTTTTAAAAAATACTTTTTGGTGAAAAATCCAACTTCAAGTACTGATTATTTTTTTCAGGGCACCTTTCACATCCTTATTCCGTAAGCTGTAGATCAGTGGGTTTAACATTGGGATGACCACCGTGTAGAACACAGAGGCCATTTTGTCCGTGTCCATAGAGTAACTGGAGCTGGGTCGGAAATACATGAACAGGAGTGTGCCGTGAAATATGGCCACTGCGGTCAAGTGGGAGGCACATGTAGAAAAGGCTTTGCGTCTCCCTTCCGCTGAGTTCATTCTAAGGATGGTCATTATGATGTAGGTGTAGGAGAGGAGGACGGTGATGACGCTGCACCCCACCACACAACCAATGAAAGTGAACATCACTATCTCGTTTATAGATGTATCCGAAGACGAGAGGGACAGCAAGGGTGGGATGTCACAGAAAAAGTGATTGATGATATTGGAATTGCAGAATGCCAATCGAAACGTGCAACCGGTGTGGATTGCCGAATCCACAAATCCCACGATGTAGGCAAGGGCCACGAGCTGGATGCAGATTCTCCTGGACATGGCCATTGTATACAGAAGTGGATTACAGATGGCTGCATACCGGTCGTAAGCCATGACAGCCAACATGAGACACTCCACATCTGCGAAGGCCCCGAAAAAATACAGCTGAATTGCACACGAGTTGTATGGAATCTTCTTTTGCTCAGATAAGAAGCCAGCCAGCATCTTGGGAGAGACAGTGGAGGAGTAGCAGACATCACAGAAAGACAGGTTGCTCAGGAAATAATACATGGGTGTGTGGAGCCTGGAGTCCAGTTTGATCAGCAGGATCATCCCTAGATTGGCAATCATGGTTATGGCATAAACCAGCAGAAAGAACACAAAGAGCCCCTGCTGCACATCTTTTCTTCCAGTAAGTCCTAGGAGTATGAAGTCCGTCATCACAGAGCAGTTCTCAACAGCCATCGCTGAGATCTGGGAATCCCTGGTTGTGAAAGAAGGAAATGGAACCACGATTAACATCATTCTATTATCTTAGTAGTTAAACTGCTGGTCCTTTCTATTTTTCTGTATTCAGGAAAAGAGATGAGCAGTGCCGGGACTGTTTAGGTTAAACAGACTATCCTGGAAATATATACATACCCATACCAATCGATTACATGACAGTGATAATAATATTGCCTGCCTTTCAACAGCACTGTACAGAATTTGTAGCACACTTTTCATCCAAATTAAATCATGCTATTTCCACACCACCTATGTAGTTTTTATGATAACTTTTGCTACGTCTAGCTTATAGATTGGAAACAATATCCTCGTAGGTTGAGGCAATAATTCTCACAATAACCAGGTATTCTCATAAGGTAGCTGTTTTTGTTAAATTTTGCCAACATGAGTTATATCCTGTAATAGAGAAGCATCATTAAGTAAGAGGTGCAGGTGATGAATATATTCCTTTGTTTTCCCTCATCATCCAAGAAAGGGGAGTGGACAGAGGTCTGGTAGTTTCCTGGCTATGACGTTCTCCCACAACCCCATTAATTCTATGTTCTATCCAGTCTCAATAAACAAGAGGTAGAGATAGTTTGTTCTAGGACCCGCTGGAGCAAGGCAGATGGTGGTTGCTGGACAATACGGTGGAGGGGTCTCCATGAGCGCTACGGCCGAGTGGATAGACAGGAGTATGCTGAGGCTAACCCCGCTCTCCTCGGACAGTTGCTCTTGCTCAGGAGAGAGTAGGAAGAACTTGGGGGACCAAACTGTAGGGATGCTGGATGCTGATCACAGGGACAGGGCAGCAAGAAAGGGAAAATGGTTTAGTGTGTGAGTCCATCTGCCTTAATTTACTATAATCAACAAGATCTATTCACCAACAGATCAGATGCATAAGTCACATGGTAAAAGTACTCATAAATTCACAGTCTCTAACCTCAGATAGACTCATTTCTGAATTGCACCCACAACCTAATTTTCTAGAAAGTGTAATATTATTTTATTGTTTTCACTGAATGCTCTTGCACAGAATATCTCTGAAATCTGCCTCTCTTTGCTTTAAAAAAGTTGGTGGTGGGGTGCCTGGGTGGCTCAGTCGGTTAAGCGTCTGCCTTCAACTCAGGTCATGATCTCGCGGTTCATGGGTTCGAGCCCAGCGTCGGGCTCTGTGCTGACAGCTCAGAGCCTGGAACCTGCCTCAGATTCTGTGTCCGCCTCTCTCTCTGCCTCTCTGCCCTTCTGACGTTCTGTCTCTGAATAATAATAATAAATAAACATTAAAAAAAAAGTTGGTGGTCTTTGGGAGGCCAGCAGAAATCTGTGTCCCACAGTTGTATTTTACCCAACGAATGATGTTTGTGCAGTATCATAAGTGACCTCTTCTATTCCATGAGGACATAAGAATAATGGAGATGAAAGACAGAAAATGAATATCTGAATAATGATCTAGTGTTCAATGTGCATATTTCCAAACTGTTGGCCTCACCTCCTTTAAATACCTGTCCCTGTGGACGTATCAGTTAAAATTGTCTTCCTTTAACAACGAATATATTTTTTTTAATATACAATGTGACAGTAAGAGATTTAAAATAATAAAAAAATGTCCAACTAGCTTGAGAGTCCACGCTCCCATTTTATTGTCGCCCTTGCTATCTGTGTATTTATGCATTTAAGATACATTGATCCAAGTAATTAAAGTTAAAATATTTCATATTCTCCTTTGGTTTTACCACATGCTTTCAGTTGAAAAAGATAAAAAGCTAAACAAATCTAAAGTATAAATTAAAAAAAAAATATATATATATATATATCTATATATAGATATATCAGTACCTTCCCCAGAATTACTGACTCTGTTGTACACAGCTCTGTCTGCAGGAGGTTCAGCAAGCATTGTCTCCTGAATGAGCCAGATTATATAGTCATCTCTGTATCTGGTCCCTGGGTGTTAAACACTTGGCCTCTAAGGAATAAGTCACTTAAAAAAATGACATCATTTATCATCTGATATTTCATATAGGCTGTGTGACTGAAAAATACAGACTTCTAAAAAAAGTTCCTTTTGTTCCTCTCTGTTATTACTCCTCAATGGTATACTTAATTAGCAAGAGTAAAATGACTCCAGTCAATGAGAATTCCTTATTTCAAGTTTACTACTCTTCATAGAAGCATTTTGTTTAATTCCATAATTTACAAACAAATACCTGCTCACATTTATACATTATAATGTGTATGTGTACACATTATACATATATACATTTACACACATCTACGGACACTCTTCCATAAAAATATTCATAAAATAAAAGTTGTTGTAAAAATAGCCAAACAAAAAAATAAACAAACAGAAAAACCTGCCATAATCTCACTGCCTAGGGAAAAGTAGATTTCATTGTCTATATTATTGGATATGTAATTTTTAAGCAAAAATGGCATCAGAACATACATTATATATAACAAAAGTATTATGAATAGAGGCAACGCATTTCTATTAATGGACATTAATTTATTCAAAGGCATTTTTTTCCTTTTTACCTTAGTCAGATTTATATTGTTTAGTCATCAACGCATAGTATGATATATTTCATGTATTAATATGCATCCCCCGTTGTCTTTAACAACTTATAATATGACACAGAGATTGGGGTGCCTGGGTGGCTTAGTCAGTTAAGTGTCCAACTTCAGCTCAGGTCATGATCTCACGGCTCCAGAGTTTGACCCCCACGTCAGGCTCTGTGCTGACAGCTCAGAACCTGGAAACTGCTTTGGATTCTGTGTCTCCTCTCTCTCTGCCCCTACCCCTCTAGTGCTCTGTCTCTCTGTCTCTCAAAGATAAATAAACATTAAAAAATTTTAAAAAAAGAAGAAATTGAAACCCAGAGGGAATAAGTAAACTTCTATAGTCCCATAGTCATTGAATTTCATTGAATCCATAGGGTTTGCTCACTATAGGTTCCTCGATATAATGCAATGAAGCAAAGCTATCTTAAGGATAACTCTCTTAAGTACTCTTACAGAATGCTGTAGTGTCTTTATGTTAAAGTGACCCTTGAAAACGTACAAATTAATGATGCACAGAATTGTAGCTTTCTGAGAGAGCTGAGAGACCATTAAAGTCTCAATTATCCACCAAGGTAGAATCCAACGATGGATGATTGACAGCAGGAGGGTTACTATGTTGGAGGTAATCTGGTTTATTTATATTAGCTGGGTACTTGATCATTATTAGCATTGATGTGAAGAGAAAGTGATGTGGCAGGTGGCTTCATTGCACAATTGCAGGAAGCAAATAAGAGAGAAAGAAATTGGTTACCCTGGAACTTATATAACATGGTAGCTTTGGTGGATAATCTCTGTATTGTGATTGAACAACATTTTATCATGTGTGAACAAATCATTGCTGTACACATACGAGCATAGGTCGGATGTGTTTTTTAAACGACCACTGCTAATTGATATTCCATAAAATGTAAAATAATCATATGTATCACCTGTATTTCTTGAGTCTTAACATCGCTAATTTGATGGCCACACAATCTGCAAGTCCAAAATTTGTGTAAGCAGACAAAAAAAGCAAGATGTGCATGGCATCTACCAGATTGTACGTGTCAGGGCTTCAGGTAGTTTCATATTTCTTCTGAAACTTCACCCGGAGGAAACAGAAACATAGGTTTGGCTCTTTTGACTATTTTTTACTTGTTTTATTTGTTGTTATGGAGTTTCCCCTTGCTTTCCATAAAGCCAGACTACTCTTGAGGCAAAAATTCAATAAAGTCAGTGTGTTTTTAATTTTTGGAAAAGTGATTCTAGTGACAATTGTTAATGCTTCTTCTGAACGTATTGCTACTCTTTGCGTGATATTTCCAATACTGAAACACCAAACGTACTCCTCTGGGACGTGTTGTTGACACAAATCTTAAATCACCTAAGGAATTGTCAATAACTTGCCACCCGATGAACTCAAGAAAATGACGCATTTGTGTTACGTGGGCACTTTACTACTGTTCTCTATATCTCTGATGCATATTTGGAGGTTGACGTGGAACCACCTTCAGTCACCTCTTCTGAGTCCTCTCCATGCTCATTTTCCTGGCAGGTGCTTCCCTGTCTGCAGTGAGGTCAGATCTCCTCAGGCTACATTCTGTTCATACGGGTGCCAAGCTTGAACTTCATAAACATGGCCGTCCCTCCGGACTATGTAGTCTAATCCCAGTCCCCTTTAGGTGGGGAGCATGCGTGGCAATATACTGCACAAAATTGAAAAATATAAATTAATTCCCGAAGGAATTTGTTTGTTAAGAGAGAATGGCTTTCTAGAATTATGAAGGGAAAGACTGAAGGTAAAGTTTAGGATGTCATAGAAAGACAAGTGAGAAAATAATCTGTAACTAAACAATTCCTTTGGTGCCACAGTCACCCCTAAGCATCGCACGACATAGAAACTGTCTACTTATGAACTCCTTCCTTCAGATAATAGTTTTCTGGCCCGAGTCATGGGCCATTATGAATAATTTCTGTGCATGATACTGGCACCAAGGAAAACTAAGTCTTCCTGCTGGAGGAAACAAGAAAACCAGGAGCTGTGGGTTGCTAACATCTGTATTCTATAAGCAAACAACTCATTTTCAGCAACATATGGGATAATTATTTAATGAAATATTTTCTAAAAGTTGCATTCTTTGTTAATTTTACAGAAGTATCTTGAAAATACTGTATAAAATAAACTGCTAGGGTTTAAAAAAATTTGCAGTTTTCTACAACTGGATAATAACTGCGTATCTTTTTAGAATTAATTTTAAAGTTGTATATGTGTATTATTTTATTTAAAAAAATTTTTTTAATGTTTATTTATTTTTGACAGAGAGAGAGAGAGACAGAGCATGAACGGAGGAGGGGCAGAGAGAGAGGGAGACACAGAATCCAAAGCAGGCTCCAGGCTCTGAGCTGTCAGCACAGAGCCTGATGCGGGGCTTGAACTCACAGACAGCGAGATCGTGACCTGAGTCGAAGTCGGACGCTCAACCGACTGAGCCACCCAGGCGCCCCAATGTGTATTATTTTAAAAACTACTAGTCACTTTTGAGAAATAAAAACATCCTGCACACATAATCTAGACGAAAACATGAACATAACAGCCTTTCAGAGACCATGAAACGAAACACAAATTGACGTCCAATATGGCAGGTTAGTATGTTTTTTAAAAAGTATGCTGAACTAAAATCGTTCAGTTTGTAAGCTTGTATGTCTAGATTCTTACACCCAATGTTATGTATATAAGATTCCCTTATGCCATTGCCTCTGGTGATAGTTTATTCATTCTGTTTGTTGTGTGGCATCCCAATGTTTGGGGCCCGCTGTAAGAGACACTGCCCCACAGTTTTTCAGAGTTGTGCATCACTTCTGATCCCTGCTGTCAACGTGTAAGAGTCACGGTGGTTCCGCATTCACACAAGTGCTTGATGCTCATATCGTGAATCATTTTCATTTTCGCCATTCTTCTGGTGGGCCAAAGTCCAGCCTTGAAGACTTACATTTTATTCACTTGAGTCCTAATGAAGTTGTATAACCATTTCTGAGAAGTGCCTGTTAAATTCTGAAGGCAGAAAAAGAGGTAAAGAAGGTGTGAAGAAGCTGTGTTTACAAGTATGTGGCCTTCCACCACTCACACTCTCTAGCTGATATCATTATTGCCCTTCTGGTCAAATCAGCCTAAGTGATTCTTTTGTACGAAGATGAAGCCCCTGGCGTGGTTGGTTTGTTTGTCGTTTTAATGTTTCCAATGGTGGAGATAGGTTTACACAGCTGTAGAATCACAGATTGGGGAGATGGATTAAGGCAACCGGAAAGGGCCTTAGAGATAATCTAGGGCCTTAGAGATAATCTAGTTTAAGATCCTCTTTTACAGAGTGGGGGTGAGGTCTAGTGAGTCGTTGAACACCACAGCGATTTGGGGTTGCATTTGGTGCCATATTCAGAGCATATTTCTGGAGAGGAGTGTCCAAAGAGGTTTAAAGTTGCTGCCTCTGGCTTTTACACAGGAGCACCCATTTACTCGGTTACCGAGCTTTGCCACTGTTGTATTTTAACAAATGGTGTCACACAACCTACCACTGTGTGCATCCATCTGCTCACTGCGTTATACAAATGCCCAAATGTACCATCACGATGTCATTTTTATCCTTAGGGATTTCAGTGCAAGGCTGAAGGAAAGGAGTCCAGATATGGCAACATGTCTATTATATCAATAGTCACTTGTATGGTAATACTGGATAATAATTCTTTCATCAGTCCCTAGTGGATGTGTGGGGACATTGTGATATAGATAGAGAGTGGAAGGAAATGGGTGAGGAAGGAAGTACATGAACCAGAATAGACCACAAAGCTTTTTGATGTGTTCCCTATTTCTGTAGAATTCCACATGGAAGGGTTAGTTCAGCCATCTGCCCTAAGTTCCTATTTAAGTCATGAAGCTACTATTCAATATTCTGAGACAGTGATTTTTCACTCTCTAATTACATAAATTCAGGGAGATGAAGCCTACAGTTAATCAAGTTGGTTTCTTCCATTTTTAGATGAGCTTAAAATATCTCATTTAATTGGTTTATGACTTCACACTCATTAGATGTGATTAAAGAAGCCAGTATGTGCATCAAATCAATCTTTACATGATATTACTGTTATATGTCATATGGAAGGGTGATGCCATATTTATAACTTCTGAATGAGAAGCCTCTGATCAACCCACTAAGATTCTGACTTGTTTAGACTTTACTGCATTTCAAAAAGTTAAGAAAGATTAACAAAAGTGTATTGATAAATTGGGAAAATATGGTACAAATGGAAGTTCTTAAACCTTTTTTTTTCCCAAAAGAAGCCTTCCCATTGATTTTTTCCACCACCATATTTTCCCCCCAATTTGTCAGTTTCCCATAAATGCCCCTCTCAAAAGCAGAGAAGCCTTTGGACGTTTGCTTCCATTCTGAAATTCTTTCCCCAAGGGCAGTTATAATTACTTAGGGGTATAATTCTAATAGTAATTAAGAATGGCATTGAGTCTTACATGGTCCTACAAACACATAGCCATATCCATGTTTTCTCAGTAAGATTCTTTTAGTGGTTGACATCAGAAAACTTGAGCAGAGCTAGATAAAGAAGAAAACATCCAGGGAGGACATAGATGAATGCTTTTTTACTTCCCATATAATTAATATAAGTATTTGTATAGGTATTAATTTAGTATCCACAACCATTCATAAATATTTTCATAAAAGCTATTAAATACATATACAAAACATATATTATATTCTCATTTAATTATGTTCTGAAAATTTGTAATGAACATTCAAAAATAGTGTCAGCAAAACAAAATAAACACAAAACAACCCAAACAAAAATGTTATCAGGTGTGTGGGTTTTTTTAAATGTTTATTAATTTTTGAGAGAGAGCGAGAGGCACAGAATGAGCGGGGAGGGGCAGAGAGGAAAAGAGACACAGAATCCAAAGCTGACTCCAGGCTCTGAGCTTTCAGCACAGAGCCCAATGTGGTTTCGAACTCATGGACCGCAAGATCATGACCTGAGCCAAGTCGGATGCTCAGCCAACTGAGCCACCCAGGTGCCCTAGGTGTGTGGTTTTTATTATTTATTTGTTTTTCAATTTTTGTGTCCCAGACATGATAAAGGCACTGGCTTGGTAAGGATGATACTCAACCTTCACCAAAGAATACTCACAGTCTTATATTGGAGACAATGGTCAAATCAACTGAGCCATGCTTTGAGGAGAGTAAATTATTTATAATTTAAGAACATCATTTAACCAGCACTGGGAAGGCAGAAGAAGGAAAGAAGAGCCAAGTGGAAGTGACTGTATTGAGAATTTCAACACAAGGAGGTACTTTAGCAGGACCCTCCACTTTGCACTTTTATCCTTCTCATTTTCATCTTGGGGGGGGGGCAGAATAAGCCACCCCAAAATATACCACTTTGGCTATTGATTATTTTAAATTAAAGTTACTTAAGAAACAGCAGGTGCAAGAAGGACCCTCTGACTTTCCTTTGTCCTCCTGAAAGCAGGAAATAAATTTCCTATGTGAAAGGTACCCTTCCTGTACCAGGAGAAAGAGAGACATCCTCTTCACCAGAGAGGGAATTGAGGGCTGAGGAATCTGCATAAACAAACTGTTACCTCTTTACTTATTTACTAATCCAAGCCCACACTTCTTTGTCATGTCAATTCTTCACAAATATATTGTTGCAGGCTCCTGGGTAGTTCTGTTGGTTAAGTACCCACCCGTCTGACTGTGGCTCAGGTCATGATCTCGCTTTTGTGAGTTTGAGCCCACATTGGACTAGCAGCTGTCGGCACAGAGCCCACTTCAAATCCTCTGTCCCCCTCTTTCTGTCCCTCTTCCAGTCATGCTCTTTCTCTCTCAAGAAAAAATAAACATTAAAAACCCCCAAATATATTGTTTCTTTGTCTAAAAAATATACAAGCTACCTGTTCTGGTTACTTGAGTTTTATATTTTTATGAGATCGTGTACTTATGAAATTAAATGTGTTTTTCTCCTGTTAATCTAATATCTTCTTTTCTTTTTAAAATTTATTTATTTAAATACAAGTTAGTTAACATACATTGTAGTATTGGTTTCAGGAGTAGAACCCAGTGATTTATCACTTCCATATGACATCAGTGCTCATCTCAACGAGTGCTGTCCATAGTGCCCATCACCCATTTAGCCCATCTCCCGATGCACCTCTCTTCCAGCAAGACTAGGCTTGTTCTCTTTATTTAAGAGTCTCTTATGGCTTGCCTCCCTCTCTGTTTTTATCTCATTTTTCCTTCCCTTCCCCTATGTTCACCTGTTGTGTTTCTTAATTTCAAGTATGGGTAAAATCGTATGATGTTTGTCTTTCCCTGACTGACTTCTTTCGCTAAGCATAATACACTCGAGTTCCATCCATGGTGTTGCAAATGACAAGATTTCATTCTTTTCGGTTGCTGAGTACTACTCCATTGTATATATAAACCACATCTTCGTTATCAATTCATCAGTCAATGGAAATTTGGGCTTTTTCCATAATTTAGCTATTGTTGATAGTGCTGCTGGACACCTTGGGGTGTATGTGCCCCTAATTATTAGATCAGTCAGAGAACCAGGAAGAGAAGAAAGGAAAAACTTTGCTCCCCTACAACTACATAACCTCTGAGAAGGCATTGCCCTGCCCACCTCAGGACCTGTAATTGTAACCTCTTCATTTGGATTCCTTTCTTCACCCCATCACCACTGTATCCCTCTTCACCATTTTGATCTGAAATGAAATTTCAGAGGATCTTCTCTGCACTCTAGAGGTAGACATTTTGCTTGAACTGAGAGTATCTTGACTTTTCACTCCAGGGAAATTTAGAGTTTATCATGAGTAATTTGTAAGATTAATGAATTAATTTTATTTCTTTTTGTTACATTATTGAACTCACTAGTATACAAACTACTGGAATCACTATGAAATGCAAGACACCTATAGTGCAACAGGTGTATACTAAACACTAATGGCTCTTAGAATAATTAAATTAGTGCATAAAATTAACGACTAATACAAAATTGACACACTAACATGAAGACTGATAAATTTTCCAAATATTAAGCATGACTGACTTAAAATGGAGACATACAATAAAATATAGGGTACCTAAATATTGGCATCATAGTAGCATAGTAAAATACTATGTTAGTTAAGGTATTTGAGACAATTTAATAATATAATATACCATGGAAGAATAATAGGAGATTTGAAAACAGAAGAGTGCATTTGCATGTGTATGTGTATAAATATATATTTATTTGTACTATGTGACTATTTACTTAAAATCACATTTTATTTTTCAACTTTCCACCATCTCTTTCACATCCTTGTTCCATAGGCTATAAATCAGAGAATTTAACATGGGAATCACACGAATGTAAAACCAAGAGTTCATTTTGGGTTAATCCAGGAAAGAGGAAGAATTTGGCCAGGAATATATTATAGAAAAGCATAGTTCCCCCAGAAGACTCTAACAGCCATTAAGTGGGAAGTGCAGGTGGAGAAAGCTTTGAACCTCCTCTCAGCAGAGCGAATCTTCAAGACTGATACGACAATAGGGACAAGAACTCCTAAAAGGGTGCTCCATTCAATGAAGGCAAAAATGTTAAAAATAGCGAAATCATTGACCTGTGCATCTGAGCAAGACAGCAATAGGAGAGTAGAGATATCAGAGAAGAAATGATTAATCATATGACCTACAGAAGACATAAGCGGGATGTTCATGTCAGGGGTATCAAAGCAGCTGACATTCCCACCATAAGTATCCTAGCCATGGGCAGGGAGCACAAGGGGTTGCCAATGACTTTATACCAGTCAAAGACCATCATCAACAACAGTAGACACTCAGAATCTGCAGATACAGAAGATGAAGAATTGCAGAGCACAGCCCGTGATGGAAATTGATTTGGTGTTAGCAAATAGATCTACCAGCATCTTGGGCCCAATTAGCATGCAAAAGCAGAGGTAACAGAAGGCAGGTGACAGAGGAAAAAGTATCTGTGTGTGAAGCTGGGAATCCATTTTAATTATAAAGAACATTCCAAGAGTTTCCAGGAGATTAACGAGATACATATCTAGAAACATGGTAAATAAGGCCACTTCAGTGTCCAGTTATTGGTAATTGCCAAGGGAAATAATTCAGACAAGAGGGATCAATTAACCCTGACTTTCCTCTTCATTCTTGTTGCAAACTTTTACAAAAACACTCAAGAAAATTATAGTTCATAATTTGACTCTTCTAGATTTATCCATGATAAATTCCCCCTTTTTATTCCTTTTATTAAAAAAATTTTTTTTTAACATTTATTCGTTTTTGAGAGACACAGAGTGTGAGTGGGGGAGGGGAAGAGAGTGAGGGAGACAGAATCCGAAGCAGACTCCAGGCTCTGGGCTGTCAGCACAGAGCCTGACCCGGGCCCAAACCCACAAACCGCGAGATCATGACCTGAGCTGAAGCTGGAAGCTTAGCCAACTGAGCCATCCAGGTTCCCCAAGGCCTATTTTCTTTTTCTTTTTTTTAATTTTTTTTTAAATTTACATCCAAATTAGTTAGCATATAGTGCAACAATGATTTCAGGAGTGGCATCCTTAATGCCCCTTACCCATTAAGCCCATCGCCCCCTCCCACAACCCCTCCAGTAACCCTGTTTGTTCTCCATATTTAAGAGTCTCTTATGTTTTGTCCCCCTCCCTGTTTTTATGTTATTTTTGCTTCCCTTCCCTTATGTTCATCTGTTCTGTGTCTTAAAGTCCTCATATGAGTGAAATAATATGATATTTGTCTTTCTCTGACTAATTTCACTTAGCATAATACCCTCCAGTTCCATCCACGAAGTTGCAAATGGCAAAACTAATTCTTTTTGATAGTCGAGTAATACTCCATTGTATAGATATACCACTTCTTTATCCATTTATCCATCAATGCACATTTGGGGTCTTTCCATACTCTGGCCATTGTTGATAGTGCTGCTATAAACATGGGGGTGCATGTGTACCTTCAAAACAGCATACCTGTATCCCTTGGATAAATACCCAGTAATGCAATTGCTGGGTCGTAGGGTAGTTCTATTTTTAATTTTTTGAGGAACCTCCATACTGTTTTCCAGAGTGGCTGCACCAGCTTGCATTCCCACCAGCAATGCAAAAGAGATCCTCTTTCTCTGCATCCTCACCAACATCTGTTGTTGCCTAAGTTGTTAATATTAGCCATTCTGACAGGTGTGAGGTGATATCTCATTGTGGTTTTGATCTGTATTTCCCTGATGATGAATGATGTTGAGCATGTTTTCATGTGTCGGTTGGCCATCTGGATGTCTTCTTTGAGGAAGTGTCTATTCATGTCTTTTGCCCATTTCTTCACTAGATTCTTTGTTTTTTGGGTGTTGAGTTTGATAAGTTCTTTATAGATTTTGGATACTAACCCTTTACCTGATAGGTTGTTTGCAAATATTTTCTCCCATTCTGTCGGTTGCCTTTTAGTTTTGCTGGTTGTTTTCTTCACTGTGCAGAAGCTTTTTATTTTGATGAGGTCCCACAAGATATTAGCCACCTGGATCCAGTAATACATTAAAAAAAAAAGTTATTCACCACGACCAAGTGGGAGTTATACCTGGGATACAAGGCTGGTTCAATATCTGCAAATCAATCAATGTGATTCCTCATGTCAATAAAAGAAAGGCCTATTTTTTTAATAGCCTCCCGGCTCCCTTTAAAAAACCCTTGACCTAAATGACCCCATTTCATTTCACCTTTCGTTTTTAGCAATTTAATTTAATTTAACTTAATTTAATTTAAATTTAATTTACTAATTTAATTTTACATTATTTTATTTTGAGAAGGTGAATGGGTGGGGGGAGAGGGGCAGAAGGGGAGAGTATGCTGAGTATGGAGCCTGATGTGGCGCTCGACCCCACAACCCTGGGATCATGGCCTGAGCCGAAATCAAGAGTTGGACCCTCCACCGACTGAGCCACCCAGATGCCTCTATTTTACCTTTCAAACAAATGACAAATGAACGACAATTGCACACTGACGCCTAAACAAAGAAATAGAATTGTTTGGCAGTTACACTGCAGTTAATTCAACTAAGTAAGCAGGTACAATGTAATTCTTTTACAAATTTCTAAATGCTTGATTTCTCATTTTTCCAAAAAAAATATGTCTTTCTTCTATAATTCTTTAAATTTAATCATACAGAAACCTACTTGAAACTGGTGTTTCTGTTCTTACCTCTGGTACATACACATAGCAGATTGTATTTATTTTCTACCTTGTGATTGTTGGGACTTAAATCAAAAGCCACTGTCTTCACTCATCATCACGTGAACATGATTAATTAGATTTGTGGTTATGTATTTTCCATGATGAATGGTGTCTCAACTTGGCAAAGGCTGAACTTTTCATGCTTATCACCAAATTGATCAAAGACAGAAAATAATAGAATTTATTTCAATGTTATGTTCATGGTCACCATGAATCTTACACCTCCTTTAGTAAAAGCAGATACTAATGAATTTCAAATAGACCTATTTAATAATTTTCATCTGTTTCATTGTTCATCCTGTTTCTTCCATTTTTGAAATATCTCCTTCACTTCTCATTTAGAAATCTGGTAATCTTTCATACTACTTTTTTCATTAGTCATTGTCTGGTTCTTTCCCCTCAACTATATGTCGTTCACCCTCATTTCAATGGTTTTATGACTGTATAACATCCATTACTCCTAATATACTCATTATTGAAATTGATTTTTATCTATTCATACGTGTGTCTTTCTACATTCCCATAATCCTGGACACAAATATTTACATTAGTAAAAATTCAGTAAATGTGTGTTAAATATTTTCTTATTGAGGGTACCTGGGTGGCTCTGTTGGCTAAGAGTCTGACTACAGCTTAGGTCCTGATCTTGTGGTTTGTGACCTTGAGCTCCGCATCAGGCTCTGTGTTGACAGCTTGGAGACTGGAGCCTGCTTCGGATTCTGTGTCTCCCTCTCTCTCTGCCCCTCCCCACTCATGTGCTGTCTCTCTCTCTCTCTCTCTCAAAAATAAATAAACATTTAAAAAATTTTAAGTATTTTCTTATTGTAAGGCCGGTGGATGTTCAACAGAGTAAAAATAAACATATTTTGAGACCTGTTCTTGCAAATATATTTCATTTGTACAAGGACAATTCTTTAAGAAAAAAAGTGTTGGGATGATGCTTTAACAACAACAAAGCCAAGTTCTGTTTGTTTCCAAAAATAACCCTTATGTGCCATAATTTATGGTAGTGATTTGAAAATTGGGAGGTACTAGAATTTTAAGTATATTTAAATTCCTCCTGGACAGCTATCAACATAATGTTCCACCATCCCTGAATTTTGTCCAAACATGTTGCTCTTCCCTGACTTCACTGAAATCCTTCACTGGGACAGAGAGATGAATCCCACATTTCCATTTTTTCCGACCATAAAAACGCCTCTACCTTCCTTTTCATTCAACTGTCTTCTAAGCATCTTTTCATTCAACACTGAATTCCTGAAGGCAAAAGGTGTGAATTTAATTAATTCATTGTGGGGGCTCAGTCGGTTAAGTATCCAACTTCGGCTCAGGTCATGATCCCATGGTTTGTGGGTTCAAGCTCCACATGGGGCTCTGTGCTGACAGCTCAGAGCCTGGAGCCTGCTTAGAGTTCTGTCTCCCTCTCTTTCTGCCCCTGCCCCATTTGTGCTCTGCCTCTCTCTCTCTCTCAAAAAAAATAAACATTAAATATATATATATATATATATATATATATTCATTGTGGAGTTCTTAACAAAACTTTGTGCTTTTCATATAGTATTTAACTGATCTCCATATATATCATCATACATTTTTAATATTGTGTTTCCTAGGCTGTCTCTTAACAATCTCATTATACATATACTGAAAATATGATACAGATGTAATTAGTAAACTGAAGTTCCCTAAGCATCATTTTGTCTGACCCAAAGCATTTCCTGTTAATATTAATTCCTATTAATATTCCCGACTACAGTGTAGTCATAAAAAATAAAATATCTCTTTTAAGAAGAAGTAACTCTGAGCTATTGTCATGAAATGTTCTAGTGTGTTTACTTCAAATTTACAAAAACGGCAACCCACAGATTCTTAGAGTTCTAAAAAGCTGAGAGACCATCCAAGTCCTATTTGTAAATCAAGAGAAGATGCCACGAGTGATGGAGGGCAGATGGGAACAATAGGAAGGGCTTGCAGACTGAGAAAAGAATCTGCCTTATTTTATTCATCTTAGCCAGAACACTTCATCAGTATTATTGCTCAATGGGTCGCTGTATTGCACAAATCCAGGGAACACATAGAAAATAAGTAACATAGCAGTTTGTTGTCTGTGTTTATAGGTCTGATTCTGCTTTTTGTTTGTTGTTTTGGTTTTTAGATTTCACATTTAACCGACGGCTGCCAGAGGAGAGGATGGGCAAAATATGTGAAACGGAGTGGGAAACCCAGGCTTGCAGTAATGGAAAGAATAAGTTACAAGGATGAGAGATACGATGTAGGGAATACGGTCAATATGGCGACAGATGGTAGCTACACATTGTAGAGAATGAATTTAAAATTTTGTATGTCTTGCCTATTGTTCGATGTGAGCACCGTTAAATTTTTCTAGACTTAGTTTGCTATACCCTAAGATTATAAAAATACTTACTAACCAGCATTTCCTCGCTTCTGTAATCTTGCTTGCTTAACACATTCCTCCCCTTCCCCCTTCCCCCTTCCCCCTTCCCCCTTTTTCTCCCACCACAAGTAACGGACAAAGCCTTCCCGCCAAAGGACAGACAAAGGACGCCCAATCAGAGAACAACAAATGTCCTTACTTTAAAATCAACTAATCAACTTGTACCCCAATGTTCATAGCAGCACTCTCAACAATAGCCAAATTATGGAAAGAGCCTAAATGTCCATCAACTGATGAATGGATAAAGAAATTGTGGTATATATACACAATGGAGTACTATGTGGCAATGAGAAAAAATGAAATATGGCCTTTTGTAGCAACGTGGATGGAACTGGAGAGTGTAATGCTAAGTGAAATAAGCCATACAGAGAAAGACAGATACCACATGGTTTCACTCTTATGTGGATCCTGAGAAACTTAACAGTAACCCATGGGGGAGGGGAAGGAAAAAAAAAAAAAAAGAGGTTAGAGTGGGAGAGAGCCAAAGCATAAGAGACTGTTAAAAACTGAGAACAAACTGAGGGTTGATGGGGGGTGGGAGGGAGGGGAGGGTGGGTGATGGGTATTGAGGAGGGCACCTTTTGGGATGAGCACTGGGTGTTGTATGGAAACCAATTTGTCAATAAATTTCATATATATAAAAAAAATAAAATAAAATAAAATAAATAAAATAAAATCAACTAATCAGGCCCCTCATAATCTGAAACCTCCCCTATGCTATTTGTCTCTGTCTATAAAAACGCGCTACCAACCCTGATCGGGGCCTCTTAGCGTCACCGGCAACGAGTGCGTGGAGGTCCAGGTTTGAACCTGTAATAAACGACCCTTGCCGCTTGGCTTTGACTTACGACTCTGGTGGTCTCTTGTGGGGGGTTTCGCGACCTCGGGCATTACAACATAATGGTGAGCACAGCATAGCATATAGACTTGTTGAATCACTATATTGTACACCTGAAACCCATGTAACACCACGTGTCAACTGTAGCCCCAAAATATAAGTAATGTAGTGGCCCTAAAGTCGCACCATGTGGCAATCTTGGGGAGTACTCACTGTAGTGGCCATGTTCCACGTGATACTTTATGATAGGTGATTCACTGTAGGACACTAATGTGGGTGTCATGGCGGCCACCCAAAATGTGCCACTTTGGCATACTGATTATATTAAATAAAAGTTGTTTAAGAGAAGGCCTGTGCGAGGATCCTCTGACTTTCCTCTGTGCTCCTGAAAACAGGAAGTAAATCTCCCATGGGGAAGGTACCCTCCCTGTACCAGGAAGTAAAGACACATCCTTATCACCACGCATAGGAAATTCAGAGCCTGGAAGGCCCTATAAACAACCCTTATTACATTTTAGCAATCTACTACCACAGACCAAATTCTGTTTAGAGTTTCTTACTAATCGAAGACTGCAAATTCAATTCTCTTTATCCTGCCAATTCCTTAACAGATTTATTGTCTCCTCATAAAAATAATATAAAAGCTGCCTGCTTTGGTAATTTCTTTAGATCTCAATTTCGTTATTTGGCCTCTGTGAGCACACAATAAAACTGTAATTTTTTTTTCCTCTCCTGTTAATCTGTCTCATGTGAATTTAATTCCTAATTCAGCAAAAAGAACTTGAAGAATAGAAGGAAATGCCTTTCCTTCACTAACAGGCACAAATGTATATGTGTCATGAAAGTCTATTGTCAAGTGCCGTGTACAGGAATGTTTTCCTGCCCTACGTGTTGCCCTATTGCAGTTATGTTATTCATTTAAACAAATGAAGTAAATGCCAGATCTGTGGGTTCAAGAAATAATTTATGAATTTATAAGCATTACCAGCGTATGGGCAAAAATATTCCAGTTAATTTTTTGTCTGAGTCCTCAGTGGGAACTAGAAACGGGCATAGCATTTCTTTTTTTATGGTTCCTATAAATCTAGACGCTATCATAGATTAAAATCCTTAAAGTATTCTTGATTTGGGGAAAATGACTGTGTGTGATACGTTTCAATAACCTTTCCATTTTTATTATTATTTTGTGTGTAATGATACCAATACAAACATACAGAATTCACTGCGTTAGGAGATATGATTTGACGCCAGGCTCAAACTAAGTAATTGTGATAATATGCCACCCATTCGGGTGAAGACATTAGATGCAATTGTATGACCTGATATGCCCCGATTCGAGAGACCCCCCGAAAACAAACCATCAGAGTCCAGAATCAAAGCCAAGCGGCAAGGGTCGTTTATTGCAGGTTCGAACCCGGTCCTCCGCGCACTCGTTGCCAGTGACGCTAAGAGGCCCCGAGTAAGGATCTTACAGCTTTTTTTATAGACAGGCACAAACAAGTTAGGGATATTTTTTAGAGGTTACAGAGCTGTTGTTGGTTAACATTTAAATTTGAACGCTCAGCAGAACTTGATTGGTTCCCGCCTTTATTTCAAACCATTCAGCAGAACTTGATTGGTTCCCGCCTTTATGTCAGACTACAACCGGGCACACCCTGGCTGGTTTCGGGAGGGGGGGGAGGGGAGGAGTCTTTTCTTTGCAGTTGTGAGTACACCTGGTAATTTTTCTCTTAGTCTCTCAGACCCTTGAACTTTACTACCATTATTTACTACTTTGATTCATATTAAAGGGATGGGATTTGTCCTTGTGATGTGGAGAACAAAGGCAAAAGAAATGTAGAAAAACATCATTTTCCTTACAGCTTAGAGCAGACTGACAAGTGCTTGAGAAAGGCAGAGTGACCTTCCTCAAGGAACTCAGCTGCCTCAGTGTTAATACTTTGCTAGAGGCAAAAGGCCACCTTAGTTTGACATTAGCCAAACTCTAGGTTCCTGTAAGTCTTTAACATATACAAATTCCTTTGGAAACTTCCTTTATCTCTACCTCCCCAAATCTATGTTAGCAAGCATCCTCCAAGCTTATGGCCCACTGATATACATCTCAAGGGTCTCATGAATAAGATTTGACTAGCCTCAAGGTCCGGAAACCTTGCTTCCAAGTTTCTTAGAGACTTTTATTATCCCTAACCCCTTCTCAACTTGCAAGTATGTAATCAGTCACTGGTCACAACCCCAGGGCAGATCTTTCTGCCCCCGGGTCCTGGCCCCATGCTTTAATAAAACCACCCCCTTTGCACCAAAGATAATTCAAGAAGTCTGTCTTGACTTTTCCCTACCAGACTCCAACATTTCACATCACTTGGTCATTTTATATGACTCCTTCCCAAACTCATTTTCTCATCAGATGCTTCTCCGTCTCCAGGGATGACAAACCCCTTCAGGTTACACTCTGTTTAGATAGAAACTAAATTTACCGTCCTACACTTGACTGCCCCATAAACCATTTACGCTAAGTTCCCTTCAAACCCTTCCATTAAAATCTGAGCTTTAGGGACCATATGATTATTAAAAATTGGATGATTAACATCTCAAAGGATTTCTATTTCATTGACGATGGCTTTCGAAAATAATGAAAGAAAATTACTCCGTTCTAATGCAAGACACCAGAGACAGGCATGTGAAGACAACAATTGTATCTAAACGCCTTCCCTGGTGCCACAATAATCGATGTAGGCAGCTGTCTGTTTATAAAGTGTCTCCTTCAGAAAGTAGCTGCATGGCTGGGAGTCTTGAGGTTTTGGGAATAAGTTCAGCACATGCTAACCATACCAAGGAAAACCAGGTTTACTAAGTCTCCTTGTTGCTGAAAACAGTATGAGAGGGGCTTACCGGTTAAAAAAAAGACACATTTGCTTTATTACAGTAGTTTTTTTTAAAGTTTATTCATTTATTTTGAGAGAGAGGGAGGGAGAGAGAGAGCAAGTAGGGGAGGGGCAGAGAGAGAGGGGGACAGAAAGAATCCCAAGCAGGTTTCATGATATGGGTGCAGAGCCTGAGGGAGAGTCTAGAGCTCACGAACAGTGAGATCATGATCTAAGCCAAAACAAAGACTTGGACACTGAACCAGTTAGGCCACCCAGGCACCCCTGAAAAGACAGCAAGTATTTATTTATTTATTTATTTATTTATTTAAATTTATTTTTGAGAGGGAGAGAGTGAGAGTGCGTGCATGCGAATGAGTGGGGGAGGGGGCAGAAGGAGAGGACAGAGGTTCAGAAGCAGGCCCTGAGGTGACAGTAGTGAGCCCGCCGTGGGACTCAAACTCAGGAGAAATGTGAGATCATGATCTGAGCCGAAGTCCGATGCTCAAACAACTGAGCCACCCAGGTGCCTCTATTTCCAATAATATTAATGTGAACATTTTTACACATGTCTTCTGATGGAGATACACTTATTTATCTTGTGTATAAAACCAGGAATAGGAAATGTGTGTGTGTGTGTGTGTGTGTAAAATTTATATTTACCCAATATTAGCATACAATTTCCCGAAGCAGTATGCCAATCTAGAGTTACACATTATTTTTAAATTTTTTTTTTCAATGTTTATTTATTTTTGGGACAGAGAGAGACAGAGCATGAACGGGGGAGGGGCAGAGAGAGAGGGAGACACAGAACCGGAAACAGGCTCCAGGCTCTGAGCCATCAGCCCAGAGCCCGACGCGGGGCTCGAACTCACGGACCGCGAGATCGTGACCTGGCTGAAGTCGGACGCTTAACCGACTGCGCCACCCAGGCGCCCCTAGAGTTACACATTATTAGTGAATGAATCCTGTGTCTGTTTCTACATCCTAACTAATCGGTAATATTGTCTGTCATTTTCGTTTTAGCTGTTATGTAGAGTCCATAATTGTCCTAATGACTAATAAAGTTGGATATTCAAGGAGCGCCTGGGTGGTTCAGTCGGTTAAGCATCTGACTTTGGCTCAGGTCATGATCTCACGGTTCCTGAGTTCAAGCCCTGAGTCAGGCTCTGTGCTGACAGCTCAGAGCTTGGAGGCTGCTTCAGATTCTGTGTCTCCCTCTCTCTCTGTCCCTCCCCTGCTCATGCTCATGCTCTGTCTCTCTCAAAAATAAATAAACGTCAAAAAAAAGTATAAATAAATAAATACATGCATACATACATAAAAGTTGGATATTCACTTTTATATGGGATGTCTCTGAAAGTTAAAATGAAGAATATGAAGAATAGAAAATCAGTTGAATGGGTCCACCTTAACGGGGTGAGGGCTCTTGCGATCAGTGCTATCTATCTGCGATCATTGCCAATTCAATTTCAGGTCAGATTAGCCTGGGATTGTACTGTAGTCCCATCCATCTGTTATATTTAAGATCTCCCCAAAGATAGAAGCGGGTTTTTACATTATGCATTTATAGAATCGTATCAGTATAAGCATGAAATGTGGTATCTGGAATACACAATAAAGATCATTCAGTTTAAAGCCCTTTTTTGACAGAGTGGAAACTGAGGACCAAAGAAGGAAAATGATTTGTCGAAGGTCACAATCACTGTGAACTGAGAGTACAGATTCAGACCCAATTTTGCTACCATTCCTTTTCCAGTTCCCAGCATGTTTGCAGAGTTCAAGTTAGGTTAAATTTGCTGCCTCTTAAGAAAGAGCTACACAATTACCAATTTGTGAGAATTAGTACTCTTTTTATTTAATAAATTTCCCTAACCAGATTTTCCCCAGTATGGAGCCAATTGTTTCTATCATTATACATATTTTCTAATCGTTCATCACTGGTAACATTTATGTTTAGGGATGTCCATTCCTGATCAGAATAAGGAACCCTTAAGAAAAAATAGACCTATAATATTGACTCCATATCTAGAGTCTAAATCTAAATTTCAAATAAAACATAAGAAAACTGAGGAGAGATCTTAACGAAAAGAAGAATCCCCTGTTCCTTTTCTTTGTTTGTTTCTTCTTTGTTTTACCTTTATACCTTCCCCTACCATGTCTCAGAATCCCAGAAAAAATATCACCCTGGAGAACAGAAGAGTCTCATTGTCCTACTTGGGCTTTGCTGGCAATCTGAAATGTTTTCATGGAAGCCCTTTACAATGGCACGTAGGTAGACCTAGACTGAGTGATTTTCAGGTTGTGTAATTGTAGCAACATTTAAGAGTGTCCCTGACTTTTCTTTGGTCCTGCAAGAGCTGTTTTTATCCAGACTTACTGAAGAAATCACTTCAGTGATTTGATCATCAGCAAACTAAAGCAGAGCCAAGTTGCAAATATCTTGGTAAACACCCAGGCAAGAGCCCTCTGGGTTAATTATTTTCCAAGTAATTTGCATGTCTTTATCCTTCCCTTGAATTTGCCATCCACAACTACTTTATGTGCTTACATATATGATTCAAAAAACGTATTTAAGGCACATACTTGATCTCAGCGATTTTTTCTTTTACTTCCCATGAATAAACATTCAATAACAATTAACTTTTTGGATCTTTTTTCATTTTTTCTTTACCCAGATGCTATAGTGGGGCTTGAGGAAAGAGATAAAACTATCTAGTCCTTAAACTCTGGGTATTCATTACCCCACATTGAAGGTAATGATTTAGGCAACAGAGAGTAGATTCAACAAAGTTCCCAGGCTCAGGGTGGTGTGGGACCCAAGCTTAGCGAGTGCTAGAGGGAAGGAAAGCCCCTGGAGGAAGTGACTGAGTTGTGAATGGTAGCACTATAGCCCAGCCATACTGGTTTTCTTTAAGTTCCACAGAAATGATGTGGTCCTGTTCCCCTGGGGACCCTCTAGTTGCTGATCTATCTGCATAGAATGTTTTCTCTATCTAGTGCATCTCTCAGCTAATTCCTACTTATCTTTTAGATCCCAGATTGTTCCCATTACCAGGAAGAACTTTTCAACATTCTTCACTATAATTGAACATTGTGCTTTGTTTCTGTTTTTATTCTATGGCATAATTACAGTTTATTATACATAATTTGAATGATCATTTAATTAACATTTGTCACTTCTGATGACAGAGCCTATGTAGGCAGGCTGAGGGCAAAATTGAGCTAACACCCCCCCCCCTCCCACCAAGGTGGGATATGTGTGATATTCCACAGGCACTCCTGGCTACTCAAGAACAAAGGAAAGGAAAGAAAACAAATGGTTAACTGAAGGAGATCACAGTCAAGCAGGACATGAGTCTCCATGTCTTGATAGATTACAAGAAAAAGGCAATTTTATTAATAGCCTAATCTCCAGAAACCTGTAGATTCCTTTCCTGGAACCTCAAAATCACACCTCCATAGTGATATGGGGAACAAAGGCAAGAAGGAAATGGCAGGTAAAATTCAATCTCCTTATAAACTGCAGTCCATTGACAACTATTAGAGGCTGGCAGAGTAAAAAGTTTCTCCAGGATCTCCCTACTGTCTTAATGTTAATACTTTGCTGGAGGGAAAAACAACCTAAGCTTGACAACAGCTTGGCCTCAGGTATCCTATGAGTCTTCTTTAGCATATGAAATCTTTTTGAAAACTTCCCCTTGACTTCCCCTCCCCCCTCTCCCAACTCCCAAGTATAGAACCAGTCTTTCCACAGGGTCCCAGGCAGCTCTTCCTGCCCATGGGTCCTGTCCCTGAGCTTTAAAAAAAAAAAAAAAAAAAAAAATCACCATTTTGTGCAAAGGACGTCTTCAAGAAGCCTTTCTTGACCTTAAGCTCTGGACCCCCACCATCACCCCAAAACTTCATCAGTTTCCATTAGATGACAAGATTCATTAACACAAAACTGTTAGATTCACCATAAGATACAAAACACATAGAAGTGCGTTACGTACTTAGAAAACTCTCACTAACATATAGGAAATTAGATTCATGCACAAATCGATTGTAGAAACACAAATTGGGCAAACTAGGAGTCCATAAGTTTCCCATAAATAAGGAATACCAAGTATAAGCTCAAGACATAAAATGAATCATGGAGTACTAAAGAAATGACACATTTGGTTATGGCAGGAACATGGTATAAATACTTGTTGGATCATACCACTTTTTTTTTTTTTTAACATTTATTTATTTTTGAGAGACAGAGAGAGATAGAGCACAAGCATGGCAGGAGCAGAGAGAGAGGGAGACACAGAATCCAAAGTAGGCTCCAGGCTCTGAGCTGTCAGCACAGAGCCCGACGCGGGGCTCGAACTCACAAACTGCGGGATCATGACCTGAGCTGAAGTCAACCGCTTAACCAACTGAGCCACCCAGGCACCCCTAGATCATACCACTTTAATCAAAACAATTTTTAACTTCACAAATTATAGTGTGAGATTGGGAGAAAAATAGGTACATATAAGTTTTCAATGAAACCACTTCCTATTTTTAAGTTTTTTCTGAGCCTCTTTCACATCTTTGTTCCGCAGGCTATAAATCACAGGGTTTAACATGGGAATCACAAGGGTGTAGAACAAGGAGGTCATTTTGTCTTGATCAAGAGAGTAGGAAGAACTCGGGCGGAAATACATAAAGAGCAGGGTTCCCTGGAAAATTGCAACAGCAGTTAAGTGGGAGGCGCAGGTGGAGAAAGCTTTGAACCTCCCCTCAGCAGAGCGGATCTTTATCACTGCCAGGATGATATAACAGTAAGATGCAAAGAGCCCTGAAAGGGTAATCAGCTCAATGAAGCCAAAAATGGTGAATATCACTAACTCATTAACTTGGGTATCTGAGCAAGATAACAAAAGGAGAGGTGGGACATCACAGAAGAAGTGGTTGATCACATTTGATTCACAGAAACATAACCTGAATGTTAATATTGTATTTGCAGAAGCATCCACAAGCCCTACCATGTAAACCCCAGCCATGAGCAGAAAGCACACTCTGCTGGACATGTTGGCCTTGTAGAGCAAGGGGTTGCTAATGGCCTTGTACCGATCAAAGGCCATCACCGCCAGCAGTAGGCACTCGGAATCAGCAAAGGTACAGAAGATCCAGAATTGCAGAGCACAGCCATAGAAAGGAATCGACTTTATCTTGGTAATGAGGCCTACCAGCATCCGGGGCCCAATTGCTGTAGAATAACAGAGGTCACTGAAAGAGAGGTGGCTGAGGAAGAAATACATTGGTGTGTGAAGCTTAGAATCCATTCTAATTAACATGATCATCCCGAGGTTTGCAATAAGAATGATGAGATAAACAATTAGAAATGTGACAAACAGGGTCACTTTAATTCCAGTGTTATTGCTAATTCCCAAGAGAAGGAATTCATTCACAGAAGAGCAATTTTTTCCATCCATTCTTCTTTATTCTTCCAAAATGCTCCCGAAATAATCAAGAAATGGTATTTTAAGGTTTTAATTCCTCTCGAAACTCACAAAAATACAATCTATTCATGAGAAAGGTTTTGTTTCAGATATTATATTCTTTATCCTCAGAAAATAGCCCAGAAACATTTCATTGTTATACTGTTGACAAAATTAACATGTTTGTGATAGAATTTAAAGTTTGATTATCAATTTGCGTATCACCTACCAAATATATGACTTGTGTGCACCTTCACTGCTTTATCTCAGCAATCATGAATGAAAACTCATCACAGATCAAACATAATATAAAAGTCACACCTAAAGGCAAAGCTGAATTTACAGCTTTATGTCTGAAAAACAAATATCAAATTGAGCCTAAAAGCGATTACCCTTACTGTGTTCTTCAAAAACCATGATTTGTTCAAGCCTGTGTGTTAAAACTGGAAATCATGAACAGATCTCTTATTTAAACATCATGAACACGAGTGTCTAGGTGGCTCAGTCAGTTAAGCATCCGACTGTTGATTTTGGCTCAGGTCATGATCTCACAGTTAGTGAGTTTGAGCCCCACATCAGGCTCCGTGCTGACAACACGGAGTCTTCTTGGGGTTCTCTCTCTCCCCTGCTTTCACTGTCCCTACGCTTTCTGAAAATAAATAAACTTAAAAAAATTCATAGAAGAAAAAATAAAAGTAATGAACAATACAACATTTTTACTGTTTTGCCACATTATTATTACTTACACTCAGAAATGGTGGTCTGGTACCAAAGCTCATGTAGAGGAAAAATGCTAAAAACAAATGAAAAGAGAAATAACATATACAATTACATCTCTTTGGATTTAAACCTGACTTTTTCATCAAAAATAGAGCTGAACAAGAAATTATATTTTTCATATATAGGCTTCTGTTTGTTTATATATGTATGTGTTTGCAGGCACCTGTCTTTCTATTGATATGTGAGAATTGGAATATAAATGATGGTCTTATTTTGCTTTGGATTGGAGTAAATATGGTATGTGGTTCATATGGGGTTAGATGTATATAAATTAGTATTTGCGTTGTGATATTTCAATTATTATTGTTTTTAAAAATTAAAAGAATATCTTAGATTTGCATGTACCCTTTCACACGATTTAAAAAAAAGTTTTTCTTCTTTATTTTGATTTAGGTAAAACTATACATTTACTAATGAATGTTACTCCAAGGGGAACTGGGGTGGCCCAGTTGGTTAAATGTCCAGCTCTTGATTTCAGCTCAGGTCATGATCTCGTTGTGAGATCGAGCCCCTTGTTTGGCTCTGTGCTGACCGTGGGGAGCCTGCTTGGGATTCTCTCCCTCTCTTTCTGCTCCTCCCCTGCTTGGACTCTCTCTCTCTCAAAATATATAAATAAACTTAAAATAAAATTACTTCTAAACACCCTCTTTTATCAGAAGTACATATTTTTGCCATCAGATTGCAGATTATTACCCAAAGGAAGTAAGTAAAAAAAAAAATCACTTACAGTGTCCTAAATATTTGATTCCTCATTTTTTCAAATGCAAGGTTTTTATTCTTTAAATTTTATTAAATTTAATTTATATTAAATTATATTAAATAAATAAATAAATTATATTAAATTTTATTCTTTAAATTTAGTGACTCAGAAACCTACCTGTGATGAGCAAGTCTTTCTGTACTTGCCCCTGGTAGCTGAATACTAGAGATTGCATTTTATTTTTACTCAGTGTCATTTGGGACTGAAATCTCTCAAGCCTTTGCCCTCACACTTAAACAAACATGTGATTAATTCGATTTCTAATTCTGCACTTTCCCTGGTGAACATAGCCGACAACTTCAGCAAAGACCAATTCTTTGTACTTGCACCAAATTGTTTGTTGTTAGGAAGGTGAGATGATTTTTGTAGTATGGTTTATTGCTATCTTGAGTTTATACCATCTTCTTCCAGACTTCTAAAGAAATTCAAATTTAATTATTTTATCTCAAATATTATTCCTTTTGTTTACTTTATTAAATTAATAAATTTGTTAAATACAATGATTATTTTATTTGTTAATTATTTGTTATTAATGATGTTTATCCTGGTTCTTTCACTTCGGAAAAAGTCTCTTCCCCTTCCCACTTAGTAAGTATAAAAATCGGGGCACCTGGATGACTCATTTGGTTGAGCATCTGACTTCAGCTCAGGTGAAGATTTCATGGTTCTGGGTTCAAGTCCCATATCAGGCTTTGCACTGACAGTGCAGAGCCTGCTTCAGATTCTCTGTCTCCCTCTCCCTGCTCCTCCCCTGCTCACTCTCTTTCTCTCAAAAATAACTAAACATTAAAAAAATTTAAAAAAAGGAAGTAGAAAGTTCCTCAATGTTTATATTTTCATTAATCGTATTCGATGGCATTCTTTCAACCACATATTACCTAACAGGATTCCAATTATTTTATGCCTGTAACATCCACTCCATTCAGCACTTTTTCTTGACTTATTTTTATTTCATTCAGATATTTTATTTCATCCATTCAGATATTTCATTCATATATTTTCATTTCATTCAGTCTTTTACTCTATTGTAAGCTCCTGAGAAATAATAGCTACTCTTGGCTAATTTTTGTATACCCTGCAGCCCTAATACCAGGACTTTCACAAATAATGCCTAATTTAATATTAGTTGGTATTTTAAGTGATTAGATAAGTGGGTAACAGAAAGAAGAGGAAATATGAGTTTTGCAAACTGTTTCCACTAATAGAGATCATAGGTGCATGTGTACATAGAAGAGGTTTTAGGGAACAACACAGTTTTATTTGCTTTTTTAAACAATTTGGTGTGCTTTATTTGTTGCAATTTTTACAAAGTTAAGAAGTATTAAAGTATAATTTTCTGTCCTTTCCAAATATTGTTAAAATAGCCATCCTACCTAAAATATCCATTTTACCAACCTACATATTT
Source organism: Lynx canadensis (assembly GCF_007474595.2). Classification (NCBI taxonomy): domain Eukaryota; kingdom Metazoa; phylum Chordata; class Mammalia; order Carnivora; family Felidae; genus Lynx; species Lynx canadensis. The sequence continues at coordinate 101,312,078 of NC_044312.2, forward strand.
AGACCAATCCCTATCTAAAGTCCAACAGTGATTATCACATAAGTAGGAAAAATAATCTTAAAATTTCTATGAAACAAAAAAAAAAAAAAGATCTTAAAAAGCCAAACCAATCTTGAGAAAGCAGAACAAAACTGCAGGCATCACAGTATCTGATTTCATACTGACAATATTAATTCTTCCAATGTATGAGCATGGAATCTCTTTCCAGTTGTGTCTTCTTCAATTTCCTTCATCAATATCTTATAGCTTTTAGTGTGAAATTTGTAAAATTATTTCACCTCCTTGATTAATTTATACCTAAGTATTTTATTCTTTTGTTGTTAAGACATTTTTTTAAAAAAATTATTTTTCTGGCTGATCACTGTTAGCGCATAAAAAGAAACTCATTTTTTTGTATATTAGTTTTGTATCCAGCAACTTTACTGATTTTTTTTTTTATTAATTCTAACTGCTTTTTGGTGGCATCTTTAGGATCTTGTATATATACAATATCATGTCATCTGCAAATAAAGATGGTTGGATTTCTTCCTTTCCAATTTGGATGCTTTTATTCTTTTCTTTCTTAATTGGTGTGGCTAGGATTTTTACTATTGTTTTAAATAAAAGTGGCAAGGGTGGACATCCTTGTCTTGTTCTTCATGTGAGAGGGAAAGTTTCACCTTTGCCCTGTTGAGTGTTATATTAGCTGTGGACTTGTTACATATGATCTTTATTTATGTTGAGGTAATTTCACTCTCTACCCAGTTTGCAGAGATCTTTATCATAAAAGGATGTTGAATTTTGTCACTTGTTTTCGCTGCAGCTATTGAGATGATCATATGATTTTTTTAAATTGTTTTTAACATTTATTTATTTTTGAGACAGAGAGAGACAGAGCATGAATGGGGGAGAGTCAGAGAGAGAGAGAGACATAGAATCTGAAACAGGCTCCAGGCTCTGAGCTGTCAGCACAGAGCCTGACGCGGGGCTCAAACTCACGGAGCGCGAAATCATGACCTGAGCTGAAGTCGGCCGCTTAACCAACTGAGCCACCCAGGTGCCCCTGATCATATGATTTTTATCTTTCATTTTGTTAATATAGTATAACCCACTGATTGATTTAGGGATGTTGGACCATTCTTGCATCCCTGGACTAAACACACTTGATTATGGTTTATGGTCCTTTTTTATTCACTGTTGAATTTGGTTTGTCAATATTTTGTGGATGATTTTTCATCTATGTCCATCAAGGATGTTGGTATTTAATTTTCTTATAGTGTCTCTGCCTGGTTCTGGTATTAGGGTAATGCTGATCTCATAAAATGAGTTTGAAAGTATTGTTTCTTCTAATTTTTTGAAGAGTTTGCAAAGAATTGTCTATGACATCATAAAATTTTGATAGAATTCACCAATGAAGGGATTTGGTGCTGAATTTTCTTTTTTGAGGAGGTTTTAGAATACTGATTTAATCTCTTTAATAGCAGTTGGTCTGTTCAGATTTTCTATTTCTTCATGATTCAGTCTCAGTCAGTTGTACGTTCTAGAAACTTATTTACTTTTTCTAGGGTGTCCAAATCATTGGCATATAAATGTTCATAGTAGTCTCTTATTGTTCTTTGTAATTGTTTGCTATCAAATGAAATGTATCTTCTCTCAGTTATAATATTATTTATTTGAGTCTTCTCTCTTTTTGTCTTGGTGAATCCATCTAAATATTTTTCTATTTTGTTTATCTTTCCAGAAAACCAGCTCTTAGTTTGATTGATCTTATTTATTTTCTTTTTAGTCTCTCTTTCACTTATTTCAGCTCTGATTTTTGTTAGTCATTTCCTTCAAATGACTTTAGGCCCAGTTTGTTTCTCTTTTCTAGTTCTTTAAGATATAAATGTAGGCTGTTTATTTAAGATCTTGGTTTTTCTTTTAAAAGTTTTTTTTTAATGTTTATTTATTTCTGAGACACAGAGAGAGAGAGAGAGAGAGAGAGAGAGAGAGAGAGCATGAGGAGAGGAGGGGCAGAGAGAGAGGGAGACACAGAATCTGAAGCAGGCTCCAGGCTCTGAGCTGTCAGCACAGAGCCCTACATGGGGCTCAAACACTTGAGCAGCGAGATCATGACCTGAGCTGAAATCTGATGCTCAACCGACTGAGCCATCCAGGCACCCCAAGATCTTTGTTTTATCACTGTAACTTTCCACTTAGAATTGGTTTTGGTGCATTTTCTTTTGATATGCGGTGTTTCCATTTTTGTCTCAAGAGATTTTTTGAAGTCTTTCTTGGTTTCCTCTTTAACCTATTGTTTTTTTTTTCAAGAACATGTTGTTTAATCTCTACATATTTGTAAATTTTCCAGTTCTTGTCTTCTGTTTGATTTCTAGTTTCATACTATTATGGTTGGAAAAGTTACCTGAATTGATTTTACAATTCTGTGGCATTTCTTTTTTTTTTTAATTTTTAAAAAATATTTATTTTTGAGAAAGAGAGACAAAGTGCACACAGGGGAGGGGCAGAGAAAGGGGGAGACACAGAATCTGAAGCAGACTCCAGGCTCTAAGCTGTCAGCACAGAGCTCAATGTGGAGCTTGAACTCCCAGACCGTGAGATCATAACCTGAGCTGAAGTCGGATGCTTAACTGACTGAGCCATCCAGGTGCCCCCAAAATTCTGTGGCATTTCTGAATGGAAACCCTGTTGGCTATTGTAGTCAGATGATCTGGGAACACGTTCTTCAGATGGCAGCTGCAAAAACTGGGGTGCAGACATGTGTACAAATTCCTTCCAGGAAGATACTGGTGACTTGGGGTTGGCAGGAGGGAGAGAGTTGGGGACATGTCCACAGGCTCCTTGGTGTCCAGGGAGGATCCCAGTCAGCCCCTAGAAGCATGCAAAATCAGAAGCCGGACCCTCAGTCTGTTAAATTGTACAAATAAATCTCATTCAGGAAAAGACTGAGGAATGGTCTTTTCTATTATCTCTACTCTGAGCCCTGGCGTGATAGCTGCATCTCCTATTTTATTTGCTATAGTCTTATGACTCTTGTGATATAAGACTCACTGACCTTTGGAGCCAGAGGACTTGGAGGCCTGTCCCTCTAGTGGGACTATTAAATGGTGGGACATTAGATGGGGGGGGGGCGGATATAAACCTTCCATACCTCATGGAGAAGCTGGTAGCCAAGAGTTTCTTCCCAACTGTAAATTTTATGGCAAAGTTTTGTCTTAGCTTTTTCTGTGATTCAGTGTGGTTATTTTTCTCATTTGCTCAATGTATAACAGTTGCTCAGATAGTTTCTTGATTTCTTTCAGAGGGAATTGTAGCATCTGTAGCTGTTAATTTGGGGAGGAGGGAAATTTAAGGCCTCTTATATTATCATCTTTAAAGACTTCCCCTTTACTCAAAAAAAAGCTACATTTGGATAATAATATTTTCTTTAAAAACTTTTTAAGTTTATTTATTTATTTCAAGAGAGACAGAGAGAGTGAGTGGGGGAGGGACAGAGAGAGAGGGAGAGAGAATCCCAAGCAGTTTCTTCCCTGTCAATGTGCAGCTCATTGAGGGGCTTGAATTAACAAACCACAAGATCATGACCTTCCCCAAAAGCAAGAGTCAGATGCTTAACTCACTGAGCCACCCAGATGCCTCCAGACAATATTTTCCATCAGTTATTGGGTATATGTGAGAAGGATGTGATAGAGGTTACAGAGGAAAGGAATGATGAAGATTGAAGTAAGCTAGAGTACATAAAGTATTTTGATGTGATACTCCTTTTTCATGTAAAATAAATAAGATAGAAGAGTCATTGTAGGGCATCCACCAACAAATCTAAAAATGTTCCCCATGATGTGTTATTAAACCCCTCATATTCAAGGAAAAGAAGTCCATGTTTAATTAAATTAGTCAATTCTATATTTGGAATCCCATTCATAGGACTCAAAATTTCTTTCTCTTTAAATTTTTCTTCCCTCTAGGTCAAGCCAGATCTGATAAAACTGCTATATGTAGGTCAAATCCGTCTTTGGATGTTGTAATGTATAGCTGTCGAAAGGGAGAGAGACTAGTTACCTAGAAGACATATGTACCTTCCCTGAATTACCAGCAATCTACTTATACCCCATTCATTTTTGGACAATGTATTTCAGACAGTGTTTTCTACCATGCTGCTGCTTATCAGTAACAATATTGACACAGTGTGTGTTAATTGAGAAAATATCATTCAGGTAGAAACACTTAACTCCTTTTATTAAAAACAGAAAATGCTCCATACATTTTTTTCCACTGTGATACTGTGTGACAGGTAAGGGGTCCCACAAATGCCCCTATGGAAACGAGAAAATCTTAGGTTTACATCTTTTCTGAAATGTTTTCACATAAAGGCATTTCTAAATAGCAAATGGAAAATCTAAGGCATTCAGTGACTTTTAATTTCTATGATTGCAATTGGTAAGAGTATCCTTGAATCTTTAAAATTTTTTTTTAATTTAATTTTTTTTATTTTCTTAAATTTTTTTTTAGAAAGAGAGAGTGCTAGTGGGGGGAAAGTGGAGAGGGAGAGAGGGAGAGAATCTTAAGCAGGCTCCACATTCAGTGGAACCCAATGCAGGCTTTTGGGATCATGACATGAGCCAAAGTCAAGAGTCAGACACTCAACCAACTGAGCCACACAGACACCCCTGTCCTTGAGTCTTAAATAGTCTCTCAAATATATGCCATACTCATGTTGTCTCAACAAGCTAACTCATTGCTTTAGCCATCAGAAAGTTGAGCACAGACAGATGAAATTGATAGATACCAAGCATATACATGGGAAAATACTCTTTGCTTCTAATGTAATTAGTATGTAGCTCTTTATAGATCCATTACCTTAGTATCCACAACCATTTTATACACTTTTTGGAGAGTTACAAAATATATATATTCAAATCACTTATCATACCCTCAGTTAATTGTGTTACCAATGTCTAATAAGCTCTTAAAAATGTTATCTAATATTTCATTGGGTATATGTTTGTTTTGCCATTTCTTGTCTCCGGCACCACGAAGGCACTTTGGATAACAGGGATGGAATGCTCAATCCTTGAACAAAGAACACTTACCATCTTATTTTGGAGGCAATAAGCCAAGCAATATTTAAAAAAAAATGCTTAAAGGAGATCATTGTCTATGAATTATAAAAAGGGACATTTAACCAGAGCAGAGAAGGAGGAAGATAGGAAGGAAATCTTCCTTTGGAAGTTATGGAAGACTTGTGGATAATTTCAGTACAATGATGTAATTTACCAAGGAACTTTACACTTCTCTTTATAACCTTTGCATGTTGGACTATTTAAATCCCAAAATGGTATAGAACCTCAGGACCTCTGTAATGTTAGACCCTCTGCCTAGAATCTTTTATTTTCCCCAGCTTGATTTTTTTTAATTAGATCTGAGACTAAACATCATCATAGAAGGAAACCTTTCTTCTACACACTAGCTTTTGACATTTTTTCTAGATTTTTAACTGCCAGCTCTTTTACTTCATGAATGTTTTAAGACTTATTTGGGTGCTCAGTTAATTAATGTTTGTTCATTCCTCTAGATTATAGGATTCATTAGTTTGGAACCTACTGTATTTATCATGAAATTCAAAATATTAACATGTATGAAAAGTACTTAGTGAACACTCAATAATAAATCCAAGTATACTTGTAATTAAGCTTACATGAAAAGCAAACAAATAAATATATGGAAAATTAGAAGAGTCAGAATGTTTTGCACAAATGAGTTTCTTAAATAAATTGAAGACCACAGTGACACATGACAGGTTTGAGGAAATACAGTGTCTTGTTATGGTTGAGTTTTAATGCAGATACTCATTTCTTTAAGTATTTGAGAAAATACCATAATAATAAATACTGTAACAATAAATAAATCATACCATATAATTTTATGAAAACAACAATCACGATATGTGTGTGGGTGTATGCACATATACAGACTATAAATACTTAAAACTGTATTTTGTTTTTCAATTTTTCTAAGGCCCTTTTTACGTCCTTGTTCCGTAGGCTATAAATCAGTGGGTTTAACATGGGAATCACAAGGGTATAAAACAAGGAGGTCATTTTGTCTTGATCAAGAGAGTAGGAAGAACTTGGCCGGAAATACATGAAGATCATGGTCCCCTGGAAAATTGTAACAGTAGTTATGTGGGAGGTGCAGGTGGAGAAAGCTTTGAACCTCCCCTCAGCAGAGTGGATCTTCAGGATGGATAGGATTATATAACAATAAGAGACAAGGACTACTGAAATGGTGCTCAGTTCAATGAAGCCAAAAATGGTGAATATTGCTAATTCGTTGAGTTGTGTGTCTGCGCAAGAGAGCAATAGGAGAGGGGGTACATCACAGAAGAAGTGATTAATCTCCTTTGATCCACAGAAACATAACCGGAATGTTAGTGTCGTGTGTATCAAAGCATCTGCCGTGGCCAGCACATAAACCCCGGCCATGAGCAGGAAGCACACTCTGCTGGACATGTTGACCGTGTAGAGCAAGGGGTTGCTAATGGCCTTGTACCGATCAAAGGCCATCACCGCCAGCAGTAGGCACTCGGAATCTACAAACGTACAGAAGATCAAGAATTGCAGAGCACAGCCAACGAAAGGGATTGATGTGTTTTTGGCTAAAAGGTCTACCAACATTTTGGGCCCAACTGCTGTGGAATAACAGAGGTCACAGAAAGAGAGGTGGCTAAGGAAAAAGTACATTGGTGTGTTCAGCTGAGAATTCATTCTAATTAGAATAATCATTCCGAGGTTTGCCAGGAGATTAGTGAGATAAATAAGCAGGATGGTGGTGAATAGAGTCACTTTGATCTCAGAGTTGTCCGTAATTCCCAAGAGAAAGAATTCAGTCAAGGAGGAGCAGTTTTCTTTGTCCATTCTTCTTTGTGCTTGTTCTAAACTGCTTTCCAAAATGATCAAGCAAATTATAGACCAGGCTTTGGCTTTTCTGGGTACCCAAAACACCATAAGACAAAACGTGATTTTATGTTGTCTTCTTTATCCTCAGAAAAGAGTCTGGTGAGTGTCCCTATTAAAGAAGCCTTGCTGTGTTATAAAAAACTAAAAATTTGGGGGATAGAAAGGTGATAAACTTGAATTCTAAATACATGTAATTCTTGAAATATGTTACTTGCCTTGGCTTCTGTTGTCCAATGTCAAGTAGCAGATCCAAATGAACTGTGAGTTCACTCTAGAGCCAAAATCATATAAAAGGAACTACAAAGTTTTTAGAAAGTGTCAGAAGATACTGGATAATATGAGTTGGATGAAAAGAAACAAAAGTATAAGTTGCTTTCCTGAAGAAAGGTAATTGATTTTATCACTCACCGTGATACCACCTATAACAAATGAAAATTAGTATGGGTTAGATTTTGGTGTATGCTGACTTTAGTGTTTACTGAAATATGAACATGTTTTATACAACTATTCTATCACTCTTCCTCACTGGTTTGACACAGCGCTGAGAATCCATTTGTATGATTGACTTTTGCTGTAGGACAAATACCTTGAAAGACAAAGAGAGGTGATAAAACGAAGTGGAAACAACAGCCTATCATGTGCAAATTTGCAGATCTTTGAATTTTCAGTTGTCTTTTCCATTAAAATAAAAAAGGAGAAGAAAAATAAATGTTTCTGAGATACACAGTCTTCAGTCTTGAATTTATACACACACATTATGTATGTGTGTATCTGTTGAGAACGAAAATGGTAATGTGAGTGGTGGTCTCGTTTTTATTTTTCTAGACTTAAATGTTGTGGCCTGTGGTCTATATGGGCTTGGATTTGTATATATTAGTGTTCATAATGTGTTATCTCTATTATTTTTGATAAAACTAGAGCAAATGTGCCATTTAAATGTACAGTATCACTTACACAGAGATAGAAAGTGATGGTATGCTTATTGACCTAGAAGAAAATATAAATAGGGAAAAGCTTTACCACCCTTATACAAATGACAAATGAGGCCAAATCCACATAGGTCTAATAAAGAAATATCATTGTTTAGATGTTAGGTTGCAGAATTTATTTAACTGACTTAAGCAGATATAAAATGATTCATTTATAAATTCCTTAATACTTGATTCCTAATTTTTCCAAAAAAAAGTAAGGTGTTTTCCAGTCTGTATATATTTTTTTAAATTTTGGTTATTTAGAAACCTACCTGAAATGAGCATCTTTCTGTTCTTATTTCTGGTACATGAACAATAAATAGATGGCATTTTATTTCTACCTTGTGACTGTTGGGGCTTTAATCTCTAAAGACTCTGCCTTTGCTCTTCTGGGTTATGTGAGTGTGACTAATTAGGCTTCTGCTTCTGTATTTCCTTCCCCCCCTTCCCCCCAATGAATGCTGTGTCAAAGGCTGAACTTTCAATTCTTCACTCCTTAACAAATTGATCAATGTCAGAAGTTTACCAGAATTTATTCTATGTCTATGCTTATGGTTACTATGAATCTACACCCTCCTTCAGTGAAACTGATGTCTAATTAAATTCAAATAGATTTTCTACTTAATATTATTTTCAGTTCCTTTTCATTGTTCGCTCTGTTTCTTCCATTTCTGAAACATCCCCTTTACCTTCCATTTAGAAACATGATAATCTTGTATACTGTTTTTTTCATTAGTCATTGTTTGGTTCCTTTCTCATAAGTACACGCCAACAACTCCCATTTCAGTGATTTTTTGACTGTGTACAGGTGGAAAACCTTTCCCTTCTAGGTTCTTTCAGTGGTCTAATAATTAAATTGACATAAGAAAGGTTAGCAGGAGAAAAACAAACTTAACTTCCTGCATATGGAAGCCCCATAAAATATATGACACTCAAAGAAGTGACCAAATCAAGCAGCTTTTATACCTTTTAGACAAGGAAGTGGTAAATTCGTGAAGAATTGACAAGACAAAGAGGTTTGACCTTGGGGTAGTAAATTAGTGTGGAATTAACAAGGTTTTTTTTTGTTTTTTTTGTTTTTTTGTTTTTTTGTGTAGGCTTTATGGCCCTAAATTCCCTCTCTCTGATGATAAGGATGCTACTTTATCTCCTTTTACAGGGAGTGTACTTTCCCCATGGTGGATTAACTTCCTGCTTTCAGAGCCTGATTCTTCCCTATTTCAACTGTATAACATCTACTACACCTAGTACATTCTTCATCAAGTTATGTGCTTTATCTATTTATACATACGTCTTTTCACATTCCTACAACCTTTAGCATAGGATATGCATGAGTAATGAGCCAGTAAATGTGGGGTATTGAATATTTTCCTGTTGTTAGGCTGGTGGATGTTCAACAAAGAGGAGTAATAAACAACCTTTCTATGTACATAACTCACCTGTACAAGGATGATTTTTTATTTAAAAAATGTGTTGGGATAATGCTTTTGAAACAAAGCCAACTTCTGTTTATTGAAAAATAAGCTTTGTGTGCCATTATTCATGGCAGTACTTTGAGAATTGAGAGAAATGGAGATGAGAAATTTGTGCCTACCCAAATCCCACTGGTACAGATACAAATGTAATGCTCCACCTTCCTGTATCTTGGTCAACCATGTTGGTCCCTGAATGTTCTTTGGACTTCTTCACTGGGACAGGGAGTAAAAACCTGTGTTCCCATTATTCTGCCCTATAAAACATCTCAACTCTCTCTTCTAGAAATGTACTTTTTTTAGCACTCAATTTGTAATGGAAAAGGTATGGAGATCTTACCAAATTATTTGTGGTTTTCCTATATTATTTAGCTTATCCATATATATCATCGTATATTTCTAGCATTATCTTGTGTTTCCTGAGCTGTCTTTAACAACCTCATTATACTTATACTGAAAGTGGGATCCAGAAATAATCAGTAATGTTCTGGAATTTCATAAACATTATGTTTTTAAGACTCAAAGAACTTGCCCTTAATAGTTTTTTGACTACAGGGTAATGAACTTCAAGGCATTATGCTAAGTGAGATGAGCCAGACAGAAAAAGACAGACACTGTATGGTATGATTTATGAGTCTAATCTAAAAAAGCCAAACTCACAGAGACTTGTAGAGTGTAGAATGATATTTACCAGGGGCAATGGGGGTGTGGGAATTGGGAGATGTTGGTCAAAGAGTACAGACTTGAAGTTATAAGATGAATACATTCTGAAGATCTAATGAACAACATTGTGATTATAGTTACAATATTGTATTAGATACTTCGAAGTTGCTATGAGAGTAGATTTTAAATGTCCTCACTACAAAAAAAATAATTACATGATGGGATGCAGGTGTTATTAATGCTATGGTGGTAATAACTCCAATATATAAATGTGTCAAATAAACACTGCATTTCACAAATCTAAGGAGCCAAGAAAATAAATAAAATGATTCTCCTGAGGTTGTGCAAACAGGCAATCTTGGGGAACACTCTGTATTGGCCCTGTCCTGAGGGACATTTTATAATAGATGAATTATTGCAGGATGCTGGTCAGTACAGATGCTTATGTGTTGTTAAAGAGTACTTTTGGTTATAACTTAAATAATGTATTCTTGCTCTATATTTTGCCTTATTGCAGTTAATTTCTTTCTTTAAAAAAATCCAGTGAATGCCAAATCTGTGTGTTCAATTAATAATTGGTGTTACCCAAGAACTTTTTTTTTTTTTTTTCCAAACTCATTTTCTCATCAGATGCTTCTCTGTCTCCAGGGAAAACAAATTTCTTCAGGTTGCACTCAGTGTAGATAGAACCTAAATTTACCTTCTTCAGCTTGACTGCCCCTGTGGACCAGTTAGTCTAACTTCCTTCCAAAGTTTTCCATTAAAATCTGAGCCTTAGTGATTATATTATTATTACAAATTGGATGATTACCATCCTAAAGGGATTTGTTTTTAATTGAAGTTGGCTTTCTCACATTACGAAAAATTGGCAGTTGGAATTTAAGACATGAGACACAAGCAAATGGGAAAAAAAATCTGTGTCTACATGACTTCCCTGATGCCACTGAGCTTCTATATGTAATCCTATAAAGGCAGCTGTCTACTTAAAAAGTCCTGTCTTTAGAAAATAGTTGTATGGCCCTGGGGGCCTGGGAGGCTCAGTTGGTTAAGTGTGTGACTTCAGCTCAGGTCATGATCTCACGGTTCCTGGCCTTGAGCCCTGTTTTGGGCTCTGCAATGGCAATATGGAGCCTGCTTGGGATTCTCTCTCTCTCTCTCTCTCTCTCTCTCTCTCTCTCTCAAAATAAGTATAAATGTAAATGAGATAAGATAAGATAAGATAAAAAAGAAAATAGTTGAATGGCCCTGAGTCATGGGTCACTATGAAAAAGTTTTATGCATGATAATGGCAGCTGAGAAAACCAGGTTCACTAAGTCCCTTTGTTGCTTTAAACAGGATTCGGAGTGCTTATGGATTAAATAAGACATCTTTGCTTTTTTTCAACAACAAAAGATATAATTATTTACTGAAATATCTTCTGAGAGTTTTTCCATTCATTTTTAAAAAGAGACTAGATTTGTTGTGTATAAAGCATTTCTAGGGATAAAACTTTATAATAACATTCTGCAATTTCTTATAATCTAAAGGTGAATAGGCCTTGCTTTTGGAAAGTCTTTTTTTTTTTTGTAAATTTTTTTAATGTTTACTCATTTTTGAGAGAGAGAGAGAGTAGGAGAGGAGCAGAGAGAAGGAGACACAGAATTGGAAGCAGGCTCTAGGCTCTGACCTGAGCTGTCAGTGCAGAGCCCTACGCAGGGCTCGAACTCACAGAGTGTGAGATCATGACCTGAGCTGAAGTCAGATGCTTAACAGACAGAACCACCCAGGCACCCCTGGAAAGTCTTTTTGATGTGGAATATACATATGGAGAATGCTCAAATAATAAACATACTGTTAGATGAATTAAAACAACAACAACAACAACAAACACCTGTACAACCAGGACCCAGACCAAGATTGGGAACAAAACCAGAATCAACAAAGACTTCTACATGCTCCCTCCTAAGTTTTTATTCACTTAGCCCAAGGAGTAAATATTTTCTTGACTTTTATCACGATATATCAGGTTAGTATATTTTTGAATCACACTTATGCCGATGCTTACACTATGTGTTGCTTCATTGAACAACATACTTGGGCAATCCATTCATGATATTTCCTCAGTTGCAGTACGTTTATTCCCATTATTGAATAGTATTCTTTGTACAGAAATACCATTATTTATCTACTTTCATGTTGATAGGCAATTGAGTTGTTTTCTTTTCACCAATACACAAAATGTTTTTTGAACATTTTCATACTCCCTTTGGGACATACATAAGACCAGGCATATAAGACCAGGATTTGGAAATGTGTGCACATACGTCTGTGTAAAATTTAGATTTAGTAAATATCATCATATGGATTTCTAAAGAAGCATGCCAATCCACATTTCCACTATCACACTTTCAGTGTGTGAGTCGTCTGGCTGTTCCACATCCTCACCAACACTTGATGTTGTCTGTCATTTTAATATTAGCCATTAGGTAGAATATGTGGTTTCCTGATGACTAATAAAGTTGGGCATCTGCTATTATTAAGTGTCTCTTAAAGTCAAAATGCCAGAACAGAAGGAAAGTTAAATGAGTCCAGCTTAATGGTATTGGGGTTTCTGTAACTCATGCTGTCTGTCCTTATTACCACCCTTATTTTGGGTCAAATTGACCTAGTGATGTAATGTAGTCCTTTGGTATGAATATATTGCCACCTGTCTGTTATTCTTGTTTTAATCTTCCCACAGATAGAAGTAGGCTTGTGCATTATTCATTGATAGAATCAAATCAATATAGATGGAGAATGTGGCACCTGGAACACACAATAAAGATTATCCAGTTGAAACTCCTCTTTTGACAGGGTGGTGCTGAGATCCGACGAGGAAACGTGATTTGTTAACGGTCACAATTATAGTGAGTTGGGAATAGAGTCAGACCCAACGTTATTGCTGCTTCTCTGGTTCATAGCATTTTTCTAGGGAGGATATCAAACTAGGTTAAATTTGCTGCCTCTAAAGGCACTTAGCAAAGTAGTGAGAAGCAGTACAGCATTTAGCAAATTTTGCCAAGCTTTTCACAATATAGAAATAATTGCTTGTGTAATTACACATACACATTAATCTGCTTATGTTTAAAGATGCCAGTGTCTGTGTAGAAATAAGGAACTGAGATGAAGGAATGGACATGTGTTATTGGCTCATCACATGCAGACATTGATAATGTCTTACTGGGACAGTTACATTTCCCGCCAACAGGTGGCGGGTATGCTCTGAGAAGTATGTGAGTTACAGATATAGATGGTAAAGGAAATGGTGAGGATTGGATTACAGAAGTTAACATAAAATATTTTGATGCTAACTTTCTCTGATTTTCTGTGGACAATCAAGACAGAAATCTTTGGCAGCCCATTAGCCCTCGTTCACTCTTGAATTCCCCAGTTTCCGTGAAGCAGTTACACATCTCCCACTCTCACAGATTTAGGCACAGGGATTTTGCAAATTTTATAGATCAGTTGATTCCATTTTTAGACACTCGTTCATTGAGCTTACAGTGCCTCATTTAATGGACTTAACGTTTGCTTCTTTTTTTAATGTTTATTTTATTTTTGAGAAAGACAGAGAGTATACACAGGGAAGCAGCAGAGAGAGGGACACAGAGGATCTGAACGGGGCTCTGCACCGACAGCAGAGAACCCGATGAGGAGCTCAGACTCACAAACTGTGAGATAATGACCTGAGCCGAAGTCAGAGTCTTAACCGACTGAGCCACTCAGGTGCCCTACATCTCCTTCTTTTTAGTTCACACATCAGACTTAGATTGGCTTATAGGAGCCAATATGTAGATCAAATCCGAGCTTAAATACATTACAGTTGTCCTATGAAGGGGCAATGTGTTGGTAGATGGCATCTTTGTGCTTCTAAGATTGACACCCATCTGTGTCTGGGCTTTGTTCTGATTAAATTACACTCCTGCCATGCTGTACTTCATGAAAGAACCTACCTGATAGGTAAAATGCCTGAATAGCATTGTCTAATTGAGGAGATATTTTGACTAAAGGAAGCATCCCCCCCCCTTGTTTTATTTAGTTATGTATTTTTCTACCTCTATACCTTCCTGTACCATGTCTCAGAATGTCAGAAAGAATATCACCCTGGACAAAAGAGGAGCCTCGTTGTCCTACTTGGTTTTTACTGGAAATCTGAAGTGTTTTCACCAAAGCCTTCTACAATGGCACCTAGGTAGTCCTAGCCATTGAGTGACTTTTAGTTTATGTAATTGTAGCAGACATTTAAGAGTGCCCTGATTCTCGTCTGGTCCTTCAAGTGCATGCCCTTGTCCCTGCTTACTAAGCGTGATACTTCAGTGATTTTGGTACAGGCAGGTCACAGCCAGAACCAGAAGGGAGTCCCAGGAGATCAGCTAAGAGGGTCCTTGGCTTTACACAGAAAAGCAATCAAACCTGAGCCAGCAGCAAGTGAAAGCAGAGTTTATTGAAGATATATATAGATACCGATGGAGCACCCAGGGCACTTGGAAAGGAAAAGAGGGAGTCTCATCTTCGCTTGGGGTCTGGGGTTTTTATTGCCAGTTGTGGTCTGCTGCATGTGTCTTCTCAGGCATCCAGAAGCTGGTAAGAACAAGGATAGGGTCCAGGTTTTTTTCAGAAATCACTCCTTCCCTGAAACCAGGGGTCTTGGTCTCAAGAGAACTCCAGTGGCCTGGAGTAGGCATATGATGGCTCTGCTCAGTCTTTCCTTAGATATAATCTACTATGCTGGAAGCCTCCAAAGATGTCATTATATCTTTGTCCCTTACAAGGAGGACATATGTTATTTACATTACAAGGCATGTGTAGATGGGGTGGGGTGCAGGTGCTCGCAAGAATGGAAGCCGGAAAAGAAGCAGCTTTTTCTCTCACGGGGTCCCTTCCAATTCCCTGTCTCAGTGTGATCATGCACAAACTGGAGCAGAACCAAATTAAGTTGCCAAATACCTTGTGAATGCCCAGATGAGAGTTCTTTGGTTTAATTATTTTCCCAAGTAACTTATATGCCTTTAAGCTTCCCTTACGTTTAGCATCCACAACTACTTTACGTGCTTACGTATATGATACAAAAACGTACTTAAGGCACATACTTGACCTCAGCGATTTTTTTTTACTTCCCATGAATAAACATTCAATAACAATTAACTTTTTGGATCTTTTTTCATTTTTTCTTTACCCAGATGCTATAGCGGGGCTTGAGTAAAGAGATGAAAATGCCCAGTCCTTAAACTCTGAGTATTCATTACCCCACCTTGAAGGTAACGATTTAGGAAACAGAGTAGATTCAACAAAGTTCCCAGGCTCAGGGTGGTGTGGGACCCAAGCTTAGCGAGTGCTAGAGGGAAGAAAAGCCCCTGGAGGAAGTGACTGAGTTGTGAATGGTAGCACTACAGCCCAGCCTTACTGGTTTTCTTTAAATTCCACAGAAATGATGTGGTCTTGTTCCCCTGGGGACCCTCTAGTTGCTGATCTATCTGCATAGAATGCTTTCTCTACCTAGTGCATCTCTCAGCGAATTCCTACTTATCTTTTAGATCCCAGACTAATTGTCTGAATTTGCGAGAATTACTTTTCAACTTCTGTTTTGCTTTGGGAAGCAAATTAATGCTCAGAGACTGGTTTGTCTTTGCCAGCAATGTATTTAACGTATGTTCACGGTGGGAGTTTCACTAGGCAATAGCATACACGATAATGTCTCCAAATAAGCCAATAAAGGATAATATACTCCAGTGAATGATAGATTAATCACACTAGTGCTCCAGGCAGGGAGAGATGAAAGGAATGCAGTTCAAATTTAGTCAAAGTGCACCTTTAGGGGAGCTGGTGCTCAGGAGAGACGGTTCAGCCAATCCTGAGCTGACGTCCGGTTGCCAGTGCAAAAGTAACAGTCCCCTGTTGCTAGAGCACGTTGCTAGGGAATGACAGAATCACTCATCATGAGCATCATGGGCAGGATGATTTTATGCACAGGCTGCTGCTACCTGGCTATTGGCTTTTGCCACCGCCAGTGGAAGAGTCACCGTTACCAGGCAGGAGCTTATTGACCCGAGGTCATTGGAGAGATATTATTTTAATTAAATTTAATTTAAAAAAAAATTACTATTGCGTATAGTTGATGTACAATGTTATATCAGGCTCAGGTGTGCAGCAGTCATGTGACTACTCTGTGCATTACTCAGTGCTCGCACTAAGTGTAGTCATCATCTGTTGCCGATACTGTTACTACAATATGAATGGCTATATCACCTACGCTGTATTTTTTCCTCCCTGTGACTTATTGATAACTGCAAGTGTGCACCTCTTAATCCCCTTCACCAATTTTACACACCTCCCCCGCCCCCACTTCCCCTCTGGCAAACAACAAAACTCTGCATTTATGAGTTTCTTGTCTGCCTTTTGATTGCCTGTTTATTCACTTGTTTTTTGAGATTCCATGTATACATGAAATCATATGGTATTTGTCTTTCCCTGCCTGAGTGACCTCACTTAGCATAACGTCCTCTATGTCTGTCCATGTTACTGCAGGTGGCAAGATCTCGTTCTAGTTTACAGCTGAATAATATTTCATTGTATATATACACCACACCTTCTTTATCCGTTCATTTATTAATGGACACCGGCTTGCTTTCATGCCTTGGTTATTGTAAATAATGCTGCAATACACACAGAGATATATATTGTAGCCTTGCTCAGACAGAACACTCTTAGGTGGTCCTCACAAGAATCAATATTTAGAGTCTAAGTACTACTTTGCCATAGTTGATTCTTCATGTGTGTTTATTAATAAGCTCCCAGTGGGGCCCTTCATCAGTTGAACTACTGAGTTATCAGTAGAAACATATGAGATAACAAAATCCTGAAAAACCTATTTCATCCTTATATCCTGATATATCCTTATATCCTTTTGATATCCTTATATCAAAACAACTTTACTCTCAAAAACAATTTTATTTTGTCATAAACAAGTGGATTTGAAGTCATCTCAAACAACAATTTCCTTCACTGTATTTGAAAAATGTACTTTGGTTTTATAGTGTTTAGCATTTCTTTCTTTCTTTTTTTTTTACATTATGGGTAATTATAGTTTTCTAAATAATCTAAGTGTTAATTAAAATTGTAACTTCCATTAGGCAATGAGATTTATTAGTAAATAAACTGCTGGATTCACCATGAAATTCAAAGAACATAAATGTACTTAGAAAATACTCAATAGCATTTAGAAAATTAAATTCATACACAAATGAAAGACTGAAGACAAAAATTTGACAAACTTGGAATCTGAAAATTTCACACAAATAAGGAGAACCAACATAAATTCAAGATATAAAATGAAGCTTGGAGTATTTAGGGAATGACACATTTTGGCATGATTGGTACATGTTATAAATACTTATTGAATCACACGATTATAGCCAAAACAATTCTGATTTCCATTATTTATAGTGTAAGATTGTGAGAAAAAAAATGCATACATATAAGTTTTCAATGAAACCACTGTCTATTTTTAATTATTTTTCAGAGCTTTGTTCACATCTTCATTCTGGAGGCTATAAATCATAGGATTTAACATGGGAATCACAAGGGTGTAAAACAAGGAGGTCATTTTGTCTTGATCAAAGTAGGAAGAGTAGGAAGAACTTGGCCGGAAATACATAAAGAGCAGGGTCCCCTGGAAAATTGCAACAGCAGTTAAGTGGGAGGCGCAGGTGGAGAAAGCTTTGAACCTCCCCTCAGCAGAGCGGATCTTTATCACTGCCAGGATGATCTAACAGTAAGATGCAAAGAGCCCTGAAAGGGTAATCAGATCAATGAAGCCAAAAATGGTGAATATCACTAACTCATTATGTAATGCCCAAAGTTCCGAAACCTCCCACAAAAGTCCACCAGAGTCGTAAGTCAAAGCCAAGCGGCAAGGGTCGTTTATTGCAGGTTCGAACCTGGTCCTCTGCGCACTCGTCGCCGGTGACGCAAGAGGCCACGATCAGGGTTGGTACAGCGTTTTTATAGACAGAGACAAATAGCACAGGGGAGGTTTCAAATTATGAGGGGCCTGATTAGTTGATTTTAAAGTAAGGACATTTGTTGTTCTCTGATTGGGCGTCCTTTGTCTGTCCTTTGGCGGGAAGGCTTTGTCCGTTACTTGTGGCGGGAGGAAAAAAGGGGGAAGGGGGTAGGGTAGGTGGGGAATGTGCTAAGCAAGCAGGTTTACAGAAGCGAGAAATGCCGGTTAGTTTATGTATAATCACTCATTCCATTACATATCAGACTACATTTAGGAAGGTTTACAACCCATTCTACTACACAGCGGGTTACATTCAGGAAAGGCCTCACAATGCTCGTAGCAAACAGCAAGCAAAACAGACTTCTCAGCAATTGTATTTCTTATCAAAGATCCATAATAAGCAGAAAAGAGAACTTTAGCTTTAAACTAAGACAGGGCTGTCATTTGGATTTAAAGCTGTTCTTTTCAATTAACTTGTGTATCTGAGCAAAATAACAAAAGGAGAGGTGGGACATCACAGAAGAAGTCGTTGATCACATTTGACTCACAGAAACATAAGTGAAATATTAATATTGTATTTACAGAAGCATCCACAATTCCCATCATGTAAACCCCAGCCATGAGCAGAAAGCACACTCTGCTGGAAGTGTTGGCCGTGTAGAGCAAGGGGTTGCTAATGACCTTGTAGAGATCAAAGGCCATCACTGCCAACCATAGACACTCAGAATCTACAAAGGTGCAGAAGATCCAGAATTGCAGAGCACAGCCATAGAAGGGAATTGACTTGTTCTTTGCAGTGAGGCCTACCAGCATCTGGGGTCCAATTGCTGTAGAATAACAGAAGGAGAGGTGGCTGAGGAAGAAATAACACTGGTGTGTGAAGCTGGGAATCCATTCTGATCAAAATGATCATCCCAAGGATTGCAACCAGAATGATGAGATAAGCAACTAGAAATGTGATAAATAGGGTCACTTTAATTCCAGGGTTATTGCTGATTCCCAGGAGAAGGAATTCATTCACAGAAGAGCAATTTTTTTCCATCCATTCTTCTTTATTCTTCCAAAATGCTACAGAAATGATCAAGAAATGGTAGTACAAAGTTTTAACTCTCAGTTTTAACACTCAGAAAAATAAACACTCAAAAAAAAAGTTTTAACACTCAGAAAAATACCATCTGTAAATCACAAAGGATTTATTTCAACACATTATGTTCTTTACGGTCTTAATCTTGAGACAGTAGTCCTGACAAGTTTCATGGTTATGTTGCTGGCAGAAGGTAAAGTGTTTGGTATAGAATTTAGAGAAAGTTTGATTGTAAATTTAGGTATTGTCCATAAGATATATGATTTATGTGCACTTTCATTGCTTTATGTCAGTAGTCAGTCATTACAGATCAAATATAATACACAAGTAACACTTCAATTAAAAACAAAGTTGGAATATGAATTCTTGTGTTTTAAAAATAAATATCTCATTGGGGTGCCTGGGTGGCTCAGTCAGTTAAGTGCCTGACTTTGGCTCAGGTCATGGTCTCAAAGTTTGTGAGTTTGAGTCTCACATCGGGCTTTGTGTTGACAGCTCAGAGCCTGGATTCTGCTTTGGATTCTGTGTCTCCCTCTTTTTTCTGCCCTTCCCCTGATCACACTCTGTCTCTCAAAAATAAAATATATATATATATATATATATTTAAAAAAATTAAAAAAAAACCCAAATACCTAATTGACCATAAAATGATTACATTTATTGAATTCTCTAAGAATCATAATTTGTTTGGGACATCTAGGTGGCTAAGTGGGTTGAGCATAGGACTCTTGATTTTGGCTCAGGTCATGATCTCATGGTCTTGAGATTGAGCACAGAGTTGGGCTCTATAGGGAGAGAGTGGAGATTGCTTGGGTTTCTCTCTTTCACTCTCTCTCTCTGCCCCCCCCCCCACTCACGAACCTGTGCGTACTCTCTGTCTCTCAAAATAAATAATAAACATTTAGAAAAAAGAAACCATGATTTAAGACTTATCGAGTTTGAAACAATGAACGTATCTCTGATTTAAGAATAATGAACAATATGTTTGTGACTATTTCCACCCACATTGTTTTTAGTATTTACTGAGACATTAGATATATCTTAATAAACCTTTCTCTGGTTATATATTACTACTTTGCCACGTTTATATTACTTACATGCAAGAGTGGTCTCATGCCAAAAGACATTTATCTTGACCAGTAAAAAAAGAATATTAAAAACAGGTGGATACAGCAGAATTTAACACATACATTTCCATCTCTGGATTTTAAAACTGACTTGTTTGTTAAAAATAAAGAGGAAAACAAGAGTAATAAACATACCTTTGATTTATAGGCTTCCGTGTGTGTGTGTGAGTGTGTATGCATGTACCCGTCTTTCTACTGATATATGAAAACTGAAATATGGATGATAACTGATTGTCTTTTAGATTTCAGGAAATATCATATGTGGTTCATATGGGTTCAATTTACACAAATTAGTATTTGTGTAGCAATATCTCAACTATTACTGGTAAAAAAAAAAAGTAGAAAAAAATCTTAAGTTTGCATATACCCTTTCACAGCGAGTAAAAAATCTCATATCTATCTATCTATATAAATTTTGATTAGGATACAAATAAGTAAAACTGTTTATTTGCAATTCAAAATGAATGGATTCACCCTACTTAAATGAGAAATACCTCTTCTTTTTGCCATTTGATTGCAGATTATTAACCAAAGGAAATGAGTAAAATAATCATTTACACTTTTAAAAATATTTGATTCCTCATTTTTCCAAATATAAACTTTTTTTTTGTTGATTATTTAAATTTAGTGACTCAGAAACTACCTGTGATGGGCAAGCCTTTCTGTGCTGGCCCCTGATAGCTGAATGCTGCAGACAGATTGTATTTTATTTTTACTCAGTGTCATTTGGGATTTAAATATGTCAGGCCTCTGTGCTCATGCTTCTATATTATACAGAAGCATCCAATTAGATATCTAGTTCTGTATTTTCTCCCGTGAATGTTGCAACAATTTCCACAAAGGCTGAATTTAAATTCTTTGCTCTTGCACCAAATGGGTCATCGTTAGGAAGGTAAAACGATTTTTATAGTATGATTCATTGTTACCTTGAGTCTATACCATCTTCCTCCAATCAGATCGGACTTCTAATGAAACTCAAATAGGCCTCCTACTTAATTATTTTGTTAATTACTATCTATTCCATTAAATATATTAAATTAATGTTTGAATTACTTTATGACTAAGGGTGTCTGGGTGTGTCAGTCAGTTAAGTGTCTGACTCCTGGTTTTGGCTGAGGTCATGATTACATGATTCATGGGTTCAAGCCCCATATTGGCCTCCATGCTGCTGGTGTGGAGCCTGCTTGGGATTCTCTCTCTTTCCCTTTCTCTGTGCCCTTCCCCTGCTGTTTGCACTCTCTCTTTCAAAATAAGTAAATATGTGAGGAACAAGTTTAGGAATTCCCTGGGCTTGTACCAATGCGTTAAAAAGGCACAAAGAATTACAAAGCCATAGGATGCTCACACCCAAGTTTAGGTAAACAAGATTAGGGGAATAAGGATAAAGAAGGGGAGCAAAGGCCCCAGAATAGAGTTGGGGGGGACAAAGTTTTCCAGAATAGTGAAGGGGGGCAAAGGCCCCCAATACAATGGTATATGAGGTAAGCAAGATTAGGTAGTCAGGGCGAAAGCGTCCCCCAACTTAGTAGTATAGCAGAAAATTGCTTTCACAGGAGGGAAGGACCAAGTTAGGTAAACAGGTAAATAGGGCTATAGACTGCTGCTGCGCTGCAGGTGAAGCTGCCCAGAGTGGAGCTGATTAGCAAAAGAAAAGGTGCCTTGTTGACCCTGAAGTTACTCACTCTATCTGTCTCATCCCCTAGGCTGGCTAAGATAAACAGAGGTGGTGCCTCATGTCTGCTGTAAACAACCTTCTGCCCGGCTGCCAGTGCCAGGATTTTGTTTTGTATTAACCCAAACCCCTAACCCCGAATGTCTTCAAGACCCCCCTTTCCTCCACATCCATGAGTTAATGTTCACAGTTTCATTGTCTCTTTGTGCACGTCCATCGCCACGTTTATAAGCCTGCTGATCCTAATAAACACAGGACAAGGACGCTTATTTGGAGATCTTTTTTTTTTGTAGACATTGGCCATCTCTTGCATTTTAATCCTGCATCTGCTTTCTTACTGGCCAGGAAAGAACTTTAGATTTAGAGTCTATGACATATATACACTTAAAAAGTATTTTATGACCATCACATCCACTATACATAGCCTACTTTTTCTTGCACTATTTTTATTTTATTCAGATATGTATCTTTGACTACCTTATAAGCTCTTTCATAATAACAACTGCAATCAGCTAATTTGTGTATATCCTGCAGCCCTAGCACCAGCACTTGTACAGACTGAAACTTTGTTCTTAAGTATTTTAAGCGGATAAGCTGGTGGGTGAAGAATAGTTGGAATAAAGAGACTCTTTTGGACTGTTTCAGCTAATATAGATCATAAGTACATGTGTGCATGAAAAAGGTTTAAGAAAAAACAAGGTTCTATTTGTTTCTTTTTTATTTTCAAATTTTCTTTTAAATTCTAGTTGGTTAACATACAATGCATTATTGGTTTCAGGAGTAGAATCCAGTGATTTGTCAATTACATAAAACACCCAGTGCTCATCACCAGTGCCCTCCTTTTAAAAAAATTGTTTATTTATTTTTGAGAGATAGAGCATGAGCAGGGGAGGGGCAGAGAGAGGGGGAGACACAGAATCTGAAGCAGGCTCCAGGGTATGAGCTGTAAGCACAGAGCCCGACGCGGGGCTCGAACCCACGAACCGCGAGATCATGACCTGAGCTGAAGTCAGACACCCAACCAACTGAGCCACCCAGGTGCCCCTCAACTATCTTTTCAATTAGTTCATTTTGTTCTGTGTGTACTTGTAAGTATAAGAAAAATTCATTCACACACACTTATGTATTTAATTTGAATATATGAAAAACTAATAAAAAATGAGAAAATGAGAATTTTCAAGGTTCTACAACTGATTGATGGTAGTCGTGTTTAATTAAAGATGATTTCAAATTCTTTGACATTTGATATCATGGACACGTGATATCTTTACCCCTTCCTATTAAATTGGGCTGGACTTTGACTGCTTTGATGAATACAGTATGGAAAAAATAATTGTCATTCTGGGACCAGCTTTCAAGCGGTGTACACTTTTTACAAATGTAATTATTTTAATGAAGTTAATAGTAGTCAAAACTAGAAACAAAGAGATGTTCACAAATAGGGGAATAAATATATTAACAACATTATAAAATCATTAAAAGGAATACATTGGTGCCCTTTGTATTGGTGTAGAAGGATTTGCAAAAGACTACAGTTAATTGGGAAATTTAACATGCAGTGAATTATACAGTATTATACACTATTTTCTGGAAAGCAAATGATGATCATATACTCACTAATGAATGACCATGATGAGAAAATAAGAAAAAAAAGATGTAGCATACTTGAGATGGATGTGTGGAATGAAGTAAGGAGGGGAAAAATTATCCACTAAGAAAATGAAATTAAACCTACGTAAAATAATCTCATTAAAATGTTTATATGTATGTGTGTATTGTGTGTGTGTGTTTTCATTTATGTATTTCAATGAGGGTATGATTTCCTAGTTTTACTGAGATACAATTGACATGTAACATTGTATAGTTTTCTCTTGCTTTCTGAAAGTTTACATGGGATTAGTATCTAAAATCTATAAAGAACTTACCAAACTCAGAGCCCAAAAAAATAAATAAATCAGTTAAGAAATGGGCAGAAGACATATAGACAACATTTTTCTAAAGAGGACATCCAGATGAGTAACAGACACATGAAAAGATACTCAACATTACTCATCCTCAGGGAGACACAAATCAAAACCGCAATGAAATAGCACCTGTCAGATGCTAAAATGAACCTGTCAGGTTGGCTAAAATGAACACAGGAAACAGCAGATGTTGGTAAGGATGTGAAGAAAAGCAATCCCTTTTACACTGTTGGTGGGAATGCAAACTGGTGCAGCTGCTGTGGAAAACAGTATGGAAGTTCTTCAAAAAAGTTAAAAATAAAAATACTCTATGACCCAGCAAATGCACTACTAAGTATTTACCCAAAAGATACAAAAATACTGATTCAAAGGGCTACATGACCCCAATGTTTATAGCAGCAGCATCAATAATAAGCAAATTATAGAAAGAACCCAAATGTCCATCAACTAATGAATGGATAAAGAAGGTGTGGTGAACACACACACACACACACACACACACACACACACAATGTAATATTACTCAGCCATCAAAAAGAATGAAATCTTGCCCTTTGCAATAATGTGGATGGATCTAGACAGTATGACGCTAAGTGAAATAAGTCATCAGAGAAAGACAAAATACTGTATGATTTCACTCATATGTGGAATTTAAGAATCAAAACAGATGAACATAGGGGAAGGGAGAAAGAGAGAGAGGGAAGCAAACCATAAGATACTCTTAACTATAGAGAACAAACCAAGGGTTGATGGAGGGAGGTGGGGGGCGGTGAATGACCTAAATGGGCGGTGGGTATGAAGGAAGGCACTTGTTGTGTTTTGCAGTGGGTGTGGTCTGTAAGTGATGAATCACTCAATTCTCCTGCAGCTGATATTACACTATGCGTTCCCTACCTAGAATTTAAATAAAAATTTGGAAAAAAAGTACATTTGTGTTGTACCACTTCATTTTTACAAAAGACCCACAATTGTATTTGTTTTTGCTAATTGTCTGATGTGCAGGAGTCATTTAGCTAGTTTCTTGGTTTCTTTCAGAAGGAATTGTACCATGTGTAGCTATGCATTTGGTGCGTCCGTGGGAAGCAGGGTGTTGAGCCTCTTATGTCACCATATTTAAAGACTTCCCCTTGGCCCTGATAATACTGCATTTGGAAGCAGCTATTTGCCTTTAGTCTTTGGGAATGTGTGAGAAGGATATGATGTAGAGAGACTAAAATGAGGGTTGAAGTAGACAGGCTAGAATATATAAAGCCTTTTAATGTGGTGTTTCCTATTTATGTAAAAATGCCAAGATAGTCATTATAGGCCATCTGCCCAAGCTTCTATTTGAGTCACGATTCCTTAAAAAATATTTTCCAGAATGTGTTGTTCAATTTCATATATTCAGATGTAGGAAGCCCACGATTAATTGAATCTGTCAATTCTATTTTTGTAATTCCATTTTTAGGGATTAAAATGTCTTATTCTTTAGTTAAAAACCACTTGATCTGATAAAACAGCCAATACGTAGATCAATCAGCCTTTAGATGCTATAATATATAGCTGACATAAGGGAGAGAGATGGGTTAATCTGATTATAGGTTTATATACTCTAAATTAGTAGTAATCCAGTGACAACCCATTCTTCTTGAACAATTTATTTCAAACAATATTTTCTACTGTGCTGCTACTTATAAGTAAGAGCTCCATAAAAGTATGTGTTAAATGGAAAAAGATCATACAGGTGGAAACCCTTGAAGCGCTTTATAAAAAATAAAACAAAATTCTCCATAGATATTTTTTCAGCATGATACTTTGTGAGAAGTCACAGCATCCTATAAATGCTCCTTTGAAAACCTAAGAATCTCCTTGGGCTTTACTTCCATTGTGAAATGTTTTCATACAAAGGCATTTTGCAATCGCAGCTAAAAAATTGAAGACATTCACTGGTTTTAACTTCTACAATGGAAATGATTAATTAAGAGTGTCTTTGAGTCTTACATGGTCCTTCAAATATATGCTGTATATATGGCGTCTCAATAAATGGATTCACTGCTTTTATTTTCAGAAGCTAGAGCAGAGACAGATGAAATAGATAAATAGCAAGAAAGAATGTGGTATGTGGTTTATGTATGAAACTGTTGGGATATTCTTTCTATGCTGCTTAATGATTGGCAGGTATAGCCTTTTTATAGTCATTTCTATCACTCTCTCTCACCCACGTAGGGAGATAGATAGATGATAGATGATACATAGATAGATATGTAGATAGATGATAGATATATACATATAGATATAGATAGATATATAAATATCTCTCCCTCTTTTCCTCTCTCTCTTTATATATATATATATATATATATATATATATATATATATATCTGAATTCAAGTCAAAAATATTTTTGGCCATATTTAACAGATGGGGGTTGCTTTTAAAACTTATAAATATGCATTAAATACATACAGCATCACCATAAAACCCTTATTCTGAGTTCCGGTCTTTACCATAAAAAGAATATGGATCTGTGTTTAACTGGAGAAAAGTCGACCTGAACAAAAATGACTGATAATGTGTTATTTCTTTCTGAAACTGAGTAAGAAGAGAATATACCATTTTTGTTCGATAGCCCTTAGGACTTACATCTCTAAAGTCTGTCCTGATTCACTATGTGGTAACAATGTGTAGTTAATTAAGATTTGTCTCCACAATAAATGGCACAATTTTGTTTACCACAGGGGAACATTTTTATTTTTATGAAAAAAATTAAATTAAATTTAAATTAAATTGAGGGAAAATTAAATTAAATTAAGGGAAAATTAAATATAAATAAGAAAACCACAGCAATGTATTATTATCTAGAACTGAACTAGTGATATTTTTCTTAGATGCAAGAAGGACACACTGACTCTCTTTTTCCCCCCGAAAGAAGAGACTAAATGTCCCAGGTGAAAAGTGCCTTCCCTGTATCAGAAGGGACAGAGACATCTTTATCACCAGAAAAAGTCAGATTAGAAAGGGCTGTATAAAGAAACCTTTATCACTTCCTTACTAATTTGCTCCCCGAAGCCCAAACTTCTTTGGCTTTCCAGTTCTTCACGCTGTATTTTTCCTTTGTGTAGAATGTATAAAAGCTGCCTGCTTTCGTCACTGAGTCTTGTATTTCTATGAGCTCCGAGCATATGAAATTACACATTTTTCTCCTGTTAGTCTGTTTTGTGTCGATTTAATTATTAGACCGACCAGAGAACGTGGGAGAGAAGTAAGGAAAATTTTCCCTTCCATATAATATGCAATTTTTTATATCATAAATAACTTGAGATAAATGAAAGTGTGCATCCATAATTCATCAGATGCTGTGTTTCTATATGGAAATCCTTCAAAATGGACTTAAGGGAAGAAAGACCATTTTGTCATATATTACGTCTTTCACTACTATAAAATATCACATATTTAATATGCTGTCTTATGTATTCTAACTGGTTATTAACAACCTTCTCATACGGATGCAGACCTGGGCATCTGGAGTCTCACAGATACTAGGCTTTTCTGGATGCAATACCCTCGCTCTCGATAGATTCCTGATGACAGCATCAGGAAATAAATTTCTCTCCCGAAATAATTCTCATGGCTAATCTCAGGGAATGCTCAAGTGTGTTTACCCTAAAGTCTCATTTGGAAATGAACAAAACCAGGGATGACAGATTTCCAGGATTCTAAGCAACTTCAAGTTCCTCTACGTTGGTTCTCTAATGCAGCAGGATTCCAGCCTGTGTGATTGATGGCTGAAGGCAGCATATAAGGAGGGTCACCAGATGGAAGCGTGGTCTGTAATATATATTAAGCTGAACTCTTGAACATCGCTGACATTGGTGTGATGAGAAAGTAACGTGGAAGGTGGCTGCATTGCAGGATTCCAGAGAGTAAATACATAATAAGAAAATCAGTGGCCTCTGAATTTGTGCACTGTGGTAGCCGCAGGGGATGCTCTCTTTAGTGGCCATGTTCTGAGTGGCATTTTACAACATGCTAATCAAGACAGGACACCTAAATATCACAGCTTGCTATGCATTCATTGAATATCTACTGTTGATAAATGTCTCCGGATAATGTATAATAATCACGCACATCGGCTGTATTTTCTGAGCTTTAATGCAGTTCATTTAATTGCTCCTAAACCAGTAAATGCAAAACTTGAGGAGGAAAGAAACTAAGATGTGTTAGGCATATACTAGCTTATGCTCTTGAGTAGTCCGGTACTTGCCTGTTTAATCAGAAACTTTATCTGGGACTTAGCAGGGGCACAGGATTTCTTCTGCTTTTTTTTTTTTCTCTTGTTAGTGTATTGTTTTTGTTTCTTGCTTTCTATAAAGCTAGAACTCTCCACAATGAAATTAGTATACTTTTAAATTTGGGAAAAATGATTCTCAGTGACAATTTTTGATGCTTTCATATATTCTTTGTCATTCTTTGTGTGATGGTCCCAGTACTAAGGTAACAAAAGTATTCGTGTGGGAGATACTGTTGAGGCAAGGCTCAAACCATGTAACTAATTGCTACTAATTGCCCACCAGTTAAAATTAAGAAACGGATTCATTTTTGTTACCCAAGACATTTTCTGCCATTGTTTACTTCCTTGGTACTTATTCAGAGGATGTGGAATTGTCCTCAGTCCTTTCTTCTGATTCTTTTCAAATTAATTGTTTCCTCAGATGCTCCCCTGTGTAGAGGGATGTGAAAATCCCACAGGTTCCATTTTGTTCAACCAGGACCTAACTTTAGCCTCTAAAACAGGGTTTCTCCTCAAGACCATGTAAACTGACTTCCCTTGACTCTCCTCCTTCCCATGATTTAAATGAGCTTGTATAGCCACATTATTATAACTTAGGTACCCTAATGGATCTTGGTTTTCTTAAAAATGGAGTTATAAAGGGACACCTGGGTGGCTCATTGGTTAAGCATTGGACTCTTGATTTCAGCTCAGGTCACAATCTCCCCTGTCGTGAGTTCCAGCCCTGTGTTGGGCTCTGTGCTGCCAGTGTTGAGTCTGCTTAGGATTCTCTCTCTCCTTCTCTTTCTGCCCCTCCCTCACTCTCTCTCTGTCTCTCTCAAAATAAATAAACTTAAAAACAACTTGTTAAATTGTTTTTAAAAGAATAGAGTTACAGGGGCGCCTGGGTGGCTCAGTCAGTTCAGCGTCCCACTTCAGCTCAGGTCATGTTCTCACGGTTCATGGGTTTGAGCCCCACATCGGGCTCTGTGCTGACATCTCAGAGCCTGGATCCTGCTTTGGATTCTGTGCCTCCCTCTCTCTCTGCCCCTCCCCCCATTCTCTCTCTCTCTCTCTCTCTCTCTCTCTAATATAAAATAAAGCATAAAATTTTAAAAAAAGAGAAAGAGTTATAAATAACAGAAAAAAGAATGTTTTTGGGAGAAATTCTATACATCAATTATAGGCAAGCAAGAAAAAATTATGTATAATTAGGGGTTTCTGGATCACCCTGGTGATACTCAAGCAGTAGGAGGTAGGCAACCATCTACCTAGAAGATCACCTTCTTCAGAAAATAGTTGCCTGTCCTGTCACATTGAGTATTGTGACAAAGGGTTCCTGGCATGATGATGGTACCAAAGTACACTGAGTTTCCCTGCTGCTGGAGGAAAGACTAGAAGTTCCTGCAGGTGGATAAAGGCGTTCTGCAAGCAAGTCAGAATTTTTAATAACGTGAGGGGCGCCTGGGTGGTTCAGTCAGTTAAGCGTCTGACTTCGACTCAGGTCACGATCTGGCGGTCTGTGAGTTCGAGCCCCGCGTGGGGCTCTGGGCTGATGGCTGGAACCTGGAGCCTGTTTCCGATTCTGTGTCTCCCTCTCTCTCTGCCCCTCCCCCATTCATGCTCTGTCTCTCTCTGTCTCAAAAATAAATAAACGTTAAAAAAATTAAAAAAAAACAATTTTTAATAATATGAAGAATGTGTACTGAGATATTCTATGACATACGGGCACTACATCAATTTTACAGATATATTAAGAACACATACTGTGTACAAGGAACTGTTAGGTTAAACAACCTAGGTTGTTAACCTAGGTTAAGCAACCCTGAGGTTGCTTACGATACGGTAGAAAATATACTATGTGTTTGGGAAATATATTTAGAGTATAATCTACTTACAGAAACTTTCTCAGGATGTATACTGTAGTTATTTTCAGAAACAAAAATTTCCTTCACTCCAAAGGAGAACGTTACTAGCGTCTGTAGAAATCGTCCCGAGAACCACCGCAAGGTGACGTCTAACGAGCTAGGTTAGTTTTAAGTTCTTAAAGTATACACAGCTTTTACACGTTTTTTTTTACCTTGCTCATTTCGCGGAGCAGTATGTTTGTGAAATTTCTCCTTGTTGTTGCACATGGAAGCAGTGAGTTCACTTCCTGCTGTGTCGTTTTCCAGTGTGCTAACATGTCATGAAATAATGTATCTCCTCTAGAGCAACAGTCAAACTATAGCGCAAAGTATGTTTGGACGTGAGACACTTCCTATTTATATACGGTCGAGGATTGTTTTGGCAATACACGGGCAATCCTAAGGGACTGTGACTAAGAATTTATGGCCTGCAAACCCTAAAATATGCCGCATTTAACACTTTAGGAAAAAATTTTGTTAACTCTTGTCCTGTTGTGTTGATCTAAGTTGTTTTCAGTTTGATGCTAATGATAATAATGCAATGAGGAATATTTGCACACATGTCTTGGGCAGACATACTCATTTAACCTCAGCATAAATCTGGGAATAGAGTTTTTAGGTCATAAGACATTTATATGGCCAGCACGAGCAGACATAAGCATACGGTTTTGCAAAGTAAAATGCCAATTCTGCTTTCTACTGTCAGTGTGTAAGAGCTACAATTGTTCCATATCGTCATCAATACTTGGCATTTCAATTGTTTACATATTTTGCTGTTCTATATGTGAATCAGAATATACTACATTTACATATTCATTTTTATTTTCTTGAATACCAATGAAGTTGGATATCCACTCTCTGAAGTGTCTAGGAAATTCTGAATTTGCGTCAACTGGCCACTGAAAAGGGTCACACTGACAAGTACTTGGCCCTCTGAAATTGGTATTATCTACCTGGCTTCAAATTTAGGGAGAGGTAACCCAAAATTAGTTGAGTCAGTCCATTCTATTTTTGGAATTCCATTTCTGTGGTGTAGAAGTTCCTATTTCTTCGTTCACACCCACTAGATCTGAAAAAACAGTTAATATGTAGATCAAATCAGTCTTCAGATACTGGAAAATATGGTGGCTGTCCTAAGGGAGCAATGCTGGTTAATCAGATTGCATATTAAAATTCTCTAATTTTAAGTAGCAATCCACTCACACTCTCTTTTTTTGGACTTAAATATATATTTTTTTAAATGTTTATTTATTTTTGAGACAGAGAGAGACAGAGCATGAACGGGGGAGGGTCAGAGAGAGGGAGACACAGAATCTGAAACAGGCTCCGGGCTCCGAGCTGTCAGCACAGAGCCCGACGCGGGGCTCGAACTCACGGACCGTGAGATCGTGACCTGAGCCGAAGTCGGCCGCTTAACCGACTGAGCCACCCAGGCGCCCCTGGACTTAAATATTTTAAGCAATGTTTTCTTCCATGCTGCTGCTCTTAATTTTAAAAGTGCCTGTGTTCATCGAGAAAACATGGTACAGATGAAAACCTTTCAAACCTTTATTAATAAATAAATTTCTTCACAGTTTTTCTTTTCCAGCATGACACCCAGTGACAGGTCACAGGGTTCCACAAATGCCCTCTGAAAAAGGAGAGGAATTGTTTCTTCCACTCTAAAATGTTTGCTCACAAAACTATTTAAAAGTAGCAGCTAAAAAATCTAAGAAATTCAGTGGTTTTTAGCTTCAACAATTGTAATGGATAATTAAGAGTGTCTTTGGGTCTGATATGGTTCTTTAAATATAAGGATATTCCCATGCTATTTCAACAAGTTGTTTTAATCATTAGAAATTAAAACAGAGAAAGTTCAAATAGACCAATATCAAGAACATACACACATAAATGCTCTTTGTTTCTAGTGTAACTAATATGTAGGTGTTTACAGGCTCATTATCTTGGTATCCACAATCATTTTATGTACTTCCTTAAAATTTATAGAAAACAAAATATAATATAATATAACATAATATAATAATATAATATAATATAATTAATATAATATAATATAATATAATATATAACATAACGGTATAGTAATAAATTGCATATATATATATATACACATCTATATCTACATATATATCTATATATATATATCTATATATATATTCCGGCTACATACTTTACAGTTATATAATTGTGTTACTAATTTGTAATAAACATTCAAAAATGTTGCCTGGTGTTTTTAATTTATCATTTAATTGTTTTTTTTTTTTTTCCATTTTGTGTCCCATACAGTAAGCAGGTACTTTGGATAATACAAACAAAATGTTCAATTCTTTTTTTAAAATTTTTAAATGCTTATTTATTTTTGAGAGAGAGAGACAGTGTGAGTGGGAGAGGGGCAGAGAGAGAGGGAGGCAGGGAATCTGAAGCAGTCTCCAGGCTCTGATCTGTCAGCACAGACCCCAGAATGGAGCTCGAACTCATGAACCATGAGATCATGACCTGAGCTGAAGCCAGACACTTAACTGACTGGGCCTCCCAGGTACCACCCACGTGCCCCCAAAGTGTTCAATTCTTGACAAAGAATGCTCCCAACTACATATTAGAAGCAGTTATTTAATAAAGGGAATGATATTGAAACAGTGTTTAAGGGAGAGGTTTTGCTATGTATTACAAAAAGAGACATTTATCCAGGACAGAGAAGAGAAAAGGAAGGAAGGAAATTTCCCTGGAGGATTGGTAGAGGAGCTGATTTTTGATAATTACAGCACAGTGATGCCCAAAGCCCTTTCCGCTGTTCTTTATAACCTAACCATTTTGATTCCTTTTCTTCTCCTCCACTTTCTTGGGATCAAATTGACATATAACATTGGGAATTTTTAAAAGGGTACAAGGTGGGTTTTGATATATGTCTACTTGGTGAAATCATCATTGCTATAACGTTAATAAACACATTCATTGCCTTACATAGTTACCAACTTTATATCGTGTTGAGAACATTTAAGAACAAATTCTTAGCAAATTTCAATTATGCAATACAGTATTGTTAATTGTAGTCACCATACTGCACACTATGTCCCCCAAAGCTTATTCAGCTTATAACAGAAAGTTTGTACTATCTGACCAACGTGTCCCCATTTTGCCCACTCCCCAAGCTCCTGGCAACCACTGTTCTACTCTCTGCTTTTATGAGTCCAGCTTTTTTAGATTCCACAAACAAGTGAGATCATATAATATTTATCTTTCTCTGTCTGACTTATTTCACTCGGCATAATGCCCTCATGCCCTCAAGGTCCATCCATGTTTTGGCAAGCACAACTTCTTTACTTTGAAAAGTCATGACTTGGCCACCTCAAGACCTCTCTAACTGTCAGATACACTGCCTACTATCTTCACTTCTCCAGGATCCAACTTGCATCTTTTGAGATCTTTTGAGACTCAATATCTCCAGCCAATGAAGCCTTTCTTTTATACTAGATTTAGACATTTTCTGTGGATAAAGCCCCCTGTTTTTTTACTTCATGATGAATTTGAAAGTTATGAATTATTTGGTGCTTAGTTAGGTAATGTTGGTTACCTTGAGTAGATTACAAGATTCGTTAGTATAGAAACTACTGGATATGCCATGGGATACAAAGCATTTAAATACCCAAGTTCACTTAGTAAGCACACACTCAATCTAAGTATAATAAATTAATGTTTGAATGAATGAATGAACAAATAAAAATCTGGCAAAATGAGAAAAGTGCGAAAAGTTTTCCACAAAGAAGGAGTACCATATACAAAATCTAGATGCATAATAAAGTATGATATATATAAGGAACTGCAATATTATTGTGATAGGGCTTCAAAACAAACTCATTTTATTCAATTAAAGTTTTCGAGACAACTTTATTTCTCTTCTGTTATGCAATATAATTTTATATAAACTATAACCACAAAGTGTGTGTGTGTGTGTGTGTGTGCATGTGATATTTAAAACCATCTTTTAATTTTTATTTTTTTCAGGGTCTCTTTCACATCTTTGTTCCTCAGGCTGTAAATCAGTGGGTTTAACATGGGAATCACAAGGGTGTAAAACAAGGAGGTCATTTTGTCTTGATCAAGAGAGTAGGAAGAACTTGGCCGGAAATACATGAAGAGAATGGTCCCCTGGAAAATTGCAACAGCAGTTAAGTGGGAGGTGCAGGTGGAGAAAGCTTTGAATCTCCCCTCAGCAGAGTGGACCTTCAGGACGGATAGGATTATATAACAATAAGAGATAAGGACTCCTAAAATGGTACTCAGTTCAATGAAGCCAAAAAATGTGAATAATGCCAACTCATTGATCTCTGTATTTGAGCAGGAAAGAAGGTAGAGTGGAGGTAGATCACAGAAGAAATGATTAATCTCCTTTGATCCACAGAAACATAACCGGAATGTTAGTGTCGTGTGTATCAAAGCATCTGCCGTGGCCAGCACGTAAACCCCAGCCATGAGCAGGAAGCACACTCTGCTGGACATGTTGACCGTGTAGAGCAAGGGGTTGCTAATGGCCTTGTACCGATCAAAGGCCATCACCACCAGCAGTAGGCACTCAGAATCAGCAAACGTACAGAAGACCAAGAATTGCAGAGCACAGCCAATGAAAGGGATTGATGTGTTTTTGGCTAGAAGGTCTACCAACATTTTGGGCCCAATAGCTGTGGAATAACAGAGGTCACAGAAAGAGAGGTGGCTAAGGAAAAAGTACATTGGCGTGTTCAGCTGAGAATTCATTCTAATTAGAATAATCATTCCGAGGTTTGCAAAAAGATTAATGAGATAAATAACAAGAAACATTGTAAATAGGGTTGCTTTCATCCCAGGGTTATTGGTAATTCCCAAGAAAATGAAATCAGTCAAGGATGAACAATTTCCTCCATCCATTCTTCTATATCCTTGTCTAAACTTTTGAGAACATGACCAAGACGATGATAGATACACATGTAACTCTTCCGACAGCCACAAAATACCTGTAAGGCAGAACACAATTTCTTCCCTCAACTGTCTTTTATACTCATAAAATTACTTGGTCAATTCTTTAAAGAGGCATCGCTACCTCTATGGTAATAATAAAAATATCTACGATAGGTGGTTAAGAAACTTTGATATAAATCTAGATGTCATTTAGGGCACCTGGGTGGCTCAGTCGGTTGGGTGTCCAACTCTGGATTTCAGCTCAGTTTCTCACGGTTTGTGAGTTCATGCCCCACATTGTGAAGAGTACTGTCAGTGCAGAGTTGGCTCGGGCTTCTCTCTCTCTTTCTCTGCCCCTCCCCCTGCTGTCTCCCTCTCTCTCTCTCTCTCTCTCTCACTCTCAAAATAAGCAAGTAAATAAATAAATAAACTGTATAAATCTAGATGTCATTTATGAGGGATGCAACTTTCAACAAGCTCTTTAATTCCTCCAAATATCACCTTCCTTTTATCAAGGATGATATTTGGGTGAATTGATATCTCATTCATCTTCAAAATAACCTGAAGAAGCACGAATGTTAGGCCATAAGATGGAGGACTAAGCCTTTTCTCTGCTTGAAAGAATTCCATGGACACACACACAAAATGAGTATATTTATTCTATTCTTTAAAAAAAACATGATCGGCTTAAAAGATTTTTTTATATTAGGTTTTAGAAACAATGAGCATATCACACACTAATAACAATGAAAATAATTATATTCCTGATCCCGGGGTGAGTTGTCTTCAGTGTTTGCTAGGACAAGGAGTAAGAATTACTGACTTTTTTCAGGAAATGTATTATTGCTTTGCCAAAATACTCATTACCTGTTTGTGGAGTGGTCTGATGCGAAGGAGGAGTCTCTTAACCAAAGAAAAGGGCAAAAAAAAAAAAAAAAAAAGAAGTTAACACATACATTCGCATGTCTTTGGATTTTGAATGGACTTTTATATTAAAGAACGAAAGTAAGATGAAGAATGATAAACACGTCTGAGTGATACAGGTTCTTTTCCTTGTGTGTGTATTTATGTGTGTGTCATGTATTTGCATGTGTATATATGTCTCTCTCGTACACAAGAATAGAAAGTGGACAATGGACTTGCTCTTTAGACTGAAGTAAATATGGCATGTGGTTCACATGGAGATGCGTTTGTGTATGTTGTTATTTGTAAAGTGGTGCCTACATTATTTTTAAGTAAAACCAAAAAAAAAAACTGCTTAAATTCATGTATATACTTACCCAGCAATAAAAGTAATAGAAGCTTTCCTGTAAACCAACATCCAAGTAAAATAATTAAAAAGTTATATTGTGAATACTAAGCTCAGGTTCAGTTTTGAGAAGAAAATATTTTTGTCCATTAAACTGCAGAGTTTATTTCATTGAGTAAGCAGGCAAAAAGATGCTTTTAAAAAAAAAACTTTTTTTCTTAAAAATTTAAGTTTTTAACCCTATATTCTTTAAATTACAACCTAAAAGCCTACCTGAGATGAGCAGGTCTTTGGTGGTTGAACAATAGGCAGCGGGCATTTTATTTTAGCAGGTGCATTTGGGACTTAAATCTGTAGCTACTGCCCTTAGGCTTTGATGTTAGGCAAACATATCATTAATTATATTCCTGGTTCTGTATATTCCCTCTGTGAATTCGGAAACAACTGTAGCAAAGGCTGAACTTTAATGCTTCACTACTGTTACCAAGTTGATCTCTGCCAGGAAGAAAACCCCAAATTATTTTTATAGTATGCTTCAGCTTCTCAGAATTTGCATCATTCTTCTCCAGTCAAAGAGGAAATCTAATAAAACCCAAGTAAACCCCTCCTTAATCATTTCTAGCTCCTTTTGATTGTTCATTTTGTTTCTTCCATATTTGAAATATTCTCCTTCCCACTGTATTGAGGCATATTAGCATAATTTGATAACATTTTCTTTTTATTGAAATATAATTGATCGTTGTAAAATTCACCCTTTCAAAGAATGCAGTTCTTTGGTTTTTAACACGTTTTCAAGGCTGTTCAGCCATCACCACTATCTAACGCCAGACCTGTGAGAAACCCATACCTGTTCATTGCCACAGCCCTTGCCCTCTCTCCCAGCTCCCAGAACACTAATCCACTTTCCACTCTGCCCACTCCGGACATCTCAAATAAACAACATCAATTGTGTTGTGTCGAAATGGGCTTCTTTCCTCCAGCCTGATGTTTTTAAGGATCTCCATGTTGGTGCGTGATTCAGAATTTTGTTTCATTTTATGACTGAATGATACTTCACTGTCTGGATATAATACATTGGTTGATTCATTCATCAGTTGGATGCACTTTATGGATATAATACATCGGTTGATTCATTCATAAGTTGGATGGACATTTTGGGTTGTTTCCGCATTTTGGCTATTGCGAACAACGATGCTAAAAATATTCTTGTCCATGGTACTTGGCTTGCCGGGCTGCTTTCCTCAGGGAGCCTGATCTTCTTCCCATCCCCTGACCACATGCAAGTCACCATTTCATTGACTTTAGGACTCCATCACATTCTCTACACTTAGTACATTCTTTACTAAATTCTGTTCCTTTTATTCATATGAAAATTCATCTACTACATTTGAGACTTCAGGAATAAGACCAGTGTTTGTATTTGTGTTCTAAACTATCTAGTATAGGGATTTGCAAAAGTCATGGCTTTCTAAATATTTATTGTTGGGTGTTTCTGGCTATTTAAAATGGAAGGTAAAGTGAAAATATTAGTAATATACTAGATTTGGGTTTGGGGATTTTTTCTATTAATATACCTGCTATGTACAAAGATAATGCATCTAAGGAAATTCACATAGATGCTGATAATTCTAAAAAAGCAGAGAAAAAGATGTAGCCCTTCTCTTATTATTCCTAATGGTCCATTAACAAAAACTTTGCTTCCCTCCCTTGTAATTTTAGGGTCTTTGGTCTTTGTTTAAAAAGAAAAAAAATAATTCTTCCAACAGGTAACACAAATTAGTTCCATTGAACCAAATGCCAAGACAGCTATCTGGTCACTTAAGACCCTCATGCTCCTTAGTGAACAGGCAAAAGGGGTTTCTCTACCAGTTGGGGTGATTGTTCCTGAATATAAAGGGAACATGTGATGTTTACTATAGAGCTAAGGTAGCAGGGAGTGTTCCTGGAATGCATGACAGCCTCCGGGGCACCTTTTAGAATGCTCAAATCCATTATTAGAATGTTGATAGAAAACCATAACGGTCCCAAATAGAACCAGCAATGATATCTATACTTGAGGGATATAGGTTTGGGCCACTTTACAAGGCAAGAAAGCAAGACAACGGGGTGCTTGTTGAAGTTAAGGGGAATTCGGAGGAGGTTGCAGAGAAAAGGAAATTCTATGTTTGAACGATGATCACGTGGCCAGTAATGAAAGCAACACCATAGGAGTTATGATTGTCTTTTCCTTTTGTTTCGAGGTAAATATGTTAACTAATATTCCCACCTCGCCTATTCCCCTACTTCCTTCCATAAGATAGCGTGAGAAGGTTTAGACTTCTATCTCAAAATTTTCACAAGTTATAGGCTGTCAAAGGTGTGTGACTTAGCTAGAAGAACCCTAGGTCACCCCCATAAGGATAAAATGGCACATGAAACTTTGTGTAGCCTCTTTTTTCTTTCAGTTGTATGAGTGAATCTGTTAAAAGCAAGCATGTGTTTGCTGTTGTCTTATTTGAAAGATGAATGTGATTATAAGAAAGTCTCTGAATGGCATGCTGAAAAGGAGTGGATTATTTGGGATCTTGCCATCAGTGTGTCTATAGATGCATTTTCTAAATTGTTTCAATGCTGTTTCAGGTTGGAATTGGTACAAAATAGGAATTTACATGAGGGTTGGGAATAAATCTCCTGTTTCCATAATGTTTACAGTGGTTCCGTTTTTATTACTGAAATGATGATTAAGCAGCTTCAGTAATAGCACAAGGACCACATAGACTTCAGCAAAAACCACAGAGGAAGGCTTAGCTAAATGGGTTGCCATGGAAAGTTTGACCATTCCTAGCCTGAAATATAAATTCAGGCCTTGCTGACTATCATACAGTCTTGGGGATTTAGCAGGTGGCCTATGGGTAATGAAATACTGTATGTTACCAGTAGGAAAAGCAGTGTAAGCCATCTAGAAAGCTCAGCAATTAACAGCAGCTCTGGGGACCTTGAAAACATACTGATACCCTGTACTTTTAGTTATTCCTTTACTTGGAAACTGTTAAATTTTCTCATAAGTGGCATAATGTTTGGTGATATAACTGTTGAGCACCAAAACATAGTGATGTAGGAAAAATAAGATTTTCACAGGCATCTGGATATGTAATATTGCACTGTAGACATATCACTAATAGATAGTTGCATACGTTTGTTTTAAGTAAGCTCTATGTGAGCAGGGAACCCAACGTGGGACCCGAGATCCTCACGACCCTGAGATCAAGACCTGAGCTAAGATCAAGAGTCAGACACGTAACTGACTGAGTCACCCAGGTGCCCCAGATATTTGCATATGTTAAGTGTTTAGTGAACATGAAAAGCCGTTGAGATATACTTATCTAATACTGCTTTTTGTGATTCTCTATAGCCTTGGCCAAGTAATCCTTGGCTAAGGAAATATAAACTTAATATTAGAGTATGGTGGTGGGTATGTAGCTGTGAGTGACTGTGCTCTCTTTTTAGCAAATAAAACAACAGACATGCTCAAGAGAAGCATTGTTGGTCAGAAATCTAAAGAAACGATTCTTAGAGGAATTTAAAACTGAGAATGATTTGGGCTGGATCTTGTGGACTTTCACAACAAAGAGTACATGGGTTTAAATGTACTTATAAACTTTAATACTTCCGAGTCAAAGCTTATAAATATTTATTATGTAGAGAAAAAATAATAAAAATAACATACAGAAAAAAAAAAAAAACACATCAGCTACTGAAATACATTTTGCATGATACATGCCTCCAATTTCAGCCTTCAAACATCTCACCAGGGCATATGGGTTGATCTCCCAAGAGGATACAGGTGATATATATATATATATATTGGAGAGCCAATTCTGTTTTTGAGAAGACAGAGAAAGATGTTCCTCCCATACCTCTAGTAATACTTTGGTGTATAAAAAAGAAAAATATAGGAAGACAAACAGTTTGCCTTACAGTTAACCTATATTCTTCAAAGTGCTACTTAGAAAAAATTTTCAAATTGCTTTGGAGTAGAATGGGGGTAGATTAGCAGCGTATTATTGAACTGAACTTAAGAAAGTGTACTTGATTTTGTATTAATGCTTCTATGACATCCCTGCCTCTCACCATCTCATCATACAGTGTACATTTGAATTAATGTTAGCTATAATACAAATATTTATAATTAACACCTGTCAAGTACTTAAAAATTACAGGTGTTATTCACAGCATTTGCTCAGTTATTCATCCAACAATCACTGACATACATACTTTATTCTCCCCATTTTTCAGATAAGTTAACATGCATAGAAAATGAATGAACTTGGGGCACCTGGGTGGCTCAGTTGGTTAGGCCCCCTGCTCTTGACTTCGGCTGAGGTCATGATCTCATGGTTGGTGAGTTTGAGCCCCACATCAGGCTTTGCACTGGCAGCACAAGCCTTCTTGGGGTCTCTCTCTCTCTCCCTCTCTCTCTCTGCCCTTTCCCTACTCACTTTCTCTGTCTCTCTCAAAATAAATAAATAAACTTAAAAAAAAAGAAAATGAAGTAACTTATTCAAAATGCCTCTCACTAGCCAAGTACAGAGCTTCCATACGAACCAATAGAATCTGGCCTCCTTCTTCATCCAGTAATCTATCATATAAATGAGATACATTACAGACACACATGCGTGCACACTCACTTTTCTTAGGTATTTACTATATCCCTTAAGACAGCCTGATAAAACACATTTTAGTATTAACTCCAAGCTAGCGACCATTGAACAGTAGTCTATTCTTTAGCAGCAATTTTGAAACTTCTAAATGTTTTCTTACGTCGTGGGTTATGACTTGAATTTGGCTGTATGAAAAACAAATGTTTGATAAAAATCCCTTGTGTATCTGCTGATACATGTGTTGCAGGTTCCCAGTTAGAGTTTGTAACTGGGGATTTAGGTGAATCTCCGAACTTTATAGCTCACGAGGCATCTACCTTTAATCGTACAGCTCTCTTAGCGGCATCTTTAACATCTTTATTTCTCAAACTATAAATCAATGGATTCAGCACTGGGATGATGATGGTGTAGAACACGGAGATAATTTTATCAGTATTAGGAGAATATAGATAGCTGGGCCGTGAGTAAATGAAGAGGAGAGTCCCCTGATAGATGGCCACTGAAGTCAGGTGAGAGGCACATGTGGAAAAGGTTTTCTTCCTCCCACTGGAAGAACGGATCTTTAAGACTGAGCGAAGGATGAAAAAGTAGGAGATGATGATGACGATGAAACAGATAATTTCCACTGAGCTGCCATATGTAGAGAGAAGCCACTCATTAACTGATGTGTCTGTGCAGGATAACTTAAGCAGTGGGGGGAGGTCACAGAAAAAATGATTAATGACATTTTTATCACAGTATTTCAGAACAAATGCAAAGGACGTATGAACCAGGGAACTCAAGTTGCCTCCAATGTAGGATAAGACAATCAACCATATACAGATGTCCCGAGACATCACGACCATATACAGTAAAGGGTTACAGATGGCGACGTAGCGATCGTATGCCATGGCAGCCAAGATAAAGGATTCTGTATCAGCAAAGGCACAGAAAAAATAAAACTGGAGGGCACAGCCATAATAAGAGATAGATTTGTTCTCTGAGAGGAAATTGATGAGCATTTTGGGAACAATGACTGAGGAGTAACAGAGGTCTGCAAAGGATAAGTTGCTAAGGAAAAAATACATGGGGGTTTGAAGGTGAGAATCAGTCCTGATTAATATCATCAGTCCAATGTTCCCTGTTAAAATCATACCATACAGTGTCAGAAACATGAGGAATAGGACAATCTGCAGTTCAGGGCGGGTCGGAAACCCTAAAAGAATAAACTCAGTCACCAAAGTGTAGTTTCCATCTATCAATTCCATATTCTGTGTTGTTTTCTTTCTACAGGAATTCTAACGTCCTAAAATGGTATATCGACGGAAAGAGAAAAACAGATAAAATTACAAGGTTATTTTATTGTTTCCGTGAACAAAGAAACAAGCAAGCAAATAAAGAACCAAACCCAAACTCCCTTTCAAAAATAAACTCTGAGAAATAGATCTCAGGATTTAGTAGCTGTCAGATTCTATGGTTGCTAGTTTTATCTTATTTGCTTGATTATTGATGAGTTCTTCCATTGGATAGTTGGCTTCTGCATGCAAAGATCTGGTTTTGCTTACCTTTTTTGTACTCAAGGATAGCACAATAGCTGGAGTAGAGGGTTAAGGAAGTAATGGATTAATGGACTAATGATGTTATGAAGAGGAGAAAAATATCCATATTCTTAAACATCAGTTTGACTTTAGAGTCTGCCTTACAATGATAACTATAGACCAATTTGCTTTTTCTGCCCAGGATTTAATAGACAGGGGCATGCTATACTGTTGAGAGAGCAGATACAGTGGTGTTATGAAACATATGCTGGTTAATTTTTCTAATGTAAAGTCAAAATGATAATAATGACATGGGGGGAAAATGCCAGTAAACATCACTTCTGAGTATATTTTTGACAGGAAAGAGTTTAGGGTAATTCCACAAATCCCATCAAGATACTAAACCAAAATGATTAAACAAATCATTTCTTAAGCTTTGGCATTTATTAGAATACTTGGCTTCTAGAAAAGGCCTGATGAATATTAGCTGACTAACTGGATAAAGTGGGGAAAGAATTTAGTTGTAGGTTGATTTCTAATTAAATAATATTATACTATATGGCCTCTTCACGAATTATATGTTCCATGCAAGCAAAAATAGTCACCTCCCTTTTATTTTTATGCTAGCCTAATTCAGGGTGCTGCGTCTAAAAATTATGTCAATACTTGCTTCTGGGGTCTCTGAATTTTTCCAGAAGTAGAAAAAAAATAAACCCGAACTTGAAGTACAAAAAGTTTTATCTTAATCTTAGAGTGTGTATTTGAAAATATATAAAACAAGCAAGCAGTTTTCGGTGAACTATGGTAGTGTTACCAAAAAGGGAACAAAATTGTTTTGTATTGTTTTCTCATTTATGTAAAACATATTCTATCAGTGACAATAGTGTGAGCTTCATTTGTTTAGGTCATCGAATCATTCAAACACCCTAAGACACAGGCACGGAGAAACCTGAGAGAGACTGAAGGGTTAATATACTGTCATGTTATTACCTTAGAGTGTGAATGAGATGAAGGACTATAATGGGATAATGATTCATGTATTCTTTTGTCTGTTTTCAAATTCATCAAGATATATGGAAAGGGTAAGATTTTATTTCAGGGTTGGAAAGAATTTGATTAGAATCTCATATTGTACCCATGTGGGCTGTGACCTAGTGCAATTATCTATCTATATCTATATCTATATCTATCTATATCTATCTATATCTATCTATATCTATATCATCTATACTGTAAAGATGACAAGTATATCACAAGGTTGTTGCATGTATTAGAAAAATTTGTCCGTCTCTGAATCTATCATCATCATCTATCTATCTATCTATCTATCATTTATCTGCTTATTTACCTTTCTATGTGGTCACAGTTTAGAGAGACTGACACATCATATATAAAGAGCAAAGACTAGTGTTAATTTCTCTATTGTTCTCTTCCATCCTTGGCTTATGAGCAGTGCCAGGTGGCAAGGTCTTACTAATAACGACTATCATTTATA
Organism: Lynx canadensis; assembly: GCF_007474595.2. Classification (NCBI taxonomy): domain Eukaryota; kingdom Metazoa; phylum Chordata; class Mammalia; order Carnivora; family Felidae; genus Lynx; species Lynx canadensis. The sequence goes on from NC_044312.2 coordinate 101,355,976, forward strand.
TAATGGTTACTACATGCAATGCAATAGTCTAAACACTTTATATATAATTGGTCACACACACCATTTACTAACAAAATCACAATGCAGTTACCCTTACTGCAGTCTTTCTTTTGCAGGTGAGGAAGTGAAGGCACATGTGATCAGGGCTTGACAGGTAAGATGTGATGGAAACAAGATTGGATCCCAAGCTTCTGACTCCCAAGCCTTGGCTCTCTACAGAGCTGCATACTTTGTTTTAAAATCATTTTTTGTAATGTTTATTTATTTTTGAGAGAGAGAGAGAGAGAGAGAGAAGGCTTGACTGAGAGCGGGAGACACAGAATCAGAAGCTGGCTCCAGGCTCTGAGCTGTCAGCACAGATCCCGACAGGGGGATCAAACTGACGAATTGTGGAATCAAGACCTGAGCCAAAGTTGAACGCTTAACCAACTCAGACACCCAGGCGCTCCTCTACAAAGCTGCATTCTTATTAATTCCATATTTTGGATAAGAACACTGAGGTTTAGAGTAATACACCATGTCATTCAGCTACTCATTTATAGGTGTAGCTCAAGTCTGAGTGTGTCCCAAGCCAAAGCTCATGACAGCCACCATGAAGGTGGTTGGAATATTAAGGGGGGTGGCCACTGTAAGACAGGCTGAGGTGCCGAGAGTTGCTGAAAAGGGGAATAAATTCTCACATGTTTACAGAAAAAGCAGGGCATATGTTTTGAGAGCTTCCAATTGGTCATCCTTTCCATTAAAAAAAAGAAGAGAACAGCATGAATGAGGGTAAAGGTAGGAAAAGATAGTGAAAGTTAGATTCTTGCCTGAAAAGGTAACGAGCACAAAAATTGAATCAAAATACTGTGATTCACTAAATTATTCCCAAATCTATAACAAAACTATCTTGGTATAGAAAAGAAATTTATTCAGGGGCTCCTGGGTAGCTCAGTCAGTTAAGTGAGCTAAATCAAGTTTTGATTTAGGCTTAGGTCATTATCTCACAGTTCATGTGATCAAGCTTGGTGCTGACAGTACAGGGCCTGTTGGGATTCTCTCTCTCTCTTTCTCTTTCTGCCCCTCCCCCACTTGCTCTCTCTCTCTCCAAAGGAATAAACATTAAAAAAAAAGAAAAGAAATTAATTCAATCTAGCAGGTAGCAGCCAAGCTTCTGTTCTCTTATTGGTAACAAAAAAGCTTATTTAAACCAAAAAGTGTTTTAGATGCCTGGAGAAGCTATATAAGCAATAAGGACCCAAGATACATTACGTAATAGATTACCTTGTGGGTCTAACACTAATGGATGAATGTGGTCTCTGAACCATTTAGACGCAATTCTGTGGTTCTTGCTCTCAGAGACTCAAAAGGCTGTCTTTTCTCTATTAAAGCACAGAAACCACTTACCAAGGAAGGAACTGTTTTCCAATAACCTGCATCGATAATTTTTCCAGAAGCACCAATGACTTTTACATGCATTCTCATGTCATTGGGGACCTCATAAATGAAGGATTCCAAATGTGCTCATTTCCAAGGGGCACCTAGAGAATAATTAACAAGTCATTGCCATTGCGAGTCATGTTTCTAAAAACCCATGGGTAGTTATAACAGATATTCTGGTAATGTTAATTTGAATAGGCGGTTTTTACTCTCAGTTATATTGGGGTTGTTTGTACTGACACTTGGAATCCCAAAGCATCCTCTATTGTGGAGGTTCTTTGGAAATAATTCAAATATTTGTGAATGTTAACTATAACCATTTAATTTTTTTTTCAAAAACCCCATGGAAGCTCAAACATTGTTGCTTATTATTATCAGTGCTGAAAACTGATAATTATCTTTCTCCTGTCATCAGAAGCTGAGCACAGTAGAGGTTTCTGTAGATCTTGGTAGATGGAAGGACTCCTAGATGAGTATCTTGTGCTGAAAGCATCAAAAATGACAGAACCATTCCAGTTAGGAAGTGCAAGCTTTCATCAGCTAATTAGTCTTACATACAGAGTATCTGACAGTTTTACTAAAACAATGATATTTAAATTTTTTTTTTCAACGTTTATTTATTTTGGGACAGAGAGAGACAGAGCATGAACGGGGGAGGGGCAGAGAGAGAGGGAGACACAGAATTGGAAACAGGCTCCAGGCTCTGAGCCATCAGCCCAGAGCCCGACGCGGGGCTCGAACTCACAGACCGCGAGATCGTGACCTGGCTGAAGTCGGACGCTTAACCGACTGCGCCACCCAGGCGCCCCTAAAACAATGATATTTAAGGGCTAGTCGTAGTTAGTGGAGCTCCACTAATTATATTATAAACTACATTTTTTTTCACAGTATAAGATGGGTTTATAAATGACTCCTACATTTGCAGAATCTTTAAGGGAATCTTGTTAAAACTTGTATCCAATGCCAAGATCTACTTCTTATTCAGGACTGAAAAATGGTCACACAACTTCAGTTTAATTGTTTATAAGGGCCAGAGTTTCACATTTTCAATTCACTGTGGATCTTCTAACAGTTAAAAATTTCTCCATTATAGTGAACTCAGATCTGAATTTATTTTTCCTCTTTGTTTGCAGTGTGATCCTCCTATCTATATGTAAACCATGCTGAAATTATTTTGTGATTGGGGACAGTTTAGTGGCAGGTGTGATGGACTGTGGAATAACAATTTAAGCAAAAATGGAAGTCATTTTAGCATAACATGGTCATACTGAGAATTTAAAAATGTAAAAAAATACTGTAAAAAATTAAAAATTGAAAAAAAATTACTGTGATAATAATGATGGTAATGAAAAACATTGAGAAATGTTTTAAAATTGTAATAAAATTTTTGAGGAATCTTCATACTGTTTTCCAGAGTAGCTGCACCAGTTTGCATTCCAACCAACAGTGCAAAATGGTTCCCTTTCTCCACATCATCACCAATAGCTGTTGTTGCCTGAGTTGTTAATGTTAGCCATTCTGACAGGTGTGAGGTCGTATCTCATTGTGGTTTTGATTTGTATTTCTCTGAGGATGAGTGATGCTGAGCATCTTTTCATGTATCTGTTAACCATCCGGAAATAGAACTACGCTACAACCCAGCAATTGCACTATTAGGTATTTATCCAAAGGATACAAAAATGCTGATTCAAAGGGGCACATGCACTGCAATGTTTATAACAATGCAATATTTGGCTATCAATAATAACCAAATTATGGAAAGAGCCCAAATGTCCATCAACAGATGAATGGATAAACAAGATATGGTACACACACACACACACACACACACACACATTCAATGGAATACTACTTGACATCCAAAAAGAATGAAAATCTTGCCATTTGTAACAATGTGGTTGGAGCTAGGGTGTATTATGTTAAAGGAAACAAGTCAGGCAGAGAAAGACAAATATATGATTTCACTCATCAACAGATAAACATATGGGAAGGGAAGGAAAAATAAGATAAGATAAAAAGAAGGAGGCAAGCCATAAGACACTCTTAAATACAGAGAAAAAGCTGAGGGTTGCTGGAGGGGTGTTGGATGGGGGCGGGGAATGAGTTAAATTGATGCTGGACATTAAGGAGGGCACTTGCTCGGATGAGCACTAGATGTTCTATATAAGTGATGAACCACTGGGTTCTACTCCTGAAACCCATACTACACTGTGGTTAACTAACATGAGTTAAAAAACATGAATTAAAAAAAATAAAATTTTAATAAATTATTTTATTAAAACCAATTTCCCATATATGCTTTATATACAAATTTACATTTTTAAATTTTTTTTTTAACATTTATTTATTTTTGAGACAGAGAGAGACAGAGCATGAACAGGGGAGGGTCAGAGAGAGGGAGACACAGAATCTGAAACAGGCTCCAGGCTCTGAGCTGTCAGCACAGAGCCCGACACGGGGCTCAAACTCACAGCCCTCACGGACCGAGAGATCATGACCTGAGCTGAAGTCGGCCGCTTAACCGACTGAGCCACCCAGGCGCCCCCAAATTTACATTTTTAAATATACAGATTTACATTTTTAAACTGCAATTATTTAGACTTTTATCCCTTAAAAGCTAAAAATACCCATTATCTTTCCCTATTCCTACATTTCCAAGAGTGATAACCTAACACCAATTGAGTGATCTATTTGAACCTATAGGCAGAGGTCCAAGCCTTTAAGATTGTTATAACATGTAGCAGTAGCACTGCTTCTGTAGCAAACATTTGGAATCTCTCCATAATTCCTGGGATTTTGCACCATTCTTTATTATGATTCTAAATGTCCTTGCCATTGTATTCAGGAGAGATAGAAGGCAAGATGGGATGAGGGGAGTCTTTCTAATAAAGATAAGCTAATTGTACTCATTATTCAAGTGCTCTAGGAAAACACTTAAGCAAATGACTGCAGTTGAAGTTTAACTTTTTCACATCAGATCAGCTGATACAGAGCAAGTATGATATTGGCTGTTACTTTTAACTTTTTAAAATGCTCTAACTGAGCTGCAATCTCAAATGGAGGCCACGGCGGCAAGGATGGATGAGGCAGAGCAGAGAATCAGTGATATAGAGGACATACTTATGGAGAATAATGAAGCAGAAAAAAAAAAGAGACTAAGGCAAAAGAGCATGATTTAAGAATTAGAGAAATCAGTGACTCAATAAAAAGGAACAACATCAGAATCATAGAGGTCCCAGAAGATGAAGAGAAAGAAAAAGGTGGAGAAGAGTTATGGGAGCAAATCATAGCAGAAAACTTTCCTAACCTGGGGAAAGAGACAGACATCAAAATCCAGGAAGCACAGAGGACTCCCATAAGATTCAACAAAAACTGACCATCAACAAGGCATATCATAGTCAAATTCACAAAATATTCAGGCAAGGAAAGAATCATGAAAGCAGCAAGGGAAAAAAAGTCCTTACCCAACAAGGGGAGACAGATTAGGTTTGCAGCAGACCTATCCACAGAAACTTGTCAAGCCAGAAAGGATTGGAAGTGTATATTCAATGTGCTGAATCAGAAAAACACGCAGCCAAGAATTCTTTATCCAGAAGTGCTGTCATTCAAAATAGAAGGAGAGATTAAAAGTTTCCCACACAAACAAAAATTAAAGGAGTTCATGACCAGTAAACCAGATCTGCAAGAAATTTTAAGGGGGAATCTCTGAGGGAAGAAAAGATGAAAAAAATAAGTGAATACCAAAAGCAACAAAGACTAGAAAGGACCAGAGAACACCACCAGAAACTATAGCTCTACAAACAACATAATGGCAATAAATTAATATCTTTCAGTACTCACTCTAAACATCAATGGACTAAATGCTCAAACCAAAATACATAAGATAACAGAATAGATAAGAAAACAAGATCCATCTCTGTGCTGTTTACAAGAGACCAACTTTATACCTAAAGACACCTTCAGATTGAAAGTAAGGGGATGGAGAACCATCTATCATGCTAATGGTCAACAAAAGAAAGCCGGAGTAGCCATGCTTACATCAGACAATCTAGACTTTAAAATATAGACTGTAACAAGTGATGAAGAAGGGCAATATATCATAATTAAGGGGTCTATCCACCAAGAAGACATAAAAATTGTAAATATTTATGCTCCAAATGTAAAAACACCCAAATATATAAATCAATTAATCACAAATACAAAGAAACTCATTGATAATACTACCATAATAGTAGGGGACTAATCAGAAAATCAACAAGGAAATAATGGTTTTGAATGACACACTGGACCAGATGGACTTAACAGATATATTCAGAACATTGCATCCTAAAGCAGTGGAATACACATTCTTCTCCAGTGCACATGGAACATTCTCCAGAATAGACTACATAGTAGGACACAAATCAGCACTCAACAAGTACAAAAAGATTGGGATCATACTGTACATATTTTCAGACCAGAATGCTATGAAACTTGAAATCAACCAAAAGAAAAAAATTTGAAAGGTAACAAATACTTGGAGACTAAAGAACATCCCACTAAAGAATGAATGGGCTAACCAAGAAGTTAAGGAGGAAATTAAAAAGTACATGGAAGGGGCGCCTGGGTGGCTCAGTTGGTTAAGTGGCCGACTTCGGCTCAGGTCATGATCTCGCGGTCCGTGAGTTCGAGCCCCACGTCGGGCTCTGTGCTGGCAGCTCAGAGCCTGGAGCCTGTTTCAGATTCTGTGTCTCCCTCTCTCTGACCCTCCCCCATTCATGCTCTGTCTCTCTCTGTCTCAAAAATAAATAAATGTTAAAAAAAAGTACATGGAAGCCAATGAAAACAATAATACCACAAGTCAAAATGTCTGGGACATGGCAAAGACAGTCATAAGAGGAAACTATATAGCAATCCAGGCCTTCCTAAAGAAGGAAGAAAGGTCTAAGATACACAACCTAACCTCACACCTTAAAGAGATGGAAAAAGAACAGCAAATAAAAACCCAAAACCAGCAGAAGACAGGAAATAATAAAGATTAGAGCAGAAATGAATGCTATCAAAACCAAAAAAAGCAGTAGAACTGATCAATGAAACCAGAAGCCGGTTCTTCAAAAGAATTAACAAAATTGATAAACCACTAGCCAGTTTGATCAAAAAGAAAAAGGAAAAGACCCAAATAAATAAAATCAAGAATGAAAGAGGAGAGATCACAACCAACAAAGCAGAAATAAAACCAATAATAAGAGAATATTATGAGCATTTATATGTCAATAAAATGGGCAATCTGGAAGAAATGGACAAATTCCTAGAAACATATACACTACCAAAACTGAAACACGAATAAATAGAAAATTTGAACAGACCCATAACCAGTAAGGAAATCGAATTAGTAATAAAAAATCTGCCAAAAAAAATAAGAATCCAGGGCCAGATGGCTTTCCAGGGGAATTCTACCAAAAATTTAAGGAAGAGTTAACACCTATTCTCTTGAAGCTTTTCAAAAAAATAAAAGTGGAAGGAAAACTTCCAAACTCTTTCTATGAAACCAGAATTACCTTGATTCCAAAACCAGACAAAGACCCCACTAAAAAAGGAGAACTATAGACCAATTTCCCTGATGAACATGGATGCAAAAATCCTCAACAAGATATTAGCCAACCAGATCCAACAATACATTAAAAAAATTATTCATCATGACCAAGTGGAATTTATACCTGGGATGCAGGGCTGGTTCAATATCTGCAAAATAATCAATGTGATTCATCACATCAGTAAAGGAAAGAATAAGAACCATATGATCTTCTCAATAGATGCAGAGAAAGCATTTGACAAAATACAGCATCCTTTCCTGATAAAAACCCTCAAGAAAGTAGGTATAGTAGGATGATACCTCAAGATCACAAAAGCCATATATGAACGACCCAATGCTAATATCATCCTCAATGGGGAAAAACTCAGAGCTTTCCCCCTAAGGTCAGGAACAAGACAGGGATGTCCACTCTCACCACTGTCATTCAACATAGTATTGGAAGTCTTAGCCTCTGCAATAAGACAACACAAAGAAATAAAAGGCATCCAAATTGGCCAGGAGGAGGTCAAACTTTCACTCTGTGCAGATGACATGATACTCTATATGGAAAACCCAAAAGATCCCACCAAAAAACTTCTAGAACTGACTCATGAATTCAGCAAAGTTGCAGCATATAAAACCAATGCACAGAAATCGGTTGCATTCCTATACACCAACAATGAAGCGACATAAAGAGAAATCAAGGAATCGATCCCATTTACAGTTGCACCAAAAACCATAAAATACCTAGGAATAAATCTAACCAAAGAGGTGAAAAATCTATACACTGAAAACTATAGAAAGCTTATGAAAGAAATTAAAGAAGACACCAAAAAATGGAAAAAGAGTCCATGTTCCTGGATAGGAAGAACAAATATTGTTAAAATGTCAACACTACCCAAAGCAATCTACATATTCAATGCAATCCCTATCAAAATAACACCGGCATTCTTCACAGAACTAGAACGAACAATCCTAAAATTTGTATGGAACCAGAAAAGATCCCGAATACCAAAGCAATCTTGAAAAAGAAAACCAAACCAGGAGGCATCACAATCCTGGACTTCAAGATGTATTACACAGCTGTAATCATCATGACAGTATGGTACTGGCACAAAAACAGACACTCAGATCAATGGAACAGATTAGAGAAACCAGAAATGGACCCACAAGCATATGGCCAACTAATGTTTGACAAAGCAGGAAAGAATATCCAATGGAATAAAGACAGTCTCTTCAGCAAGTGGTGATAGGAAAACTGGACAGCGACATGCAGAAAAATGAACCTGGACCACTTTCTTACACCGTACACAAAAATAAACTTAGAATGGATGAAAGACCTAAATGTAAGATAGGAAGCCATCAAAATCCTTGAGAAGAAAGCAGGTAAAAACCTCTTTGATCTTGGCCACAGAAACTTCTTACTCATCACATCTCCAGAGGCAAGGGAAACAAAAGCAAAACTGAACTATTGGGTCCTCATCAAAAAAAAAAAAAAAAAAAAAAAAAACAACTTCTGAATAACAAAGGAAACAATCATCAAAATTAAAAGTCATCCAACAAAATGGGAAAAGATATTTCCAAACAACATATCACATAAAGGGTTAGTATCCAAAATCTATAAAGAACTTAGCAAACTCAACACCCCAAAAATGAAGAATCCAGTGAAGAAATGGGCAAAAGACATGAATAGAGACTTCTCCAAAGAAGACATCCAGATGGCCAACCGACACATGGAAAAAATGCTCCACATCACTCATCACCAGGGAAATAAAAATCAAAACCACACTGAGATACCACCTTACACCTGTCAGAATGGCTAACATGAACAACTCAGGCAACAATAGATGTTGGCAAGGATGTGGAGAGATGATCTCTTTTGCACTGCTGGTGGGATTGCAAGCGGGTATAGCCACTCTGGAAAACAGCATGAAGTTGCCTCAAAAAATTAAAAATAGAACTACCCTATGACCCAGCAATTGCACTACTAGGTATTTATCCAAGGGATACAGGCATGCTGGTTCCAAGGGGTACATGCACTCCAATGTTTATAGCAGCACTATCAACAATAGCTAAAGTATGGAAAGAACCCAAATGTCCATCGACGTATGAATGGATAAAGAAGATGTGGTATATATATATAGACAATGGAGTATTACTTGGCAATCAAAACAAAATGAAATCTTGCCATTTCCAACTATGTGGATGAAACTAGAGGGTACTATGCTGAATGAAATTAGTCAGTCAGAGAAAGACAAATATCATAGGACTTCACTCATATGAGGACTTTAACACACAGAACAGATGAACATAAGAAAAGGGAAGCAAAAATAATATAAAAACAGGGAGGGGGACAAAACATAAGAGACTCTTAAATATGGAGAAAAAACAGAGGGTTATTGGAGGGGTTGAGGGAGGGGGTATGGGCTAAATGGGTAAGGGGCATTAAGGAATCTATCCCTGAAATCATTGTTGCGCTATGATGTCACTTGAATGTAAATTAACTTGGATGTTAATTAACTAACTTGGATGTAAATTAAAAAAATAAAAAAATATGGAACTTGTTAGAAATGCAAAAAAAAGTTATCTAAGTTTTTGCCCCAGTAAATGTTTTGATTGCTCACTGCAGAAATTTCCAGAACAACCCACAGACTCTTTAATGGAAAACATCAACAGCTTACTCCTTAAATTCTGTGAATCTCTTGCCGCAAAATCCTTTCCTTGTTCCCCCCAACCTGAACTGCTGTCTCTTGACCTCTAGCCAATACTATCAAATCCTTCCTTTGAAAGCCCTGCTTTAAACCAAACTTTCACTTCTTAATAAATTCTTTCCTCCCTTACTAAGGTGAGCAGTAAGCTTACCTTTGTTATCAACCGTTTGTTTTGGTGATATTTAAGGAAATCACCTTTTGCATCATATATGTAAACTCATCATTATGGACTAGAGAACCTTCAAGAAAGGCTATAACTATTAACCTTAAAGGTGAGCTGAAAGCTTACAGATGTCCTTATAAGAATTTATCAAGCATGACTGAGCATACTCAGGGCAAGATACTGAGAATATTGGCAGTTATGTAGTGCTGGAATATCAAAACTGAAGATGTGAGAAACCTCAAACAAATGGTAGATTTCCTATTCCAGACCATTTCTAAATTCAAAGCTTTAGCATGTAATAGACAAAAGCGCTAAAAAAATGGATAAGCTAAGTGGAATTTCTCGCAATTTCTTAGTGCTGAGGATACAAAGACTTGCTATTAATTTGGGTTCTGAAAATAAATCCCTGGAGGGATTTGTCACTTAAGAAAATTAATGTCTATTCATTTTTGAGGGAGGGAGAGAGACAGACAGACAGAAGAAAAGGGGAGGGGCAGAAAGAGAGGGAGACACAGAATCTGAAGCAGGTTCCATGCTCTGAGCTGTCAGCACAGAGCCAGATGGCCGGTTGTGGGGCTCAAACTTATGAACTGCGAGATCATGACCTGAGCCCAAGTCCATCACTTAACCAGTGGAGCTACTCAGGCGCCCTGGGATTTGTCATTTTATCTAACAATCATAAACCACGTTTCTCTGAGAAGCTAGGCACACAAAAGCATTTGAGAATACAGGTATGGTCCCTGGAAGAGTGTTTCATCTGGACTTAGAAAAACTTTCAGAACTTTTGTTAATTGCATACGATTAGTGCAACATTGGAAATTTGTGTGGGCTCAAACACATAGTGATCTTTTTTTCATGGCACTTGCCGATTCTAAAGTTGGTTGGGGTAGAAAATTTAAAGATATAAACCAGAAATCTCTGAAACACAGGAGTGAAATTTTTCATTCTCTTCTTGCAGAAGAGACAGAGTCTAAGTTCTTAAGTAAAAGTCCTGGATTGCCATGCCCTAAAAATGGGGGTGAACTGGGGGTACACTGCATCTTGTCAAAACTGTAAGGGAGAATCAACTCAGATCAGTTTCTGATTGCATTGAGATTTTCAGCTTTAACTTCATCGGAGGAATGATTGAAAACTCTTTGGTGGTGAAATCATCTGGAACATTTTTCTGTGTAGTCACTATATGGCAAGTAATAAACACAGAGAACAGGAAAGACATTATGAGCAACAAACACGGAGAAAACAGGCTAAAAGCAAATGCACAGTGTACCACATATTGGAGTTGGCAAGTAAGGACTTTAAAATAATTGTAAAAGTAGCTTTAAAAATTGTGTTTAATTGGAAAATGGCAAAGGAGTGGAGAAATTCACTGAGGAATTGGAACCATAGAAAAATTAAATCGATTGAAAAAGTATATTTATAATGAGCAACTTATTGAACTAATTTAACTTAATGAGCGGTGCATTGAATATTAGATAATGGAAATGGATGAAAAGTGATGAGGGTCAGTGAGCGTATATTAGGATCTTTTGCTTAGAAACTGAAACCAATGTGGCAGAGAAAGTAATCAGAAAAATATATGCTCTGTCACTCAAATACTTAGAATACCCACCTTGAACCAGCTCTTAAGAAATCAGACTTCCCCAGCAAGTCTCTTTCACCCTGGGGCTGCTTGGGAGTGCATGAATTTAGTGCTTTCCTTTTGCCCCAGAATCTAGAGTTGTTACATCTTCCACACACTAGATGGCACCAGAGACAAATATGTAATCACCTCAGTAGTAAGGACTCCTAATGTTTGGAAGTTCCTACAGATCTTTGCTGTAATTGTTATTTTATTAGGCTGGTCAGTATTTGATTTCTCATCCTGTGGAAGTGTTTTTCAGACCTGGTTATTTTCTTTTAAGGAACATTTCCATTACTTGGGTAAGATATATATCTTCTCTCTCTGCACCTGATATTCCGACCCTCAGCTCCCCATAAAGCATCATCAAACAGTAAATCCTGATTCTATGGTTTCCCATCCTTTGTATCAATACCCCAATAGGTTGAACTGATTTTTGTGGCAGAGCAGCTAAAATATAATAGATCATATTAATTTAATATTAATATTTAATATCAGCGATTTAATAATCAATTATGTTATATATTAATATTGTATATTAATATTGTATATTAATTTAATTAATATTAATCAAAGAATAGTCAAGAAATTCTATTTTTTCTCAAACTGAGCACTAAAGAAGGAAAAATCCCCACCACAGTACTACATACAAATAAAAGAACTATTTAGAGTGGGAAAATGAATCTAATTAAAGTGGAAGCAAAGTCCAAACCAAGCTCAACTATAGATTTGATTGACTTAGCACCTCATCCTAGCAGTTATGCAGAGGAACGTTCATAATTCTGAAGGCAAATATTATCTATTTAAATCTCTATATCCAGTGTAAAATAAGTTTAAAAAAATCCAGTGTAAAATAAATTAAAAAAAAATAATGGAACATGTATAGAGGCAGGAAAATGTGATCCCTAAAAAGAAAGAAAAAATCAATACTATAGGAACATAGATAAATGACATCGATATTCAGATTTATAATCTTGGTGAACATATGCTGAATGCAAAGTGAATCAAATCTAGGCATAGAAAAGTTAAGTAAAAGGAAATGAAACAAACCAACAACAAAACAACAATTATAAAATAGACAAAAGACATTAGAACACTAACGTTAGAAAGATGAAGTTTAAAAATTTAAGCCATTATTCTGAATTCAGGAAAATAATAACACTCAAAACTTTCCTACAAAAATGTTACCAACCCACAGGGCTTATCTGCTGAAATCTAAATATTTTAGCAAGAAATAATTTAAAATTATGCAAAATAGTTCAGAAAATAGAAAGCTGTAGCACACTTTCATACCTTCTGTATGAAACCAAAATAACCATAAAATGAGGAACCTGAGAAGAACTTAGGGGCGTCTGGGTGACTCAATCAATTAAATGTCCACCCTTGATTTCAAGTCAGGTCATGATCTCACAGTCATGGGATCAAGCCCTGCGTTGGGCTGTCCAATGAGCCTAGAGCTGGCTTGAGATTCTTTCTCTCCCTCTGCGTCTCCCCTAGTTGAGCTTTCTCTCTCTCTCAAAACAAACAAACAAACAAATAAGACACCCCCTTCAAAAAAAAAAAAAAACCCTTAGAAGAACTTGCAAAAATGAGAATAGGAGCACTTGGGTGACTCAGTTGGTTAAGCATCATACTTTAGGTGCTTAGGTCATGATATGGTTTGTGGGTTCAAGCCCTGCTTTGGGCTCTGTGCTGACAGCTGAAAGCCTGAAGCCTGCTTCAGATTATGTGTCTCTCTCTCTCTTTCTACCCCTCCCCCACTTACGCTTGTCTCTCTCTCTTTCTGAAATACAAATAAACATTTAAAAAATGAGAATATTATAGTCTAATATGATATGACTTTTAGAAATAGATACAAAAAGCCCTTGACAAAATATTTGTAAATCAAATCCAATGCTACTTAACACAGATAATATAACATGACCAAGAAGAGTTTCTTTCAGAAATTCAGTGTTGATGAGCATTTAAAAATCAATTTATTTAGCTGTGTGAACAAATTAAAGGAGAAAAGCCAGAGGATTATTTCAATAAGTGAGGAAAAATTAACCCCAACAATGTGACACATTGAATGTACATTCAGAGTAAATTATCTTAATGAATTAGAAAAAGAAGCCTTCCTCAAGCTGATAAAGAATATCTATATTACTCATCTATTGCTGCATAACAAATTACCAGAAACGTAGAAGATTGTCAGTGCCTGTTTACCATCTCACAGTCTCTATGGGACAGGATTGTGAACAGGGTTTAGCTGAGTCCCCCAGAAAGCTGTGAACAAAAAGCCTTGGCTGGAGCTGGGGCATCATCCGAAGGCTTGACTGGGGAGGGATTTATGTTTATGATCATTCAAGTTCCTGGCAAAACTAATTTAATTACCATGGTAATAAAAGGGCCTATTTCCTTGTTGGCTATTTGCCAGAAGCAGTGGCAACTTCAGATAAGAAATCAATTTTCTTGCTATTATGCTGATTGGACAGTCAAACGATTGGCAGTGGTCCAAGAGTTTATAAAAAGGTAAAGATGGGACTGATGATTGGCCAGAGTACTAACATGACTGCCTGAAGTCTGAACAGCTGTGCCCATTCTGAGTTCTCATCTGTGATCAGGGATGTCTTGATAAGGGACAAGAAGCAACTGTTCTGGGGAGCTCCATCATGTGCAATGGTTAGATGTTGTCTTTAAGTGTAAAAAGTCCCTTTCCTGTACATCCAGCTGACTCCAGTTGCCCCTAAGTTATCCAAAATAACTCACTCAGCACCACGGTTTCTGCCAAGGGACTGAGCACGGGAGGCCACATACTCCTGCAAGTGGGATATACCTGTGGGTCCAAGTTTGGTTTTATCCTGTAGCAGGGAGGCCTCAGCAGCTTCCCTAATCTTGTGGGCGTACTGTTTCCATGACACAAAACAAGTGGAGCAGGTAAATATAGAGGGACATGGGAATAGGGCCTGTGAAAACCCAGGTAACTATGCACCCACAATGGCCACTTTAATGGTACCCAGCATGGAGCTGAGGAGGGCAGTTTCTTGTATCAGAAGTCCTTGGGACACTTATGGCCACCATCGGTGATCCAGACTTCCTAGGACCAATGAAGAGGTTGCTAAAACCTCTAAATGAAGGACACTCTGGGAGGCACTAACAGGACAGCCAGTTGTATCGTGATTGGGACAGATTTTAGAAACTTTTTTTTTTAAGAAGCCCTATTAACAAAGAGCAGGTAAATGCATAAATTGTCTTAAGTAAAATCAAACATATATTGCTTCCAGAATCCCCAAAGTTCTATAAGATGTTATCTGTGTTTTAATATTGTGAGTGCTAAGATGATTAATAGCTATTTCTTTACAGTGGCATGGATAGAATAATCTCTGGTCTACCAAACAATCTTCAAGGCTTTAACTGAGTTGGTGGGGTCTTTTACTGTGTAAGGGATGATGGTCCACCCCCTTTTTATGAGCTCCTTAGTAAATGTTTGTGTGTCCTAAATTCTTCTGTAAAATGAATCTCTTTGGAGGAGGACACTTTATACATAATATCATACCTATGTTTGCAGAGACAGTTGGATGTTGTTAAAATCTTGCCCGAAAAAATTGTATGTGATGGCAGGGCTATTGAGATACCCCTTGGATGGCCAAGCAAAGGGAATTATATCCTTTTAGAGTTGAAGGCAAACTGGTTCTAAGAGACTGTCAAAATAGGCACTAAACAGAACATATTAGCCAAAACTACAGCTTCAAAATATTTAACGGTAGTTGTTTGATTGAGTAAGTAATTTCAATAATATTGCACATGGGGACCTTAAAGAGGGGGAGCACAGTATTAAGGCTGTGGTAATATCATGGCATCCATTATTTCCAAGTTTAAAAACAGGTCAAATTAGACTTTAAGATGGAGAAGTAGTGGGGATAATCACCCCTTCTCTAAATAAGTCTTGTATAATAAGTTTAAATCCTTAAGGGTCTCATTTTATCTTGCATTGGGATATTTTAACTATTTTAAATGTGTGGGTACTCTGAAGAAAATTGTGTACCCCTAAAAAGGCATACATTGAAGCTGTGATCAATGTGATGGTATTTGGAGTTGGAGAGTTTTGAAGGTATGTTAGACAGGGGTCTCCATCAGAACAGAACCAATAGAAAAGATAATGATGGAGAAAGAGAGAGAGAGAGAGATGAGAGAGAGAGAGAGAGAGAGAGAGAAAGATGAGAGATGACAGAGACAGAGACATAAAGACATACCCAGAAAGGAAGAAAGAAAAGTAAAAGGAAACCCTGATTTGTAGCATTTGATAATTTCCATGATGTAAACATCCCCACTGTTCTTAGATGAGGGAATAGTATTAGAACCTATCACCAGTGCACCTGCTCCAGAAGACATACTGAGGCAGCTCTTCAGAATGAAGGAGATGATATAAGAGGGAAACATGGAGCACAGGTGTATGTGTGTGCTCACACACACAACTGAGTACAGGTAAAACTGGGGAGATCGGTGTGGGGCGTCTGGGAAGCTCAGTCAGTTAAGCATCCGACTTCAGCTCAGGTCATGATCTCACAGTCAGTGAGTTCAAGCCCTATGTCAGGCTCTGTGCTGACATCTCAGAGCCTGGAGCCTGCTTCACATTCTGTGTCTCCCTCTCTCTCTCTCTCTGTCCCTCCCCTGTTTGCACTCTCTCTGTCTCTCAAAAGTAAGTCAACGTTAAAGAAAAATTCTTTAAAAACTGGGGAAATTGGAATAAGACCAATATTGTATTCATGTCAGTATTCTGGTTTTGATTTTATATTATAATTTTGTAAAATATGCCAAGAGGAGAAACTGGGAAAATTATAAAAATGAGCTCCCTGTGTTATTTCTCATAAATTCATGTGATTCTACAATTTTTTCAATTTAAAATATTGGTAGGGGGATGGAGACATCTGCCTTTTCTTATTCCTGCAATCCTGTTCCCTGATGACACCAGAAAGCTGCATTATAAATCTTACCATAATAAAAAATATCCTACTAAGATAAAAATTTATCTGTTATAACAAAAGAATTAAATAAATCTTACATTTGAAAAGAAAAAAAATGCCCAATAATCTAGGCTTCCATGATAAGAAACTAGATAAACAAGAGAAAAATAAATCCAAAGTAAACAGACCAAAGAAAATAACTCAGACTAGAGCAGCAATCAATGACATTGAACACAGAAAAAGAGCAGAGAAAATTAATGAAATAAAAAGCTTGTTTTTTTGTAAATATCATTAAAATGGATCATAGATGTAAATATAAAAGTATAATTGTGACGGTTTTAGAATAAACATAGGAGATACCCTGTGACCTTGGGTTAGGCAAAAAATACATAAACACAACCCCAAAAGCATGAATCATGAAGGCAGAAAAAAAGAAATTGAATTTCATTAAATTGAAATTAAAGTTCACTATACATTTACCTTATGTATTTACCCGAAAGTCCCACTGTTGGGTGTTTATCATAGAGAAGTGAAAATTTGTGTTTACACACACACACACACACACACACACACACACACTATATATATATATAGATAAAACATTCAGGGTAGTTTTGTTTAAAACAACTAAAAAGTGGAAACAACACGAATGCTGTCCATCTAGGAAATGGATAACAAACTTCAGTACCTCATACATTGGAACACTACTCAGCAATTAAAATGAACAGATTCTATTAATGCATGCAACAGCATTGTAGATGCCAAATGCTTTATGCCAAGTGAAAGAAGCCAGATTTAAAAGATGTTACTGTCTGATTCTATTTATACGACATTCTGAAAAACGGAAAGCTATAGGGACAGAGGAAGGTTGCCTGGTGATACCTTTGGTGGGAATTGTCAACTGCAAAAAGACAACAGGTGAGAATTTTGGAGAGTGCTGGGACTGAGCCTTAATCATGTTTGTGATTATACACCTCCATGAATGTGTCAAATCTCAGAGAACTTAGACTGAAAAGAAAGAATTTTACTTTGTATATAAATTTAAAATTTACTGTGTGTAATCTAAAAATAAATCTTATAATGCTACCAGTTGACAAAGGCATCACTAAGAGGCTGTATATTCCATTTCCTTGATCCAGTCTAAAGATTATATTTTAACCCCATTTTACAAACAATCTCTCTTGGAAACTCCATTTAAGAAACTCTTTCCAAGGTCACCCTGCATATTTAAAAATAATCTCAGATACTGGAAGGAGGTCTTTCTTGCTCCCCAGAGCTGACTCTTGTTTGTCACGGACATTCTCAAGTAGTCAACAGAGCCAGTAGAAACGGGCACAGACAATGGTGAATGACAGAACAGAGCACATAAGGTTTTTATGTCACAAATATTACTAAAACATTTGCACAAACTGTTAAATTTGTCTTATATTTCAAATACAAGAAATTGAAGCCCATCAAATCAAGACGATAAATCATACTTCCTTATGAGACCATTTGTCAGTATTTAGCAGACTTTATCTTGATGATGAAATATTAGTTATGGGAACTTATCATGGTTGCATGAATGCTCAAAGGAAACATAGATTAAAAAGTAACCACAAGTCAGTACTGATACAGGTACTATTTTAAACAAAATTTTTTAATCTTTATTTTTGAAAGAGAGAGAGAGAGAGAGAGAGAGAGAAGGAGTGTGAGTGGGGGAGGGGCAGAGAAAGAGGGAGACACAGAATCTGAAGCAGGCTCCAGGCTCTGAGCTGTCAGCACAGAGCCTGAGGTGGGGCTCGAACTCACGAACTGCAAGATCATGACCTGAGCTGAAGTCGGATGCTTAACCAACTGAGCAACCCAGGTGCCCCTGATAGAGGTACTATTAATCATAAGATCTTGAAATAGTTTTCCTTACTTTGGGATACTCTTTCAAATAATGGTGAAGACGTCATATTCTTTGGAAGCCAAGGAATAAAGAATATCTGTAAAATCCACAGATTTAGCAATGTTTTTCTAATGCCAAAATCATCCAGGAGTGGAGCAAAGTTGATATTAGACACAGTGAAATATATTTCTTTTAATGTGACAGATTTGTGAAGGAACTGCTTCCAAATCATCCAATGTCTGGCATATGATTTAATTGGAAGAGCCATACCTAGAGAAATACACACATCTTTTCTTTGAAATCTCAATGGGTCATTCTTAGACTTTTTTTTTTTGCTACTCTCCTATTGATACTTGTTGTATATTAAATGTTTGCCAAGTACTAATAAAATGGGTTTGTATTCCCAACCTTCTATATCTACAGAAGTTCGTACATCAGAAGATGTCTTAAATACACGCGAAGTGAAGAAAAACATCCTTTAAACACCCGAAGTGTTCAGTCTTATCACACTCATTAAAAGTACCAAGAATTTTCATTTCTGAGAAACATTGCCTACCACAAAAATGACTTCTGCACAAGCTGAAAATAAATTACAGAGGTACTATTCACCGCCAAACATTGTGAACCATTAATATTGTAGGTGTATTCTCCTTTAGGGTTGTATTTAGGCATATACAATAAAACATATTTATTTGCTTCACACATCAAAATTTCTGGGGAATGGGGGAAATAGTCCAGGGCTTTTAACATGATATCAGAAAGCCCTGTTTCTCTCATATTCCTGATTTTCCATTCTTAGATATGACGTCTGCAACCTTTCAGGAAGGAAAGAAAATGGAAGCAAAAGATAGAGCCGCTTGCTGAGATCTACATTTATCACCTCAGTCAACATTGAGTCATCCGCTCATACTTAGCTGGAAGGGGGCTGGAAGGTTGAGCGTTTAAAGTCCTCAAACTCTGTAGTTACATTGGTTATAGGATAGAAGATTTACATCAGTATGTTCTGAGGCAGGCTACAACATCTCCCACGTTATATGTGAATCTCCGTATTCATTTTCTATTGCTATTGTAATAAATTATCACAAATGGATTGACTTGTAATAACGCACTTTTATTTTTTTAATGCTTATTGATTTTTGAGAGAAAACACAAGTGGGGGAGGGGCTGAGAGAGATCAAGAAAGAGGATCCCAAGTGGTCTCTGCATGGCCAGCAGAGAGCCTGATGTGGGTCTTGGAGATCATGACCTGAGATGAATTCAGATGCTTAACTGACTGAACCACCCGGGTGCCCCTAATAACACACACTTATTATCTTAGAGCTCCGTAGATCGTAGGTGCTACATGGGTCTCAATGAGCAAAAATCAAGGTATGGGCAGGGCTGCACTTCTTTCTGGAGCTCTTGTGAGTACTCCATTTCCTTGCTCTATTAGACTATTAACAGAATTCAGTTCTCTGAGGTTTCAGGACTGAAGAACTTGTTTCCTTTCTGGCCATTGGCCAGCCAAGTAGTATGCTTAGCCTCTAGAAGTCACTAGAGAAAATAGGCCACGTAGTACTTTGTGACTGAAAGCAGTGTGTTAAAATCTTTTATATATCCTGTAAAGACACATATTTTTCATATGTCATACCATCCTTTGATAAAATAAGCTTTTGTAAAATATAATTACTACATTCCTATAGGTAACTATTCTTATTTTTCAAAGTTCTTTATTTTGAGAGAGAGAGAGAGACAGAGAGAGAGAGAGAACGTGTGTGTGTGTGTGTGTGTGTGTGTGCACGTGCATGCACATAAGCAGAGGAGGGGAAGGGGCAGAGAGAGTGGGAGCAAGAATACCAAGCAGGCTTTGCATTGTCAGCACAGAGCCTGATGTGGGGCTCAATCCCATGAACCATGAGACCATGATCTGAGCCGAAACCAAAGTCAGTTGCTTAACTGACTGAGCCACCCAGGTGTCTCTCTGCTTATTTTTTAATAGTGTTTTCTTCAGAGGAACATT
Source organism: Lynx canadensis (assembly GCF_007474595.2). Taxonomy (NCBI): domain Eukaryota; kingdom Metazoa; phylum Chordata; class Mammalia; order Carnivora; family Felidae; genus Lynx; species Lynx canadensis. Next base: position 101,376,253 of record NC_044312.2, read on the forward strand.
ATGTCAAAGTTGTCACTTTGTTGAGAACACAATGTGTAAATAGCCCTTGGGAAGAGGCAATCTTCTACAAATAGTAACACTCATCCAATACAAGTTTAGACAGGAATGTGCATGTTTCCTTTCTCATTAAATATACATATTCTTGATGATGTATATACTGACACACCTATTTTGACATAACAATGTAAATCTTTAGCAAATGGCACACCAAGTTATATACTGCATTCCCCATATGTTGAGTGGCCAGAAGCCAGAAAATGGCACTATCTAGAAGACTGGTATAATATAAAAATCAGGAAAAAAAAGGAAGGTGCATGAGAATAATTTCTTGGTCTTTATATCAAAAAAATGTGTGGAGCCCTCACTAACAATCATGGGTTAGTCAGAGAATTATGTGTAAGGTCAAATTATCAATTTTATAAGCTAAATATAATTTGTGGCTCATAAATTTCAATCAGCCTCAATTATATTAGCCATAAGGGATATCATATACAATTAAATGAATCCACGTAGTAATTTCCAGAGTCTGTCTCATTGTGAATTAACAGATTGGGAAGCCAAGGGATACAAAAAGAGAAAAAACAAAGGTTTCAAGGAATTTTGTAAAAGTATTAAGGAGGTCATAATCACACAATTCTTAACTTACACTGAGTTCATAATGATATAAATGTTATATTTCATTTGAGTGTTAATGTATATTTAGCTCTGTTCCATAATCCTTGTTTAGATGAGCAAGGAATTAAGTAACACATTTTTAAAAACTGAGCATAAATAATGTAATAGGAAAATAATTCTAATTTGTACATAAATAGGTTTTATTCCCTAGGTAATTCATATTGTGGAATATCCCATTCCCTCAAAAATAGCCGTAGATTGATTATCTCTATGTATTTGAATATAAAATACAACACAGCTAGTGATTTCCCTGAGAAAAACAGCCAACACTACCATTTTTGGTGCTTTAAACTCTTCCAAATGCTTCTCCATGCCAGGTATATATTGATCCTTATAATAATCCTGGGAGTTCATAGAAAATAGTGTGTTTTTGCCATTTTATTAATTGTGAATTGTTAAAGACAAGACAACAGGCCCAAAATAGAGTCGCTTATGTTAAGCCCCACATCACCAAACGAAAACTTAGCTCCAGTTTTGGCTTTCCCAAAAATGTAATCTAAAACCACTCAATCAAGGTAATCAAGCTTGGTAATCTGCCTGATCTATCCCTCCATGCCTTATAAGGAAAGTAATTTTGCCGTAACCAATTCAATTTTTGCCTAGCATAACTTCCTTGTTCCTGCTTCTTCCTGCCTGTAAAGTCCCCTTGCCTTGTATAGCTCTTTGGAGCTCCTTCCTACCTGTTGAATTGGATACTACCCAATTCATGAATTACTGACAAAAGCCAATAATAACTTTAAGATGTACTCAGTTGAATTGCTGTTCTTTAATGTAATGAAAAAGTAGCTAAATGAATTGCTCAAGATATGGGTAAAGCAAAGATTAAAATTTAGTTGTCTGAACTCTTGGGATAACACTATTTCCATCATATTGTGATTCGAGCTTCGCTAAATGTCAGAAACAGAAAACACCACCACTCGTATCTTTATCATCACTATCATCACCATAATTATCACCATCATGGGCTTTATCATAACCATATAAAAATTGGTATATAAAACATTAATGGGAAGGGATACAAACACATATACTTCATGGATAAAATACCTAAATAAATAAAGGTAGTACATTATGTTAGATTGCAGAAGATGTAAAAGGTTAATGACATAAAATATAGCCATCTAAAAAAGAGGCAAGGGGCACCTGGGTGGCTGTGTCGGTTGAGTGTCCTACTTGGCTCAGGTCATGATCTCATGGTTCATAAGTTTGAGCCCTGCATCGGACTCACTGCTATCAGTACAGAGCCTGCTTTGGATCCTCTGCCCCCCCTCTACCCCTCCCCTGCTCATGCTGTCTCTCTCTCTCAAAAATAAACAAACACATTAAAAAATAAAGAACGGGAGCTAATATTGTTTTATAAGTATATGTACAATTACAGCTAAAACTATTGAACATAATAATTGTCAAAGAACTACTAACAGAAGTCTCAGAGACAGATGCACTCAATAGTCTCTTCATGCCAGTGACTGGCTTGAGATCTGGGATTGGGAGACAGGCATTTGTGGTTCTATTGACAGGTGATCCCTTTCCTTGATAAAACCAGTTCAAAGGTTTAAAAATGTCCAACATTTTAGAAAGGGTGGAAGGCATAAAAGAATAGGCACACAAGGTAAATGCTACTGTAAGGACTTTTCATAAATCTGAAATAACCTGTAACACATTCCTTCACTTTCAAACTCATGGATATTTTATTTTCTTTAAAAATTTTTAACGTGTATTTATTTTTGAGAGAGAGAGAGGGAGAGAGAGAGAGAGCAGGGGAGAGGCAGAAAAAGAGGGAGACACAGAATCTGAAGCAGGCTCCAGGCTCTGAGCGGTCCGCACAGAGCCCGACGCGGGGCTCGAACTCACGGACTGCGAGATCATGACCTTAGCTGAAGCTGGTTGCTCAACCGAACTTATGAACTGTGAGCTCACGACCTGAGACGAAGTCGGACTCTTAACTGACTGAACCAACGGACTAAGCCACCCAGGCACCCCACAGATACTTTACTTTTAAAATATGAATTGGCATAGGAGTAGCTGTTCAGAGTTCTATTAAAGAATAAATGAAAAAATTAAAAGCAAATTACTTTGAGACCAAAATTATTGAGTCAAACATAGAAATATGTTCAGGGGTGCCTGGGTGGCTCAGTTGGTTAAGCACCTGAATTTGGCTCAGGTCATGATCTCACGGTTCGTGGGTTCAAGCCCCGAGTTGGGCTCTGAGCTGACAGGGTGGGGTCTGGAAGCTGCTTCAGATTCTGTGTCTCCCTTTCTCTCTGCCCCTCCCCCACTTGCACTCTGTCTCTCTTAAAAAGTAAATATACATTAAGAAATATGTGCAATAACTTCTGGCTGGAAGTTACTAGGAAGAAAGTGAACTGAATGTAAGATTTTCTTTTGGTATTATGATCGGAGTGACTCCACGTTGCTGCATAGTAGGTTAAATAAATATGCTTTCAATGTTCGCTGATGCTCTGAAATCTCTTATTTGGCCAAAAATCTGAGGTATATCACAACCATATTAATTCACCTATTCACTTAGTAGATTCACTCATTCAACATTTATTGTTTACGTGCCATTTCCAGTCTCTGACTATAGAATCAAAGAAAGTTTTCCATTATTGTTAACTTTTATTATTTTTTTTGTGAGAGAGAGAGAGAGAGAGAGAGAGAGAGAGAGAGAGAGAGTGAGCACACACGTGGAAGAGGGGCAGAGAAAGAGAGAAACTCTTAAGCAGGCTCCATTCTCAGCACGGAGCCAGACTCAGGGCTCGAGCTCATGACCATGAGATTACGACCTGAACCAAAATCAAGAGTTGGGCACTTATAACCAACTAAGCCACCCAGGCACCTCTAGAATCAAAGAATGTTAACAAATACAAGTGTGAAGATTGAAGAAATTATTTAGGTAAATAATCTCATACACTGTTTAGCGTAATCAAGTGAAAAATCTTGAAAGATGGAGTTCTATTTTATATGAATTTCATTTATGTTCTAATTTCATATGAAATCTGTGGTGCACATTACTATTTTATTCCTGGGTTGGGATTACTCGTTAGGCTTGGCGCACTGAAGACAGATTAACTTGCTTGGTATGTGTCCAAGCACAATAAATTGTAGACTGGATACAACTTATTGCATCTAGAAGTCTATCATAAGCTGGAAGTGGCTAATTCCTTAAAGGGAGTGTAGAGATTTGAAATGTTTCCCTGATACCCGTGTGGCGAGCGGCTAAAACGTGGACAGCTAAACTCATCACGCCATTTTTTTAAGTAATAGTTTTCTCAGGGCTGCAGTCACATCCTTGTTCCTAAGACTGTATATCAGGGGATTAAACATTGGTGTCACTGTGGTATAGAAAAGAGAGAGCAGTCTGTCAGTTCCTGCAGAATGATTGGACTTGGGCCTTAAGTAGGTAATGGTAGCGGATCCAAAGAATAAAAACACGACCAGCAGGTGGGAAGAACAGGTGGAAAAAGCTTTGGCCCATCCCCTGGTGGTTGGCAACTTGAGAATGGTGGAAATGATTTTGCTGTAAGAGACAAGTATCAACACAAAAGGAAGTGTGACAAACAACATAGCTACTACATAGACCGATATCTCATGTACAAAGAGGTCCCCACAGGCTAGCCGGAGGATGGGGGGTATGTCGCAGAAGAAGTGGTTGATTTGGTTAGAATTACAGAAATGCAGAGAGAAAATCTGACATGTTTGTCCTATCTGGACTGGGACTCCACCGATCCAGGAGCCAACAGCCAGTTGGATACACATCTTCTGGTTCATGACTAGAGAGTAGTGCAGAGGGTTACAAATGGCCACGTAGCGGTCATAGGCCATTACTGTCAGGAGGAAACACTCAGTGGCTCCCAACGCGAGGAAGAAGCACATCTGGGAGGCACAGCCCAGCATAGAAATGCTTCTATCCTGAGTCCAAAGGTTCACCAGAATCCTAGGGAGAGTGACGGACACGTAACAGATTTCCAACGAGGAAAGATGCGCCAGGAAAAAATACATGGGTTTCTGTAGTGCCTTGTCAAGCCTGGTTATTGTTATTACGAGGCTATTTCCAATTAAGATAATAATGTAAATGGTGGAGAACACTCCAAATAGTAACCGTTGGAGGTTTGGAAGGTCAGAAAATCCCAAGAGCACAAATTGCTTTATGGTGGAAGTATTATCATCTGCTTTCACCTCTTCACATTTCATCTGTGGGAATGATTTAATCAGAAGTACAGGTCACTCCGATTCCTTTGGCTCTTGTTTTCTTCTGATACATAAAGAGGATGGCATGCTTCCCAAGTTTCCCAGTTACCTATTAAAACAAATCTATAACTTCCAGCGCTCTAAAAGTGTGGTGAGGTGTATTTTTCATTATTATTAAATGTATTTGTAAGAAGAAAAATGCCCCTAGTCTTTTTTTTCTGCTATGAATTATCATATTTTTTTGTTTCTGAAGATATGTCATTGTAATTTTGCTCTCCATCTGAACATTCGAAATTGCAAAATCTGAATTTATCTTCAATCCTGACAATGATTTCATGCTTTGACTCTATTGTGTTTTCCTCCCAAATCTGTTTTCTGTGAATATCAATTTCAAAATTAATTTCACTTCACAAGTCAATATCTTGTAAGTCACCTGAATAGGTTTTATGAACGAATGTAGTTCATTTTTCAAAGTAGTGGGTTTTTGTGGGTTTAACTTTGACATTCTGCATATTTCAGTTGTTTTACTATAAGACAAAATTGATGAGCTGACTGCTAAATATTATGGGGTGTTATTTAATCCTTAAAAATGTGTGTTTCGGTGTAAGATCCATGAAATAAGCAGTCATATTTTTTTCATACTTTGCAGTGGAGAGAAAAGGAGGTCTAAAATGGTCTATGTGTTCAGAAATACTCAGAAGGCATTTTTGTTCAAAAAAGCAATCCCAATAACAATGTATACCCCTCACACATTTCCCATATAAAAGAAATATTGATCAAACTCATCTCTGAGATCTCTCTAAATTACCCATATCCTCAATAATTGCAATTATTCTGCTGATTCCATTTAACCCATCCTGTCTTTTCCTTGCACACATATGTGTCTGTGTTCATGCACATGAGTGTATTGGGGTGAATTGCTCATCTTTATTATGTAATTTTGTCATTTGTATAACTAGATTATAAGCTTCTTTTGATATTCTATACATTTTTCTATGAAATGCATAGTATATTTTTTCCCAAAAATGTGATTTACTAACTTCTTGAATAAATTACAAAGGAGTCAAATTGGTTGTTTCTTTGGAATAGCCTCTCCGGTGTAAGCATGGGTTCTTACCTAAAATGCAGACTTCCCCTGCCTCTCTCCCTCCTGGTATATATAGATTAAGCATGTTTTCTGTGGTGTGTGTGTGTGTGTGTGTGTGTGTGTGTGTGTGTGAATTATACTCTTTTCATTCAGTCTTGTAGAAATAGCAAATTGTTTCATTGTTTTCAATCTGTCCTAGATAACTTCCATATAATGAGTTAACTAATTTGAAAGCCAATAGAGACTAACTCGTTGCAAAGAAAATACACACCCATAACCATACTCTAAGGGTATTGAATATGGACAATAGTCAAAATGTCAGTACAAAAATGTAGGCAGAAATGGGGCAGGAACAATAGTCCATGCAAAACCTGACAATACTGAGGATTTTCTGTGGCTGAGAAAAGGAAAATTAAATGATAATTTTTTTTACAATCTACAATATTCCAAACTACATATTTAAAGTGATAAAGGCGTGTAGACCTTGCCCTGCTATTATACAATTCTCCCAATGTAAATTTGGTTCCAAGGAATGTAAAAACGCTATAGGTGAGTCTGTAAGATGGTCAGAAATTAGTAGCTGTTAGGTGGCATACAAGATGACACAGCCAGGGTTTGTTTGTGTGTGTGTGTGTGTGTGTGTGTGTGTGTGTGTTTTCACTATGCCATCCTACACACCTTTAACCACAAATCATATTTTATTCACCTGTTTCAGTCAACATAAAATCCAATCCAGTATTTGAACAGTTATTTAAATTGTTTGTTGAATGAATAAGCAAGGGAGGGGCAGAGAAAGAGAGAGAGGAAGACACAGAATCGGAAGCAGGCTCCAGGCTCTGAGCTGTCAGCACAGAGCCTGACATGGGGCTTGAACCCACGAATCGTGAGATCATGACCTGAGCCAAGGTTGGACACTGAACCAACTGAGCCACCCAGGTGCCCCCTAGCCAACTTTGTTTTTAATTCAGACGTTTTCTGTTTCTTTCTTTGGTCTTCCCACTAAAATAATGACTCTTTTTTTTTTTTAATAGAGAGCTCGTGATATCAATTACAACTATCATTACAATGTATGTAATGCTTATACGCAGAACAAGTTTATAAAATCAAATGGGAGGTAAGAAATAAACAATCAGAATTTGGTGAATGCAGTTCAGAAGGCTTTTTCCTTTAGAAGTCTCTAAAGATAAAAGTGAAAACATGCCGATATCTCTGTAGCATCTTCAGATTCATTTATCATGGAACCTAACTCTTGACAAGCAAAGAATACCATTGGTATTAGTAGGATGCAAACCCATTTCCATAAGGTCCATTCACTATCTCGTTCCTTAGTTATGTATAATTAAATTTTCAGGGGATATGATTTCCAGGTTTAATGCATTCAAACTACTTAAATACATGCTTAACACACAGTAGTTTTACATGTTGGCATCCAAGATGGTAACAGTGATGATTATGTTGATGATAATAGAATGTCAATAATCTCTGGTATATTTGTCCATTATGTTACAAAGCACTTTGCATTTTCTTTTATATTACAATAATGAAAGTCAGAAAAGCAAACAGACTATCTGCATCAATGTTTTGTAATTAAACCACAGTAGCAATAACAAAAAAAGATTCCCTTTTAAATTTTCTTAAATCAGTGTTTGCTGATGCCCCGAAAATACAATTGTTAGTAAAACTGAACTTAGTATCAGACAAAAATTCATGCTTACCTGTTTGGATTGAGGTTAAATATAATGCTTACCTTTATTGACTGAAAAAGAGAGAGAATGAGAACGGTAGTTTTGGCAGGTAATTTACTTTTATTTGAAACCGAAGTCAACCACTTGGTAAAATATGTCTACTGTCACAACACCTAGTGCTCTTTAAGGAGGACTCATTCTTTGCCCTTGGGATCAGTTCCTTTCCCGTGTCACTTTCTAATTGAACTAAACCATTCTGCCCGCCACTCAAGGAATTTGGTACAATAACCAGAAGCATATCTGGCCACATTACTCTTTCTTTAAATTCTCTATGTCTCTTACTTTTTTTGTCATCATTAAGAAATATAAGCATTGTACAATCAGAAATTTACATAAATTATTAAATCGTTAATATTTAATAATTGTATTCAAGTATTATTTATATAAATATATAAATATATTTAAACGTTTATTTATATAAATATTTAAATATTTTTATTCATTTAAATATTTATTTATATGAATATAATTTTATTTAAATATGTAATATTAAATTATTAAATTATAAATTATACTTATTAAATTACATAAAGTACATTACATATTGCTTATAAACTAAGATGTTCTAATAAAGATGCAAGCTTAAGGGGGGCCTGGGTGGCTCACACAGTTAAGCGTCCGACTTCAGATCAGGTCATGATCTCATGGGTTTGTGAGTTCAAGCCCTTAAGCTCTCAGTGTAGAGCCTGCTTGGAATTCTCTGTCTCTCTCTGCCTCTCTCTCTCTCAAAATAAATAATAAACTTAAAAAAAGAAAAATAAAAATTCAGAAGAAGTCAAGGGCTGTGGGGACCATTATGTCACCTGCAGCATGAATCTCCCATCTCCATGTTCAAGTTAGCTAAGTAGGCTGCATCGCCTCCTCCCACACTGCAGAAGGTGGGCAGGGGGCTGGAGGTAAGCACTCACTTACTCCTTTTTAGACCTGCAAACTGAAAACTGCATGCAGAATTTCCAGGCACAATCCCTTATGTCAAATTTAGTCATAAGACACCCCTTCTCCAAACTGGAAGAGAAGCTAGAAAGTATTTCTCTAGGTACTGCCATGGGACGAGCTAAGACTAACTATCATTAACTCCCCTCCGTTGTCAAAACCTAAAATGCTGAGTTGCGGCATCTGGTTCTCAGCCAAGGATATCTTCATTGTGGCTCCTCTCAGTGCAGTAATTATAAAACAAGAGAAAAAGTTTTATAACACCCGCTACAAACAAACACATATAGACACACATTCACAAAATACATTGGAAGGAGTATTAGGTCCACCTAAAGGAAGCAATAGATTCATATGTTTATGAATATTAATGAATAGAGGGATGGAAAACAGATTTTGGAAACAGCAAGTCCTATGCATTGAAAAGCTCTTATCTGGGGCTCCTGGATGGCTCAGTTTTTTTAAGTGTCTGACTGTGGCTCAGGTCATGATTTCATGGTTTGTGGGTTCGAGCCCTGTGTCGGGCTCTTTGCTAATAGCTCAAAATCTGGAACCTGCTTCTGATTCTGTGCCTCCCTCTCTCTCTCTGTCCCTCTCCCACTCATGTTCTCTCTCTCTCAAAAATAAAGAAACATCAAGAAAATAAAAGCTCGTATCTTCAAGGATTATATATTTATTCACCAATTTTGAGTTATATTTTTATTTCAATTCCAGCCATTAAAATATATGTGTAGCATAATCTTATTGTGGTTTTAGCTTGCATTTTAATTTTAATCTAATTTCATTTTACTTTTGAGAGAGGGAGAGAGAGAGAGGGAGAGAGAGCCGGCACCCCTAGGATGCATTTTAATAGTGGCTAAGGATGGTGAGCACCTTTTGCATGATTATTTGAGTTCTGTATATCCCTTTTAGCAAAATATATATTCAAATTTTTGCACATTTGTTAATTAGGCTGTTTCTTGTCTTACTATTGAGTTTTGGGAGGTCTTTGTATATTCTCAATCCTTTCGTTTTTCTTTTTGGAAGTGTGATGTGCAAGTCTTTCCATCTTTGGCTTGTGTTTTAGTTCTCTGGACATGTCAATCTCAGAGAAGTCTGATTTACAAACTTTTTATTTATTTATTTATTTTTTTGAGGGGACAGAGAGAGACAGAGCATGAACAGGGGAGGGGCAGAGAGAGAGGGAGACACAGAATCCGAAACAGGCTCCAGGCTCTGAGCCATCAGCCCAGAGCCTGACGCGGGGCTCGAACTCACGGACCGCGAGATCGTGACCTGGCTGAAGTCGGACGCTCAACCGACTGCGCCACCCAGGCGCCCCACAAACTTTTTTTTTAATGGGTTCTGGTTTTTTTTATGACATATTTAAGATCTCTTGCTTAACCCCAGATCACAAAGATTTTCTCTTATATTTTATTATAGTAATTACATAGTTTAGCATTCTACATTTAAGTCTATGGTCCATTTTGAATAAATGATTGTAGAAGGTATGAACTTGAGGTGCGAGTACTTTAGATGTTTGTTCAACTGTTCCAATGTTGTTAAAACAAACATTTTTTTCCCGCTGAAAATCATTTGCATTTTTGTCAAAAATCAATGGCACAGATTTCCATAGAGTGACACAAATTCCCAAAAATCTAACAGATGCCCTAGTAGAGTGATTGCATAGATAACTGTATAACATAGTACAAATTTATATATTTTTTTCTATCTTCCTTTTCAAATATTTTAGGGACAAATATTTAAGACAACAGGTTAAAAACAATAATTAGGGGTGCCTGAGTGGCTCAGTGGGTTAAGTAATCAACTCTTGGTTTCTGCTCAGGTTTTGTAAGATCGAGGCCCGCATTGGGCTCTGTGCGGACAGCGTGGAGTCTGCTTGGGATTCTCCCTCTCTCTTTCTCTCTCTGTACCCCTCTCCCGCTCACACTGCTCTGTCTCTCTCCAAATAAATAAATAAACTAAAAAAAAGTTAAAGACAGTAATTAAAAACTGTATTTTTGTGCTCATATGACGAATCCTAAAGAAAGGAAAATAATTACAACGGACGGTACGAACTACTTATAGCAACCAATTACACGCAGACGAGACAGAGGGAAGCCTTTCTAGAAAGAGTTAACACCCCAGGTAACACCCAAAATAAAATGTAACATTTAAACAGACCTATAATGATTAAAGTAACTGGATTAGCAGTTTGAATACCACTACACGCACAAAAAGCTAGAGACCAGATGGCTTCACTGGTGAACTCTACCAAATTAAAAAAATAAAAAAATAATAATAATAGTAGTAGTAGTAATGATAATAATAATACCAATCCCTCACAAATTCTTCTTTAAAAACATTTTTTTAATGTTTGTTTATTTTTGAGAGTTCAAGCAGGGGAGGGGTAGAGAGAGAGTGGGAGACACAAAATCCGAAGCAGGCTCGAGGCTCTGAGCTGTCAGCACAGAGCCCGACGCAGGGCTTGAACCCATGAACTGCGAGATCATGACCTGAGCCGAAGTCGGATGCCCAACCAACAGAGCCACCCAGGCATCCCCCCTCACAAAGTCATCTTAAAATGATTTCTTCATACCATTTTATGAGGAAAGTCGTATCTACTACAAAAAAAACGACAAAAGCTAAACAAGACCTTATTTTCACAGGTGTTACCTGGAGACCAAACAGGAGAAGGCAATTAATTTATCTTCCATCTCGGCATTTGTTCTCCTGGGCTTTTCTGACCTTCCAAACTTCCAGGGACTTCCATTTGGAATTTTCTTTCTCATCTACCTATTCATCTTAACAGGAAATGGTCTTATCATAAGGATTGCGAGGGTAGACTGGGTTCTTCAGACACTCATGTATTTTTTCTTGCAAATTTTTCCTCTCGGAGGCGCAGGAAGATGGCGGCGTAGGAGGACGCTGGGCTCACCGCTCGTCCTGCTGATCACTTAGATTCCACCTACACCTGCCTAAATAACCCAGAAAACCGCCAGAGGATTAGCAGAACGGAGTCACCGGACCCAAGTGCAGACGAGAGGCCCACGGAAGAGGGTAGGAAGGGCGGCGAGGCAGTGCGCGCTCCACAGACTGGCGGGAGGGAGCCGGGGCGGAGGGGCGGCTCGCCAGCCAAGCAGAGCCCCCGAGTCCGGCTTGCAAAAGCGGAGGGGCCTGACGGACTGTGTTCCGACAGCAAGCGCGACTTAGCGTCTGGGAGGTCATAAGTTAACAGCTTTGCTCGGAAAGCGGGAAGGCTGGAGGACAAAGGGAGGGTGAGCTGCGGAGCCCCCAGACGACAGAGCTCAGTTTGGCGGGGAACAAAGGCGCTCGCCAGCGCCATCTCCCCCGCCCATCCCCCAGCCAAAATCCCAAAGGGAACCGGTTCTGGCCAGGGAAATTGCTCGCTCCGCGCAAACACCCAACTCTGTGCTTCTGCGGAGCCAAACCTCCGGCAGCGGATCTGACTCCCTCTGGCTGCCACAGGGCCCCTCCTGAAGTGGATCACCTAAGGAGAAGCGAGCTAAGCCTGCCCCCCCTCCCGCCGTGCACCTTGCCTTCCCACCCCAGCTAATACGCCAGATCCCCAGCATCACAAGCCTGGCAGTGTGCAAGTAGCCCAGACGGGCCACGCCACCCCACAGTGAATCCCGCCCCTAGGAGAGGGGAAGAGAAGGCACACACCAGTCTGACTGTGGCCCCAGCGGTGGGCTGGGGGCAGACATCAGGACTGACTGCGGCCCCGCCCACCAACTCCAGTTATACACCACAGCACAGGGGAAGTGCCCTGCAGGCCCTCACCACACCAGGGACTATCCAAAATGACCAAGCGGAAGAATTCCCCTCAGAAGAATCTCCAGGAAATAACAACAGCTAATGAGCTGATCAAAAAGGATTTAAATAATATAACAGAAAGTGAATTTAGAATAATAGTCATAAAATTAATCGCTGGGCTGGAAAACAGCATACAGGACAGCAGAGAATCTCTTGCTACAGAGATCAAGGGACTAAGGAACAGTCACGAGGAGCTGAAAAACGCTTTAAAGGAAATGCAAAACAAAATGCAAACCACCACGGCTCGGATGGAAGAGGCAGAGGAGAGAATAGGTGAACTAGAAGATAAAGTTATGGAAAAAGAGGAAGCTGAGAAAAAGAGAGATAAAAAAATCCAGGAGTATGAGGGGAAAATTAGAGAACTAAGTGATACACTAAAAAGAAATAATATACGCATAATTGGTATTCCAGAGGAGGAAGAGAGAGGGAAAGGTGCTGAAGGGGTACTTGAAGAAATAATAGCTGAGAACTTCCCTGAACTGGGGAAGGAAAAAGGCATTGAAATCCAAGAGGCACAGAGAACTCCCTTCAGACGTAACTTGAATCGATCTTCTGCACGACATATCATAGTGAAACTGGCAAAATACAAGGATAAAGAGAAAATTCTGAAAGCAGCAAGGGGTAAACGTGCCCTCACATATAAAGGGAGACCTATAAGACTCGTGACTGATCTCTCTTTTGAAACTTGGCAGGCCAGAAAGAATTGGCACGAGATTTTCAGGGTGCTAGACAGCAAAAATATGCAGCCGAGAATCCTTTATCCAGCAAGTCTGTCATTTAGAATAGAAGGAGAGATAAAGGTCTTCCCAAACAAACAAAAACTGAAGGAATTTGTCACCACTAAACCAGCCCTACAAGAGATCCTAAGGGGGACCCTGTGAGACAAAGTACCAGAGACATTGCTACAAGCATGAAACCTACGGACATCACAATGACTCTAAACCCATATCTTTCTATAATAACACTGAATGTAAATGGATTAAATGCGCCAACCAAAAGACATAGGGTATCAGAATGGATAAAAAAACAAGACCCATCTATTTGCTGTCTACAAGAGACTCATTTTAGACCTGAGGACACCTTTAGATTGAGAGTGAGGGGATGGAGAACTATTTATCATGCTACTGGAAGCCAAAAGAAAGCTGGAGTAGCCATACTTATATCAGACAAACTAGACTTCAAATTAAAGGCTGTAACAAGAGATGAAGAAGGACATTATATAATAGTTACAGGGTCTATCCATCAGGAAGAGCTAACAATTATAAATGTCTATGCGCCGAATACCGGAGCCCCCAAGTATATAAAACAATTACTCATAAACAGAAGCAACCTTATTGATTAGTTGTGGTAATTGCAGGGGACTTTAACACCCCACTTACAGAAATGGATAGATCATCTAGACACACAGTCAATAAAGAAACAAGGGCCCTGAATGAGACATTGGATCAGATGGACTTGACAGATCTATTTAGAACTCTGCATCCCAAAGCAACAGAATATACTTTCTTCTCGAGTGCACATGGAACATTCTCCAAGATAGATCATATACTGGGTCACAAAACAGCCCTTCATAAGTATACAAGAATTGAAATTATACCATGCATACTTTCAGACCACAATGCTATGAAGCTTGAAATCAACCACAGGAAAAAGTCTGGAAAACCTCCAAAAGCGTGGAGGTTAAAGAACACCCTACTAACGAATGAGTGGGTCAACCAGGCAATTAGAGAAGAAATCAAAAAATATATGGAAACAAACGAAAATGAAAATACAACAATCCAAACGCTTTGGGACGCAGCGAAGGCAGTCCTGAGAGGAAAATACATTGCAATCCAGGCCTATCTCAAGAAACAAGAAAAATCCCAAATACAAAATCTAACAGCACACCTAAAGGAAATAGAAGCAGAACAGCAAAGGCAGCCTAAACCCAGCAGAAGAAGAGAAATAATAAAGATCAGAGCAGAAATAAACAATATAGAATCTAAAAAAACTGTAGAGCAGATCAACGAAACCAAGAGTTGGTTTTTTGAAAAAATAAACAAAATTGACAAACCTCTAGCCAGGCTTCTCAAAAAGAAAAGGGAGATGACCCAAATAGATAAAATCATGAATGAAAATGGAATTATTACAACCAATCCCTCAGAGATACAAACAATTATCAGGGAATACTATGAAAAATTATATGCCAACAAATGGGACAACCTGGAAGAAATGGACACATTCCTGAACACCCACACTCTTCCAAAACTCAATCAGGAGGAAATAGAAAGCTTGAACAGACCCATAACCAGCGAAGAAATTGAATCGGTTATCAAAAATCTCCCAACAAATAAGAGTCCAGGACCAGATGGCTTCCCAGGGGAGTTCTACCAGACGTTTAAAGCAGAGATAATACCTATCCTTCTCAAGCTATTCCAAGAAATAGAAAGGGAGGAAAACTTCCAGACTCATTCTATGAAGCCAGTATTACTTTGATTCCTAAACCAGACAGAGACCCAGTAAAAAAAGAGAACTACAGGCCAATATCCCTGATGAATGTGGATGCAAAAATTCTCAATAAGATACTAGCAAATCGAATTCAACAGCATATAAAAAGAATTATTCACCATGATCAAGTGGGATTCATTCCTGGGATGCAGGGCTGGTTCAACATTCGCAAATCAATCAACGTGATCCATCACATTAACAAAAAAAAAGAGAAGAACCATATGATCCTGTCAATCGATGCAGAAAAGGCCTTTGACAAAATCCAGCACCCTTTCTTAATAAAAACCCTTGAGAAAGTCGGGATAGAAGGAACATACTTAAAGATCATAAAAGCCATTTATGAAAAGCCCACAGCTAACATCATCCTCAACGGGGAAAAACTGAGAGCTTTTTCCCTGAGATCAGGAACACGACAGGGATGCCCACTCTCACCGCTGTTGTTTAACATAGTGCTGGAAGTTCTAGCATCAGCAATCAGACAACAAAAGGAAATCAAAGGCATCAAAATTGGCAAAGATGAAGTCAAGCTTTCGCTTTTTGCAGATGACATGATATTATACATGGAAAATCCGATAGACTCCACCAAAAGTCTGCTAGAACTGATACATGAATTCAGCAAAGTTGCAGGATACAAAATCAATGTCCAGAAATCAGTTGCATTCTTATACACTAACAATGAAGCAACAGAAAGACAAATAAAGAAAATGATCCCATTCACAATTGCACCAAGAAGCATAAAATACCTAGGAATAAATCTAACCAAAGATGTAAAGGATCTGTATGCTGAAAACTATAGAAAGCTTATGAAGGAAATTGAAGAAGATTTAAAGAAATGGAAAGACATTCCCTGCTCATGGATTGGAAAAATAAATATTGTCAAAATGTCAATACTACCCAAAGCTATCTACACATTCAATGCAATCCCAATCAAAATTGCACCAGCATTCTTCTCGAAATTAGAACAAGCAATCCTAAAATTCATATGGAACCACAAAAGGCCCCGAATAGCCAAAGGAATTTTGAAGAAGAAGACCAAAGCAGGAGGCATCACAATCCCAGACTTTAGCCTCTACTACAAAGCTGTAATCATCAAGACAGCATGGTATTGGCACAAAAACAGACACACAGACCAATGGAATAGAATAGAAACCCCAGAACTAGACCCACAAACGTATGGCCAACTCATCTTTGACAAAGCAGGAAAGAACATCCAATGGAAAAAAGACAGCCTCTTTAACAAATGGTGCTGGGAGAACTGGACAGCAACATGCAGAAGGTTGAAACTAGACCACTTTCTCACACCATTTACAAAAATAAACTCAAAATGGATAAAGGACCTAAATGTGAGACAGGAAACCATCAAAACCTTAGAGGAGAAAGCAGGAAAAGACCTCTCTGACCTCAGCCGTAGCAATCTCTTACTCGACACATCCCCAAAGGCAAGGGAATTAAAAGCAAAAGTGAATTACTGGGACCTTATGAAGATAAAAAGCTTCTGCACAGCAAAGGAAACAACCAACAAAACTAAAAGGCAACCAACGGAATGGGAAAAGATATTTGCAAATGACATATCGGACAAAGGGCTAGTATCTAAAATCTATAAAGAGCTCACCAAACTCCACACCCGAAAAACAAATAACCCAGTGAAGAAATGGGCAGAAAACATGAATAGACACTTCTCTAAAGAAGACATCCAGATGGCCAACAGGCACATGAAAAGATGTTCAGCGTCGCTCCTTATCAGGGAAATACAAATCAAAACCACACTCAGGTATCACCTCACGCCAGTCAGAGTGGCCAAAATGAACAAATCAGGAGACTATAGATGCTGGAGAGGATGTGGAGAAACGGGAACCCTCTTGCACTGTTGGTGGGAATGCAAATTGGTGCAGCCGCTCTGGAAAGCAGTGTGGAGGTTCCTCAGAAAATTAAAAATAGACCTACCCTATGACCCAGCAATAGCACTGCTAGGAATTTATCCAAGGGATACAGGAGTACTGATGCATAGGGGCACTTGTACCCCAATGTTCATAGCAGCACTCTCAACAATAGCCAAATTATGGAAAGAGCCTAAATGTCCATCAACTGATGAATGGATAAAGAAATTGTGGTTTATATACACAATGGAATACTATGTGGCAATGAGAAAAAATGAAATATGGCCCTTTGTAGCAATGTGGATGGAACTGGAGAGTGTAATGCTAAGTGAAATAAGCCATACAGAGAAAGACAGATACCATATGGTTTCACTCTTATGTGGATCCTGAGAAACTTAACAGGAACCCATGGGGGAGGGGAAGGAAAAAAAAAAAAAAGAGGTTAGAGTGGGAGAGAGCCAAAGCATAAGAGACTGTTAAAAACTGAGAACAAACTGAGGGTTGATGGGGGGTGGGAGGGAGGGGAGGGTGGGTGATGGGTATTGAGGAGGGCACCTTTTGGGATGAGCACTGGGTGTTGTATGGAAACCAATTTGTCAATAAATTTCATAAAAAAAAAAAAAGAGAAAAAAAAAAAAACAAAAAAAACAAATTTTTCCTCTCTGGGAATCTGTTATGTGTCTACCACTCTCCCCAGGATCCTGGTTAATCATCGTACTCAGGATAGAAACATCTCTTTGTTGGGTTGTGCCACTCAAATGTGCTTCTTCCTTGTTCTGGGAGGCACAGAGGCATTTCTTCTGGCAGTGATGGCTTATGACCGCTCTGTGTCCCTTTGTAACCTCTGCATTACCCTCTAGCCGTGTGCCATGTGCTTCCAGCTGGCTGTTGGTGCCTGGCTCGGTGGGATTCCAGTCGAGATAGGGCAGACATGCCAGGTGTTCTCGCTGCTCCTCTTGGGCTCTAATCAAATCAACCGCTTCTTCGGTGACATCCCCACATTGAGCAAGCTGGCCTGTGGGAATACATCACGGAATGAAATGTGTGTCTGTTTGGTGGCTCTATTATTTGCCATGATTCTTCTTCTACTGATTCTTGACTCATATGTGAAAATATGATTGTTAATACTTTTCACAGATTTTGGGGGTGGAGTGTAGAACGTCATTTTCTTTTTTTTTTCTTTCTTTCTTTTTTTAATGTTTATTTATTTTTGAGACAGAGACAGACAAAGCATGAATGGGGGAGGGGCAGGGAGAGAGAGGGAGACAACAGAATCCGAAGCAGGCTCCAGGCTCTGAGCTGTCAGCACAGAGCCCGACAGGGGGCTCGAACTCATGAACCGTGAGATCATGACCTGAGCCGAAGTCGAAGGCTCAACAGACTGAGCCACCCAGGTGCCCCTAGAACATCATTTTCTAGCTAAAAATAATCACGGTGCTCCAAGAACATATCTCTTATTTCCCATTATATAAAAGATGAGTTGACATCTATTATGCATGTTAACAGGTTTACATGTTTTTCCTCTTGTTAGTTATCTCTTCTATCTCAACTTTTTTTTTTCTCTATTAGGCAGGAGGGACAATGAAAATGAAGGGAATTTTTTATAGCTGTCTCATTCCATTTTGTGTATAATAGCTTCAGGAATTATCTGATTTCTGCTTGGAAATTTTCCTGGGATTATTTTTTTTATTGTTGATACTGTGTTTCTATTTTTTTAAATTTCCATTTCATTTCTATTATATTTTTATAGTTTTGATATGTTCATATGCAAGTGAGTAGAACAGACTTTTTGACTTATGGGCTAAGAAGGTGCAAGTTTCATCACATATTTTTTAATCAGAAGGAAGCATTTCTGACAGGTAATGGTTCCTTAGAGATCCGTTGCCTACATTTACAAAGGATTTATTAGATAGGCATAAATATTGAAAATCATAAAGTTATTTGTATAAGTACAAACAGAGAAACAACAGAAGCAACTGATCATAATGATTATCTTGATACACAATAAATACATATTTATGAATACATATGCAATTTTCATGATTACACAAACAACACAAACTTATTGCAATAAACTGTAACTGTCAGTAATACGAAGGAGAAAATGATAGAATATTTTTCTCTGAGATATCCACAGTTGACACTGGTTATCATATTTTTATTGATCATTTGCAGGGTCTGTGTGTATGTGGCATACTAGTTATATGTGCAATGTCTGTGTTTTTATAGTACATATATTTTGTGAAACTTTATTTCCATTTCCCTAATTTTCCCATCACACTATCATCTCTAGAAAAGTATATTAAAAATACATTCTTATGACTTTCTCCCCTCTTTTAATTAGAAGCAAACATTTTAATAATAATATTCACTTTTGTCAAATCATAGGACTATACTATATACATATATTTAATCTGATATTAGTGTATATCATGCTTTCTATTGACTGGTATTAGTGTACCAAAATCATTTATAAAACTATGTTTTCAGTGAAAGATGCTCTTTTTCCTTAAGAAATTATTTCTTGTAGAGTCGTTGCTATATATACATATATATATATATATATATATGTATTAATATTCATTGTCAACCTGGTTCTTAAAATGACTGTTACAATTCTATATAAATGAATGACATGGGTTCCAATAAGTGATATAACTGTGTCTATATTACAGTTAAGTCTATGATATCAATCTTTGTCAAGAGTTCTTACTGAGAGAGGAAAATAAAACACAATAAAACTATAAAATTACCAATAGAATGATTTTTTATTTGATAACACATACATATATTATGACCTGATGCATTACACATTACAAGTAATTTTTAATTTGGAAAAAAGCTACCACCGTATAGACAAATATTACAGTTTGATATAAATATCTGTTGAAATTGCAGTACCAATATATAAGAAATGAATTCCTATAAGCATAACATTTTTAATGAAGTGAATTACTTATATAGCAATCTTCTCAATGCCATGATGACATCCTTGTTCCTTAGACTGTATATCATGGGATTAAACATGGGAGTCACAATTGTGTAGAAAAGAGAAAGTACTTTGTCAATTCCTGCTGAGTGACTGTGTTTGGGTCTTAAGTAAGTGATAACGGCTGATCCAAAGAACAACGCCACGACAATAAGATGAGAAGAACAGGTGGAGAAGGCTTTGGCCCGACTTGTGGCTGATGGCAATTGAAGGACTGTGGAGATGATTTTGCTATAGGAGATAAGTATCAACAGAAAGGGAATGGTGGCAATCAACACAGCAGCTATGTAGACCAACATTTCACTCACAAATGTGTCCCCACAAGCAAGCTTGAGGATTGGGGGGATGTCACGGAAGAAGTGGTCAATTAAATTGGAGCCACAAAAGGACAGAGAGAAAATCTGGAACGTTTGCCCTATCTGGACTGGAATTCCACTGATCCAGGAGCCAGCCACCAGCTGGATACAGATCTTATGGTTCATGACTAGAGGGTAGTGCAGAGGGTTACAGATGGCCACGTAGCGGTCATAGGCCATCACTGTCAGCAGGAAACACTCTGTGGCTCCCAACACAAGAATACAGCACATCTGTGTGGCACAGGCAACTAATGAAATTGTTCTTCTCTGGGTCCAAAGGTTCATAAGCATTCTGGGGAGAGTAACTGACACATAGCAGATTTCTAAAAAGGAAAAATTGCCAAGGAAATAGTACATAGGAGTCTGAAGTGCAGGATCCAATTTTGTTATTAGAAATATGATGCCATTACTCATCACAATAGCGATATAGATGACCGAGAACAATCCAAATAGAAGCCACCGGAGATGGGGAACATCAGCAAAGTCCAAGAGAACAAATTCTATCAGTTCAGTTAGGTTTGCTTCTGGTGGTTTTTCTTTGTGTTGCATCTGCAAAAGGGGCAAATTTAGCTTCTACTTTTAGTTTACCTTAAGAGATCAATACCTGTTTTCTAAATTGCATTAGGATATCTATATTGATTTTCTTAACCATTGTAATTGTTTCTAATTTAGTAATGTTACTATTCGTGTATTTCTCACTTTCTCAGTTTAGATCCTATGGATTATCACTGTATACACTCCCTTCAAATGTCCTTGAAGATTCTTCCATACACTTTCTGAATACAGCCCAGGATAAACCAAACTATGCCCTACTCAGCACAGACAGTGGAAAAATTGGCAATCACTGAAGACAGATCTCCAGCTTTGCCATTTGGTCCCACTTTTCATTTCATTCCTTGACAGTCCTATTGTTCTCCATGATTATTCTCCACCACCATTCAATAGTACTCTATCAGACTTTGTCTTCTTCGTACATTTTCAACTGCCTGCTTGAACACTGTCGTTACCCTACAATACTTGTTGATCCTGATCATACATTTTCTTATTATACAGTTCACATTATTAGGCAAATTACCCCCAAAAAGGAATATTTTATCACACATAGGGGAATGCAACAAATACCTTTTGGAAAGATACTAAGTGGGGAACATTAAGAGTGGAACAAGGTGGAGAGAGCGGGGCGGGGGGGGGGGCGCGGTTATTTGGGAAAAGTTGCCTGGGAGTGTAGATAGAGATTGAGAAACAGCCAAGCGGTGAACCTCGGGAAAGTAGGGATGGCGTGAAGTGTGTTCATTACCTGTGGGTATGTGAGTGGGCAGAAACGATTTTGTGTGCTACTTGTATTTCCACTGTCTCTATTGTTCCTCACAAAACGCTTCAAGCAACAGTTTCTAAACTCGCTTCTCTTGAAGGCAAGAACATCGCGACTTACCAGTGATTGATAATTTGATCATGTGCACATAGGTTTTGTGATTACAAGTTATTGCCTATTTTTTTTTTTTACTCGGCTTATGTTTGAATCCTGACTGCATGATTTATTATCTGTGTGACATTAAGCAACTGTTCAAAATTTTTAGGGTTTGCTTCCTTATTTGTCATAATTAAATGAGATAATATTGGTAAAATTACCTAACAATTTTATTCGGTTTATTTATTAGTTACGGTTTTATAACTGTAATCATGAAAATGCTATGGATATGATATTATGTTCTTAAGTCTTTAGTCCCCAGGACTGTACCACGTTGTTTAGAGAAATGGTATTCATTAGAATTATTGAGTTACTTGTGGGTGATCGCTGCTATGTTTTCATTCTTTCCTTTCATCAGGGTCAGGACTACTAAGGTAAGGTGAGTGAGACTCCTCAGGTACAAAATTTAAGAGGCATTCACTCACTCTCAGGGGTGATTCTGTGTTGCATAATCCAGAAAGTAAATGCCTCCTTCGATATTGCACCCTTGGAACTTGGCTCAAGATGGGTCCGAGCCATGCCTTTCGCCTCTCCATTCCGGTGGGTCTAGACTTTGTCCACCAAACACAGCATAATATAGTGTCATGGATAAAAAATACAGTCCTGCCAAGATGGGCCAGATTTAACTTATGGCTCTACCACCTGTGAGCCATGTGACCTCATGAGAGATGCTTAATCTCCTTGCGCTGTGGTTCAGTCAACTCCGTGATTGGCTAAATACCGCACCAACACTTAGGATTTTTATATTAATTAATTGATCTCATATCTGTCAAACAGCTTGAAGTTCTGGAGCTCGTAAAAGTGTCTTTAAAGGCTGCAGTTATTACTGTTACTAAACACTGAAATTATTTCTTCTATGGGATGCCTGGGTGGCTCAGTCAACTGACTCCGTCTTCGACTCAGGTCGCGATCTCACAGTTTGTGGGTTTGAGCCCCACCATAGGGCTGACAGCTCAGGGCCGGGAGCTTGCTTCAGATTCTGTGTCTCCCTCTCTCTCCGCCCCTCTCCGACTCATGCTCTGTCTCTGTCTCTCAAACATGAATAAACGTTAAAAAAAGTTAAAAAAAAAGAAAATTAAAATTTATTCTTCTAAATTGTACTGTCTGTTTTATGTGGCATGTAAAAAATTCTCTAATTTACTTTCTCTATGTATCACATGACTAATGGGGAAATGGAATGAGATCTTAAAACAATCAACAGAATTTAATAAAAATGTCATGCACTTAAGGTGTGAATTCTCCATGAATTCTCTGCCAATATTTATGTTTACATTATTATCTCTGCTCTGTGAACCTAATGCCAAGAGTGCATATCAGCATTCAACCAAAAGCATCACAATTTGGCTAAATATCTTTCATATGCATTTTCTTTCATTAATACTCTTGACTTGAGAAATAAGGACTGTGACTATTTTCCCAGTTAGGATCAATATAAATCTTACAAAATGCTTGTATACCTATGGTGGTGCTTAGTATTTGATTCTGAAATTAAGTAAGGCAGCAAACATGTTTCAAATAAAGTTATTACTCTTAAAGGGGAGAAACATATTAATATACAAAAGTCCAATCTTCATGTGTCACTTTTTACAAATGGCACATATTTAATATAAATTATTTCATGATTATTTTTTCCCATGATTCTTATTAGAATAAAATTACTTTCCGTGCTAAGTAAAATATACTTTCTAATTGTTCAAACCCAACATTTTGGTGATGATATCATCTATGCATAACATGAAATAGTAAGATTTGTGTATGTATTTCTCAAGAGTGGAACAAGGTAGAAAGAGCAGAGATTTGCTCTGCTGGGTGTTCTCATAAAATTATATACTTCCTTTCTTGTAAACGTTTACATTATTATTGATAAAGGGAAAATACAACTTAATGTAGTTATATGGTTTTATTTAAATCCAAGCCTCTACTCTCTGAAAAACTCCAAATGATTAAGGAAATGTATAACAATATTCTAGGTCATTTAAATATTGGGAGCCAACCAAGTCTCAGCTATATTTGTGTATTTGATATAAATTAGCTACTTAAACCTTAAATTAATTTAAAAACATATTGAATTTAAAACTCTTTTTCATTATTTTACTAATTCTTAATTTTATCATTTTTCCTTAAAATAAATGTTCTTTGGATTCCCCAGTGGTTATAACATTGTTTCATAGTTTGTTTTGCTTCACATTTCTGATTACAATATCAGGTTGAATATGTAAATGTGACAATTATTTGTTCAATGTGTTTGCTCAAAATGAATTTTCCTATAATATTATCTATACCTAGAAAAATACTTCAATTATTACAGTTTTCAGTATGTCAAAGTGACTGAATACCATTATTTATTATCATCATTTCATTGTAAATTTTATTTAATAGAATCAGAAATATAAAATAATCACTCTAATAAAATGACATATTTGCTACTTTAATACTAATTTTATGTTTAAAAGTAGGTTCTAAAGCCTAATATCAGTATAAATTAGTTTACATTTACCTTTCTTATTTGGGATGTTGACTTTTCTCACTGTAGAGGGTTTAATGATTCAACTCGATTGCTGTGGTTGAAAATCACTTGTTTCATCAAAGAGACTCAAGCCACCTTTATAATATTCTGTGCTTTCTAAATACAAACTCTCTTTAAATAAAAGTAGTTATCTCTACCCCAGGGATCTCTTCCACCTGGAAAACTTACATTTCTAATTAGAAGCATCACTTTGGCACTCTCTGATTTGTTATATTTATTTTTTTCCACAAATGAAGTGCTCTTGTTTTGTTCTTAAATATCAATAAAAAAGTCCAAAATACAATTAGAAAACTATACTAAACAGATGAAGTAATAAAGAAAGGGAAAAAAACATGCCTTAAGCAAGGATATATTCATTTATGAAAAAAATTAATTTAAATAATGATTTAGTTTAAAAAATTAGAGACATCTCCCTATGCATTGATCTATGGAGAGGAAATGGGCACCATGGACCCACAACATGACTGTATTTCTTTTTTGTATCAATCAACAATATATGTACATACATGGAGTTACACAATAGCATGATATTGCAACAATTGTGTACTTGCAAAAGACTGTAAGCCACCTAAGTGTGAATAATTCTCTGAGTTATTATCCTCTGTTTAAGGAGACTTAATTTTGATATTTTCCTCTAGTTTTTTCTCTCACAACTCTATGATGCATCTAAAATACGAATTTTGTTGGGGCGCCTGGGGTGGCGCAGTCGGTTAAGCGTCCGACTTCAGCCAGGTCACGATCTCGCGGTCCGTGAGTTCGAGCCCCGCGTCAGGCTCTGGGCTGATGGCTCAGAGCCTGGAGCCTGTTTCGGATTCTGTGTCTCCCTCTCTCTCTCTGCCCCTCCCCCGTTCATGCTCTGTCTCTCTCTGTCCCAAAAATAAATAAACGTTGAAAAAAAAAATTTAAAAAAAAAATAAAATAAAATACGAATTTTGTAATGTATCCATTTTTTTCCAGGCTTGCAATAAGACTGGACTGCCGTGACCCATCACATCTTAAACAGGAATGGAAATTATTTATTTGATTTCAGCGTTTGAAATTATACGTGGCTTGGTTTTCTATTTATAGAAGTGTTGACTGAGGAATGAATCCCACTCAATCATGGTGAATAATTATTTTAATATACTGTTGAATTCAATTTGATATTATGTAGTTGAAAAGTTTTGCATTCCTATTAATTGGGGGTATTTGCCTATAGTTCTCCTTTTTAGTGGGGTCTCTAGCTGGTTTGGGAATCAAGGTAATGCTGGATTTATAGAATGAGTCCAGAAGCTTTCCTCCCATTTCTATTTTTTGGAACAGCTCGAGAAGAATAGACATTAACTCTGCTTTAAATGTCTGGTAGAATTCCCCTGGGAAGCCATCTGGCCCAGACTCTTATTTTGGGGGGGATTTTTGATAACTGATTCGATGTACTCACTGGTATGGCTCTCTACAAATTTTCTATTTCTACCCATTTGAGTTTTGGTAGTGTGTGGGTGTCTAGGAATTTGTCCACATTTTCCAGGTTGTCCAGTTTGTTGGCATATAATTTCTCATAGTATTCTCTGATAATTGTTTGTATTTCTGTGGTGTTGGTTGTGATCTCCCCTCTTTCATTCGTGATTTTATCTATTTGGGTCTCTCTTTTCTCTTTTTGAGAAGTCTGGCTAGGGGCTTATCAATTTTGTGATTCTTTTAAAAAATAAGCTCTTTGATTCATTGACCTGTTCTACTGTTCTTTTGGATTCTATATTATTTACTTCTGCTCTAATGTTCACAATTTTTCTCCTGCTGTTTTTGCAGTTTCTTTGCTGGTGTGCTTCTAGTTCCTTTAGGTGTGAGGTTAGGTTTTGTATTTGGGATTTTTCTTGTTTCTTTAGATAGTCCTGGATTGCAACGTATTTTCCTCTTAGGACTGCCTTTTCTGCATCCCAAAGGCTTTGGACTGTTGTAATTTCATTTTCATTTGCTTCTATATATTTTAAAATTTCTTCATTAATTTCCTGGGTGACCCAATCATTCTTTAGTAGGATGCTCTTTAACCTCCATGCATTTGGAGACTTTCCAAACTTTTTTCCTTGTGTTTGTTTTCAAGGTTCATAGCATTGGGATCTGAAAATATGCATGGTATGATCTCAATTCTTTTATATTTATTGACGACTTTTTTTGTGACCTGGTATGTGACCTGTCTTGGAGAATGTTCCATATGCACTAGAGAGGAATGTGTATTCTGCTGCTTTTGAATGAAAAATTGTGAATATATCTGTCAAGTCCGTCTGGTCCAGTGTATCATTCAAGGCCACTGTTCCTTTATGATTTTCTGCACAGATGATCTGTTCATTGTTGTAAGTGGAGTAAGTCACTCCACTGTAAGTGGAGTAATTGTAAGTCACCTACAATTACCATGGTCATTGTATGTGTATGATATGATTACTTGATTTATATATTTGGGTGCTCCCTAAATATATAACATTTACAGTTGTTAGCTCTACTTGATGGATATATGCCTTAATTATGATATAATGTTCTTCATCTCTTGTTACAATCTTCAGTTTAAAATCTCATTTGTCTGATATAAGTATGACTACTCTACCTTTCTTTGACTTCAAGTGGCATGATAGGTGGTTCTCCACCCTCTCACTTTCAATTTGAAGGTATTCTCAGGTCTAAAATGAGTCTTTTGCAGACAGCATATACTTGGATCTTGGGTTTTTTAAATGTTTACTTATTTTTGAGACAGAGAGAGACATCGCACAAGCTGGGGGGGGGGGCAGGCAGAGAGAGAGGGAGACACAGAGTTTGAAGCAGGCTCATGGACTACAAGGTCATGACCTGAGCTGAAGTCAGATGCTCAACTGACCAAGCCACCCAGGTGCCCCAGATCTTGGTTTTTTTTTTTTTTTTTTTTTTTAATCCATTCTGATACTCTATGAGTTTTTACTGGGGCACTTAGTCCTTTTACATTCAGAGTGATTCTTGAAAGATACAGACTTAATGTCATTGTGTTATCTGTAGGTATCGAGGTTGTGGTGATACCTCTAGGCTTTTCCAGTCTTTGCAGCATTCCACCCACAGAGCCACTTTAGGATCTACAGGGCTGGATGAGTGGTCATGAACTCCTTCAGTTTTTGTTTGTCTGGGAAAGCCTTTATCTCTCCTTCTATTCTGAATGACAGCCTTGTTGGATAAAGGATTCTTGGCTGCATATTTTTCCTATTCAGCACATAGACTATTTCCTGTCACTCCCTTCTGGCTTCCAAGTTTCAGTAGATAGTTCTGCTACTACCCTTATGTGTCTACCCTTGTAGTTTAAGGCCCTTGTTTCCCTAGCTGCTTTCAGAATTCTCTCTTTATCTTTGTATTTTGCCAGTTTCACTATGAGATACTGTGGAGACCTATTCTTGTTGATTCTAAATAGAGTTCTCTGTGGCTTGGGGATTTGGATGTCTGCTTCTTCCTCAGATTAGGGAAGTTCACAGTTATAATTTGTTCAGGTAAAACTTCTGTCCTTTTCTCACTCTCTTCTATTGGAATTCCTATTACATGAATATTATGTTTTATTGAATCACTTAGTTCTTTAATTCTTCCCTCGTGTTCTAGTATTTTCTTATCTCTCTTTTTCTTGGCTTCATCATTTTCCATAATTTTATCTTCTATTTCACTTATTCTCACCTCTGCTTCCTCCATCCTTGATGTCACTGCACCTCATTTTATTTTGCATCTCATTTACATTATTTCTTAATTACTCGTGACTATTTCTTAGTTCCTAGGCTACAGGGCTGGTTCAATATTCACAAATCAATCAATGTGATACATCATATTAATAGAAGATAGAAAAAGAACCACATGATCTTGTCAATAGATGTAGGTGAAGCATTTGGCCCAAAACAGCCTCCTTTCTTAATAAAAACCATCAAGACAGTCGGGATAGAAGGAACATATCTTACCATCATAAAAATCATATATGAAAGGCCCACAGCTAATATCATCCTCAATGGGGAAAGACTGAGAGCTTTCCCTGTGATCAGGAACACAACAGGGATGTAAACTCTCACCACTGTTGTTTAACTTAGTGATGGAAGTCCTAGCCTCAGCAATCAGACAACAAAATGAAATAAAAGGCATCCAAATAGGCAAAGAAGGCAAACTTTCACTTTTTGCAGAGGACATGATACTCAACATGGAAAACCCAAAAGACTCCACCAAAAATCTGTGAGAACTGCTACATGAATTCAGCAAAGTCACAGGATATAAATTCAATGTACAGAAATCAGTTGCATTTCTATACACCAAGATGAAGCAACAGAAAGAGAAATCAAGAAATCGATCCCATTTACAATTGCACCAATACCCATAAAATACCAGGAAATATGCATAACAAAAGACGTAAGAGATTTGTGTGCTTAAATTTATATAAAAAAAACCTTATGAAAGAAATTGAAGAAGACACAACAAAATGGAAAAACTTTCCATGCTCATGGATTGGAAGGACAAATACTTTTAAAGCGTCCATACTATTCAAAGCGATCTACACATGCAATGAAATCCCAATGAAAATTGCATCTGCATTCTTCCCAGAGATAGAACAAACAACACTACAATTTGTATGGAAACACAAAACACACTGAATAGCCAAAGTAATGTTGAAAAAGAAAACCAAAGTGGGAGGCATCACAATCCCAGACTTTAACCTCTACTACAAAGCTGTAATCATCAAGACAGTATGGTATTGGCACAAAAACAGACACACAGACCAATGGACTAAAATGGAGAACCCAGAATTAGACCCACAAATGTTATGGCCAACTAATCTTTGACAAAGAAGAAAAGAGTCTCCAATGGAAAAAAAACAGTCTCTTTAGCAAATGGTGCTGGGAGAACTGGGCAGCAACATGCAGAAGAATGAAACTGGACTACTTTCTTAAACCATACACAAAATAAACTCAAAATGTTTGAAAGACGTAAATGTGAGACAGGAAACCATCAAAACCCTAGAGAAGAAAACAGGCAACAATCTCTTTGACCTTAGGTGTATCAACTTTGTACTCAACACATCTCCGAAGGCAAGGGAAATAACAGCAAAAATGAACTATTGAGGACTCATTAAGATAGAAACCTTCTGCACAGCAAAGGAAGCAATCAACAAAACTAAAAGCCAACTGACAAATGGGAAAAGATATTTGCAAATGACATATTGGATACAGGGTTAGTATACAAAATCTATAAAGAACTTACCAAACTCAACACATGAAAAACAAATAATCCAGTGAAGAAATGGGCAGAAGGCATGAATAGACACGTTTCCAAAGAAGACATCCAGATGGCCAACAGACATATTAAAAGATGCTCAACATCACTCATCATCCGAGAAATACAAATCAAAACCACATTGAGATACCACCTCACACTAGTCAGAGTGGCTAAAATTAACAACTCAGGAAACAACAGACGTTGGTGAGGATGTGGAGAAATGGAAACCCCCTTGCACTGTTGGTGGCAATGCACACTGTTAGAGCCACTATGGAAAACAGTGTGGGGGTTCCTGAAAAGTTAAAAATGGAACTACCCTACGACCCAGCAATAGCACTAGTAGGAATTTATCCAAATGACAGAGGAATTCTGATTCATAAGGGCAAGTGTACCCCAATGTTTACGGCAGTGCTTTCAACAATAGCCACTCATGGAGAGAGCCCAAATGTTTATCAACAGATGAATGGATAAAGATGTGACTTATATATACAATGGAATACCGCCTGGCAATGAGAAAGAAGGAAATCTTGCCATTTGCAACAATGTGGATGGAACTGGAGGGTATTATGCCATGTGAAATAAGTCAGTCAAAGAAAGACAGATATCATATGCTTTCATTCATATGTGGAACTTGAGAAACTTAACAGACAATGATGGGAGAAGGAAAGGGGAAAATTAATTTCAAACAGAGAGGGAGTCAAACCATGAGAGGCTCTTAACACAGAGAACAAACTGAGGGTTGGTGGGGGGGTGTAGGAGAGGGGAAAATGGTGATGGGCCCTGAAGAGGGCACTTGTTGTCAACTGGGTATTGTATGTAAGCGATGAATCATGGGGATGTACCACCAAAACCAAGCCCACACAGTATACACTTTATGATAGCTAAATTGACAATAAATTGCATTTAAAAATAAATACACAAATACATAAACTTAAAAAAAAACATTAAAAACAATGATGGACTTCCTAAGTACTGTCTTTTAACCTTAACTAAAATGTGTAGAATATGATTACGAGTGGTTTCACGCAATATCCTTCATCAGTATTGTATATAATTGTGTTTTATTCATTTTTATCTCTTTCTAGTTTACCTCTGTGTTAAGAATCAGAATCACTTCTCAATTTAATTTGATAAGAATTTGCTACTATGAATGACGCAAAGATGGGCATCTTTTTTTTTTTAAGTTTATTTATTTTTGAGAGAGAAAGAGGGTGAGAGCACACGTGGAGGAGGGGCAGAGGAAGGTGGAGACACAGACTCTGAAGCAGGCTCCAGGCTCCTTGCCAACAGCACAGACGCTGTTGCTAAAGGCACTGCTGCGGGGTTCAAACCCACAAACCGTGACATCATGACCTGCCCCAAAGTCAGACGTTTAACCGACTGAGCCACTCAGGCGCCCCAAAGATGAGCATTCTTGGAGATGTTCCCTGGCACACATATAGTTGGAGTTTTGCTGGTACACACCTAGGGGTACAATTCTCCAAGTAGGATTCTTTAGCTGTCTGCTAAAATAGTGTACCCATTCGCATCTGAGCGTCGGGTGACAGGTCCCATGGCTCCACATATTTTACACATGGGACAGGATTAGTCTTTTTTTTTTTGTCTTTTTGATGAGTGTATCATTGTGATATTATGATATGAATAAGAAATACATATTGATCTCTGCCTCTGACTACCAACACAGGTTTTGTTTTTGAAGATATCATCATTCAATAATCACTGACAGGCATTTATTTTAACGTTGTTCACTTTTACAATCTTAAATTTATCCATTTTTGTGTCTATTGTTGAAGGTCTTTTTAATAAGTTTTTTTTTTCAAGTGTATTTACTTTGAGAGAAAGAGACAGCAGGGGAGGGTGAGAGAGAGAGAGAAACACTCCCAAGCAGGCTCCACACTATCAGCATGGAGACCAACGTGGGGCTCAAACTCAGAAACCATGAGATCCTGACCTGAGCCAAAATCTAGAATCGGAACTAACCCAGTGAGCCACCCAGGTGCCCCAAGGCCTTTTAATTAGTTTTATAAGAAATTACTATAAATATTATACATCCTGAATCCATCTATTTTTAATTTTTTAATTTTTATTTAATTTTGAGATAGAGAGAGACAGACCTTGAGCAAGGGGAGGGGTAGAGAAGGAGACATAATCCTAAGCAGGCCAAAGGCTCTGAGCTGTGAACACAGATCCCAAACCCAGGAGCACTGAGATCATGACCTGAGCCCAAGTCAGACATTCAAACAATTGAGCCACCCAGGCACCCCTCCCTACTCCTTTTGGTTCATAAGAAAAATCTGTTCTTTCTTTCTTTTCCTTTTTGTTTCATGTTTCATTTAAATTCCAGTCAGTTAATGTACAGTGTACTATTAGTTTCAGCAATAGAATTTAGTGATGCCTCACTTACATATCAAAAATAAAAGATGATTTGGCAGATATTGAAATTTCTCTGCTGGATTCTATTTGACATCGGTAACAATAAGAAAGGGAGTAATGCAAGAATTTTCTTTGTGTGAACTTTTACGTTTTCTGCCTACAAAGTTATTATTTTTTTGTAAGTTACATGATACATTCTCTTTGTAATAAATCCAAACTGCAAAAAAATGATTAAGACTCAGGAATCATTTGAAATCCTAGCACTGTCAGGAAGCCAATATTTTCTTCTGTTCCACAGCCTCCTGGATACTAAGTGGGCTAATGGGCATCACAATCACTACCACTGGCACATGTAAACTGTTGCATGACATTACGAAATGCTTACCTTCTCTATTTTTCAAAAATAGTTATATTTTATACAAACATTTACTTTCTCTCTCACATGTCAGGAAAGCTTGGAATTTCTTCAGTGAAGGGGCTCTAAAACATGGTCTAGAGAGGCTGTGTTGTATTGTATGGTGTTGATGCGCTCCGGTGTCTTAATATGTTCCGACTGACAGCGCCTTCCCATTGCTTCCTGCTTTCTTTTGCACTGTGAAGAAACCTTTAAGAAACACATTTGAAGAAACCTGTTTTCCCAAAATTCGTAAACAAACACAGGTATCAGATTATCAATTACAAATTAGATTAATATTATAAATGAGATTGTCGCAATTTGAAATAATTTGCGCTTCGATTTGTCAGAAGCTCTCAACTTAATCATTGGAAAGGAAGTTTCCTTGACACGATGTGAGGTTGCTATGATGATATTAAAAAACATTATTAGGGAATAAAATTAGGAGACACTTTTCTCTGTTGTCTCTACATGACAAGCATATAAGCAAATTCTTTCTGCAGTTGCAAGTATTTGAATCATATTAAAAACTTCGTTAGTAGTTTTCTTAGTGCTACCGTGATGTCTTTGTTCCTCAGAGTATATATAATGGGATTCAAAGTTGGGATCAAAACGGTGAAGAAAAGAGAGATCAATTTCCCAACTCCTTCAGATTGATTTGATTTCAGTTGTGTATAATTGATAGTAGCCGTTCCGTAGAATAAGACGACAACTATCAGGTGAGAAGAACAGGTGGAGAAGGCTTTAGCCCTCCCTTTGGCTGATGACAATTTCAGAATGCTGGAGATAATTTTGCCATAGGAGACAACAATCAACAGAAATGGAACCATGACAATTGCCACTGCAATTATATAGACCACAAATTCATTCACAAGTGTGTCCCCACAAGCTAGCTTGAGTACTGGGGGGATGTCACAGAAGAAATGATTAATTGTGTTAGACCCACAAAAGGGCAGAGAGAAAATCTGGCATGTTTGTCCAATTACAAATGGAAATACACTGATCCAGGAGACAGTCACCAGCTGGACACAGACCTTGTGGTTCATGATTAGAGGATAGTGCAGAGGGTTACAAATGGCCACGTAGCGGTCATAGGCCATCACTGTCAGGAGAAGACACTCTGAGCTTCCAAATGTGAGGAAAAAAAACATTTGTGCAGCACAGGCAAAGAAAGAAATATTTCCTTTCTGAGTCAATAGGTCCATGAGCATTCTGGGCATTGTGACTGTTACATAACAGATTTCTAAGAAGGAGAGATTGCCAAGAAAAAAATACATGGGGGTCTGGAGAGCAGAGTCAATTCTTGTTACCAATATTATGATGCTATTGCACATCAGGATAGTTAGGTAGATGACTAAAAATATCCCAAAAAGAGTCCAGTGGAGATTGGGAATATCAGAAAACCCCAAGAGAACAAATTCCACCAGTTCAGTAACATTTGAAATTCCTGTTTTTAATCGATTCTCCATCTGCAGACATAGTAAATGAAAGAGGGTTAGTCCATTAACATTTTCCTGCCACATTCTCCTTCCTGTTAATTTCAGTAGATACATTAATGTATTTATGTAATCTCTTAAGTTATTTCTGCCATTGCTTTGCTCTGTTTCTAGGAGATGATATGGGAAATCTCAAAAATGAACATATAATCTCGTAAAATCAATTCAAGAAAGAAAATCCAAACATACATATTTTATACTTGCATGTACGAATCCTAGAGACAATGAGAAGTATGCATTGAGACTTATAGCATATTGTGCAGGAACAATATGTAGTTATTGCACCCCTCTTATGAGTGAATTATGATACAGGCTTTTTTCTATTGTTTCTGTCTGGGTTCATTTGTGTGTGTGTGTATTCCATCTTGTTTCAAATCAAATCTTTTCCTTTAAGATGTTGTCTAATTCTCATTTAGATGAGTTTTAAGTCTTCCCATTTATATTTCAATGAGAATCAATTACTTAAACCAACCCTTTGTTCCTGTGGGAATAAATATATTATTATTATTATTATTCGACTTTATGTACCTCTCCCATCACTCCTGCTAAATATTGAAAGCATTAATCCTATCCCATCCATAACCTTCCCTATTAACACATCTTATGCAATGCATGATAAATATCAATTAACCTTTAGTTCAATCTAGAAAAATAAACCATTCATCACACTGCTTTCCATATAATCCTTTTTATCTATGTAAGATTTTATGATCCACTGTCATATAATTTAATATTGTTGTCTAACATCAGGCAGTTAACAATGCTTAACAATTCTACTATACTTTATAGATGTTTGGTCTCCAGATTTCCTCCCAAAATATTATGTTTTCCTACTTCATCAAATCTAATAATATAAATAGTTTTCAAAATGACATTAAATGAATCATTTTATTATAAGTATCAATATTATTGTTATTTGACATATGTCTAATTTTACTTTACTTTATCATTAAGAAAGGCAAGAACTATATGCATTATGTTCAGTAGGGCAAGGGTACAGGGCAGGCTGCCTCAAAACATGCCACAATGGTAAAATGATGATTTTGTATTAAAGTTCCTAAAGAATGATTTGTATGGAACCACAAAAGACCTGGAATAGCCAAACTAATGTTGAAAAAGGAAACCAAAGTGGGAGGCATCACAACCCCAGACTTTAGCCTCTACTACAAAGCTATAGTCATCAAGACAGTATGGTATTGGCACAGAAACAGACAAACAGACCAATGGGATAGAATAGAGAACCCAGAATTAGACCCACAAATGTATGGCCAACTAATCTTTGACAAAGCAAGAAAGAGTCTCCAATGGAAAAAAGACAGTCTCTTTAGCAAATGGGAGAACTGGACAGCAACATGCAGAAGAATGAAACTGGACTACTTTCTTAAACCATACACAAAAATAAACTCAAAATGGTTGGAAGACTTAAATGTGAGACAGAAAACCATCAAAAACCTTGAGGAGAAAACAGGTAACAACTCTTTGACCTCAGCCACAGCAACTTCTTACTCGACACTTCTCCAAAGGCAAGGGAAATAAAAGCAAAACTGAACTGTTGGGACCGCATGAAAATACAAAGCTTCTGCACTGCAAAG
Organism: Lynx canadensis; assembly: GCF_007474595.2. NCBI lineage: Eukaryota > Metazoa > Chordata > Mammalia > Carnivora > Felidae > Lynx > Lynx canadensis. Next base: position 101,411,485 of record NC_044312.2, read on the forward strand.
GAAACAATCGACAAAACTAAAGGTCAACTGATGGAATGGGAAAAGATATTTGCAAATGATATATTGGATACAGGTTAGTATCCAAAATCTATAAAGAACTTACCAAACTCAACACATGAAAAACAAATAATCCAGTGAAGAAATGGGCAGAAGGCATGAATAGACACGTTTCCAAAGAAGACATCCAGATGGCCAACAGACACATGAAAAGATGCTCAATATCACTCATCGTTAAGGAAATACAAATCAAAACCACATTGAGATGCCACCTCACACTGGTCAGAGTGGTTAAAATTAACAACTCAGGAAACAACAGATGTTGGTGAGGATGTGGAAAAACAGGAACTCTCTTGCACTATTGGTGGGAATGCAAACTGATGCAGCCACTCTGGAAAACAGTGTAGAGCTTCCTCAAAAACAAAAAATAGAACTACCTTACGACCCAGCAATAGCACTACTAGGAATTTATCCAAAGGCCACAGGAGTGTTGACACGTAGGGTCACATGTTTCCCAATGTTTACAGCAGTGCTTTCAACAATAGCCAAATTACAGAAAGAACCTAAATGTCTATCAACTGATGAATGGATAAAGATGTGGTTTATATATACAATGGAATACTAATTGGCTATGAGAAAGAATGAAATCTGGCCATTTGCAGCAACGTGCACGGAACTGGAGGGTATTATGCTAAATGAAATAAGTCAGTCAGAGAAAGATATCATATATTTTCACTCGTATGTGCAACTTGAGAAACTTAACAGAAAGACCACGGGAAGGGAAGGGAAGGGGAAAAATAGTTACAAACAGAGAGGGAAGGAGGCAAACCATAAGAGACTATTCAGTGCAGAGAAGGAACTTAAGCTTGATGGTGGTGGGGGTGGGGCGGGGGAGACGGGAAAATGAGTGATGGGTATTGAGGAGGGCACTTGTTGGGATGAGCTTTGGGTATTGCATTTACGTGATGAATCACAGTAATCTCCCCCAAAACCAAGAGCACCCTGTGTACACTGTATGTTTGCCAGCTTAACAATAAATTATATTAAAAAAAAAAAAAAAAGAACCAGCCAGTGCAAGAAGAACCCTCTGACACTTCCTCCTTTTGTCTCCAGAAACAGGAAATAAATTACCAGTGCGAAAGTGACCCTCCCTGTATCAGAAGATAGAGAGACATTCTTATCTTCAGAAATAGAGAATTCGGGGTGGAATAAACCTGTTTGAACAAACCTTGTACCTTTTGCTATTTTACTACCCCAGCCCAAATTCTATTTGGAATTCCTCTGTCCAAAATGTGTAAAAGCAGGGTGCCTGTGTTGCTCAGTTGGTTAAGCAACCAGCTCTTGGTTTCAGCTCAGGTCATGATCTCATGTTTCGTTGTGAACTTCTTTCCGTGTGGGGCCTGCTTGGGATTCTCTCTCTTTCTCTCTCTCTCTCTGTTTGGTCCCTCTGATGCTTGTGTGTGTGTGCTCCCTCTCTCTCTCTCTCTTTCAAAATATATAAAAATAAAACAATTAAAAAATATGCAAAAGCAACGTGACCATGTTTTCTTTGAGTTTCAAATTTGTTTGTTTTTTTTTTATCGGACCTCTGTGCACATAAAATTAAACTTTATTTTCTACCCTTAGTCTGTCTCATGTTAATTTAATGCTTAGACCAGCCAGAAGAATCTCGAAGGGTAGAGAAAAATATTTCCTCTCCAAGAGTAGTTAACGGGTTTTCAGATAAAGATCTCAGAATTCTATGCTTTTCTATTTTGTCCTTTGCATCTTGAGCACCAAATTTATAGTATCCTTACATAAAAGAGTCTAGTAGCACAATTATAGCTTACCTTTATGGATTTGCCTGAGGCTATTTATGGGACTGTAGATGTTTTGTAAACCGTAAAAGTTTTAAGCTCTTCTTCTGTGCCAGTAATTGACTGTAATTCTCCAGTACTCTTGCTAGCTTCCAACATTAGCTGTTTTTAAATAGGAAGTAGTCATGCTCGTCCTGGGGGACATCTCTCATGCATCATTTTGATTTCTAAGAGACTGCTTCTGCTGTGCATTCATTACAGTTCTTTTTTTCAAAAAATTTCTCTGTAGATAAACGTTCCCTCCCTTTAGGCCCTTCTTGGCACTTGGGGTGGGAGGGTGTCCTCTGGTGGAGAAATCACACTTAGTTGTTCCGTATTACTACCAGGAAAAAAAAAAGTTAAAAACTTTCTATTGCATTCCTGATCCTTCATAATTAGCGTCAATTTGCTTTTCTTATTTTTATTCTCATAACTCACTCAAATCTAGATCATCCACAGCCTTAGAAAAATCTGCCCTATATTTTATCACATGAACATGGTGTGCTTTGTCCTTAACCCATTAGGTGGTGAGATCCCTTTTCAGAAGTGGAGAGCTGGGTTCCTAGATTAAATTTGGTGGAAACTGAAGCATGTCCTGTGTGCTGACAAGTATCTAGACGGTTTTTTTCATGTTATGGTCTCCACTCAGGCATCAAGGCAAGTATCCAGCTGATTCCAAATGTAAACCACTTCAAACAATAAGCATTTGCCACAAAATTATTTAGGAAAGAAAGGAAAAGGAAGGTTTCCTGTCGAAATCCTTTTTCCTATTTCAACTACTGCTAGGTAAGTATGGTGATAAAATTATCAGGCATAAAGTTGCCAACCCAGTATCTACTTGTACTTACAATTACATTTGCTTCTTTCTCTTTGGAGTTCTTTGACCATTTGTCAGAATAGTGCTTTTCTATTTGTCAAAATAGTATGTGTCCAAAACTGCATTTCATTTCTGTATTTTAAGGCTGCTTACCTTCACTATCTCATGCTTCTTATAAATTGGCCCTCTAATCGTTATTGTAACTGATTTGGTATTGCTGAGGGACTTCCTTCATGTTTATATACAAATGGGAACTTTACTCATGATTTGCCTCAAATAAGATGTCGGTTACTTATAGGCTGGGACAAATTGAATGTCCACCCCCCGTTGGAGTAGACTGATTGAAACCCTATCCTCTCCTTAATTCAGAGAATTGAGTGCTTCTTTATTTAATTAAATATCACCATCACCAAACCAAATTTAATTAAATTTTTTTTTACATTTATTTATTTTTGGAGACAGAGAGAGAGAGAGAGAGAGAGACAGAGACAGAGCACAAGTGGGGTAGGGGCAGAGAGAGACGGCTACACAGAATTTGAAGCAGGCTTCAGGCTCCGAGCTGTCAGTACAGAGCCCAACTCAGGGCTCGAACCCACAAACTGTGAGATCATGACCTGAGCTGAAGTCTGACAATTAACTGACTGAGCCACCAGGGGCCCCCTCCCCCCGACCAAATTTAATTTTAAAATGAAACAATACCCTAGATATATAAGTGGCTTAACAAAATAAAGAAGCATCTTCAACTCTTACTACAGTACAATTTTATGGTCAGGAATTAAGGAACTCTGGTTCCTCAGGGCACCTGGGTGGCTCAGTTGGTTTACCATCTAACTCTTGATTTCAGCTCAGGTCATGATCTCACGGTTCCTGAGACTGAGCCCCACATTGGGCTCTGCACTGACAGCATGGAGCCTTCTTGGGATTTCTTTTCTCCCCTTCTCTCTTCCCCTCCCCTGCTCATGCTCTCTCTCTCTCTTTCTCTGAAAATAAACTTAAAGAAAAAGAAGAAGAAACTGGTTCCTTTCATCTAAGAATTCCATTTTCCCCTAGTTTGTTCATCTTTCTAGTTCCCTATCAGACCTTCAGTATTCAGACAGCTGAGAATGAGAGATAGAAAATAAGGACAAAAATCAATCTTAAGAGCCTCAACACAGAATAGGCACATCACTTCAATCCTTGTGCTATTGTAGAAACTAATCATATGGTTTAATGTGGATATGAGAGTGCTAGGGAATTTTGTTTACCGTATGTCTAAGAAATGGAAATATATTCAGAGAGCAACTAGCCAGGCTCTGCCACAGAGCTCATTTTCAGTCACTAGAGTGTTTTATAGCATGCTACAACATGTAAATCTTTATCTTCTTTTTGATTTCAGAGGCAGAGAGAGAGAGAGAGAATCTTAAACAGGCCACATGCCAATGTGGAGCCCAACTTGGGGCTTGGTCTCATGACCCTGATGTCATGATCTGAGACAAAATCAAGAGCCTGACACTAAAGGACTGAACCACCTAGATGCCCCAACATGTAAACCTTTAGACTGGAGATGTAGCATGACATTTACATAACAGTAATTATTTGTGGTACATGTCTATATTTTAGCTTTTTTAAAAAGATACATTTATGTCTGGTGGAATATATTATTTTATTGTTTTTTGTTTGTTTTAAAATTTTATTTATTTATTCAGAGAGGTGGGGAGGGGCAGAGAGAGTGGGAGAGGATCTGAAGTAAACTCTGTGCTCAATATCGCAAACACTGAGATCATGACCTGAGTTGAAATCAAGAGTTTGATGCTTAACTGATTGAGCCACCCAGGTACTCCACTCTCTTGTTTTAAATACAGTCACTCAGGATATAATCCTGATACCAGAAAGTCCAGCATAAAATGGCAAGTTAATGAATAAGTAAAGATAATCAATTCATATTCAAGCAGGAAAGTAAACTGCAAAACAACCTCAGATTAGACAACAGCAGAATTAAGTGGAAAAAGAGATGAGTTCAAATCAGTGGCTAATGCAGTAAACTTTCAGGTAGCCAGTTTCTCAAGACCATCATGATATCCTTATTCTTCAGATTGTATATCATGGGGTTAAACATCAGAATGACACTGGTAAAGGAAGAGAAATAAATTTGTTCTGAAAAGTATGTTTGGATTTGGGTGAAAAATATGTAATGATTTTGGATCTGCAGAATCAAGCTTCGACTATGATGTGAGATGAGCAGGTGGATACAGCTTTGCCTGGTCCTGTTGCCAATGGCAACTTCAAGATGGTGGAGACAATTTTACTGTAGGATCCAAGTATCATAACTAGAGGATAATGCAGAACATGACAAATGGCCATGTGGTGATCATAGGCCATCACTGTCAGGAGAAAATCGTCTCTGTTTGCAAGCATAAAGAGAAAGAAATATTTTTGTAGCACAGGTAGAAGAATAAATGTTTCTTTTCTGAGTCCAAAAGTTTAGGAGTATGCTAGAAAGAATACAAATACATAACAGATTTTCAGGAAGGAAAAATTACTAAGGAAAAAACACATGGGTGTCTGAAGAGCCTGTTCAACTCTAGTTATGAGAGCAATGATGACATTTCCAGTAAAGACTATCACAGACAAGAGAAATATCACAAAAAAAACCATTCAGATGTTGGAAATACGAGAAAATTCTGAAACTTTCAATTTCATCATTGAAGTGAAATTTGCTTCTGGTTGAGTACGTGTGTGTGTGTTGCATTGCTTTGAAATTTATTCCTGTTTAATTGATCTATCAAAATCAAAATCATTATTACCAGACCTTTCAAGATCTTTCATTTACCATAACCCACCATACAACAGATACATGATTCATGTTTTCCAAACCATTGGTTGGTTAATTAAAGATGTCTTTATGAAATAAATTGTATAGATAATATGCTCTCTGGAACTCTGTCTACCTCATATAACTCAAAGTGTCTTGCTATCTGTGATTTGTGATTTGTTGTTCTCATTTAAAAATTCTTATTTTAATAATATATCTGGAATGAAGCTTATGGAAATTTCATAGCCTAAATTATTGTAATATAACTATTAGACACTGACCCAAAATAGATGGTGAGGTGTTAGCTTAAAGTTGTTAGTTCTCTGGGGTGCCTGGGTGGCTCAGCTGGTTGAGTGTCTGACTTCTGCTCAGGTCATGATCTCACGGTTCGTGAGTTCCAGCCCTGCATCAGGGTCTCTGCTGTTAGCACAGAGCACACTTGGGATCCTCTGTCCCTTTCTCTGACCTGCCCCAGTTCACACTACTCTCTCTCTCAAAAATAAATAAATAATAAAAATTTAAAAAAAAGTTTTAGTTCTCCTTTTAAGATGTAAAGAACCATCTTATGAGGAGAAAAATATTTTTTAATAACTAAATGTGGGAAGTCTCATGTTTGAAGATTATTATTTTAATTCGACCGTTCTTAATGAGAAAATCAGTTCTAAGAAATTATATGCTTTAAGGAAAAATTATAAATTTAATCTCCCTTAACAGAGCATACATCTTTTTCTACAGTGAGTCATAGAAGCATATACATTAAGATAAACCAGTACTTTGCTTATTAAAAAGGATTTATTTTCAATATACTTCAGTTATTTATCTCATGGATTATTATCATAAACATGCTGTACTTATGTAGTGTTCTGTGATCTCCAAAGTATTTTACTACCAATTTTGCTTCAATTTTCTCTATCATGATGAAAGTGACAAATACAAATTCTAGGCTTTGACAGGAGTGCAAATTTTGTGCTTAAAAAATTCTTCAGTACATGTTGACTATTGCTCAAATCTTGGTTCTCAGAATTTTACAGTGTTCTAAAATAAGTGAAGAATTTTAACACAAAATCATATTAACATAAAATAATTCATGCGTTCTCTTCTGGGTTGTGTTATAGCTGTTTTTCCTCCCTCAGTAGAACAGTGTAAGTACAAGTGCTTATGTACAATAAATATGCATATATTTCTATATACAATGATTATATAATCATATGTGCAAGAAACTTTTGTTTTAATAAGAGATTGAGGGGCTGGGTGGCTCAGGTCGATTAAACATCCGACTTCTGCTCGAGTCATGATCTCATGTTCGTGGGTTCGAGCCCCGCGTTGGGCTCTGTGCTGACAGCTTAGAGCCTGTAACCTGTTTCCAATTCTGTGTCTCCCTCTCTCTCTGCCCCTCCCCCACTCATGTTCTGTCTCTGTTTCTCTCTCTGAGAATAAATAAACATTGAGAAAAGAAAACAAGTTGATATTTTTTCATAATGGAATGTCATATTTATTTCAAAATATATGCTTTAAAAATAGCCAGCTCCCTTCAAATGAAAATATCCCCTGATTCTAATGGTTTTATTTCTTTTCCATGTATCACCTCAACTTTATGCTTCTGTTTGCCTCTCATTCTTATGTGTTTTTCCAGACATTCTGGAACATCTTTGAGGACAATCACCCTATGGAATTCAAGTCCCCTGGTCATCCACCTCACCCCCCTCCCACATCAGATCTGGACAGGAAGCAAGAATGCTCTTGAGAAAGCAGCAACAGTTGTCTACCAATATTACTGGAGAAAATCCAAACAGAAAACAGTGCACGTGGGACCCTTTCCTATCTCCACTTTCCTTAAGATTTCTCTCCTATCTTCCACCTGGGACTTCGAATGTAGCAACCCTAGACTTCTATCATCATTACACGTGCAGGCTTTCTTTATTGTGATCTGCTTATTTTCCTTTTTTTTTTTTTTTAATTTTTAACACTAACACAATCCTGAAAGGAATATTAATTAATTTTTTAATTGCCATCAGACAAAATGGGATCGATTGCAAGTAATACCTCAAATCTACGTTCAAAATAAATATTTTACAAGGAAAATATATCAGAGTGGAATTAGAAAACCCTACAGTGCCTGCTATTGTTTCCAGTCTACTTCCCTAATCCCTGTGAAAATTGTTTGGTAGCTATACCTGAGATGTGCAAACTTACCCCTGTATCACACTCTGATTTGCAATGAAATGTTTGGTTCACTGATCCTTTTCTTTTTTTTTCCCCCATTGCTCACTCTCTCTCTAACTCCCCAGGCTTGCCTCAGTTTCTAAGATTTTAATATTTTTTTTAACGTTTATTTGTTATTGAGGGACAGGGATAGAGCGTGAGCAGGGAGGGGCAGAGAGAGAGGGAGACACAGAATAGGAAGCAAGCTCCAGGCTCTGAGCTGTCAGCACAGAGCCCGACGCGGGGCTCGAACTCACAAACCCTGAGATCATGACCTGAGCCGAAGACGGTCGCTTAACCGACTGAGCCACTCAGGCGCCCCTAGTTTCTAAGATTTGAAATGAAAGCAAGATATAGTTTCAACCGACTTTCAATATTTTTCAATAAAATCTTTTGCCTATTTCTTTGTGTTATTATTGCAAGAAACTAATCATTAAGACCCTAAAATAACTGTAAAGGCATTTTGCAGATATAATTAGGGGTTGACTATTACTTGACCTTAAATTAGGGAGGTTGCTCAGCTGGGCCTGACCTAATGACATAAATCATGTACATATACATGTATGTAGAGCAGCCAGAGACAGAAAAAAATATCAGAGATTCGAGGTGAGTGAAGTGGAAGAAGGCAGAGAGTGTGGACTGCCTTTGGCTTCCGGAAACTGACAGTTGTTCCTAGCTGACACGCAGTAAGGAAAGATGGACCTGAGACTCACAATGTCCAAAAGCTGGATTTTTCCAGTAACCTAATAGAGTTTAGAATCAAATATTTTTCTCTGGAGGCTCCAGACAAGAATGTCCCCCAGGTAGTACCTGAATTTCAGCCTCTGAGACTCTCAGCAGAGAAAACAAGCCACACCATGCTGGGCTTCTGACCTAGAGAAACTGGGAGATAGGGGCGCCTGCGTGGCTTAGTCGGTTAAGCTTCTGACTCTTGATTTCAGCTCAGGTCATGATCTCAGGGTTTGTGAGTTTGAGCCCCACGATGGGCTCCATGCTGACAGTGTGGAGCCCACTTGGTATTTTCTGTCTCTTCCTCTCTCTCTTCCCTTCCTCAACTCTCTCTCTCCCCCTCCTCAACTCTCTCTCTCTCTCTCTCTCTCTGTCTCTCAAAAATAAATAAATAAACAAAAAATAGAGACTGTGAAATAATAAACTTGTGTTAAGTTGCCTTAAATAAAATCCTTGTGGAAGCACATTCTGTGGCGTCTGATCAATTTTTCCAAAATGAAACTGGAGAAAACAATGCAAATGTGTTTATTTTCTTTTAGGGTTAATAATACCATTTTTAATAGGTAGAAAATATTTGATTAATGATTTGGACTATTCAGACATATATATTTTCATAATTGGATCAATATGGTGAAATTTCGAATATTAACATTTATTTTAGTACAGTTAACTTTGGATTTATCTTCAATTATTTCGTGTAAGCCTTACTTAATGGGATTTAATTTCCAACATTTTCTGTGTTTTTAAATTTCTGTGTTTTTAAAGTATTTAAATTTTTGCTTTTTTATTCTGTTATTTTTTAATTTGTAGATTAGTATTGTCAGCAAGTAAGTAAAAGCACCTTTATACATATTTTTTGGAATTGAAAGAGAGATATGCCCAATTTATAAATTTACCATTTACATAAATCTGATAATCATGCACATTCTTTTTTTAATTTAATTTGTAAAAATCCAAAAAAATCCTATTCATCAATATTTGTATATTTTTTATATTCTATATTATCTTCCTGATTTGTCAAATCCTAGAATCCGTTCATTAATTATACACTCATTGACATTTTTCTCTTTCCTTCCTTTTTGCTTTTGAAGATTATCATCATTCAATAATCACTGACAGGCATTCATTTTAACTATGTCCACTTTTATAATCTTAAATGTATCCATTTTTGTGTCTATTGTTGAAGGCCTTTTAGTTATTTTTAATAAGTTTTTCTTTAAAGTGTATTTATTTACTTTGAGAAAAAGAGACAGCAGGGGAGGGTGAGAGAGAGAGAGAGAGAGAGAGAGAGAGAGAGACACTCCCAAGCAGGCTCCACACTATCAGCATGGAGACCAACGTGGGGCTCAAACTCAGAAACCATGAGATCCTGACCTGAGCCAAAATCTAGAATCGGAACTAACCCAGTGAGCCACCCAGGTGCCCCAAGGCCTTTTAATTAGTTTTATAAGAAATTACTATAAATATTATACATCCTGAATCCGTCTATTTTTAATTTTTTAATTTTTATTTAATTTTGAGATAGAGAGAGACAGACCTTGAGCAAGGGGAGGGGTAGAGAAGGAGACATAATCCTAAGCAGGCCAAAGGCTCTGAGCTGTGAGCACAGATCCCAAACCCAGGAGCACTGAGATCATGACCTGAGCCCAAGTCAGACCTTCAAACAATTGAGCCACCCAGGCACCCCTCCCGACTCCTTTTGGTTCATAAGAAAAATCTGTTCTTTCTTTCTTTTCCTTTTTGTTTCATGTTTCATTTAAATTCCAGTTAGTTAACGTACAGTGTACTATTAGTTTCAGCAATAGAATTTAGTGATGCCTCACGTACATATCAAAAATAAAAGATGATTTGGCAGATATTGAAATTTCTCTGCTGGCTGATACATATTCTATTTGACATCCGGTAACAATAAGAAAGGGAGTGATTCAAGAATGTTCTTTACTGGGAACATTTATGTTTTCTGCCTAAGAAGTTATTATTTCTTGTAATTTACGTGATACATTCTTTTTGTAATAAATCCAAACTACAAAAAAATAATTAAAAATCTGAAATCATTTGAAATCCTAACACCGTCAGGAAGCCAATATTTCTTTTCTAAGCCTAGCTACATTTTATACATAGATTTACTTTCTCTCTCACATGTCTGGAAAGCTTGGAATTTCTTCAGTGAAGGGGCTCTAAAACATCGTGTTGAGTGGCTGTGCTGCATTATATGGTGTTGATGCGCTCCGTTGTCTTAATATGTTCCGACTGACAGCGCCTTCCCTTTGCTTCCTGCTTTCTTTTGCACTGTGAAAAGAACACTCTTGCGCAAACATAGTTAATAAAAATTCTTAAACAAACACAGGTAATAATCATTCTTGGACAAATATTTCTACGAGATGAGTTTTCATTGATACAGTTTTTAAAATAAAAGGGAAAGTGTTATGAATTTTCTATCAAAAGAAAAAAAATGCCAAATTACTGCCTGAGAAGGACAATTTCTTTCAGAGGATTCAAATAGAAGCACTTCAATGAAAATACTATTTACGTGGTGCATTATCCTCCTCGATCAGCTGTGACAAAATAGCACAAGTTGAGTGGCTTAAAACAACAGAAACGGAATCTCTCGCAGCTCTAGAATCCAGAGTCTAAAGTCACAATGTTGTCAGCCTCTCTTCACTCTGGCCTCTGAGAATCATTCTTTGCTTCTTCCAGTGTTGAATGGCTCTTGACCTTTCTTTGTTCTTGGTTGTATCATTCCTGTCTCTGTCTCCACCTTTTTTTTTTTTTAATGTTTATTTATTTTTGAGACAGAGAGAGACAGAGCATGAACGGGAGAGGGTCAGAGAGAGAGGGAGACACAGAATCTGAAACAGGCTCCAGGCTCTGAGCTGTCAGCACAGAGCCCGATGCAGGGCTCGAACTCACAGACAGTGAGATCATGACCTGAGCCGAAGTCGGAAGCTCAACTGACTGAGCCACCCAGGCGCCCCTCTGTCTCCACCTTTAAAAGATGTTATTTTCAGTGTCTTTATCTATTTTGTAAATGTCCTCTTAGCATTCTGTCTCATAAGGACACTGCTCAGAGGATATAGTGCCCACATTACACCAGGATGATCTCATTTCCTTAATTTAATTACATCTACAAAGTCTTTTTTTTTTTCCAAAGAAGACACATTTGCAGATTCTAAACAGCCATATGTTTTAGATGGACCCACATTCAACCTGCTACACATTAATGTTGATAGTTTACAGTGAAAATTCCAGACAAATGTAATACTGAATGGATATTAACAGAGCAAAACCTGAAGCTACCAGGGGAGGGAATGATGTCATCAGAAAACAGTGGGTACTGGGATGGTAAAGGGGAGATTCTCAGGACTTGTAGTCTTAAAGCAGCATGACCAGTGACAAATGATAGAAAGAAACAGTAATGCAAAGAAAACATGAAGATACTCCTGCTTCCTCCATCTTGCCTGCTGTTGGTGTTTGTCATTGGCTAAATTCAAACATAGGTACAAAGATGGGGGGCAAATATATCTGGAGAAATGGGAAGGTTAAAAAACTGATCGCAACACATGGCTCAGGCAATCTCTTAACTCTCTAGTTCACAGTAGAGGAAAGATGGATCTTCAGATTGGATTGCTGCAGTTGGAATAATTTGTACTTTTTACAAAAGTCCTTAAGTTAATCCTATGAATCTAAGATTCCTTAACATAGTGTGAGGTTGCATTGATGTTATTAATGAACATTATTGAGGAATAAAACTAGAAGACATGTTTCTGTTGTCTCCGCATGACAAGCATATAAGCAAGTTCTTTCCACAATTTCAAGTGTTTGAGTCATATTAAAATCTTTGTTAGTAATTTTCTCAGTGCCACCATGATGTCTTTGTTCCTCAGAGTATATATAATGGGATTCAAAGTTGGGATCAAAACGGTGTAGAAAAGAGAGATCAATTTCCCAACTCCTTCAGATTGATTTGGTTTGGGTTGTAAATACGTGATGGTAGCCGTTCCATAGAATAAGATGACAACTATCAGGTGAGAAGAACAGGTGGAGAAGGCTTTAGCCCTCCCTTTGGCTGATGACAATTTCAGAATGCTGGAGATAATTTTGCCATAGGAGACAACAATCAACAGAAATGGAACCATGACAAATATCACTGCAACTACGTAGACTGCTATCTCATTCACAAATGTGTCCCCACAAGCTAGCTTGAGTACTGGGGGGAGGTCACAGAAGAAATGATTAATTGTGTTAGACCCACAAAAGGGCAGAGAGAAAATCTGGCATGTTTGCCCAATTACAACTGGGACTCCACTGATCCAGGAGACAGTCACCAGTTGGACACAGACCTTGTGGTTCATGATTAGAGGATAGTGCAGAGGGTTACAAATGGCCACGTAGCGGTCATAGGCCATCACTGTCAGGAGAAGACACTCTGAGCCTCCAAACATAAGGACAAAACACATTTGTGCAGCACAGGCAAAGAAAGAAATATTTCCTTTCTGAGTCAGTAAGTCCATGAGCATTCTGGGGATAGTGACTGTTACATAACAGATTTCTAAGAAGGAGAGATTGCCAAGAAAAAAATACATGGGGGTCTGGAGAGCAGAGTCAATTCTTGTTACCAATATTATGATGCTATTGCACATCAGGATAGTTAGGTAGATGACTAAAAATATCCCAAAAAGAGTCCAGTGGAGATTGGGAATATCAGAAAACCCCAAGAGAACAAATTCCATCAGTGTAGTAATATTTGAAATTCCTGTTTTTAATCGATTCTCCATCTGCAGACATAGTAAATGAAAGAGGGTTAGTCCATTAACATTTTCCAACCACATTTTCCTTCCTGTTAACTGCAGTAGATGCATTAATGTATTTATGCAATCTCTTAAATTATTTCTTGACTCTGTTTCCAGAAAATGAGATGTGAAATCTCAAAAATGAATTGATGTGCACTTAAAATCAATTCAAGAAGGAAAATCCTAATGTATATGTTTTATACTTGCATGTAATAATAGAGATAATGAGAAATATGCATTGATTCTTTAGTATATCATGCAGAAATAATATGTATTATTGCACCCCTATTATGAGTAGAATTATGATACAGGCTTTTTCTATTGTTTTTGACTGGATTCATTTTTTTTTCCCTTGTGTTGGTTGGGTTGTTCCATCTTCTTTCAATTCAAGCCTTTCCCCTTAAAGGGTTGTTTAATTCTTATTCAAAATGAGCATTAAGTCTTCCCATTTTTATTCTAATGAGAATCAATTAGTTAAACCAATCCTTTGTTCCTGTGGGAACAAATATATGTGAGGTTATTGTTCTACTTTATGTACCTTTCCCATTAAATACTGCTAAATACTGAAAGCATTAATCCTATCCTATCCATAACATTCCCTATTAAGACATCCTATGCAATGCATGATAAGTATCACTTAACCTTTAATTCAATCAAGAAAAGTAACCCCCATTCCTCACAGTATTTTCCATATATTCCTTTTTATCTAAGTAAGAGTCTATGATCCACTGTCATTAATTTCACTGCAGTCAATTGCAATTCCCTTTCTTTATATTATTTTCTTAATTTTACATATTAAAGTGCAACCTTGGTTAAACCTAATTATTTTTTATTCAGGGCATGCAAATGGTTAGAGTACAATAATGGGACACACACACACACACACACACACACACACACCACATATGCACACACAGCCTTACTTCACTTAATATGTCATCTAACATCAGGCAGTCAACATTGCTTAACAATTGTGTTACATATTATTGATATTTGTTCTCCAACTTTTGAAAACAAATATGATGTGTTTTCCTACTTCATCAAATCTACTACTCCCATCTCCATCTTATATCCTTGTCGGCTGATGTTTTGCCTTAATAGTTTGGCTGAAATCCCCTATTTTTGTCTCTAGACGTCAGGAAATACATTTCTGATGTGAAAGCTACCCTCCTTGCACAAAAAGTTAGAGAGACATTCCTGTCTTCAGAAATAGGAAATTCAGGGCGCAGTGAATCTATTTGAACAAACCTTGTTACACTTGGCAATTCACTACCCCAGCCCAAATACTGTTTGGGATTCCTTTGTCTAAAATGTATAAAAATGGGGCAACTGAGTGGCTCAGTTTGTTAAGTGACTGATTCTTGATTATAGCTCCAATCATGATCTCATACTTTGTGGGATCAAGACCCGTATCCAGCTCCACATTGACAGCATGGAGCCTGCTTTGGATTCTCTCTCTCCCTCTCTTTCTCTCTCTCCCTCCCCAACTTGTGTGCACTCTCTCTCTTAAAATAAATAAAAGTAAAACATTTTAAAAAATGGATAAAAGTAATGTGACTATGTTTTTTTTGGGGGTCTTAATTTTTTTTTTATCGGGCCTCTGTGCACACATAATTAAACTTCATTTTCTTCTCTCAATCTGTGTCGTGTTAATTTAATGCTTAGACCAGCCAGGAGAATCTTGAAGGCTACGGAAGATATTTCGTCTCCAAGAGCAGTTAGCTGATTTTCAGATAAAAATCTCAGAATTTTATGCTTTTCTATTTTTGATCTTTGTATCTTGAGCCTCAACTTTAGAAGGATCCTTAATGGGGCACCTGGGTGGCTCAGTGGGTTAAGCCTCCCACTTCTGTTCAGGTCATGATCTCGTGGTTTGTGAGTTCGAGCCCCACATTGGCTCTGTGCTGACAGCTCAGAGCCTGGAGCCTGCTTCACATTCTGTGTCTTCCTCTCTCTCAGCCCCTCCCCTGCTCACACTCTGTCTCTCAATAATAAATAAATGTCAAAAAAAAAAATAGAAGTATCCTTAAATGAAAGAGTCTAGTAGCACAATTATAGCTTACCTTTATGGATTTTCATGAGGCTATTTATGTGACTCTAGGTGTTTTGTAAACTGTAAATGTTTTCAGCTCTTCTTTTATGCCAGTAAGTGGCTGTAATTCTCCAGTACTCTTGCTACCTTCCAACATCAGGTGCTTTTAAATAGGAAGCAGTCATGCTCGTCCTGGGGGACATCTCTCGTGTATCATTTTGATTTCTAGGAGACTGCTTCTGCTTTGCGGTCATTATAGTTCTTTTTTTTTTTTTTTTAACTTTCTCTGTAGATAACCCTTTCTTCTCTTTTCTTCTCTGTAGATAACCCTTCTTGGCGCAAAGCTCCCTCGCTAAGGGGGAGTCCCCTGGTGGAAAAATTCCACTTACTTGTTTAGTATTACCTTCTTGAAAAAAAAAAAGTTAAAAAATCTTTCTATCTATTGCATTTCAGATCCTTCATAATTGGTGTGGGTTTGCTTTTCTTACCTTTATTCCCATAACTAACTCAAATCTGGATCATGCACAGCCTTAGAAAAATCTGTCATATATTTTATCACATGACCATGGTATGCTTGGTTCTTAAATACATTAGGTGGTGCGATCCCTTTTCAGGAGTGGAGAGCTCGGTTCCTGGATTAAGTTTTGTGGAAACTGAAGCGTGTCCTGTCTGCTGACAAAAATCTAGATGGTTCTATTCATATTATGGTGTCCACTCAGACCTCAGGGAAAGTGTCTAGCTACTTCCAAATGGGATCCACCTCAAAAATAATCATTTTCAACTAAATTATTTAGGAAAGAAAGAGAAAAAAATCAAAATTTCCTGTCAAAATCGTTTTCTTATTTCACCTACTTCTAGGTAGGTATGACAATACAATTATCATGCATAAAGTTGCAAATCCAATATCTACTTGTACTTGCAATTACGTTTGTTTCTTCCTTTTCGGAGCTTTTTGACTATGTGTCAAAATAGTGCTTTTCTATTTGTCAAAATAGTACGTTTCCAAAACTGCATTTTGTTTCTGTATTTTAAGCCTGCTTATCTTCACTATGGCATGCTTCTTATACAGTAGCCCTCTGTACCTATTATTGTAACTGATTTGGTATAGCTGAGGGACTTCATGTTTATATACAAATAGGACGTCCATTCATGATTTGCCTCAAATAAGATGTCAGTTACTTATAGGCTGGGACAAATTGAATCTGTGTCTCCTATTGGAGTAGACCAATTTAATCCCTATCCTGTCTTATTCTTAAGACAGAGAATTGAGGGCTTTTTTATTCAGCTAAATATCATCACACACACAAAAAATTTAATTTAAAACTGAAACAATGCCTTAGATATGTCAGTGGTTTAACAAAATAAATAAGCATTTTCCACTCTTACCACAGTACAATTTTGTGGTCAGGAATTAAGGAACTCTGGTTCCTCAGGGCACCTGGGTGGCTCAGTTGGTTAATCATGTGATTCTTGATTTCAGCTCATGTCATGATCTCATGGTTCCTGAGGTTGAGCCCCACATTGGGCTCTGTACTGACAGCATGGAGTCTGCTTGAGATTTTCTCTCTCCCTCTCTCTGCCCCTCCCCTGTTCATGCACTTGCTCATTCTCTCTCTCTCTCTTCCGCAAAATAAATACACTTAAAATAAAAAGAAGTTGGTTCCTTTTATCTAAGAATCCCATTTTCCCCTAATTTGTTTATCTTTGGAGTTCCCTATTGGATCTTCAATATTCACACAGCTGAGAATTAAAGATATACAGAAAATAAGGAAACAAATAAACTCTTAAGAGTCTCAACACAGAATAATCACATCACTTCTCTCCTTGTGCTATTGTAGAAACTAATCACATGGTCTAATGTAGATATGAGAGGGCTAGGGAATACTGTTTATCATATATCAAAGAAATGGGAATATATTTGGAAAGCAATAAGCCAGGCTCTGCCACAGTGTTCACACTAACAATGTGCTGTATCATGCTATAACTTGTAAACCTTTAATCTTTTTTTTTTTTTATTTTAGGGAGAGAGAGAGAGTGCACACATGCAAGTCAGCGGGGAGAGGCAGAGGGAGAGGGACAGAATTTTAAACAGGTTCCAAACTCAGTGTGGAGCCCAAAGTGTGGCTTGATCTCACAACCCTGAGATCATGACATGAGCCAAAAATCAAGAGTCTGATGCTTATCCAACTGAACCACCCAGATACCTCCATATGTAAGCCTTTAGACTGAAGTTCTAGCATGACATTTACATAACAGTAATTATTGGTGGTACATATCTATATTTCACCTTTTTAAAAAGATATATTTTATGTCTAATCCAATATAATATTATTTTATTCTTTGTTTCCAATGTTTATTCATTTATTTTGATAATGAGTGAATTAGAGAAAGAGAGAGAAAGTGTGGAGCAGGGTTAGAGGAAGAGGGAGGGAAAGAATCCCAAGCAGACTCAATGTTCAATCTCAGGAACCATGGGATCATGATCAGAGCCGAAATCATAAGTCGGATGCTTAATCAACTGATCTACCCCAGCACCCCAATTTCATTCTTAAATTAGCAACATTATTGGGGCATAGTTTACATAAAATAAAGTACAACTTCTAAAATACATTCAATGAAATTTGAAATTTGATGAAATCTGATGAGCATATACTCTTGTGAAACTCTTACCACAATCAAGATACAGAACATTCACATCATCTTGAAACATTCCATTGTGCAGCTTCACAATCTGTTTTCCTTTCACCTCCAACTCCAGGGAACGTCTGATCAGATTTCTGTAGCTTTAGATCATTCATAATCAATTAGAATGTCCTCTGTTTTTTACTGGAGTCTTTGCTTAGTGTAAAACTTTAAGATTCAATTCATCTGTGTTGTATATATCACATTGATTTTCACTGCAGAATTGAATTCCCCTTGGATAAATACACTTCAGTGTGTTCATCCATTCATCTGGGGATGGGATTTTAGTTGTTTCTATCGCATAGACAGTTGTGCATATTTCTGAACAAGTTTGGAGTAGGGCATATATTTCCATTTGGGATAAATAGGAGTGAAATGGTTGGGTTGGGTTGTAGGTGTGATGTTGTCTTTTAAGAAACTGTAAAAATATTTTCCAAAATGGTTACAACATTTTGCACTTCCACCAGCAGTGTGGGGGAAGGATAATAGCTTGACCTTCCCCAACATTTGGCATCATTAAAGTTTTCACTTTTTGCCGTACTAATGGATGGGTTGTGGTCTTTCATTATTGTTTTGATTTGCATTTCTCTTGTGACTAAGTATGTGCCTATTTTTATGTTCTTACTGACTGTTTGTATGTTTTCTTTGATGAAGTGCTCATTCAGTCCATTTGCTCTTCTCCCCGCTCCTTGGTTGTCAGTATTATCGGATAGCAAGTATTCTTTACGTATTATGGATACAAATTCCTTGTCAAAAGTACATATGGTGAACGTTTTCACCTAATACAATGCTCAGGTTGATTCTGAAGTGAGTTAAAATAAAAGTCCTTAAATTGATAGTCCTGGTTCTTAAAAGGGAAAACATTAATATTCAAAAGAAAAAATCGTCTTGATGGATCACGTTTAGGAATGGTAGCATTTAAGATAAATAGTTTCACTCATTAATTAAATAAAATAGTGCTTGATGCTAAATAATATGTAATTGTGGGGTGTCTGGGTGGCTTAGTCAGCTAACCATCTGGCTCTTAATTTCAGCTCAGGTCATGATCTCATGGTTCATGGGATTGAGCCCCACTTTGGGCTCTGGTGATAGCATGAAGCCTGCTTGAGATTCCATCTCCCCCTCTCCCTCTGCCCCTCTGCCTGCTTGCTCTCTCTCTCACTCTCTTTAAGAGAGAGAGAAAGAAAAAAATATTTAAATGAAATGTAATTGTATCCAGTTTTGGGTAATCAAATTATTAATGTATGACATGAAATACATAAGATTTGTCTATTTTTTTCTCCACATGAAGATGAGGTGGAAAAAGCAAACTTATCTTGAGTGCTGCCACAAAGTTTTCTATATTACTATTCTTTCTTTTGAATGTTGAAGTCCTTATTAATCTAGGAAAATAAAATTTAGTAAGCTAATATTTCTATTTTAAATTCAAGCATCAATTACTGGGAAAACTCAAATAATTAACAGAATGTGTAACGATATTCTAAATCAGTTAGATACTAGTCACTATCCACATCTGGAGCTAATCTTCAGCCATGAAGAAGTATACTTAATATAAATTAGCTACTGAAACCTCGGAATTTATTTCAAAACCAACATTACACTGAAAACTCACTTTTGCTATTTTACACAACTTTAACTTCATAAAATATTTTATTTTCTTTTTATAAATGCTTCTTGGATTTCTTAAGAGTTGGTGATTTTATTAGCCGGATTGTTTTATTTTATTTTATTTTAATTAATTTATTTTTTATTTTAGAGAGAGACAGAGAAAGATCCCAGGCAAAGGAGAGGGGCAGAGGGAGAGAGAATCTTAAGCAGACTCCATGCTCAGTGCAGAGTCCATCATGGGGCTTGAGCCCATGACCCTGGGATTATGATCTGAGTCAAAACCAAGAGCCAGACAGACTGAGCCACCGAGGCACCCCTGGATGGTTTTATGTTAGGTCTCTTCTTGAAATATCATTAAGAGGAAAATGAATAAATATCATGCTTATTTGTTACAATCTTGGCTCCGAATGAAGTTTTCCTCTTTCATTATTTACTATTTGACAAAAATTCATCAAGTATTCAAGTTTTCAGTATTTCAAATATCAAGAAGTAAAAAAAAAAAAAAGCAGAAAAGAAAAAATGGGCCAACTAGATGAAGAAACGTTTTCTAACCGTATAAGAAGGTGGTCAAATTTGTTTATGAAAAAGGAAAAAAAAACTAAACTGTAGAGATTCAGTTTATTAAAAAATTTTTTTGACAGTTTTATGCAGTCAATTAGGACAACACATTATTTACACTGATTGTACAGGTGAAATGCACAAGTCCTGTGGACAGGAACCAGCCATTGACCCCTAACTCAGTTGTGTTCATGGTGAATCAAACCAGCTTGCATGTGTCTGAGTTTATGCAGTTTAAAAAAATAATGTTTATTTTAGTTTTGAGAGAGAGAGACAGAAAGAGACAGAGTGCAAGCAGGGGAGGGGCAGAGAGAGAGAGACAGAGACAGAGAGACAGAGAATCCCAGGCAGGCTTCCAGCTTTCTGCACAGAGCCCAATGTGGGGCTCAAACCCATCAACTCTGAGATCATAAACTGGGACAGGGCAGACACCTAACTGACTGAGCCACCCAGGTGCCCTGAGTTTAGGCAGTTTTGAATTTGATAACACCATTGTACTTGCAAAAGAAAGCCAACTAAATGGGATCATGTGGGTTGTCTCACTCTGACTTAATGAGCCTTCATTTTGATATTGTCATCTATTCTTTTTTCCTTCCACAGCTATCTGATGCATTCCAAAGAGAACTTTTATAGTTTACCCAAATTTTTTTAGTGGTTTCATCAGGAAAATGGGCTTGCTGTGACCATGTACATTATCACCAGAAATGGAGATTATTTTTTATTTGTTTTAAATGTTGGAAATCATATGTGACTGTGTTTTAAGTATGTCCATTATACTTGTTTGAGTCATTTATCCAAAACAATTCAGTGGTATCTCCAGTGTTGGATCACACGATTTTTGGTCAATTATGATTTTTTGAAGCAAAGGGCGATTGATTTTACTGGCTTGCTTTCAGGTTAAAACAGAAGGATGACATTAAAAGAATAAAGAGCAGTATTTTTTTTTTTTGCTTTCATTACCAGCAAAATGTGTTCACTAAAGAAAATTTAGACAAAAGAGGAAAAAAACTAAAACAACAAAACTGTCTCTCATGTGTGAACATTTTGATGTATTTCTTCCATCTTTTTAAACATAGTTGTGTTTGATTTAAATCCTATGCCTGCAGAAAAATTTATAAATTATCACCCATGTGAGTCCTTACAAAGCAAACATCCTATAACTACTGCTCAAGTCAGCTATAGAAAAGTATAAAGTGCCATCACTAGTAACTTTGGGGGAGAAGTAAAGTGGTGCCTGGTGGGATTGGCTGGATGGATACTTAGCTTCTTAATTTCTTATCAGCAGGGCAACCATGTGGATACAATCCTGATATCAAAGAGTCCAGCATAAAACAAACTCAGCAATGAGTAAACATAATCAATGTATAGTAATGTAGGAAAGCAAACTGAACATTAATTTTCGATTACAATATGGCAGACTTAAATAAGAAAACAGAAAATGAGCTCAAATCGGAAGCTAATACATTAAACATTAAGGTAACAATTTTCTCAAGGCCATCATGGCATCCTTATTTCTCAGAGTGTATATCATAGGATTAAACATTGGGGTGACAATGGTATAGAAAAGAGAGAGAAACTTGTCTGCTCTGGAAGAATGTTTAGACTTGGGCCGTAAATATGTGATGATTGCAGATCCAAAGAACATCACAACAACTGTGATATGAGACGAGCAGGTGGAGAAAGCTTTGGTTCGTCCTGTTGCTGATGGCAACCTCAGAATGGTGGAGATGATTTTGATGTAAGATCCAAGTATCAACAGAAAGGGGATCGTAACAAACAGCACAGCGACTGTAAAGACTAACATCTCATTCAGGAATGTGTCCCCACAGGCCAACTTGAGTAGTGGAGGGATGTCACAGAAAAAGTGATTGATTTGGTTAGACCCACAAAATGGCAGAGAGAAAATTTGGTATGTCTGCCCTGTCTCCACTGGAACTCCAGTTATCCAGCAGGCCACTACCATCTGGACACAGACCTTGTGGTTCATAACTAAAGGATAGTGCAGAGGGTTACAAATGGCCACGTAGCGGTCATAGGCCATCACTGTCAGAAGGAGGCACTCTATGTTTCCAAGCGTAAGGACAAAACTCATTTGTGTTGCACAGGCAAACAAAGAAATATTTCTTTTCTGAGTCCAAAGGTTTGTGAGCATTCTGGGAAGAGTGACAGACACAAAACAGATTTCCAAGAAGGAAAAATTACTAAGGAAAAAATACATGGGCGTCTGAAGAGCCTGGTCAACCCTGACTATGAGAACAATGATGCCATTTCCCATCAGAATTATCACATAGACAAAGAAAAATATTACAAAAAGAAACATTTGAAGATTGGGAATATCAGAAAATCCCAAAAGAACAAATTCCATCACTGAAGTGAGATTTACTTCTGTTTTTTTCTCCATCTGTGAAAATAGTGAAATTAGTTATTTATCTTTTGGGGCTGTTTTCTAATTTTATGGACAAAAGGAACTTAGGGGAAATTAGTACATAAAATTTCTATTGTTTACTAATTTCCAGCTTTTCATATCCTGGGCATAAAGAACACAACTAATGGAGAAATTCGAAATATATCAACATAGTTAATATGTAATACAAGGTTAGAATTTGACTGAAAATGATGTGTTGCAGAATTGTTAATTTTCAATTTTTGTATGTTTGTGTCCAGAGCAAATTAATCCATTTTATCCTTTATATGTTGACAAACAGAATCCTGAGACAGAGACCTTTACATCACTTTTTCCTTGTGGTATGTTACCACCAAATTTTGAGATATATTTTTTGGTTACTTTTTAATTCTTCCAGGAAGCCTTTTTTTTTTTTTTTTTTTTTTTTTTTTTTTTAGAGAGACAGAGAGACAAAGAGAGAGAGAGAGCATGAGCAGGGAGGGACCAAGGGAAAGAGAAAGAGAATCTTAAGTGGGCTCCATGCCCCAACATGGAGACCCAGGCAGGGCTCTATCTCAAGACTGTGAGATCATGACCAGAGGCAAAGTCAAGAGTAAGTCGCTTAACTAACTGAGCCACTTAGATGCCCCCATGTGGCTTTTTATAAGTACAAGCTTGCCTTCCATTCTGTACCTCACAGCTGTAGCTCTTACTGTTTGTGTATGCACTTTATTTGAAACCATTCTGGTTTCATTTATTTATCAATATAAAATAAACAACATGGTCATCAGATGTTATAATGCAAGATCTTTTCTTTATCTTGTCCAAACATGTAGTAGATATTTGATAAATGCTTTCTGAACTATTCCTTATTAATAATGGCAATATTGAAGGAATTACATGGATAATATGATTTCTGAAACTCTGCCTAGCAAATTTATCCTCAAATGACTTGCTCACTGCCATTGGTCACTTTCATTGAAAAATTCTCATTTTAATAATATATCGGAACTGAAAAACAAAAATCATAATAGAACACTATAGATTATTATAAAATATCATTGTGAGACAGTTTCCAGAAACATCAAAGGCAGAGAATATATATTTTAGCTAGCAAGTGAGCCAGTACATTGTGATCATGAGGAATTAATGAGATCTACAGAGACTCAATTATCTATTCATGTATTGAGATATAGGTGGACAATATAGAAATTTAAACAAAAAAAGGCAATTATACCATTACATAATGTCTGGAAAAACAAAAGACAAAAATGATTTTAACTAAGTTATCATTGTGTTGATCAAGTGCTTGCAATAAGATTTCTCATTTAGTCTAAAATAATCTTCTTGAATTGAGTGTTGATTTCTTCATGGTATATTATAGATGGAGGTACTTAGGATCAAAGATTTGCATGACTAAACTATAAAAAAAAAGTTCTATTCGGGTCCTAAGATTCATAAGCATTCAGGGAAGGTAATAGATAACACTGTATAGCAGATTTCCAAGAAGGAAAAACTGCCAAGCAAATATAATGCTACATGGGAGTTGAGATCAGGGTCCAATTCTGTCAGAACTAAGGTGACATTGCCCATCAGCATAATGATGTAGACAACCAAGTACAATCCAAACAGAAACCACTGGAGATGGGGATAGCTGCAAAATCCAAGAGAACACATTCCATTAATTTGGTTAGATTTTTTGTCTGGGCATTTTTCCTGGTGTTTCACCTGTGGAAGGAAAAATCTAGCCTGTGCTTTTTACTGTACCTGCCTTGACATTGCTTGCTCTTTAGACTGACTCAAAATGTCCAGATGGGCTTTCGTGATCATTGCCGTTGTTATCAATTTAAGGATGCTACCATTTATATGTGTCCCATGCTTCCAGTTTAGATCCTGTGGCTTATCACTGTCAAACTCCCTTGAAATTTGCTTCAGGGCCATTCCATGATACTTTCTGAACACAGCCCAGGATAAAAAAAATTATACCCCACTCAGCACAGGCTCTGGAACATTGACTACACTGAGGACAGACCTATTACTTTGACATTTGGTTTTCTACTTAACTGCACTTCTTCACAACCCTATTGTATATTCCATGAATTCTCCATGCAGTAGCACTTTATCTTAAAGCGTCTTTTCACATATATTTTCAGCTACCTTTTTCAGGTTTTCACTCCTCTGTCCTTATTTGCTGATTTTGAGCATAAATGTCCCTATTATTCAGTCCAAATCACTAAATGGTTTTTAAAGATATGTTAGAATTGTTATCGTGCCCATAAGAATATCCTTTAGAAGGCTACTATGTGGAAAACGTGAGAGGATTTTATTCAGAAAAATTAACTTGAGAACATTGATTCAGATTAACAAAACAAAACAAAACAAAACTTTAAAGCAGGTTGACCCTGGGAAATCGGGACAACCAAGAGCGTGTTCATTACCTGTAGTATGCAAGGTGTGTGGGCACAGAGAGAAAAGATGGTGGCTGTCTGTCTAGTTTTACCCTCCACTCTCCTTGTTGTTCCCCCAAAACATACTCTTCAATCACTGTTTTTAAACTCACCATTCTTTAAAGATAAGGCTATCAAATCTCAGAAAAGGTAGATAGTTGACCAATTGCACAAATGTTTGTGATTGCAAGCTAGCAATTTTTTTTATGTCTGAATGCTATTTTCATGAAACTTTTTATTTATTTATTTGAGAGCAGGAGAGAGAGAGAGAGAGAGAGAGAGAGAGAGAGAGAGAAAATCACAAGCAGGATCCATGCTTTCAGTACAGAGCCTGACATGGTGCTTCATCTCAGGGACTGAGATCTTGACCAGAGCACAAATCAAGAGTCAGATGCTTAACCAACTGAGCCACCCAGGTGCCCTCCATGACTTATTATCTGCGTGATATTAAACAATTATTTAAACTTTCTAATTTTTGCTGCTTCATTTTTAAAGAAAAGAATGGGACAATATTGATAACGTTATTACCTATCAACTCACACTGATCACTTATTAGCTAGGATTAAATGATTACAATTATGATTATATTTTGTTCTTTGTACTCTCCAGGGTTATAGTGCATCGCCTAGCAAAATGATTTGTAATCGCGTTATTGTGTCCCAACTCTAGAGAGTGAATTTAAGAGGGGATCCATCATACTCAGGTATGACCCTGAGCTTGTATAGATATATCCCATGTGAGTGTCTCCTTGGATATCATACCCCCCATGTCTGTTGGCTCACCACGAGTCCCACCCAGCCCGTTCTCATGTCTCCATCCTAATGGGACTGGACATTACCTACCAAATTTAGCATCAGGGCAATGATGTAGGTAAGGAGTACAGTCCTCCGCAGATGGAAGGGATTGAATCATGGCTGCACCACAGTTACTTGTGTGACCTCAGGCCAGTTACTCAGTTCTCTCAGCTAAAAGTGAGGCAGTTGCTGTCCCAATGCTTCAGGTTATGCGAATCAAATCATTTCATATATGTAAAAACTTTAAGCAGTTTTATACAAGTTTACACATTTATACATTTATACAAGTTTTGGGTATTTTTATAAGTTTACACAAGTGCTAGTGATGATTTTTATAATTAAAAACAAAGTTTTATTCTACTGAATTTTACTCCGAGTTCTGCACAACTTGAAGAAATACCTCGTGAATACCTTCTCTATTATCACACAATTATTATACAAACACGATGAGATTTTAAAGCAGTCATCACATATTATAAAAATCCCAACCATTCAACACTCAAGTTGTAAACGCTCCGTGAATTCTCTGCCAATATATATTTTTTGTACTATTTTTTTTACCTACAGGACACATCACTGTTCAAGACTTAATGTCTCTCTTATGTAATTTGCTAAATTCCTTTCGTTTTCTTTCCTTCACTTACACTAAATTATGTGAGCAGTAAGGGCTGTAATTATTTTCTTACTTGGGATCCATATCGATCTAACAAAAATACAATATACCTAACATAGGGCTCATCATTTGATTCGACAATGAACTGATTCTAAATGGAACAATCAGTTTTAAAGGTGGGGGGGGGCGGTAGGGAGAATTAGTACAAGAAAGAACAAACGAGTCTGAGGTTTATGTATCACTTTTAAGAATGACAGTATTTAGTGTAAATAATTTCACTCTAATGACTTCAATGTCACACCCTCCAGTGCTGAATAAAACATAATTTCTAGTTGAACAAACCCAACTTTTTGACAGTCATCAAGGTAAAAGATGAAACATGTAGGATTTGCTCATGTTATTCTCATAAAGGAACAAAGTAGAAAGAGCAAATTTTCACTCTGTGTGCTCTCACAAAATTATCTATATTATTCTTCTTTCTTGTAAATATTTAAGTATTTACACAAGAAAAATAAAAATGTTCTAACACAGCTATTTTTTAAAAACTCAAGCCTCTGTTCCCTGGAAAAATCCAAATGATTGAGAGACTGGGTGATATTATTCTCAATCAGTTTGATATTGGTCATATCAACACTTTCATACCTTCTTCAGTTATGTTTGTATATTTAATATTAATTAGCAGCTTAAACCTTGTAATTAATTTTAAAAAAATTTATGTTTCTTTATTTTAAAGAGTAAAATATTCATTGGATTCCTCTAAAGTTGTAATTTTATTAACTGGATTGTTTTACTTATTTATTTATTTAACTTTTTTTTTAACATTTATTGATTTTTGAGAGACAGAGACAGAGCTCAAGCTCGGTGTGGCAGAGAGAGAGGGAGACACAGAATCCGAAGCAGGCTCCAGGCTCTGGGCTGTCAACACAGAGCCCGATGCGGCGCTTGAACTCACCAACCCCGAGATCATTACTTGAACCGAAGTCGGACGCTTAACCAACTGAGCCACCTGGATGCCCCAATTTATTTCTTTTTTTTTTATTTAAAAAATTTTTTTTTTAACGTTTATTTATTTTTGGGACAGAGAGAGACAGAGCATGAACGGGGGAGGGGCAGAGAGAGAGGGAGACACAGAATCGGAAACAGGCTCCAGGCTCTGAGCCATCAGCCCAGAGCCCGACTCGGGGCTCGAACTCACGGACCGCGAGATCGTGACCTGGCTGAAGTCGGACGCTTAACCGACTGCGCCACCCAGGCACCCCTCCCCAATTTATTTCTTTATTTTAAATGGTTATTTTATTTTGTGGGGTTGAGAGAATGTGCGCACAAGTAGGGGAAGGGCAGAGAGAGAGAGAGGGAGAGAGAGAATCCCAAGCAGGCTCCATGCTGTCAGTATGGAAATTGACTGAGCTACCCAGATGCCCCTGGATTGTTTTATTTTAAGTCTTATTAAAATATTCCCGAGACCAAACTTAAAGAATAAATGTGTACTCCTTACTAGCTCTTGGTTCAAAATGAAGTTTTCTCTATTATTTATTTACCATACTTATATATTAGTTATTGAAGTTTTCAGTATTTCAAAGAGATTTAATATTACTATTTAATATTATTATTCAACTGTAAATTATATTTAATATCAGAACTATATAATCTATATAATAGTTGTTTTAATATGACACATTTGCTATCATATATTAAATATTAGGTTTTAAATTTGAGTATATGATGAACTAAAACTTATAAAAATATGAAATAGCACATATTTACCTTTCTCATTTAGGATGATGCTGATTTTTTTTCTCACTGTAGAGGGTTTTCAATATTTATATTACTTTAGGTGAAATCACTTATTCCATCAAAGACATTCAACTACCTTTCAATTGTTCTGTTCTTTTTGAAATAAAATGCTCCTTAAGTAAAAGTTGTGTTTACCCTGTTGGATCTCTCCAAGCAGACACTTTTAAAGTTTTAGTTTAAAAGCATCACTTTGGCATTATGTGATTTATTACATTTATTTTTTTTTTCCAAAAACTCTCACCCTGCCCAAAACGCTTTCTCTTCAACCTCTCTATGGAATAGACTGTGTAACACATCTTATTTCTTACCTATGAACATGGTGCTAAGCAATATCATTTGGGATCATCCAAAATTGACACACAGCCAACTCCTACTCTACTAGGAACACTCCATCCTGAGCTTCTGTTTCTATTAAACTAGCTCTCATCACTCTTTTTTTGAACCATTTTTTAAGACTCTTGGCTGTAGTAGATGCTTTCATCTATATTCAGTGTTCTGCCTATGTAATAATCATAAATTTCCTGATGACAAATAATATTTTAACATATAACACTGATAATTTATTGACTTTTTTTCACAAGCACCAAGGCAGGCTGAGAGCTAGATGTTGGCTGTATTACACCTGGTTTAAAAAATTAATTTTGGAACCAATATGAGTATTGATAGGGGGAATATCTTTTTAGTACAACATTTTGACATCTTTCCCTAATTTCTTTTCAAGTGTGAACCCACTTTTAAGTGGAAACACTACCAAACATGTTGTAGGATAATAAATTATTTAAATTTTCTGAGGGAGTGGGAAAGATGCCAGGAAGAGAGTTGGTGTCTTTTAGGCTTTCATTCTGGAAAAGACAATGGTTTCCAAAACTGAGGTTGTTTAAGAATCCTGGCTTGAGGTGTGCGTGGGTGACTCAATTGGTTAAGCATCTGACTTTGGCTCTGGTTGTGGTCTCACGGTTGGTGACTTCAAGCCCCACATCAGATGAACTTGAGCCCCACTTTGGGATTTTCTTTCTCTCCCTCTCTTTCTACCACTCACTCTCTCTCTCTCTCTCAAAAAAATCCTGGCTTGGGATCAATTTCTCATGTCAAAAATAGAATGTTTCTTCCCCTCTTTTAATTATCTTTTTTTTCTTTTCCTTTTAAAAAATGTAGTTACATGTAAAATTCTGTTCTCTAGGTAAAAGTTTCATTGGTGAGATAAATGACATGCAAAGTGCCAGTTCTGATGAAAAATATTTTTTAACCTCTGATTATCCAATTAAAGACCAGCCCAATATTGCAAGTACAATCTTGCACACATGATTGCATTTGATGTATTTCATGACTTTATCTTAAATATCTTAACAAATGTGTTTTTCTAATTTTAACTTTTTTTCCACAATAGAATAAAAGCTACACAAAGCTGGATTTTTGTCAAGTCATTTTATGCATTCTAGGTTAGGCTTATAACCCTCTGAATATCCCTGAGTGGCCACAGTCAATACCTCATGAGACAAAATAATCACCTAGATAGGACCTACCTGAATTCTTGACCGAATACATTTACGAGAAACCATAAAGTTATGTTATTCCAAGTTAAAAGGTCTGGAGTAATTTTTTATGTAGCACTGGAATACTGGAACAGAGGCATTTCATAATTGTTACAAAACCCACTTTCTTTTTTTTTAAGTTTATTTATTTTGAGAGAAGAGAGAGTGTACATGCATGAGAGTGCATGAGCAAGAGAGGGGCAGAGAGAGAGAGAGAGAGAGAGAGAGAGAGAGAATCCCAAGTACTCCCATGCTCAGCATGGAGCCATGTGTGGGACTCTGGAATCGACCTGAGAAGAAATAAAGAGCTGGACGCCCAACCCACTTTCTTGGTAGCTTTTCTTCCATTATTTCTCTAGGTTGGCACCATGTATAGACATTTGACAATCAGTTACTATCTTTTAACATTCTGAGCTCTTAAATTATTGTCTTCACTCATTTATGTTGTTTTTGTAAGATGGTATTTCTAGAATCATACCTATTTAGATTTTAAAAGACCTAGATGGATAAATTAAGGTGTGTCAAAAATAACTAGTTCAAATAAGTACTCATCACTTAATCCAGTACTATTGAAAATGGATCAAAATGAGTTGCTGGTATTTACTGGGAAACATTTGAAGGAATACAATCAATCAAAGAAACAAACTAAACTTGGTTTTCTTAACGGTAACGTCTTGCTATTTGCTTAGACACCATAATGATTCTCTTTTCAAGTATCATCTTTCTTAACCCGGAAGACCTGGCAAAATGAATGCAATGAAAGTTTCTAGCACATTCATTTGAATTTCTATTAATATCCTGCACCAAAAGAATTAATAGTTAAGTCAAGAAATCTTAGAGAACAGGTGATTCCATATTTGAGCAATATAACTAAATTCTCTTCATATTATTTATCTGCAAAAGGATGCACCCATATTTTTTTGCATTAGTACAGAATAAGGTATAAATCTCTGGGGATGTCACTAATATGACTCAGCCATATAGTCAAGCCATTTCTATAAACAGAAAACAAGGCTAAAAAGAAGCAGAAACAGAAGAAAGAGATGCAAAAAAAAATCCTGAACTTGCTCAGGTAACTAGTTCCAATTTTTCCTAAGGGCCATCCATCTCAGCCACTTTAAAGTCTTAGGGGGTGGAAAACTTAAAAGATACATCACCACACTGAAAAACCTCTACAATAGCTTTTTGTGAAGATTCTATCGTTAATCTATTCTTAGATTAATTACAAGTTAAATTTTAAATCAAAAACAGGTAACATCTTCCTGGGGGTATAGTTCAGGGAGACAGCATTTGACTGCAGAAAGAGGCAACATCCATTTATGGAATGGTAGAACTTGTAAAAATATAAGCTAGAATCATTCAGAGGTTACTCTCCAAAGGCGTACCATACAATGTTCTTTAATAGCTGATGTCTTTTTGAAACTAATAAAAAGTACATGATAGCTAAGTCGAGGGGGAAAGGAACATGGATATTCACAAGAATTTTTTAGGGAAATAGTATGGGGACCTTAACTATCAAACAAGAGAGACTTTATTGTTCAGTACAACAGTCCCTACTCACCAGTGAATTTGTTGGGGGAAGTAGACTAGTTCACTAAATATGAGATTTGATAAAAAATTCATTTGTTATTGGCAACAGAACCACTGTGGATATATCAGAAATTCCAGCATAAAACAAGAAACTCAGAAATGAGTAAGGATAATGGATGTACACAGTTTATCCATTCACTAGCTGATGGACATTTGGATTATTTCTACTATTGGAATAGAGTGAATAAAGCTGTTATAAATATTGCAGTAAGGCTTTGTGTGTCCATATGTTTTCTTTGGTCTTGGGTGAATAACACAGAGTGAGATTTCCAGGGTATATGGTAAGTGTATATTTCACTTCATTGGAAATTGTAAGATTGTTTCCATTTTGTTTCTTACTAGCAATGGATGAGAGCTCCATTTTCTCTGTATCCTTGTAAGTACTTGCCCTTGTCATTTCTTTTCACACTTTAAAAATTCTAATCGTTATAAAAACTTAGAGTCATTTTAGTAGGTGTATGAGATGACATTGTGGTTTTAAATTATATTTCCCTAATCTCAAATGCTGTTGAACAGTTTTTCATAAACTCAGTTGACATCTATATATCTTCTATGATGATGTGTTTAAGTTTATATCCTTTTTTATTGTTTATTTTTCTTTTGTTTTCAAATTATTGGCTTTTTAGGCTTCTTTACATATTCTGCATATACGTCCTTTCTTGGATAGCTGTCTATCTTCCATTAAGCAGAAAATTTTAATTGTAATGAACGGTTTATCATTTTTCATTCTTATAGTTCATGAATTTCGTGTTTTATATACAGATTGGTGACTAACACAGGTCACGCAAATGTCTTATGCTCTCTCTACAAATGTTGTAGTATTAGATTTTAGATTAAGGTCTAAGACCTATTTCGAGACAAGAGTATGTCTCTCTTTTCACCAGCGCCACTGTCTATTAGTTTGGCTTCTTGATAAATCTTGATCTATCCAACACTATTATTCTTTTTCAAAATTGTTTTGACTACCTGATTTCCTTGGCCTTTTTGTGTAAATTGTAGAATTACCCTGTAAATTTCTGCAAAAATGCCTTTTTCATTTTAATTAGAGTTACATTGAATGTGTGGATATTTTGGAATTGCATTTACTTAATAGATCCTTTGTTCATAACTGGGCTGGCTACAAATACCATCTTTTCAATTGGAATGCCTACAAATTCTTCCTCCTTCCTCCCCCCCTTCCTTCCTCCCTCCCTCCCTTCTTTTCTTTCTTCATCTTTCCCTTTCTTTCTTTCTCTTTCTTTCTTTCTTTCTTTCTTTCTTTCTTTCTTTCTTTCTCTTTCTCTTCTTCTTTCTTTCTTTCCTTCTCTCACCCAGATTCCATGGCCAACATTCATTAACTACTAATTTAGAACCTCTGAATGTGCAGTTCAGGCATCTATATATTGTTTACAATTAGAACATTTTAAGTAAATAACTAGGTACTAATATATAGATTAGTATATGGGATCCCCAATACAATTCAAGACCGTTATATTAAACAACGCAAGAAATTCGACATGTATCTCTGTCAGATCTCTAATATTCTAATGTTATACTGTGTAAAAGATGGTCTGTCTGCACACTCCACCATATGTTTTGTAATTACTTTCTATTCATGTATATCTCTTGTACCACTTAGAAGTATACCATTTAAAATTAAATAAGTATAGTAAGCTTTATTAAATGATTTCGAAGTCTCTTATAGGTTGTGCCTTCCTATCAGTTCCTGGTGTACATATTACAGAATTTTGAGAGAAATAAACAGGTGTTATTCCCAGAAAAAGGAAACTGGAATTCAGAGAATGTAAGTCATCCACGCAATGGCACATAGCTATTTAGTATCAGAGCCAGGATTACATCCTGTAGTATTTGATTTCCTTTCCAGTTCTAGGCGTATTTTTTTTTTCCCACTGAGGATGATGTTTACCAGAGGCCAAAGTGCATTCATATAATCATCTTTCTCATGTAGTTAATTACTCCAAAAGTATTCACTTGTTCATTATGGAAAAAAATTAAGTCATCTTGTTACTTTTCTGTCCCAGAAGAGAATTAGTGTGTTTTGTCCTTAGGGCATCACCGTGGACTTCAAGAAAGGCTCAAGAACTGGGTATACAAATCCAAAGGCTTAATATTTATAGTACACCTTAACTGTGTGAGCAGCTCAGGTAAGAGGAAAAGTTTTTCGTCACTTGCAAAATATTTTAGAAGGTATGAACTCAAATCTCAAACCAGATTCTACAATTTTTAAGTTTATTTATTCACTTTGAGAGAGCAAGATTGAGGGAGAGCATGAGCAGGGGAGTGGTGGAGGGAGAAGGAGAGAGAGAATCCCAAGCAAGCTCTGTGCTGTTCGTGTAGAGCTGGACCTGAGGCTCTATCTCATGAACAGTGAGATCATGGCATGATTTTAGTTTCCCAGATTGACTTTTTTTTTTTAATTTGGGACCAATATTTTCGTCTTTTAAGCTTCTATCTCTGAAAGTGAAATTGGCTAAATGTAAAAACAATCAGTTCTTATTTCCTTAAATAATAGTTGACAGAAGGCCTGTTTGACGAAGAGCCATCTTGGATGAAGTAAATGCACCTCATATTTTTTTGCCCATCATTCTTCCAGCTCCCTACGGTGAAGTACATAATTGCTCTAATGGAGCATTATTTGGAGTAAGATATAACTTCATTCATAAACTACCTACTTGTCCTACACATGTGATCAGATATCAAGAGTTATGGAAAATTATTATGGACAAAATTAGGAGGGGGATTTATTGTCAGCATACAATTATCTTGCTGATATGCTCAAAGTCAGAATGCAGTGACAGAGTGGCACCCGGGTGGCTCAGTTGGTTAAGTGTCTGACTTAGGCTCAGGTCATGATCTTATTCTTCATGGATTTGAGCCCCATGTGGAGCTCTGTGCTGACAGCTCCAAGTGGGGAGCCAGCTTCAGATTCTGTGTCTCCCTTTCTCTCTCTGCCCTTCCCCTGCTTGTGCTCTCTGTCTCTCAAAAATAAATAAACTTTAAAAGAAACAAACAAAAACAATGTAGTGACAGAGACGCATTTTAAGATGTCTGATACCATAGAATATTGGCATTCATTGGGGTTAGACTTATGAGAATGGTATTTAATTTTTTTTTTCTTAACGTTTATTTATTATTGAGAGACAGAGAGAGATAGAGCATGAGCATGGGAGGGACAGAGAGAGGAGAAGACACAGAATCTGAAGCAGGCTCCAGTCTCTAAGCTGTCAGCACAGAGCCCGACGTGGTGCTCCAACACACGAACTGTGAGATCATGACCTGAGCCGAAGTCAGACACTCAACCGACTGAGCCACCCAGGCGTCCTTGAGAATGGTATTTTAATATGTAAGTGTCATATAACACATATATGCCTAAGAAAAGAAGAAATACTCAGGATCCTTTCATTGCTCAATGCTTTGATAAAAAATGATTTTATAGGGGCACTTGGGTGGCTCAGTCGGTTGAGCGTCCAACTTTGGCTCAGGTCATGATCTCACGGTCTGTGAGTTCGAGCCCCACATCGGGCTCTATGCTGACAGATCGGAGCCTGGAGCCTGCTTCAGATTCTGTGTCTCTACTCTCTCTCTCTCTCCCTCCCCCACTCACTCTTTGTCTCACTTTGTTTCTCAAAACTAAATAAATGTAAAAAAAATGGTTTTATAACTCTCTATTTTTCTGTAGTTAAATAAAATTTAGAAGTCATATTTCATATGTATGCATCTCTCACATATAACAAACACTTGAATTTAATTTAGTGCATCTCATACATAAACACTCTGTAATCACATCATGTTCATGTAGTTGAACAAGACAGCCACAGAAATTTTGGTCAATCTTAGTTATTCTTCGGTCAGGAGGATAAAGTTACTTGTCTAAGGTCTTACTAGGTGTTAAATCTGAGATTTTAATTCAGGGTTTTAGAGTCCAAGCAAATATAATGTTCTCTATCTTCCATAAGTGTGGTATTTCAGACACATAGGTAAAGGTTAGAATTGTAGTGAAGTTGGAATTTCCCATATGTACGTCAGTCAACATGTATTTTTTAATAGATTCTTTTACTAGACCACCTATTCGTACATTTTTCAAAATTTGGTTGCGTATTTTAATTTCTTTTCACCATGCTTCTTTCTATCTGCTTAATTCCTACATGTGTGTTTTTCATGAGTAATATATGAGTTGTATGAATTAACACAGAAGTCAATATTTAACTTAATTACATTGTTTTGCTCTTTATTTCTCTAAGGATCAAGTATATATATATATATATATATATATATATATATATACACACACATATATATACACATATATACATATATATGTATATATATATCAAGTATATATATCAAGTATATATATATATGCATATATATGTGTGTATATATATATGTGTGTGTATATATATTTGGTCTGGTAAACCCACATTTATTAATTTTTTTAATATTTTGTTTTGAGAGAGAGACAGAGCATGAACAGGGGAGAGGCAGAGAGAGAAGTAGACACAGAATCTGAAGCAGGCTCCAGACTCTGAGCTGTCAGCACAGAACCTGATGTGGGGCTTGAACCCATGAACCATGAGATCATGACCTGAGCCGAAGTCGGATGCTTAATCAACTGAACCGCCCAGGCAGCCCTGGTAATTCCACACTTAAAAAGCTGTTCATTCTATGTACAAGCAATTTTTTCACATGAATCTGGGAGGAATTTCTTTAGGGAAAATAAAGTAATCTAGATTTCTTTTCCTTCTGATGATACTTTTAATTTTATCATTCTCTACTTGATATAATATAGTATATTGTATATACTATACAGTATATATGCTTGATATAATATATAATCATATATAATATAGTCTCAACATAACAAAAATATAGTGTGTTTTATGTTAGGAATATAGATCATTTGTAGGTCACTGAATTCAACCTAGTCCTTTGCACCACAAATTTTTCACTCCTTTATCAATTTTGGTCTATGACACGCTGAAGAAAAACAACAGTCACCATCCTGAAATCTTGCTCCTAAATATGGTAGATGCACTATTTCATTTTGCTTCAGTGATGGAGGTTTTCAGTCCAGATACTGATGACTCTTCAGCATTTTGTTTGTTCTACACTTTCCTTTCTTCATACTTCACTGAATGAGAAACAGTTTGACAGCATAGAAAAATAGACCAGGAATTTGGCTTAAAAGATTTTGGCTTACGTGGTGATTGTATTCTCTTAGCAATAACTTCAATAAACAATTTTATTATCTATTATCAGTTGATATTTATTTTAGAGTAAATATAGAGACTCCATGTAAGTAACTATAACATGGTAAAGGAATGGCCATGAATTAGTTTTCATAGGAATGTGTCTCAAAACACAACTCCAGGACTTTGCAGGGATGATAACTATACATGTCGAGAAAAGTCTTGAATTAATATTAAGTTAAAATTTGAAAAACAATAACAGTAAAATAAACTATGGAAGCCAAACCTGGGCAACTTCCTGTCAGGTGTTTCAAGAAACAAAACTGTAAACAAACAAGGAAACAACAACAACATGACTCTGGTTTTGTTTGCAAACAAAGTGCATGTAGCTCCATTAGATCTTCCATTCTGTTCACTACTATTCTAGAAATACTAATGAAATGAGATAACAATTAGAAAACAGAACATCAAATAGTTATTTGGAAAAGGCTGCCTCATCTAACAAATTGGATAAGTCCAACTTATTCCATTTTCTGGTAACCTGGGAACATTTTGTCATTGGTTTTGTCATTCAAACCCAATCCAATCTTGTGATGTAAGTGTATTTGCTCCCATTTTACCAACTGTGCACGTTAAGGAAAGGCATTCCATGCATGTCGTAGAATATCTGGGATCAGTACTCAGAGTACTCAGCTCTGTGCTTCATATTATAATATTTTTTGTATTCAAAATTCCTATATTTATTTATCTTTCTGAATTTTAAGATGATGTAATATGAAACTAAGGGGCATTAAATTTAGCAGAAAATAAACTAGGAATCGAAGCACAAGAAGTGCCACTATTTTTCACATGGCAAGTGTAGCCAACAATGAAATGAAATAATTTATTTAATTTGCTTGAACAGGGTGATGCATCCACTTGGACCCAACTTCTTCATTGCTGCCTATTCCTTGACTGCCAAAGTATCAATATGTCCTTCTAAGAAATAGACATGAGGCTATGATTGAGTAGATTGCATTTTCCAAGAAAAAAAAAGACGTATTGTCTTTAAAACCTGTAAATAAAATCTGAAATGTCAGCAGTGCCATCAGATTTAGATTTATACAGGATTCAGATGGAAAATGTGACTGAAGTTACGACATTTATATTGATGGGCTTCACAAATGATTTTAAGCTGCAAGTTTTCCTATTTTTCCTATTTCTAGCAATCTATCTTTTTACGATGATGGGAAATTTGGGAATGGTTTTATTGGTCATTGGGGATTCTCGGCTCCACAATCCTATGTACTATTTTCTGAGTGTCTTATCATTCCTGGACGCCTGCTACTCTTCAGCTGTCACCCCAAAAATGTTAGTCAATTTCTTGTCAGAGAATAAAGCCATTTCCTTCCTTGGATGTGCAGCACAGATGTTTCTCTTTGTTACTTTCGGAACCACGGAATGTTTTATCTTAGCTGCAATGGCTTATGATCGCTATGTAACAATCTACAACCCTCTGCTGTATTCAGTTAGAATGTCACCCAGGGTCTACGCGCCGCTCATAGTTTCCTGCTATGTTGGTGGCTTGCTGCATGCTACTTTACACACCGTGGCTACTTTTCGTCTATCCTTCTGTGCATCCAATGAAATTAAACATGTCTTTTGTGACATCCCTCCTCTTCTCGCTATTTCTTGTTCGGACACTCACATAAACCAACTGCTAGTCTTCTACTTTGCGGGATCTATTGAGATATCCACTATCCTCATAGTCCTGGTCTCCTATGGTTTTATTCTGTTGGCCATTCTGAGGATGCATTCCGCTGAAGGGAGGCGGAAGGTCTTTTCCACGTGTGGCTCTCACCTAACCGGAGTATCAATTTTTCACGGTACGGTTCTCTTCATGTATGTGAGACCTAATTCCACCTATGCTTTGGATCATGATATGATAGTGTCAGTATTTTACACGATTGTGATTCCTATGCTGAATCCCATCATCTATAGTTTGAGGAACAAAGATGTGAAAGATGCAATGAAAAGAGTGTTTGGTAAAAGCTGGTTTGCCAATAAAGTATACTTTTCACACTAAACGTTAGATTGAAAGAAATGAAAATTAATGGAACTGTCTTCAGACAAAAAGCTATGATTCAAGTGATTTGTTTTCATTAATTAGTGTATTTCTGTTATTTTGGGACATTTTTAAATAAAGATCATAGTCAACTCACCACCAAAGCAGTTTTTACACAAGCAGAAACTGTCATCCATTTGCTTCTGTGAAATTGAATAAAGGGAAACTCATTTAAGATGGGAATCAAGAGGCCAGCAGGGAGAGCACTTACGTCCTTCCACTTGTGGTCAACAGAACCAAAAGGAAGAGATGTATCTTGTATTCCCAAAAGGATGAATTCTAGACTTTACTACCCCAGCAAGAGGAAGAAAGGTTTCCTCCTCCCCTGACTACAGCCCAGCCAGCCAAGGACTGTCACAACCCATGCAATGCAAAACCACTATACTTGAACTCTCAACTTACTCCTAAAGACTTTTGTTTACAAGAGCCCTTCCCAACTCTGTCTTTTATAAAAGAGTTGTCCTTCTCCTCTTTCTCTGGACTTTCCAATGTTTTTTTACCATAGCTTGCATGGCCCAAAGTACAATTCTCTGCTACACTGAATAAACCCATTTTGCAAGTAAAATAATTGACTGTTTTATTTTTAAGTTTAGCACTTCTTAATAAAATTATACATATATATATTACACTATGTTTAAACATATATATCCACAGATATACGTGCATGTATATATATATATGCCATATTGGTTGTATTGTTTTGCTAGGGCTGCATTGCAAAGTACCACGGACAGGTTGCTTAAACAAATATATATATTATTTTATCACAGCTCCAGACATGAGAAGCCTAAGGTCAAGGTGATGCCAGTGTTGACTTCTCCTGAAGCCTCCCTCTTACATTTGTAGGTGGACAGTTTTCATTCATTCATTGTCTCTGTGATTTTTTTTTTCTCATGTCAGTGTCTTAATCTCTTCCTGTAAGATTAACAGCATAGGCAATACAACGTCATTTTAAGTTAATTACCTCCTCAAAGATCCTGTCTCCATGTACAGTTACCTTTCTGAAGTATTAGGAGATAAGATTTCAACATACAGGTATTGGGTTTATTTACACACACACATACGCGTGCACACTCATGGAATCCCATGTATGTGTATCTTTACACTAAATTGTATAATATTATCTTCCTTCTCCCTATAATGCAAATTGGATAATCTGTCATAGTTTCAGTTATAAGCAAACATTATACTTCTGTCTGACAAGCTTGAGCAAATGCCGCCTCATTCATAGCAAAACCACGGCTCGCATAATCCCAATCTGCTTTTCAAGGATTCATTTGCATCTGAGTCCAGATCAAGCCCACTGATCTAACCTTAAATCTGTCCATTGGTGGCAATCTAATCCCAGCCTATGATTCCAGGACCACAGCTAATGTGTTCAAATCCCTGGTGGCATTACCATGCTGTGGTGAGGATGCATTTCTCCCCCTTTTAATACGTCATGCAGAGCATGGACATAAATCTACTTTTGCTTCCTTATGGAACACGGAGAGCAGACACTAGCATTAATCAAAATTATACCTAAACTCAAGAATGACAAAAGACAGGCACCATTCAGGATAAGATACAGCCAGCTGGCAGGTTTGGCTGTTTACACCAAGCCCCAACCCATCCTAATAGGTTTCCCTAGAGGCTTGGTTCAGACTCAGCTTTGGCTCTGTTTTCCTACCACCTTGTGATGGCCTTGAAGATGCTGCCACCTCTCAGTGCCCGGGCCCAAGATCCAAGGTACAGAAGAGAGTCTCTACCATGCACCTGTTTAGCCCTGCTTTCAGCAGGCTTTATTTGCATTGCAAGGATAGATCTCCTTCAAAGTTAGCTATAGGGACACCTCAGAGACATTGTGGGTGCAGTTCCAGACCACAGTAATGAATTGAATATTTCAATAAAGCAAAATAAACTAAATAAATATTAAAATAATAGTAATAAAAATACTTTATT
This sequence comes from Lynx canadensis, assembly GCF_007474595.2. Classification (NCBI taxonomy): domain Eukaryota; kingdom Metazoa; phylum Chordata; class Mammalia; order Carnivora; family Felidae; genus Lynx; species Lynx canadensis. The sequence goes on from NC_044312.2 coordinate 101,451,913, forward strand.
GCTAAAAAATGCTAGCCATCATCTCAACTCTCAACAAGCCATAATCTTTTTGCTGGTGGATTCTTGTCTCAGTGTTCATGGCTTCTGACTGATCAGGGTGCTGTGCTGAAGGCTGGGGTGGCTGTGGCAATTTCTTAAATTAAGACAACAATGACATTTGCTGCATCAATAGACTCTTTCTTTCAGTAATGATCTCCCTGTCACACGTGATGCTGTTCGTTAGCATTTACCCACAGTAGAACTTTCCAAATTGGAATCAATCTTCACAAAACCTGCTGCAGCTTTATCACCTATGTTTATGTACTGTTCTAAATCTTTTGTTGTCAATCCAACAATCTTTAAAGCTTCACCAGGAGTAGCTTCCATTTCAAACAAAACAAAGCAAAACACATTCTTTATTCATCCATGAAGAACATATCCCATTCGTTAGTTTGATCATGAGATGGCAGCAATTTAGTCACCTGTTCAGGCCCCTCCTCTCATTCTGGCTCTCTTGCTATTCCCTCCACATCTGCAGTTACTTCCTTCATCAAAGTCTTCTTTTAAAATTTTGTTAAAGTTTATTTATTTTTGAGAGACAGAACATGAGCGGGGGAGGAGCAGAAAGAGAGGGAGACACAGGATGCGAAGTAGTCTCCAGGCTCTGAGCTGTCAGCACAGAGTCGCATACGGGGCCAGAACTCACAAACCACGAGATCATGACCTGAGCTGAAGTCAGATGTTTAACAGACTGAGCCACCCAGGTGCCCCTAAATTTTTCTTTTTAAAGTGTTTATTTATTTTAGAGAGAGAGAGAGCAAGAGAGAGAGAGAGAGAGAGAGAAGAGAGAGCATGCAACATGTATGAATGGAGTAGGGGCAGAGAGAGAGGGGACAGAGGATCCAAAGTGGGTTCTGCACTCACAGCAGAGGGCCTGAATCAAGACTCGAACTCACGAACCATGAGATCATAACCTGAGCTGAAATTGGACGCTCAACCAACTGAGCCATCCGGGTGGGCCCCTACACGAAAGTCTTGAATCCCACTACTTCCTCTACTAAAGGCAGAATGGTGAGTCCTATTCAGAAGGTTTTTCAGTTTACTTTTCCCAGGTCCATAAAAGAGATCCCTATCTACGGCAGCTATCACTTCACAAAATGCATTTCTTAGATAATAAAACTTGGAAGTTATAATTATTACTTGATCCATGAGCTGCTAAATTGTCTTAGCAGGCATGGAAACCACACTAATCTTGTCCATCTCCATCAAAACTCTCAGATGATCAGATGCATGGTCAATGGGCAGTAGTAGCTTGAACGAAATTTTTTTTTTTTTTTTGAGTGGTAGGTCTCAACTGTAGGCGTAAAATAGTCAGTAAACCACGTTGGAAACAGATGTGCTGTCATCCAGACTGTGTTGTCCCATTTCTAGGGCACAGGGAGAGTAGATTTAGCATAATTAGCATAATTCCTAAGGGCCTTAGGACTTTCAGAATGGTAAATGAGGACTGGTTTCAACTTAAAGCGAGCAGCTGCACTAGCCCCAAATGAGATAGAGTCAGCCTGTCCTTTGAAGCTTTGAAGTCAGGTATTGACTTCTCCTCTCCCGCTGTGAAAGTCCTAGATGGCATCTTCTTCCAGTAGAAGGCTGTTTCATCTCCGGTGAAAAATCTGTTGTTGAGTGAGGCCACCTTCATTAGTATCTTAGCTGGATCTTGTTGGTAACTTGCTGAAGCTTCTTTATCAGCTTCTGTTGCTTTACCTTGCCCTTTGATGTTATGGAGATATTTTCTTTCCTTTAACCTCATGAACCAACCTCTGCTAGCTTCAGACTTTTCTTCTAGTTTTACCTCTCTCAGCCTTCATAGAACTGGAGAGAGTCAGAGCCTTGCTCTCGGATAAGCTTTGGGATAAGGGAATGTCGTGGCTGGTTTGATCTTCTATCCAGACAACTAAAACTTTCTCCACGTCAACAATAAGGCTGTTTCACTTTCTTATCATTTCTGGGTTCAATGGAGAAACACTTTTAATTTCCTTTAAGAACTTCTCTTTTGCATTTACAAACTTGGCTGTTTGGTACAAGAGGCCTACCTGTCAGCCTATTTTTGGCATTAAGCACACCTTCCCCACTAAGCTGAATCATTTCTAAGCTTTCTATTTAAAGTGTGATTTTTTTTTTCACTTGAACACTTACAGGCCATTGTAGGATTATCAACTGGCTTAATTTCACTATTCTTGTGTCTCAGGGAATAGGGAGGCCTGAGGAGAGGAAGAGAGAGAGGTGAACGACCAGTCGGTGGAGCTTTCAGAACACACAGTACATTCATTGGTTAAACTTGCCTTCTTACATGAGTGCAGTCATGGAACCCCAAGACATCAAAGTTGCTGACCACAGATCACCATAACAAGTGTAATAATAATGAAAAAGGTTGAAATATTGTGAGAGTTACCAAAATGTGACCCAGCTTTGTTAAAATTATATGATGATGACCTTGATAATTGTTTCTTAGCATTTGTTTTTCTTTTCTTTTCTTTTCTTTTTTTCCTTTAAGTTGAAGTTTTATGCCAGGGAGGAATCATAGGGAAGTTGTGTTATATACACTCTTTTATTCCTTCTAAAGAACTCTGGTGATAAATGCAGTACGGTAATGGAGAAGGTGAAGGGGGGAGTGGAGGTATTCTGTATTTTCAAAGGAATATTATGGGAGGCCTGCTGGGAATACCCAAGGGCCTGGAATGGTTGGTGCCCAGAGGTTTACAGAATCCGGAATGGTGTGGAGGAAACAGATATGGGAAGAACAGTATTGACTAATAGGAGTTTTATCAAATTTTGCTTCTTTAATGTTCAGATTTACTCTTTCCTGTCTTCCTACACAGCTATTTCTTTGTCATTAAGACACTGGAAAGTTTCTTTTAAAAAAAAAGAAAGAAGGGACATTGCTGATTTCTACTTCAAGAAGGGAGGGAGAGATAAGAAATGTAACTCACACAGCCCAGAACTAACATTTTTTTAACGTTTATTTATTTTTGAGAGACAGAGACAGAGCACGAGTGGGGGAGGGGCAGAGAGAGAGGGAGACACAGAATCCAAAGCAGGGTCCAGGCTCTGAGCTGTCAGCACAGAGCCCAACGTGGGGGTCGAACTCTGGAGCCATGAGATCATGACAAGAGCTGCAGTTGAATGCTTAACCAACTGAGCCACCCAGGTGCCCCACCAGAGCTAACATTTTGATAGTTTTATATAAAACTCATTTCAATTACCCAAAACTGTTATCTCTTTCTCCCCACATTTGCATCATTTCTATACATTTAAAATCTATATGTACAAATTACCATCAAGTCTTCTAATTAACATTACAAGAGTAAAGTAGATTAGGTAACATTCTGGAGGAAGACTGGATCCTGGAAAGGAGATAATGTGGCCCCCTTTTCCATATGTGAATTCAGCTTTAGGGAATAGCTGATGACTCACCAATAAAAAACAGATTGTGAATTACCTGTAACACGTCAACTGTACTTAGTACCATTGGATTCAAATCCTTCCTTTCTTTACATGACCTCACCTGATTAGAAGGTGATTACTAATCATGAGCAGATAAAATATCAGTAGTTCAACTTTTATTATTTGTCATCCTTTCCATGTAACAAAGTTAACTAGATGTCTAATATTTTTCATATAATATGTTGGGACTGGAGATAGAAAAATGAATAATCTTTCTGTGAAACAGAAAATGCTGGCCATATTCTGGAATCTTACCAAAAAGCAGCAGCAACAGCACCTTTAATAACTCCTATGTGTTGTTTTAAATATTTCAATACTTTGGATTAAATGTGGGATTAATATACTGCTTAAAAATAACAACTGGCTCAGTAGGTTAAGTGTCAGACTCTCGATTTTGGGTCAAGTCATGATCTCATGGTTCATGAGTTTGAACCCAGCATCAGGTTCTGGGGCTGACAGCACAGAGCCTGTTTGGGATTCTCTCTTTCCCTCTCTCTCTCTGCCTGTCCACCACTCATGCTGTCTCTCTCTCTCTCTATCTCTCAAAATAAATAAATAAACATTAAAAAATAACTGCTGAGTTTATTTAATATGAGATAAGAATATGGCAACACTTCAATAGAATAATTAAGAGTCCTGGAAAAATTGGAGACGAACCAACATGAATGGATGGAGACTGTGATAAATAAGAAAATAGATTTTACAAAGCTATGTTTTTAAGTCATATTACAACCCATTTTGGTAAGAATTTTTTGAGTGCCACCAAAACATCTTTGTTTCTCAGACAATATATTATGGGATTAAACATTGGTGTCACAATGCTGTAAAAGAGAGAAAGAAATTTGTCCATTCCTGTTGAATGGCTGGACTTTGGTCTCAAATATGAAATGATGCCCGATCCAAAGAATAAAGCCACAACCACAAGGTGGGAAGAACACGTAGAGAATGCCTTGGCTCGCCCAGCGGCTGATGGCAGCTTCAGGATGGTTGAGATTATTTTCACATAAGATCCAAGAATCAACATAAAAGGAATAGTGACAACTAGAACAGCAACTGTATAAACCAATATCTCAATCGTAAAAGTATCCCCACAGGCAAGCTTAAGTATTGGAGGTATGTCACAGAAAAAGTGATTCAACTGATTGGACCCGCAGAAGGGTAGAGAGAAGATTAGGTAGGTGAACCCTATGTGTACTGGAATTCCAGTGATCCAACAGCCAGCTGCCAATTGGATACACAGCCTACTGTTCATGATGAGAGGGTAGAGTAAGGGGTTGCAAATGGCGACATACCTGTCGTAAGCCATTGCAGTCAAAATAAAGCACTCGGTGGCTCCAAAGACCAGAAAGAAATACATTTGTGTAGCACAGGCCAGAAAGGAAATACTTCTACTTTGTCTACAAAGATCTGTTAATAATCTGGGGACAGTGACTGACACATAACATATTTCCAAGGAAGAAAAGTTCCCAAGGAAAAAATACATGGGAGTCCGGAGGGAGGGATCAATCTGGGTTATTATGATAATGAGGCTATTTCCCATCAGAATAATCACATAAATGATCAAAAACACCCCAAAGAGAAACTCTTGGAGGTCAGGAACATCAGAAAAGCCAAGCAGGATGAAATCCATTAATGTAGTGTGATTCCCTCGTAGAGGATATTGTCCTTTAGATTCCATCTACAAAGAAAATGATTTCAAGACTTAGAATTCTCTTCAACTGCTGGGCCCATTGCAGAATGGGACATATTAAATAGATGATTTCAAATCCACTGACAAAGGATAGATATCCAATTTTTCTGTTTTTTGTTTTCTATTGTTGGTGATATATTTCAAATCCAACATCTCCAAATTCCAGTATATAAAAACAGAAAGTAATCTTAAACACTAATCTTCCTGCTGCTATTAATAACATATATAAATGGATAACACAGCAAAATAAACAACAATAAAATAAAAACAAAACGCATCAGGTAGCCTATTCTTAGGATAAGAACTGCACTAATTAACACAGGACTTTCTCTAATGAGGAATGTGTCTCTTTCCTGATTGATCTGGTATCTACAGTACTTTATTTGTATTTTTTCTGCCTAACACCTTCTTTTTTTAATGTTTATTTATTATTGAGAGAGAGAGAGAGTGAGAGAGAGAGAACACACATAAACAGGGGAGGGGCAGAGAGCAAGGGGGACAGAAAATCTGAAGTGGTCTCCATGTTGAAAGCAGAGGGCCCAATGTGGGGCTAGAACCTGCAAACCACGAGATCATGACCTGAGCTGTAGTTGGATGCTTAACCGACTGAGCCACCCAGGTGTCCCTGCCTAGCACCTTCTAATTTCCAATCAATTTGTATGATTCTTTCATGTTTGGTTTGACGTTTCCTCTGTGAACTCCATCTCAGATAACCACAGGGCAAGGTGGTCAGTAGGACTGCATAGCCAGGCCCTGCCTCAGGTCAGTCTTGGCTGCTCGCTAACTGGGAAAGAGACTTAGAATCTGATCAGGAAAATAGGGAATATTTCCCAGATTCCATCATAGAAAAAGACTTCATTTAACATACCATATACAGTTGTGTTAGAAATCATGTACCATACATAGTAACTGTCATATGTTCGGAATGTAAAATAAATTATATAAGATTTTAATGTAATACGTCCTTAACCCTACCATGCCTCTCTCCAAAATCTTAATAATTCTGTTTATATTCCAAATGTTAGGACTTTAGGAATAATCAGATAAGTTTAGGGCTTTTATGGAGTAATTAAACAAGGAAAATGGAAAATAAAAGGTGTGAGGGAATTTGATCTTAGGGTTGACACATCTAATGCCAGACAAAATGTGAAATCTGTTTTTGTATACCTTACTTTTACCTCTAAGTATGCGTTTCTGAATATATAATTAATATACAATATACTTTTCATATAAATTATAAACATATCAATCGATACATATTTTTAATATATATTATAGCTTACTTTGAATAAATACTGTGTATTATGAATATATACAGTTGACCCTTGAAAAATGCACCAATCCCATCCCAGGCAGTCAAAAATCTGGATATAACTTTTGACTCCCTCAAAACTTAGTTACTAACATAAACAGTCAATTAGCTCATGTTTTGTATGTTATAGGTATTATATACTGTAGTCATACAATAAAGTAAGCTAGAGAGGGACGCCTGGGTGGCTCAGTTGGTTGAGCGTCTGACTTTGGCTCAGGCCATGGTTTCATGGTTTGTGAGTTCAAGCCCTGCGTCGGGCTCTGTGCTGACATCTCAGATCCTGGAGCCTGCCTCATAGTCTATGTCTCCCTGTCTCTCTGCCTCTCCCCCTCGTGCATACTCTCTGTCTGTCTCTCAAAAATAAATAAATATTTTAAAAAATAAGGTAAGCTAGAGAAATAAAATCAGAAGAAAAAGAAAACACATTTATAGCATCTACTGCAAAAAAACCCCACATACAGTGAACGAGTGGACCCATGCGGTTCAAACTGTTATCCAAGGGTCAGCTGTCTTCTAAATATCTACAGCTGACTAACCACCGGGAAGCACAGCACTAAATGCACTGTAGATGGATTCTACCCCGCTTCTTCAGTAAGTAAGCATTTTTAGACCACCTAAGTTTGCTCTCTCTGCCACCACCCTGCATCCAGAGACACCGCATCACTTTTTGTGATTTTCAGCTAGCTTTCATTAATGCCAAACTGTGACCTTTTACGAAGATGGTCACAGACTCCGAGACCCGTATTGCCATGAGTTTTGAGTCTCTTCCTCAGTTTCTCAGACTCCAAATTTGCCTTCCTTTTCCTCCAATACAACCCCCCTTTCTTCTTTTAAGACCCGGCTCCTCCCACCTCGGACAGATCCCACAAGACTGAAGCAATTTACAATTTATACTTGGCCTATCTGACTTTTCACACGTCCTCAGTGCCTCCCTCCTTAGTTCAGTGAATCCTCTATTCTGACTTTAATTTTTCACAGCATACCCTGAAGATAAAAGCCCTCTCCTGGTTCCTCTCTGTTTATGGCTCAGAGCAGTCAAGAGGAGGGACAAGGACCTGGACGTTTCAGGTTCAAATAATATGTTCTATAAACTGGGACTGAGCGCATGCTCCCCACATCCTCTCTTGCCATCATCTCTACCTTTATTTTGCTGATCTCTCCTTCTTTGTTTTCTCCTCTTTTCACACTTTGGCAGTTATCTCCCCGGTTTTATATCTTCTCAAAAGTTTCATGATTTTATATCATCTTTCTTATATATTTCTTTCTTCAGAAGTTCCTCAGAAAAAAATATTGCAATAGAAAAACAATTGAATTTTCAGTGACCCAGATATGTTTGATGAACATATATTATATAGGAACAAATATATACAGGAACAAATATATACAGGAACAAATTATATATATATATATATATATATATATATATATATATATATTGTGTGTGTGTGTGTGTGTGGTTTATTATGAATAAATCCTGAGTGTATTCAATACAAAGTATAGTGAGGATACTAATGGTAAATAACATGAGCTCAGTTTCCGTCTGTACAGAGCCTACAGAAGTCAGCAGTCAGGTGTTCCTGGGAATGTGCAATCTATGTAGAGAGAAGTACGAGGTGTTAGAGTGTAAGACAATTTCTTAAAAAATGTTTTTAATGTTTTTGTTTATTTATATTTTTTAAATAAAAAAAATTATGTCTATTCATTTTTGAAAGACAGAGAGAGACAGAGCACAAGCAGGGGTGGGGCGGAGAGAAAGAGGGACACAGAATCTGAAGCAGGCTCCAGGCCCCAAGCTGTCAGCACCAGAGCCTGATGCAGGGCTTGATCTCAGGAACTGCGAGATCATGACCTGAGCCAAAGTTGGACGCTCAGCCAACTGAGACACCCAGGTGCCCATGTTTTTATTTTTGAGACAGAGAGAGACAGAGCATGAGCAGGGGAGGGGCAGAGAGGGAGGGAGACACAGAATCCAAAGCAAGCTCCAGGCTCTGAGCTGTCAGCACAGAGCCTGATGCGGGGCTCGATCTCACGAACCGTGAGATCATGACCTGAGCCGAAGTCGGATGCTTAACCGACTGAGCCACCCAGGTGCCCCAACAATTTCTTAAGGAAGCGACATCCAATTTGAGAGCTCAGCAGATTCTAATGCATAGAATCATTGCATTATTTTCACTTTTAAGAAAAAAATAAATAAAACACTCTAGGAACAAAATGCCCTCGTGTACTTATTCAGTTTCATATTCCAGTAGCTAGCCAAGGGCTTACATGGGTGAACGGTTTTTAAATACTTCCTCACAGGTAATGGCAAAAATGATTTCCCATTGATTTCAGCAAGCTGTAATCAACTAGATTCAAGTTCACTGAAAACAGAACTTGATATTGAGTGCCCTACAATTCAAATTTGATATAGTCTGGTGATATGTCTTTATTTAAAGGATCAGAGCTCAACTTTCCTTGGTTGGAAATATAGGCTGTAATGATATCATGTAGTTTGAAGGGTTGTTTGTGGAGTAAGTAACATAGTTTAATCACTGTACTTAAAATAAGTGATAGTTTGATTAAGCGTTTTTATGATAATGATCATACTTATTGTATTCATTATTATGATTTTAACAGACATCCTTTTTCTTTCTTTTGAACTTTGCTCACCTTCTGTCCTGCCCTGAAATAATCTTTTCTTAATCTAATGGGGGAAAGAATGAATGTACAGGGTAGTGTTCTGGCAGGAAAACCGAGTTTGAAATTAGTGAACTCTTCCTGCTGTATAGATCTAAACCAGAAGCAAAACCTATGGAAAAATTTTTAAAAAACATTCTAATTTAATGGGCTTTCATTTTTAGTTTTTTCCCCCATCTGTGCCAGGGTTCTGTACTTTAAGCAAATAAGTGAAGTAGACTTGTGTATGTAAATACAGGAGAAAAATTAAATGTGAAAGTCTAACTCAAATCCTATTTAATATATGAAAGCATCCTCAGAGATAACTTCCTTTGATTATTTTCCTTTCTGAAACTGATATATTCTCTTTATTAACAATTAATGGTAGGGGCGCCTGGGTAGCTCAGTCGGTTAAGCGTCCGACTTCAGCTCAGGTCATGATCTTATAGTTCGTGAGTTCAAGCCCTGGTCGGACTCTGTGCTGATGGCTCAGAGCCTGGAGCCTGCTTCCGATTCTGTGCCTCCCTCTTTCTCTGCACTGCCCCCACCCACTCCAGCTCATGCTCTCTCTCTCTCTTCTGAAAAATAAATAAAGCAAAAAATAAAAAAAAAAAAACAAGTAATGGTATTTTGCAGTCTCATTATGGGAAGTTCAGTTCTTCCTTTACCAACGTTTCTATTTTAGCAGGAATGAGCATAGCTATACAGAGTGGAGAGTCCTGATTATTTGAAACTATTTTTTACTGTTAACAAGTTTGGAACATTTATTATGTGTGAACCACCCTGTTAATGGCTTTCCCCATGTAATTTCATTTAATTGCATTCTATAAATTTTTTAATGATTATTTTTGCAAGAGAGAGAGTGAGTAAGTGCATGAGAATGCTGGGGGGGGGTGGGGAGGGGCAGAGAGAGAGGGAGACGGAGGATGCAAAGCAGACTCTGAGCTGACAGCAGAGATCCTGATGTGGGGCTCGAACTTACCAATGGTGAGATCTAAGTCAAAGTGGGATGCTTAACTGACTGAGCCACCCAGGTGTCTCTCATTTTATTGCATTCTAAATGAAATAGGCACTGTTATTGTTCGCATGTTGCTTAAAGAGGCAGAGGCATAGGGGCGCGTGGGTGGCGCAGTCGGTTAAGCGTCTGACTTCAGCCAGGTCACGATCTCGCGGTCCGTGAGTTCGAGCCCCGCGTCGGGCTCTGGGCTGATGGCTCAGAGCCTGGAGCCTGTTTCCGATTCTGTGTCTCCTTCTCTCTCTGCCCCTCCCCCGTTCATGCTCTGTCTCTCTCTGTCCCAAAAATAAATAAACGTTGAAAAAAAAAAAAAAAAGGCAGAGGCATAGAGGGGTTAAGTAACTTGCCCAATATCAGGAAGGTAGGATGCAACCAGACTTCAAATTCACCCATATAATGCCAGAGTCCATTCTCTTAATCAAAACGAATGGGCTTTGCAACATTGTCTTGTGACAGATGGTGGCTACACTTGTGGTGAGCAGAGCATAAGGTATAGAGTTGTTGAATCACTATGTTGTACACTTGAAACTAATGCAACATTGTGCATTTGTATGGCAACTATACTCAAAAAAAGAAAAAAAGCCCTCAATGGGATTCATAGAATATTCTCTAGGAAACACAGTTTTGAATTTAATATTCTAATAATATAAATACAACTAAGAAATAGAAAACTTTTTACAGTGGCGAGAGGATTTTGTGTCCATTTTATATCTCACTTTCTGTTATGAAAATGAAGGATTGATTACTTGTAGTTATAGATTGTATAGTTCCTACATAAACTAATTTGACGCTTATGATACTATGCTTTAATCTTTATTCCATAATTAGAACTCTTCTTCTTGTCATTATATTTCAAATTCAGAAGATTTATCTCATAGAGGGATCTGATTAGAAGAAAGTGTTTTGCTTCATGACTTTTGATTCTTTTTATCTAAAATTTTTTTAATGTTTATTTGTTTTTGAGAAAGAGAAAGAGACAGAGCATGAGTGGGGTAAGACAAAGAGGGAAAGAGACACAAAATCTGAATCAGGCTCCTGGCTCTGAGCTGTCTGCACAGAGCCCGATGCAGGGCTTGAACCCACCAACCGTTAGATCGTGACCTGAGCCAAAGTCGGACACGTAACCAACCGAGCCACCCGGGTGCCCCAATGACTTTTGAATCTTAAATTATACAAATACAGTGCAATAAAATAAGCAGGGTAAAATAATTACTGCTTACCTTTTTATATTATGGAGAAAGCGCTGTGGGTCACTCTTTTATAAAGACTGTGGTCTTATGTAATATAAATTTTGGTTTTGAGTTACTCAAGGCACAGATTCCAGCCATTCTTATTTTTCTCTGAAACTTGTACTTTACTTATATTGATCAGTGCGCCTTTGGTTGAAAAAGAGCCCCTTATTCATTGCAGGGGCATCTTCTCTCTGTGATGTTGTGTTTTTAAACTCAATAATCTGTTTACCGGGTGGTAACTAAGAAAATAACTAAGGCTGTCTCTGGTTGGATCAGCGCTGCCTTGAAGATTCTCTCCCTGTGGAGTATGGTCCGAGGAACGGGAGCCTCCTGGCTACTCCTCTTTACCTTTCTCCCCATTCTGTCCATCTTTGGAGAATAGAACAATTCCCCTGCTAGGACATTCACAGTGTTAAATTTGCTCTGTATGTATGTCTGAAAGCGGAGGATACCAAATTTGAAAGTATTAAAACACCATTTCTTAGCCTCAAACAATGCAATTTTGAAACTGTCTAGAGCTCATGCATCATCATCTGGGGTTTTTGTAGTTACACACACTTACATAAGGAACAAAAAAGAATTTGGACAAGAAGATACAGTACACTGAATTTCAAGTTTTCTGCATTGTGAAGTTGAAGATGGGAAAATGACATTATGAGGGCTTTAACACTATTAGGAGAGGAAGGTAGAGTGAATTTTTATTGTGGCTGTAAATCTTTGGTAAATTCTGCAAAATAATTAATTAATTAATGCATTCATCTTTTCTCTATTAAAGCATTCAACAAGCATCTAACTATATAAGGTGTTGTGCTATATACTACAGGAGGCACAGAAAACTTTGTACTCTATAGATTGTTCTGCATATATTGGTTTCTCTGTTGAACTGAGCTGGTGTTTCACATCCCATGACAAGTGACCCATTATTCCTGCAGGTGAAACTATTTCTACTGTAAGGCTCTCACATCCCTCCTCCATAAACTTCTAGCTCACCCCTTATGATGTTATGCTTTAATTTTTATTCCATAATTTGACCTTCTCTTCTTATCGGTAGCTCCTTGATTCAGGACATTAGTGTTGCTCACTGGTACACCTCCAGCTCCAAGTATGGAGCCAGCTGCATATAACCTTCTGGGGCTTTTTAGGGACTCAGCATTTCACACCTGTATCATTTAACCTTCCCAAGTCAATAACCATAGATAGTGCTCTCTCCAGTTGTTTGCAGGGACTAAAATTTAAATCCAAGTTAGTTATACAGTGGAATAATGGTTTCAGGAGAGGAATGAAGACTTTTGCAGCCATTAGATCACTTTTAATATTTATTTATATATTTGTTTATTTATTTCTCTTATCTATTTATTTTTTAGGTTGCATGATCCAGTATTTACAGTTTAATTTGTCATTGGGGGTTCATTATTTTGATAACTTTCTAATATCCACGTAGATGGGATTTTTCATTGTTAGTAATGTCTTTTCACCTAATTATAATGCAGTATAAAAGCCTGTATTTCCTTATGCTTCATAGGATGTATTGATTGATCTGAGGTTGGGACATCCTTAGGAGTCCAAATTCAGTCTACACAATCCAGTGTCTACACAACTGTTCACATTGTTGTCAAGCTGCTGGTTTTCATGGCTACTGCATAGCTGTGGGAACTGTGATGGGATTAGGTCAAGTTACAACACCATAGATTCTGTTTTTCTTACCAAAATTCATCAATTCTTATTGGGTAAATGCTCTTCACATTGTATCAAACCTTTGGTTGATATCCTGAGCTCTGAAAAAAGTTGATTTAATCATTTCAAAGTATTTACCTTGATTTATTGAAGACAGATTCATAGAGGTCCTCCCATTACAGAAGTCCTTCACATTTCTTCTATTTCTCATTTTTTTTCATTAAAACATATCCTGATCACTTATTTTTTTAAGTGTTTGTTTATTTTGAGACAGAGAGAGAGAGAAAGCTCAAGTGGGGGAGGGAAGGACATTTTTTTGTGTGTGTTTAATAAACAGTTTTCAATGTTTATTTATTAGAGAGAGAGATGGAGAGAGAAAATCCCAAACAGGCTCCACACTACCACAAAGCCCAACACAGGGATCACACTCACAAACCATTAGATCATGACCTGAGCTGAAATCAAGAGCTGGATGCTTAACTGACTGGGCCACCCAGACACCCCTGATTCCTTACTAATATCATTCATTATCACATAGATCCTTATAGCTTTGAACCCATGGACAACTCAGTAATCATCCCTAAAAATGTCTCAATATTTGTATTATTGGGATGTAAGATTTTCTATTAGTTATTTGGTGACAGTTTAGAACATTGCTTTTTAAATGGTGAAATATTATTTTTTTTTTCCATTGAAGAATCATGGTAGGAATTAGGGATTTTTTTCACTTCAAATCTGTCACGATCTGTTCACCTAAACAGATCAATAGTAGATACTGACTTCATATGGGTCTCATATGAGGTTATCAGCCAATCCTCACGGGATAATTTAAAACACATGCAATTTTTAAAGGGGAAAAATTGGGGCGCCTGGGTGGCGCAGTCGGTTAAGCGTCTGACTTCAGCCAGGTCACGATCTCGCGGTCCGTGAGTTCGAGCCCCGCGTCGGGCTCTGGGCTGATGGCTCAGAGCCTGGAGCCTGTTTCCGATTCTGTGTCTCCCTCTCTCTCTGCCCCTCCCCCGTTCATGCTCTGTCTCTCTCTGTCCCAAGAAAAATAAATAAACGTTGAAAAAAAAAATTTAAAGGGGAAAAATTAAAAAAAAAAATTAAGAAATAAGAAAACAGTATATTTTGCAATTTTGTTTACATTTTAGAAAAAAAGTTACTGGCCGTAGCCATTTAAAGATAAAACTTGTTTCTTGTCACTCTGCTTCTGATCTCTGTTGCCACAGTCTTAACTCTGTTTGTCATCTGTATTGACCCCGGCCATTGGAGAATAAAACTGTGTCCCTGCAATCAGCCATAGATAATATCTTTAGCATGTGCTCCTTAAATGTGTGGTTCCCGTTGACCACTTTCACCGAATCTAGCATTTCAGGTCATTCTAACACACAGTTCACTTCTGTAATGCACAATTTGGGCATGATAATTTTATGACTTGGAAGATCAAACCTCAACCTTTATTTCACATGGTTTTAACACTGCTTATTTTTTCCCAGCTAAATAAAACTTCTGTTTCCATACCCTTTCTAAGTCTGTACCTTCTTTTCATCTTTCTGTTTCTCTCATCAGTGTATAAGTGAATCTGACACAGTTTCAACACAAACTTAACAAATACATTATATTTTATTGATTTTATTTGGTTACAACACATGGTTAAAATGATCATAAGATGTCAGGAGGTTGAGGGTTCAGAGCACAATTCAGGAACTCGGTTTTTGACATAGGTATTCATCTGGTTGATGTTCTGTTTTCAAAACCTCAAAATTACTTAGCCAATATTCACCACCGTCCTTTTTAGTAGCAGATCTGAGGGTAAAAATTTTGATTAAGTGGCTGAGAATATACCAAAAATTCTTCTGATACTTTGGAATGGTACAGGAACGCATGCAATGTTTTTGCGTTAATATTCAAATCACAAAATTTAAAGAGAACTTTAAAGACAATATGCACCAATTTCCCAGCCAAAGTAGTAGATTATATCTAAGTTTAGCAACAATGCAATTTATGCTTTGTGTTGCCACCCATCGTATTTAACATGTGTTACATATTTTTCCATAGAGCTATTTAAGATTCTTTCTATAAAGCTATATATTTTAATAAAGCTATATTTTCATTCCATACAGTTCTTTGTACATTCTTTTTCTACAGATTACACATTTTCACATCAACTCAACTAATGTGTATCTCGTTTTTTTCCCATACAGCCAACCACTTGGGTATCATCTTCTTGACAAAATTTTGCTTGTCTATATTCTTTGAAAGATGCTTATTATGAGTTAACATACTATCTTTTCTTTCATTTGAGCAGTGTGAAATTAAGAGTGATGATAACTTCATGTACTCTCAGCACTTAGCCTTTACTTAATTATTGTTGATAAAGGTATACCTGCCATTTTTAATAGACCAATGGAAATTACATGTTTCCATTGTTAACTTCCACTTAACAAACTAAATCCAAAATTATTTTAATGTATAATACCAATTTATTTCTCCCTAAATTCAGGATTTCAATATTAATATTTTTGTTGTTTATTTGGAGCTCTGTGATTCTTGAATATTGATTCTTTCATTATTTCCAACTTGTTTGTTCACTCAATATAATAATTAGAAATATAAATGGCTTCACAGATAAAATTTATTTTGAGTTAAAAAAGATAAATAATTTCTGGGACATTTTTCACATAAGTGAATTGTATATTAAACAAGAAATTATGATAATTTAAAAAATGTTTTTTACAAGTTCATACGTTAAAGAAAGAATCAAAATTTATATAGGAAATACACATTTAAGGAATTAAAAAAGCGCACAAGATAATTAGGTGATAATCACTCCCAAAGTTGGAAGTATTTGTAGTCTCTGTAAACAAGATTAAGTAAATGTAGGAAGGTTGATTAGGGTGCAGAGAACATGGCCTCAAATAAGACACATCTCAAACCCAAATCTCAGAATAACTGGACTCATCTCCCAAACATTTTTGCTAAATTTTACTAGGAAATAAAACTTTCAATGGACGGGATACATTATTACAATTTCGCTGTGAAATATCATGGTCCCATATATGATTCCGCTGAATAGTAGGGACAAGGAAAGGAGAAAGGATACAACCAGTGGGCAGGTAGGCAAGGCACTCAGTGAAAGAACAAACTATCTCAGAGAACAAACCATCATTTTGCTGTAAGGGATCTAGGCCAGGTAACCATCGTAGGACCAGGGGAGTGAGGATACAACCCACAGGTGCATACACAGAACCAATCACTTCATGAACACCTGTCTGGGCGGGGTAATCTACAGACACCACTGGAGACATTAAATGTACCAGCTGGATGACTTCTTTGTGACAGGACACAATGTATGGAGATGTATCTCAGATGACAGGGACATCGCTTCTATTAGGTGCAAAGTCAGCTGCAAGAGCAAGGCCCATGGGCAATTTCTCCCCCAAAACTCTAAGTGTGGTCGATTCTTTAGAAAATGCTAGCCCCCACTCAGTCTCCGCTGAGTTCTACGAAGCCAACTCCCCGTTTACCTCCATATCAGCAAAGCTTAGCTCTAAGAGTAATTTCCATTGATTTTTACTGAACAAATGATAGATACCTATAAATACCTAGAAGCAGGAAATTCATGAGCATATTGTAAAGAGTATATGTGAGATTCACGTGCTGAACAACTGATCCACCTCCTTTGGAATGATGCACTGGTTACACTCTGCAACACGTGGACATGTGTGTGTGTGGCTTTCTGGTATGTGTCAGTCCAAGAGACAGAAAAGGAGAGGATGGTTAGGAATTTGGAAGACAAGAGAATGGAATATGAGAGCTGTAATTGGTGCAGTCTAATGACATGGCACTTTTCTGATAGCGTGCTTTTGCTCAAGCTCACCTTTATTTTATTTGTGAATATATATGTGCACACGGAGATGGATACAGAACACAAAGAGGCGGAGAGTTTATACTGCAATTAAAATTGTAGCCTTGAAATTTGATTTAAATATCCTGCTGGAGATAATCCAATAAATTACGATGAAAATCTACTTAAAATTTAAAGCATCTTAAACAGGTGATATAAAAGATATCTTAAAAATCGCAAATGGTGGAATAAAAATGCATAGGAAAAAAACAAGAGAGCAATTACAAATATTGTATGTGGCTAATTTCATGTGATATTGTTACTTTGGTAACTTTTGACTCTAAATACTGAATCCCTTTCTTCTGTAACAAAGATTTTACCAGAAATAAGACCTATGTTTGAGGACCCAGCAAAAATTAGAGAATAATTAGATCGAAGTCCTGAGTCCAGAGAGAAGATGCACTATTTACATTATACCAATTTGGGGACATGTATTTCAGTATTAACAGAAAGCAATTACTTAGAAATATCTTCATGAAAAGTGTAGACTTCAATCAACCCGCAGAAAAATTAGTTCAAAAAATTTACAAAGCATATCAGACAAATGGAGGGATCCTCCTCCTGGTAGTGAAATTCCATAAAGCCTTCTTTACTTCCTCATTTCTAAGGCTATAGATCAGAGGATTTAACATGGGGATCACTACTGTGTAGAACACAGAAGCCACTTTGTCCTGACCCAAGGAGTAGCTGGAACTAGGTCTCAGATAGGTATAGATGGCGGTGGCATAGAACAGAGTTATCGCTGTCAAGTGAGAGGCACACGTGGAGACAGCTTTGTGCCTCCCCTGCCCTGAATGCATGTGGAAGACAGAGAAGAGAATGTAGGAGTAGGAGGTGAGGATGATCAGCAGAGTCCCGGCCAGATTCACACCAGCAAACGTGGAAATGATACTTTCATTCACGTGTGTGTCAGCACAGGAGAGTCTAAAGAGTGGAGGGCTGTCACAGAAGAAGTGGTGAATGACGTTGGAACCACAGAATGGCAAGCTGCCTACATAACTCGTGTTAACCATGGAGTTCAAGAATCCTGCCGTGAAAGCCCCTGCTGCCATTTTGAGGCAGGCTGTCCTGGACATGATCAAGGAGTAAAGGAGGGGGTTGCATATGGCCACGTAATGGTCATAGGCCATTAAGCCAAAGAGGATGCATTCGGTTGTGGCCAAGGCGATGAAGAAGTACAATTGCAGGAAGCAGCCTGCGAAGGAGATGGTTTTCGTCTCTGACAGTAAGTCTGCCAGCATCTTTGGGGTGATGGCGAAGGAATAACAAACATCCACAAAGGACAGGTTAGCCAGGAAGAAATACATGGGTGTGTGAAGTCGGGAATCAGTGCCGATTAAGAGGATCATCCCAACATTCCCCAAAACTGTAAGGGCGTAAATCACAAAGAAAAGCAGAAAGAGGATGATCTGTAGCTCCATGGTGTCTGCTAATCCCAACAAGATGAACCCCTCCAGCAAAGTGTCGTTCTCGCCGCTCATGTGTTACAAATACAGTTTGCTGAAACTTGCATTAGGTGTCGATATTGCCAATATTGCTTATGGGAAATAGAAATGTGAATGGGGTTATTCATGCATTGAAAACGAAAAAGCAACTTGGGATAGTATAGCACAGTAAATAGAGTGATCCAGGAAGAAGAAAGAGGGGGACAGAGAAGCCTTTGAACTTAATCAGCAATTGTCTGTACTGAATCTGGGCTGTGGGCCTCTCGACTCACTAGTGCAAGGCCACAGACATGTCACTCAATTTCTGCAAAAGCAATACATGTTTACTATTGTCTGTCTACAGTCTGTGCCCAAATCCAAAGGATACAAGTGTCCTTGCTGATGTCTCTCTCATTCTCTGAACAGGTATATGAGTTTAACTCAGTTTTTTTTTTCTCCTCCAGACTATTCTGAATTTCTCCTGAAGACCATTCCTCAACTCCTAATTTGTGCACGGCCTCCCAGAAATCACTCTTGTGTATGTCAGACAGCAACAATCACGACCATTTCTAATAGTCAATTTTTAGACTCCATCTTATCCTTAGAAATGATTTTGTAGTGTTCTAAAAGTGGAACACAATATTGTTCTCATTAGAAAGAACATTGTCGAATTAGCATCCTGTCGGAGCAGACATGCTGTCCACAACAGTGAGTGACAGCATGAAATCCTGATCACTTCCTTCCCAGCCCCTTACCTGTGTGGTCTTGTTGTTTCTCTTTTATTAGGAGATTTCAAATCAAATGGAGCTTACAGAAAAAGGAAAAATTTTTCATTTGAAAATGAAATGAAATGCAACACTAATTCAATTTACCCCTCTGCAAAAATTGAGATTTCTTCTGAGTACATACACATCACTGCCCTTATATTTTGTGTTCAGAAGGAGGAGTGGGTAACCTTGGGAGCTAGATTATAGGCTAATTGTGAGTCAGTCCTCCAGAGGGAGACAGTGCAGTCTCCAGAGCTCACTCAATACGATCACTTGCTGATAAACGGAATCGATGTGTGGGGCTTGCATCACAAAGTACTTTCTGACCTCTACGTTATTTTAAAAAAAAGTATTGCCAAGAAAAATCATACTTTCTCATTGAATATTTATATTGCCTCTCCCTTTTTATTTTTAGCTTACTCCAAATGGGTACATATCTCAGTACCAAAGTATTATTTTTCCCTCACCATCTCAGTAATGGAAAGAATCATTAATCTTTTCTTTCCCTGTTGTGTGAAATTGTGTTTTGTGCATTTATGTGTGTATGGGGTGGGGCACGTGTGCGTGGGTGTGTATGTCATAGGCATATACACACGTGCCCCTTCCTTTGTCTGGGTAAGTGTAACTTTCCATTCAACTCTGTCTTGAGTAGAATATATAAGAAGGAAAAACTAACTCCACTGCACAATGTTTATTTTTTAATTTTTTTTAATTTTTAATTAATTAATTATTTATTTTTTTTATTTTTTTCAATATATGAAATTTATTGTCAAATTGGTTTCCATACAACACCCAGTGCTCACGCCAAAAGGTGCCCTCCTCAATACCCATCACTCACCCTCCCCTCCCTCCCACCCCCCATCAACCCTCAGTTTGTTCTCAGTTTTTAAGAGTCTCTTATGCTTTCGCTCTCTTCCACTCTAACCTCTTTTTTTTTTCCTTCCCCTCCCCCATGGGTTTCTGTTAAGTTTCTCAGGATCCACATAAGAGTGAAAACATATGGTATCTGTCTGTCTCTGTATGGCTTATTTCACTTAGCATAACACTCTCCAGTTCCATCCATGTTGCTACAAAGGGCCATATTCCATTCTTTCTCATTGCCACATAGTACTCCATTGTGTATATAAACCACAATTTCTTGGGAATCCTGGGAAGATGGGGGTGTAGGAGGACACTGGGCTCACCGCGCGTCCTGCTGATCACTTAGATTCCACCTACACCTGCCTAAATAACCCAGAAAACCACCAGAAGACTAACAGAACGGAGTCTCTAGAACCAAGCCCAGATGAGAGGCCCGGGGAAGAGGGTAGGAAGGGCGGGGAGGTGGTGCGAGCTCCACGGACTGGCGGGAGGGAGCTGGGGCAGAGGGGCGGTCCGCTGGCCAAGCAGAACCCCCGAGTCTGGCTTGCAAAAGCGGAGGGGCCAGACAGAGTGTGATCCGACAGCAAGCAGGACTTGACATCTGGAAGGTTATAAGCTAACAGCTCTGCACGGAGAACAGGAGGGCTGGAGAACAACGGGAGGGAGAGTTGTTGAGCCTTGGACAACAGAGCTCAGCTTGGCGGGGAACAAAGGCACTTGCCAGCGCCATCTCCCTCACCCATCCCCCAGCCAAAGTCCCAAAGGGAACCGGTTCCTGCCAGGGAACTTGCTTGCACGGCACAAACACCCAACGCTGTGCTTCTGCGGATCCATCCTTCTGGCGGGTCTGACTCCCTCCCGGTGCCGCAGGGCCCCTTCCGAAGTGGATCTCTGAAGGAAAAGCAAGCTGAGCCTACCCCTCCTGCCGCCATGCACCTTGCCTACCCACCCCAGCTAATATGCCAGATCCCCAGCACCACAAGCCTGGCAGTGTGCAAGTAGCCCAGACGGGCCACGCCACCCCACAGTGAATCCCGCCCCTAGGAGAGGGGAAGAGAAGGCACACACCAGTCTGACTGTGGCCACAGCGGTGGGCAGGGGGCAGACATCAGGTCTGACTGTGGCCCCACCCACCAATGCAAGTTATTCAAAACAGCACAGGGGAAGTGCCCCGCAGTCCCGTACCACTCCAGGGACTATCCAAAATGATGAAACGGAAGAATTCCCCTCAAAAAAAACCTCCAGGAAATAAAGACAGCTAATGAACTGATCAAAAATGATTTAAACAATATAACAGAAAGTGAATTTAGAATAATAGTCATAAAATTAATCGCTGGGCTTGAAAACAGTATAAAGGACAGCAGAGAATCTCTTGCTACAGAGATCAAGGGACTAAGGAACAGCCAGGAGGAGCTAAAAAATGCTACCAATGAACTGCAAAATAAAATGGAGACAACTACGGCTGGGGTTGAAGAGGCAGAGGAGAGAATAGGTGAACTAGAAGATAAAATTATGGAAAAAGAAGAAGCTGAGAAAAAGAGAGATAAAAAAATCCATGAGTATGAAGGGAAAATTAGAGAACTAAGTGATGCACTAAAAAGAAATAATCTATGCATAATTGGTATTCCAGAGGAGGAAGAGAGAAGGAAAGGTGCTGAAGGTGTACTTGAAGAAATAATAGCTGAGAACTTCCGGGATCTGGGGAAGGAAAAAGGCACTGAAATCCAAGAGGCACAGAGAACTCCCTTCAGACGTAACTTGAATCGATCTTCTGCATGACATATCATAGTGAAACTGGCAAAATACAAGGATAAAGAGAAAATTCTGAAAGCAGCTAGAGATAAACATGCTCTAACATATAAGGGGAGACCTATAAGACTCGTGACCTATCTCTCTACTGAAACTTGGCAGGCCAGAAAGGAATGGCAGGAGATCTTCAATGTGATGAACAGAAAAAATATACAGCCGAGAATCCTTTATCCAGTAAGTCTGTCATTTAGAATAGAAGGAGAGATAAAGGTCTTCCCAAACAAACAAAACTGAAGGAATTCGTCACCACTAAACCATCCCTACAAGAGATCCTAAGGGGGATCCTGTGAGACAAAGTACAAGAGACATCACTACAAGCATGAAACCTACGGACATCACAATGACTCTAAACCCATATCTTTCTATAATAACACTGAATGTAAATGGACTAAATGCGCCAACCAAAACACATAGGGTATCAGAATGGAGAAAAAAACAAGACCCATCTATTTGCTGTCTACAGGAGACTCATTTTAGACCTGAGGACACCTTCACATTGAGAGTGAGGGGATGGAGAACTATTTATCATGCCACTGGAAGTCAAAAGAAAGCTGGAGTAGCCATACTTATATCAGACAAACTAGACTTTAAATTAAAGGCTGTAACAAGAGATGAAGAAGGGCATTATATAATAATCACAGGGTCTATCTATCAGGAAGAGCTAACAATTATAAATGTCTATGTGCTGAATACGGGAGCCCCCAAATATATAAAACAATTACTCACAAACATAAGCAACCTTATTGATAAGAATGTGGTAATTGCAGGGGACTTTAACACTCCACTTACAGAAATGGATAGATCATCTAGACACACAGTCAATGAAGAAACAAGGGCCCTGAATAATACATTGGATCAGATGCACTTGACAGATATATTTAGAACTCTGCATCCCAAAGCAACAGAATATACTTTCTTCGCGAGTGCACATGGAACCTTCTCCAAGATAGATCACATACTGGGTCACAAAACAGCCCTTCATAAGTATACAAGAATTGAGATCATACCATGCATACTTTCAGACCACAATGCTATGAAACTTGAAATCAACCACAGAAAAAAGTCTGGAAAACCTCCAAAAGCATGGAGGTTAAAGAACACCCTACTAAAGAATGAATGGGTCAACCAGGCAATTATAGAAGAAATTAAAAAATATATGGAAACAAATGAAAATGAAAATACAACAATCCAAACACTTTGGGATGCTGCGAAGGCAGTCCTGAGAGGAAAATATATTGCAATCCAGGCCTATCTCAAGAAACAAGAAAAATCCCAAATACAAAATCTAACAGCACACCTAAAGGAAATAGAAGCAGAACAGCAAAGACAGCCTAAATCCAGCAGAAGAAGAGAAATAATAAAGATCAGAGCAGAAATAAACAATATAGAATCTAAAAAAACTGGAGAGCAAGATCAACAAAACCAAGAGTTGATTTTTTGAAAAAATAAACAAAATTGATAAACCTCTAGCCAGGCTTCTCAAAAAGAAAAGGGAGATGACCCAAATAGATAAAATCATGATTGAAAATGGAATTATTACAACCAATCCCTCAGAGATACAAGCAACTATCAGGGAATACTGTGAAAAATTATATGCCAACAAACTGGACAACCTGGAAGAAATGGACACATTCCTGAACACCCACACTCTTCCAAAACTCAATCAGGAGGAAATAGAAAGCTTGAACAGACCCATAACCAGCGAAGAAATTGAATCAGTCATCAAAAATCTCTCAACAAATAGGAGTCCAGGACCAGATGGCTTCCCAGGGGAATTCTACCAGACGTTTAAAGTAGAGATAATACCTATCCTTCTCAAGCTATTCCAAGAAATAGAAAGGGAAGGAAAACTTCCAGACTCATTCTATGAAGCCAGTATTACTTTGATTCCTAAACCAGACAGAGACCCAGTAAAAAAAGAGAACTACAGGCCAATATCCCTGATGAATATGGATGCAAAAATTCTCAATAAGATACTAGCAAATCGAATTCAACAGCATATAAAAAGAATTATTCACCATGATCAAGTGGGATTCATTCCTAGGATGCAGGGCTGGTTCAACATTCACAAATCAATCAATGTGATACATCACATTAATAAAAGAAAAGACAAGAACCATATGATCCTGTCAATCAATGCAGAAAAGGCCTTTGATAAAATTCAGCAAACTTTCTTAATAAAAACGCTCGAGAAAGTCGGGATAGAAGGAACATACTTAAAGATCATAAAAGTCATTTATGAAAAGCTCACGGCTAACATCATCCTCAATGGGGAAAAACTGAGAGCTTTTTCCCTGAGATCAGGAACACGACAGGAATGTCCACTCTCACCGCTGTTGTTTAACATAGTGTTGGAAGTTCTAGCATCAGCAATCAGACAACAAAAGGAAATCAAAGGCATCAAAATTGGCAAAGATGAAGGTAAGCTTTCACTTTTTGCAGATGACATGATATTATACATGGAAAATCCGATAGACTCCACCAGAAGTCTGCTAGAACTGATACATGAATTTAGCAAAGTTGCAGGATACAAAATCAATGTACAGAAATCAGTTGCATTCTTATACACTAATAATGAAGCCACAGAAAGACAAATAAAGAAACTGATCCCATTCACAATTGCACCAAGAAGCATAAAATACCTAGGAATAAATCTAACCAAAGATGTACAAGATCTGTATGCTGAAAACTATAATAAGCTTATGAAGGAAATTGAAGAAGATATAAAGAAATGGAAAAACGTTCCGTGCTCATGGATTGGAAGAATAAATATTGTCAAAATGTCAATACTACCCAAAGCTATCTACACATTCAATGCAATCCCAATCAAAATTGCACCAGCATTCTTCTAGAAACTAGAACAAGCAATTCTAAAATTCATATGGAACCACAAAAGGCCCCGAATAGCCAAAGTAATTTTGAAGAAGACCAAAGCAGGAGGCACCACAATCCCAGACTTTAGCCTCTACTACAAAGCTGTCATCATCAAGACAGCATGGTATTGGCACAAAAACAGACACATAGACCAATGGAATAGAATAGAAACCCCAGAACCAGACCCATAAACATATGGCCAACTCATTTGACAAAGCAGGAAAGAACATCCAATGGAAAAAAGACAGCCTCTTTAACAAATGGTGCTGGGAGAACTGGACAGCAACATGCAGAAGATTGAAACTAGACCACTTTCTCACACCATTCACAAAAATAAACTCAAAATGGATAAAGGACCTGAATGTGAGACAGGAAACCATCAAAACCCTAGAGGAGAAAGCAGGAAAAGACCTCTCTGACCTCAGCCGTAGCAATTTCTTACTTGACACATCCCCAAAGGCAAGGGAATTAAAAGCAAAAATGAACTACTGGGACCTCATGAAGATAAAAAGCTTCTGCACAGCAAAGGAAACAACCAACAAAACTAAAAGGCAACCAACGGAATGGGAAAAGATATTTGCAAATGACATATCGGACAAAGGGCTAGGATCCAAAATCTATAAAGAACTCACCAAACTCCACACCCGAAAAACAAATAACCCAGTGAAGAAATGGGCAGAAAACATGAATAGACACTTCTCTAAAGAAGACATCCAGATGGCCAACAGGCACATGGAAAGATGCTCAACGTCGCTCCTCATCAGGGAAATACCAATCAAAACCACACTCAGATATCACCTCACGCCAGTCAGAGTGGCCAAAATGAACAAATCAGGAGACTATAGATGCTGGCGAGGATGTGGAGAAACAGCAACCCTCTTGCACTGTTGGTGGGAATGCAAATTGGTACAGCCACTCTGGAAAACAGTGTGGAGGTTCCTCAAAAAATTAAAAATAGACCTACCCTATGACCCAGCAATAGCACTGCTAGGAATTTACCCAAGGGATACAGGAGTACTGATGCATAGGGGCACTTGTATCCCAATGTTTATAGCAGCACTCTCAACAGTAGCCAAATTATGGAAAGAACCTAAATGTCCATCAACTGATGAATGGATAAAGAAATTGTGGTTTATATACACAATGGAATACTATGTGGCAATGAGAAAGAATGGAATATGGCCCTTTGTAGCAACATGGATGGAACTGGAGAGTGTGATGCTAAGTGAAATAAGCCATACAGAGACAGACAGATACCATATGTTTTCACTCTTATGTGGATCCTGAGAAACTTAACAGAAACCCATGGGGGAGGGGAAGGGAAAAAAAAAAAGAGGTTAGAGTGGGAGAGAGCCAAAGCATAAGAGACTCTTAAAAACTGAGAACAAACTGAGGGTTGATGGGGGGGTGGGAGGGAGGGGAGGGTGAGTGATGGGTATTGAGGAGGGCACCTTTTGGGGTGAGCACTGGGTGTTGTATGGAAACCAATTTGACAATAAACTTCATATATTGAAAAAAAAATTTTTTTTAATTTGAAAAATTAAAAAAAATAAACCACAATTTTTTTTATCCATTCATCAGTTGATGGAGATTTAGGCTCTTTCCATAATTTGGCTATTGTTGAGAGTGCTGCTATAAACCTTGGGGTACAAGTGCCCCTATGCATCAGTACTCCTGTATCCCTTTGGTAAATTCCCACACTGGACAATGTTTAAATAAATACTAAACACTGGGTAAATAATAAAATGGATAAGGAAACTTTTTTTTTTTAATTTCAGAATTGTGCTGGTGTTTACAATTGTTGTCTATTATTCAGATACTAAAATGGGATGAAATGACAAGTTTTCCAGATCTAAACACAAGAAAAGGGATGCCTGGGTGGCTCAGTCATTTGAGTGTCCGGCTCTTGATTTTGGCTCTAGTCATATTCCCAGGGTCATGGGATCCAGCCCACAATGGGCTCTGGGATGAGTGTGGAGTCTGCTTAGGACTCTCTCCTCTCTACCTCTACCCTCCCTTGCTCGCACTCAATCTATCTCTAAAATTAAAATACATAAATAAACACACACACACACACACACACACACACACACACACAAGGAAAGCAAAGTGAAATAAACCACATTGGGTCTTCCTATGCATGGTGAGCCCATTTGCATACAGAACTCATAACATGTTACTCTTTTCAATTTAATACCTCAATTAATCTTCCACACCCATCTTTGAGGTTCTCATTATTATTTTACACATGTTGCAGTGGAGATTTGAGACTATTAAATGACTTTTTAATAGAAAAACCGTTAGCAAGTAAGGTAATCAATTTGAGTACAATCTATACTGGAGGCAAATAATGCCAAGCTACTTAACTTCCCATCCCATCCTATTTTATGCTTGTCACTTAGAAGATAACAAATATGTATATATGTGTGTGTGTGTATACATATATATTTACTAAAGCAATGAAAATTACACTATGTATGTTAGTGTACATTTCACAAACTAAATCAAAATTACTTATGTGTGTTACTTGGATATATGTGATTCTTGAATATTGATGTTTCATTCCTTCCAACTTGTTTGTTTATTTTTCCAACTTTTTGATGCTCATAGGTTTTGAAAGGTAGCTCTATTTGAATTCATTCACCTCATCACTGATGAAAATATTGGCCAAAACAAAGCCCAAATACATACACTTCAAATACCCTTCATTAATTTTAGTAAATGACTTACTCAAAAAAAAACATCGAATAAGGCAAAATATAGGATTACATCTGTGTTTTTATATAATGAATTTGAATTAAACATTCAACTGAAACAAAAGTCTGAGGGAAATAAAAAAAATAGAAAAAGTGGAGAGTATATAGCAAACAAGGAAAAAGCATATTACATTCACGAAGAAGGATATGGTAAATATTGTCAAGGACATAAGACAAAATGGAACAATAAACACACTCAGTAGAATAATGAGAAGACTCAATGCTTTTACAGTTTAAATTTATTTTGAGCTAAGTAAAATATGTAATATTTGGAACACTTTTACATAAATACATTAAATAATAAGCAAGAAACTAGAATAATTTAAAAATATGTTTTACAAGTAACTTGAATTAATGAAGCAATCAAGATTTAGATAGGAAACAGATAGTCAATGAATTACAAAGCAGGCAAGATAATTAAGTGATCATCCCTCCCAAAGTTGGAAGCATTCGGAGACACTGTGAAGAAGATTCAAGAAACATAGGAAGGGCAAATTGGAGAGCAGAGCACATGGCCTCACATGCATATAAATGTGACAGATAAATGCCAAATCTCATGATAACTGGATTTTATCTCCCATTGTTTCAATTTCTAAGTTTTAATAGAAATTAAAGCATTTAAGGAAAGGAATATACTATTATCATTTACTTGTGCAACATCTCTGTCTGATCTATGGATCTACCAAATATCCAGGGCAGAGAAAAGAAAGAGTCCAGTCAATGAGCAGCCAGCTGGTGCAGAAGAATGTGAGCAAACTGCTCAGTCAAGGAGCAAATTATGTCTGAGGACAACGTGGTCATTGTCTGAAGAGTGCCCTAGGCCAGGAAACCCCTACAGACCTGGAGAGGAAGAGTTCGGTGCATGGGTGCAGAGACCATACCGATGACTCCATGTACACCTGTCTGGGCAAGGTCACTTACGTGGATCATAGGGAACATTGGAATACAAGCGGGATGACCTGTTTGTGACAGGACACAATGTATGTGATGTCGCAGTTATCACGGACATCACTACTTCTATCATGTACAACTTTAGTGGCAAGGGTAAAGCCCATGGGTAATCTCTGTCTGAAGATTATCCATGTGGCCGTCTCCCATGCAAGCACTGGCACCCATCAGTTTCTAAGTAGCCAATTCCCTGTTTGCCTTCATACTAATAATGCTTACTTTCAAATATTAGGTTAAATTAATTTTATTGGCAAGAGATAGACACCTTTTTGAGCTGAAATCCATGAGCTTATTGGAAAGAAAATATGTCAGATTTAAATATTGAATATTGATCTCTCCCTTTGTAACTATGTGTGGATTAAAATACATAGCAGCTGAATGTGTGTATGTGTTATTCTGTTGATGTGTCAGTGAAAGCGAGACAAAGAGGGAAAAGGGCTGGAAATTTTTGAGATAAAAGGAAGTTAAATATGGAATAATTACAAGGAAGTTCTATGGCCTTATGTAAGTTTGGTAATTTACCTTATGCCTCAATGGTTACATATATCTGAACACTATAGACTGTAATTACTCAGAAAATATTCTAAAAAAAAAACCTGTAGGCTTGAAGCAGCCTCTGAAAATCAATGAAATACTCAATTTTGTTCAGAGAATCAACCAAACAACCATAAAAATGGAGGGATCCTTGTCCTGGTGCTTACTTTCCATAAAGCCTTCTTTACTTCCTCATTTCTAAGGCTATAGATCAGAGGATTTAACATGGGGATCACTACTGTGTAGAACACAGAAGCCACTTTGTCCTGACCCAAGGAGTAGCTGGAACTAGGTCTCAGATAGGTATAGATGGCGGTGGCATAGAACAGAGTTATCGCTGTCAAGTGAGAGGCACACGTGGAGACGGCTTTGTGCCTCCCCTCCCCTGAATGCATGTGGAAGACAGAGAAGAGAATGTAGGAGTAGGAGGTGAGGATGATCAGCAGAGTTCCGGCCAGATTCGCACCAGCAAATGCGGAAAAGATACTTTCATTCACGTGTGTGTCAGCACAGGAGAGTCTAAAGAGTGGAGGGCTGTCACAGAAGAAGTGGTGAATGACGTTGGAACCACAGAATGGCAAGCTGCCTACATAACTCGTGTTAACCATGGAGTTCAAGAATCCTGCCGTAAAAGCCCCTGCTGCCATTTTGAGGCAGGCTGTCCTGGACATGATCAAGGAGTAAAGGAGGGGGTTGCATATGGCCACGTAACGGTCATAGGCCATTAAGCCAAAGAGGATGCATTCGGTTGTGGCCAAGGCGATGAAGAAGTACAATTGCAGGAAGCAGCCTGCGAAGGAGATGGTTTTCGTCTCTGACAGTAAGTCTGCCAGCATCTTTGGGGTGATGGCGGAGGAATAACAAACATCCACAAAGGACAGGTTAGCCAGGAAGAAATACATGGGTGTGTGAAGTCGGGAATCAGTGCCGATTAAGAGGATCATCCCAACATTCCCCAAAACTGTAAGGGCGTAAATCACAAAGAAAAGCAGAAAGAGGATGATCTGTAGCTCCATGGTGTCTGCTAATCCCAACAGGATGAACCCCTCCAGCGAAGTGTCGTTCTTGCCCCTCATGTGTTACAAATACACTTTGCTGAAACTTGCATTAGGTGTCGATATTGCCGATATTGCCAATATTGCTTATGGGAAATAGAAATGTGAATGGGGTTATTCATGCATCGGAAAGGAAAAAACAACCTAGGGTAGTACAACACAGTAAATAGAGTGACACAGGAAGTGGAAAATTGGGGGACAAAGAGGTGAGCTTTATGAGCAATTGTCTGTGTGATGTCACTAGTGCAAGGCCACAGACATGTCACTCAATTTCTGTAACAGCCATCTGTGTTGGTCTATTCTTTCATTCCAGCTAATAGCTAAATTCAATTGATAAATATATCCTTGCTGAAAACTCTCTAATTTTGTGAACGTTTATGGGAGTTTAACTCAGATGTATTTTTTCCCACTCAGGCCCACTCTGGATATTCTTCAATACCAAAATTCATTCATTGCCTGCCAGAAATCATTCTTGTCTACCCAAGGAGCAACTATATTGACCATTTCAAACAACCAATAGGTTGTCACCTCTCATAAAAGTTTAAGAACGATTTTGTGGTGTTTTCAAAGTGAATCGAGGGACGTCTGGGTGGCTCAGTCGGATAAGTGTCCTACTTTGGCTCAGGTCGTGATTTCATGGTTTCTGGGTTTGAGCCCTTCATAGGGCTGTGCTGACACCTTAGAGCCTGAAGCCTGCTTCCGATTCTGTGTCTTCAGCTCTCTCTGCTCCTCCCCTGCTCCCTCTCTCTCTCTCTCTCTCGCTCAAAAATAAATAAACCTTAAAAAATAAAAGAAAAAATAAAAGTGAATCAAACAATTGTTCTTGTGACAAAGTACACTCTCCGTTAGCATCTTCTAGTAGCAGGCATGCTGTTTGTCCACCTCAGTGCATTACAGTGCCAAAGCCCGATAAATTCCTTCCTCATGTCTTACCTGCGTAGTGTAGTATTTTCTTTTTTATTAGGAGTTCTCAGCTGAAGCTCTGAATGAAAAGAAGAACATTTTCATTTTTAAACTGCAATGCAATGCAATCCAAATTTGAATTAACTCTTTGTTAAAATTTAAGACACCTGGAAAAATACACATTTCCATGCTTTTATATTGTTTTTCATAAAGAGAAATGGGTAACCATTGGAACCAATTTATGAGTTTTCATTGTTAGTCAATCCCCTAAAGGCAGAATCTCCCATCTTAAAGGAGAACACAATATGATCACATGCAGATCTACGGGCTCAAACATTATGTGGGACCCTTCACCACAGAGTACTTCTTGATCTCTATGTTACTTTAAGGGCTTGCCAAAATAATTGATGAATCACTATATTATACACTGTATGTTGACTATGCTGGAATTTAAAGAAATTGAAAAATTGTCATTTGCCAAAAAAAAAAAAATTAATTGGTTATTTGTTTCCTCTCTCTATGTATTGGTAGTTTATCCCAAATGGGTACATGGTCAACCGCCAATTTATTATTCTTCCCTTGCCTTTTTAAAAATTGAAATAATTATTCTTTTCCTTTATCTTTGTGTGTACATGTTTGTGATGTGTGTGTATGTGTGTGTGTGTGTGTGCATGTGTACAAGCACACACACTTTTTCCCTTTGGGCAAGTTTTATCCTTCAACCCAACTCGAGACCTGAGTGAATTTCATAACAATGAGAAACTAAATCCATTGTACCATGTTTAAAGAATTACTACGCCCTGAGCAAATGAGGCAATAGATGAGAAAACTTAACTTCTTTTTTATGATTTTAGAGCTGTGTTGGCTTTTGCAGTTATTGTCTGTTATTCTGTCCCTAGATGGGGGTTAAAAAAACAACTTTCCATATCTAAGTATAAAGAAAACAAGATGGCCAACAAATACATGGGGCATCTGTATGCACAGAGTCTATTTGCATAGAGAACTTGAAATATATTACATTTGTCCACTTAAATTCCCAATTAATCCTCCACACCAGTATTTGAGGTTCACATTATTATTTTACACATTTTGTAGCTGAGGTTTCAAGCTATTAAATGACTTTTCAGTAGACAAATGGTTAGAAAGTGGGGGGATCAATTTGATCACAATTTTCAACAGAAAGAATATTCAGCTACCTAACTTTCCTATCTTGTTCCTTTTTATCATAGTCACTTAGAACATTATAAATAAATAAATAAATAAATAAATAAATAAATAAATGCACATATATATACACATACACACACATATATACTGCACACATATGTTGCATGTATCTTCCAGTATATAGAATCTTCCAATCATTAGACCAGGGAGACTACTTCTAAAAAAAGGTCTCTAACATCATGCAATATATTGCTTGAAAACATAACTTGATGTAAAGATGTCATCCTCATGCCATTAAAAACTACCTCCTAATTCATATATATACATATATACATATATGTATATATGTATATATATGTATATATGTATATATACATATATATACATATGTATGTGTATATGTATATATGTATATATACATATATATGTGTATATATGTATATATGTATATATATGTATATGTATGTATGTGTATATATATGTATATATGTATATATATGTATATATATATATGTATAAATATGTAATGTTTATTTATTTTTGAGAGAGAGAGAACAGGGCAGGGGAAGAGAGAGAAGGAGACAGAGGATCTGAAGCAGTCTCCATGCTGAAAGCAGAAAGCCCGATGTAGGGCTTGAAACATGAGATCATTAACCTAGCTAAAGTCAGATGCTTAATCAACTGAACCACTCAGGTGAGCCCATAATATTTATTTAAAATGTATATGAGTTATCATGGGAGCAAGGGAAGGAGATAATGTTATGAACAAAGAAGAGATCAATATTATTCAACCAAACTTAAAACAAAGACCAAAAACCAATATTAAAATGGGGCACCAGGGTGGCTCAGTCAGTTAAAAGTTCGACTTCAGCTCAGGTCATGAACTCGCGGTTTGTGAGCTCGAGCCCTGCATCAGGCTCTGTGCTGACAGCTCGGAGCCTGGAGCCTGCTTTGGATTCTGTGTCTCCCTCTCTCTCTGCCCCTTCCCCGCTCACACTCTGTCTCCCTCTGTTTGTCAAAAATGAATAAATGTTAAAAAAAAATTAAAAAATATATTACATTTATTGAACAAGAGATTATAACAGAAAATCTTGAGTTTCATTGGAGAAAAAGCAGAAAGGACAATAAATTTAAAAAATGTTTCCATTTAAAACACGGTTAAAAATGGTAAAATAATGAGTTGGAAGCTGTGACCTTTTAAATTTGTTTTTTAGTGTTTTATTTATTTTTGAGAGAGAGAGAGAGAGAGAGAGAGACAGAGTGTGAAGGGGGAAGGGCCAGAGAGAGAGGGAGACACAGAATCCAAAGCAGGATCCAGGCTCTGAACTCTCAGCATAGAGCCCAGTGTGAGGCTCAAACCCATGAACCCTGAGATCATGACCTGAGCTGATGTCAGATGCTTAACTGGCTGAACCACCCAGACGTCCCTGGAAGCTGTCAGATTTTTAAAGTCAGGTTTACTGTACCACAGTTTTCCTACAGGAAATTATCACCATGTTTAAGTACACAGTTTCATGATTTTTGACCAAGAAAGTCTTGCAAACACCAGCAAAATCAAGACAGAGTATTGCTGTGCTAGCCTAACAAATTCCATTATACCCCTTTATAGACAATTCCATCCCTTTCTCCAATCTCTGACAACCAAGGGGAAACCATTGATGTGATTTATCTCATGCTTTTTGTCCTCTCCAGGCTATGATCTAAATGGAATCATGCTGGAGGAGGTCATTGAGAGGATGTGACCTCTAGTTGAGTTGTGATCTGAACTTAGGCAATCAGAGGCTCCTTACTCCTCTCCTGTCTTTGAAATGCATGTTCTACCCATTATTCCAATGTTAGCAGCCATGACAAGGATGCAGCCTTGAGAGAGTAAGGTGATGTTGAGATCTTCTGGACTGAAAACATGACTAAATCCAGGTAAGGCCTCTGTATAAACTTTTAAATTTCCGGTGAGCAGGTGTAGCAACCTACTTGTCTTGCTTATTAAACCTGCCACCAGTGGAGTGGTCTACCTCTTCCTTAGGTTTCTCTTTGCCATCCATGCTTGGGGCCAATTTGCAAACCAACCATAGGAATGTAGCCTTTTGAGTGTGGCTTCTATCCTTCATTGTAACTTTTGAGATTCAACAATGTTGTTACTTTTATCCATGTTCCCCCTTACATTACTAAGCTAGTCCCTTCTATATATGCATCATCCATTGATGGCAATTGAGTCTGTTTCCAATTTAGAGCACTTATGTATAAAGCTCCTCTTCCTGTGGACCTATGTTTTTATCCTGAGTAAATAATAAAATTGCTAGAATCCATAGTAAGTGTTTAAAAGACTGACAAGCTTTAACAAAATTATCGTGTTGCTTTTTTTTTTTTCATTTTTTTTTTCAACGTTTATTTATTTTTGGGACAGAGAGAGACAGAGCATGAACGGGGGAGGGGCTGAGAGAAAGGGAGACACAGAATCGGAAACAGGCTCCAGGCTCTGAGCCGTCAGCCCAGAGCCTGACGCGGGGCTCGAACTCACGGACTGCGAGATCGTGACCTGGCTGAAGTCGGACGCCCAACCGACTGCGCCACCCAGGCGTCCCTATCGTGTTGCTTTTTATTGCCACCAACAACGTCTGAGAAGTTCTGTTGCTTTAAATAATCTCTAGCACCTGGCATGTTCTTTCTGTTTTTTTTTTTTCTTTTTTAAAGTTTTAGCCATTTTAATAGTTATGAATGTGTTTCTTATTGTGATTTTAATTTGTTTCCTTGATGACTAATCATCTTGAACATTTTCATGGGCATATTTCTACCTTTATTTTACTTTGGTGAAATATCTGTGAAAATCTCTTGCTTATTCTGTTATTTGGTTGCTTGTTTTATTGCTACTGAGTTATAATAATTCCTTATATATTCTGGATACAAGTCTTTAAATGGATATGCACTTGCCAATATTTGTTTTCTAGTTTGTAGCTTGACTCTTTATATTTTTATAAAAATATAAAATATCACTTATAATAAAATATATTATATATATTATTTTATATAGTGTATAATATTATATATTTGTATTAAAATAAACTATATTTTATAGTGTCTTTTTGAAAACAAATTATACTTTTAAGTACAGCTTATTAAATTTATTTGTTTGTGCTTTTTGTGCAATATTTAAGAGAAATGTTCCTAACTCAAGGTGAAATTATTTCCTCCTGTGTTTTGTTCCAGAATTTTTAAATTAAATTTTACTTCAGGTCTATCACTTTTCCCTTGACTTGGGTATATGGTTTGACATAATTTTCCTTTCTCCCTCCCTCCTTTCTTCCTTCCTTCTCTCTCTCATTTCCTCTCCTTTTATTGCTTTTTCTTTTTCTTTCCTTTTTATATTTTTTTTTTCCTGTGAATTAATGTCCAATTGATCAACCAGTGGGTTGAATCTTTCCCTGGGTTCCAAGGTCATCAAGCTCTGGGAAACTGGTGTTTCTCAGCACTCCTCTGAATAGCTGACTCAAATCCAGGCTTTGGCACCTGAGTTGATAATATTTGTCACTCAGGGGTAGGGCCACACACACACACACACACACACACACACTGAATCCATAAAAAGAGGAAGCCACAGGGATAGGGCTGTCTTCCCGAAGTCAAGCTCACTATATATCTAGCAGGCTTTCCATGTCCCTATAGAATAATAAGGAGATGATAGGGATAGGTCTGGTCTACTTTCTGAAGACCTCTGTGTTATAAACTTTGCCAAAATCCTGATCTTTAATCTGATGTAAGTGGTGTGGTGCTTGCATTCGCCTGCTTTTGCACAGTAACTAGTCAAAGTAGCCATGACTTTTATGACCTGGTCAGACCTAAAGGGAACATCTCATGGCATCATTTTCTTAACAGGGTTTAATGTTCATAGGTGCAAACTTTTCTGTCCTGCCACAGATGACTCCTCTTGTAATAATACAGGAAAAACAGAAAACACTAGAGCTGCTCAGGCAGGCTTAGAATCCTGATGATGTTCTTGGTTATTTCTTTTATAATGTACTCATTTCCATTACATACACATAAATAATTAAGGGCTAAAATATTGAGTTTGTTGGAATTACTTCCCATAAGTAGGGAGGATTGGGTAATATATCCTTGAGCAGAGACGTCATAGAGTTTGAGACCCTTACATTGCATATTGTATCTTTGCTACTGTGGCCTTCTTTTCAGTGCCATCAGTGACTTGCTTTTTGCTACATCCAATGGATTTATTTTACTTTTTAACTTAATAATGTCTCTGAAGAATTCTACACATCTGTGAAAACTCAGTGTGTGGATATATTCACTTGTATTTGATTCCTTCTGATTCTCTTACAGACTTTCACAGAAAGTGTCTAGGAAATAAACTCTAGTGTTTTGATAATTGCAATCTCTTGACTCAGTATAAATTGGACTCATCACAGGGCCATTATAGTTTATGAGATGTAGGGTAAGTCCTGTGTTTTCACATGTCATTTACTCAGTTATGACCAAACAAAAACATTGACATAAAAATGGAGTTTGAAAGGATAATTTTAAGTAAGCTAAATATTTTTGTTATTCATTCAGTTACATGATGAAGAGGGTATTCATTTATGTTGATTCAGATTTCTATATATCTTGACATTATTACATAAGATTGTTGTGATATTTATATAGTTTTTAAAACTTCAACATCAAAGGTAGAATAAAGCCCTTAATTATTAAAGTTCATTCAATTATATTCTCAGGACATATTAATAACAAAAT
Organism: Lynx canadensis; assembly: GCF_007474595.2. Taxonomy (NCBI): domain Eukaryota; kingdom Metazoa; phylum Chordata; class Mammalia; order Carnivora; family Felidae; genus Lynx; species Lynx canadensis. The sequence continues at coordinate 101,488,722 of NC_044312.2, forward strand.
TTATCATTTTCAGTTACTGGTTTATGTATTTTTTCTTTTTTACTTTTCTAACATTTTTTTGGGAGCACAAAGCTTTATAATATTGACAGGTTAATAGAACAGTGTCCGTCATATAGTAGACATTCAACAAGTATTTTAGAGAAATTAAAAAAAAGTATGAATAGACTTGATTATATTTTAAACTGTAAAATTATAAATCTTTAAGTCATCTTATACATAATTAGAATCATAATTCATCACTTCCTAGATTGTAAACATGTTTATCTGTGCAATTTAAGGATCAAAATGTTAATATTTTATTATAATAGTTTTATTCAAATTAATAAAGCAAATACACATAATAAATTGTGCATTAATATTGTAGGAAAATTGGTTATTAATTTAGTCATTTCTGTTGCTGAAATTCATGAGTGGATTTTTTTATACTTAGAAGAATGAAAAATATGTTGATTCATTAAGTAACTGTGATGTCTATTAATTTCTCTTGAGATTCAATAAGAAATAACATAATTAGGAAGCATTCTGATGTTGAGCCTTATATTTTTCCCAATGCAAAAGGTAGTAATTCACAATTTTCAAAGGGATTTATTACATTATAGTAAAAAAGGTTAGTAAGGAGTCTTCATTTTCTTATCCTATAGTAATTATTTTTCTCTCACGGTATTCACCACCATGGTACTTATCCCTTCAGTAGTAATTGAACTGTATGCTCCTTAAATTTAAGCTAAAAAATGCACCAAAGGTTATTGTTGATGAGATCCATTGGGCATTAATTTTGAAAGGTTGATCTTTCTCAAAAGGTAATAACATCAGCGCTGCAAATTTGTGGCTTAAAAAGGTGAAATGATAATGCTTTTGAAAATAGTGGACAACCACCTTTAATGGCATGTCTTCCTTTGCAATTTAATGGCTAAAAGTGTATGATTAGTTCCTTGAATTTTTGTTCCAAAAGATTTATCATTGAAAAGGTTTTTTTTTTCTTTCCTTTTTTTTTGTATCTTCCTTTATTGTAACAATGGTACAAGACAAGCCAGATAAATTGCATTTGGAGGCTCAAACATAATTTTGATTAAGATTTAAAATTAAATTGACATACTGTTATCAAAACTAATAAACAAGGTTAGTTATATTCACTTTAAAATTAAATACAAAACAATGACATTCAATGTTGTCAATTCTAGGTAACAATTCAATGGAAGGTGCGGGTAGCAGAAAAAAACAAAACCAAAAACAAAACAAAATTTTAAAATGTATATGGAATAGATTCTTGGAAAAAGTAAAATAGAAATTTATGAGAATAAATAAAAACATTTGTCTGAGTTGTTGAATTTAGGATGCATATCTGATCAAAAACTTAGTTGTATTTTCTGACAACTTCAGAAAATACTTGGATGTAATTTTTTGAAGGTTAACATTTGTAATATTAAATGTCCTTAAAAAAATAATCGAGCAATGGATACTCAAAACATTTGTAAAGAAAATTATAAAACATTATTAAAAGATTTTAAATAATTATGAATTGTGACACCATGTTTATAAAGATGGCTTCATATTTTAAAGATACATGTGTTACAAAGTTGATCTTTTTTTTTTTTAATTTTTTTTTCAACGTTTATTTATTTTTTTGGGGACAGAGAGAGACAGAGCATGAACGGGGGAGGGGCAGAGAGAAAGGGAGACACAGAATCGGAAACAGGCTCCAGGCTCCGAGCCATCAGCCCAGAGCCTGACGCGGGGCTCGAACTCACGGACCGCGAGATCGTGACCTGGCTGAAGTCGGACGCTTAACCGACTGCGCCACCCAGGCGCCCCACAAAGTTGATCTTAAACACAGCACGATTCCAAACAAAATTTCAAAAATATTCTGAAAGTAACAAGTTAATTTAAATATATGCTGAATAACCCAAAAAAAAAAGGTCTACTCATTCCTAAAGAAGAATCTAACAGAGAGCAATGCTATTACATGAAGAAAAACTTACCAATGAAGAAAGTTTAATATAGGCCAATGATTAGAAGAGTCAGATCTACATGTGATAATTAGAAGAAACAGATCTACACGTAAATAAAACTTTAATACAGTCCAGGATATCACTGCAAATGAATGGAAAACGTATGTTTTTTTAAAAAGCAGTGAGGAAAATATATTGCCTGCATTCAAAAAAGAAAAGATTCCTACTTAATATAATAGGCAAATAATAATAATTAATAATAATAATAATAATAATAATAATTCCAGATATGTGTTAAAGATTTAAATATCTGACTCCCCCACTGTGTTGGCAAAAACAATGTTAAATGCTTGACTATAACAAGTGTTAGGAAGTATATGGAACCTGAGGTATTTTGTGCTGTTTTGGGGAGTAAAAATATGAGCAAGAAATTTAGAAAACATTTTGTTATATTTTAAAGTTGAACATATATATACTCTGCATCTAATCAATGCCACATCTAGGGATGCACTTGGATAAAACTCATACTGTGCACTTAGTGACATATAAAGCAGCATTCATAGCAGCTTTAGTCGTGATAGCACGTCAGTGACAATTTAATGTGACAAGTTAAGGAAAAATAATACTACAAAGCTGTAAAATTAAAGAGTGCAGCGGGATGCCTGGGTGGCTTGGTCGGTTAAGCCACTGACTCTTGATTTCAGCTCAGGTCAAAATCTCATGGTTCGGGGGGATTAAGCCCCGTGTCGGGCTCTGTGCTGACAGTGTGGAGCCTGCTTGGGATTCTTTCTCTTCTCTTTCTGCCTTTCTCTGGCTTGTTCTCTCTCTCTCTCTCAAAATAAATAAATAAAAATAAACAAACAAACAAGCAAACAAATAAATAAGGCAGGAATACATAAGAACACTAGAAACATAATATTGAAGAAAAGCACAAGCAATCTACCGGACAAACTGGATGCCAGTACGTTCATAATATTCAAAAATTAAAAAAAAAGTAGATTTGTTGAAAATATCTTTAAAGAATATGGATGAATCGATTTTTAAAACTGAAAGCTAGGGAATGAAAAATACAGAAGGGTGGTCGTCACTGTCACAGAAGCAGGATTATAGGGGTGATCACAGAGACCTTCCAATCTGGGCAATTCTCAAAGTTCTTTGTTTTCTTTATTTAAATCGGGAGGTGAGTGTATATGTATTCATTTATTTTTGTTTTCTAATATTTGTTTTATATTTTTGAAGTCGATCAAGTTTCATCTTTTACGTGTGAAAGAACAATGAAGTTTAAAATCTTAATTAAAAGAAAAAAAAAAGAAAAAGAAAACCACTTGAGGAAATTTTTTGAGTATAGTACTTAGGTCAGAGGTGCCCAAGATGGCCATCGGGCTTGGTGATTTACTAGAAGGACCCAAAAAATTCAGGATCACGATTATGGTTATGGTTCATTGCAGCTACAGATTGGGATTAAAATTGGCAAAGGAAAAAGGTGTGCGAGGCAGTGTCCAGAGGAAACCAGGCATAGCCTCCTCTTGTCCACTCTCAGTGATGTCACACAGACTGCACTTGGTTTTCCCAGCAATGTTGTCTGATGAAGTCTTGCCAATCAGAAAAGCTTAATCAAATCTTTGTGTCCAGGGTTTCAATGAAGGACAGTACTTAGGCTTGGAGAGCCCACATAACTGTCCTTAGTTACTTAGTTTCCAACTGCTCCACTCCAGAATTCAAGCTGATTCAGCCTAGCCCAAGGTGTTCAAAGAAACCCCAGGTGTACAAAAATAGGCATTTACCATAAATCACATCATTAGCTTAAACTGTTTGTGGTGGGAACCCGGCATTCAAATATGCTCTCATCAGGTAAGATATTCCAAGATTTCAAAAGTTATCTGTTGGGAGTTAGTCAAAGGCCCACTCTTGAAGATCTTTAGAATATGCAGAGTTTGGGCAATCCAAACTGACTGAGTTAACCCTCTACTGCACAGTACCAAAGTGAAAAAACTTGGTGACAGTGATTGTTACATAATTATAAGCTGGCTCTTTAGTTTTGTCAGTGTAGAAAAATGAGTTAATTTTTAAAATGTTAGTTAATTATTCTTTATGAATATAATCAGCTGATTACTTCCCTTTATAACTACTATTCCTAATATGGTACTCTTACAGTACAGCGCATGATGATCCTGAATCATTTTGCTTTTTCTTGGTAGAGGAAACAAAAAACTTTCACAATTTTGTCTATAAATGTGTAAATCCCAGGTTCTTGGGAAATATATATATACATATATATATATATATATATATATATATATATATGTTTGCCTTGCACTATCCCATGAAAATATACAACTATCTGCAATATTGAAGAACAGAATGTTATATGGCATCTGCAAATACCAGCAATCTAGAAGCTCTGTTTCCGTGGGTACTGTCATTTAGGGCATGTTGGTATATCCTGTGTTTGAGTTCTGTACTCAACTACCAACGTGTGGAAGGGGGGTTTTCCCCCAACACCACCAAGCAAGCTATGCTTTGTACACTAGCATAGTATATAGAAGGGTATCCTACAATGTAACTCAATTCTGACACTATCTACCTAAAGGTAGCATCAGATTCCACAGGTTAAGGATTCAGTCCTGCAAGACTGCCCTTGCCCTCAAATGCCATTCATAAGCCTGGATTGTTACCCATGTTTCTGATAGACTGGCTATTGATTGGAGCTTCCAAGGGCCCCCTCCTGGGATTATAATTTAAGGTCTCTGTCCTACAAGATTCTCATTCCCTTGAGGTGCCCATTACAAGTCCTGATTGTCACCTGTACTTTTGACTGAAATGGCTAAAAATCAGAGGTTCCCAGGTCCCTCCCTTGGGTTTAATTAAATTGCTACAGTGGCTTGAAGAACTCAGGGACACATTTCACTTACTGGATTAGTAGTTTATTATAAAAGGACATAACTCAGAAACAGCCAGATGACAGTGATGCATGGGGCAAGGTATGAGAAAAGGGTGTGGAGCTTCCTTGCCTTCTGGGAGAGGGTTCCACTCTCCCTGAATCTCTGAGTGCTCACCAATATGGAAGCTTCCTAAATCCCATACCTTCAAGTTTTAATGGAGGCTTTGTTACACAGGCACAATTGATTAAATCATTGGCCATTGCCAATAGATTCAACACCCAGCACTCTCACCTCCCCCTTCCCAGCCTTAGGTTGACATAGGGACATCCCAAAGGTTACCTCATTATTAACATAGCAGAAGACATCTTTATATCTCTCACCAGTTAGGAAACTTCCAGGGGTTTTATTTGTGTGTGTGTGTGTGTGTGTATGTTTATCCTTTTATTTTTTAAATGTAATTTATTGTCAAATTGGCTTATGTACAACACCCAGTGCTCATCCCAACAAGTGCGCCCCTCAATGCCCATCACCCACTTTCCCCTCCCCTCCCACTTCCATCAACCCTCAGTTTGTTCTCTGTATTTAAGAGTCTCTAATGGTTTGCCTCCCTCCCTCTCTGTTTGTAACTATTTTTTTCCTCTTCCCTTCCCCTTTGGTCTTCTGGTAAGTTTCTCAAGATCCACATATGAGTGAAAACATATATCTGTCTTTCTCTGACTTATTTCACTTAGCATAATACCCTCCAGTTCCATCCACGTTGCTGCAAATGGCATGATTTTATTTTTTCTCATTGCCAAGTAATATTCCATTGTATATATAAACCACATCTTCTTTATCCATTCATCAGTTGATGGGCATTTAGGCTCTTTCTATAATTTGGCTATTGTTGAAAGCGCTGTTTTAGAAGCCCTGTGCTAGAAACTGGGACAAAGAACAAATATGTATTTTTTATTATACATCACAATATCACATCCTTCCTAGGTGGAGGCACATTTTTCTAAACCTCATGTTTCCTACCACATAAAAAATGCAACATACTGATAAACAGCTTTCAATTCTGGAGATTATATCTTCTATATGGGTGAGTCCACTTTTAACCCACTCGGTGGTTCCTTTTATAGGTTGACAACTCTGTCCAGGACGCACAGCAAGAAGGGCTCTTCCAACTGCAATGCAAGCAGTTCCAGACCTCAGTCATTTTCATACAGCATTTCCCAAATTGACATGAGCATATCAAAATGATATGTGCAATAGCAGAAGCCTTTAGAAATCTTAAACAGATCAAATTTTTGTTTCAGCAAATGTACTTCCCCCATCTTGAAAAACAGCATTATCTTGCTACTGGGTTCTGGCTGAGATAGAAATGCCTGACCATAAGACACCAGGTTATCATGAGTCCTAAATTTTCTATTACGAACATGGTGTTATAACGTCTCTTATTGATAAAGTCAGGTACTCTATGAAGAACAGTATTATTTCATGGAATTTGCATATGTGAAGCTGGGCCTGAGCAAATCCTGAAGGTTTAAGTAATTTTCAGGAGACCCCCACTTACTTTCCCAGCACAGTGTGGCACCAAGGGACTCTATGGCCAATTAACAGAAGAGTTTAAACAAAAGCAAAAGCAAAACAAAACAAAAAAATACAAAAACGAAGCCCGGTTTTTGGGAAGATCTACATACGGTAGTGATCGTACCTCAAAGAATGTACTGCAACAGTATTTTTACCCCAGGCTAGGGAATTCCTAAAGAATATTGGATGATTTATCCATTAAGTAGAGCTTCTAGAAGTTCTAGAACATTTTTATCTACACTGCTTGGTAGAAGAGATCTATTTCAGTTTGGCCAGTTGGTCAAGAACATGAAGGAATACAATTGGTAGCAAAGGGGAGATTCAGGGAAGTTATATGTGGATGGACTTCTTGGTATGGGTCATGCACAGTTGACGACACACCCCTAAACATGATTCTTCCCTACTCTGGTTCAACTGTTTGTATGAAGGAGAGTTAAATTTCCTCTGATGCACACAGTAATGTTTGGACTGAATTGGAAGGTAGGAATGTCACAATGCCCTTTCAGCCCCTCAACTAAGGTCACGGAGAGAAATATTTCATCCTCTAGCTCCCTAGAAACTAAAGCTTGAATATGTGCACTACTCTTGGCTAATCAAAATTTCCAGTCCTAAGTTAGAATTCAAAGCAAAATGAAAGATTATTCACAACAGCTGGAAATGCAAGGGGCCGGCGATTGTCGTATATGAAACAGACTGTTTCCACGGTGAGATCCTCGCTCTTGTCTATTTCCTTTGGTTCCTGCCGGTTTCTCAAGGTCCTCACCTTCCCGAGACTCTGAAGGAATTATCCAGTCTATTTTCTGCTTTCAAAGGGCATATCTGTCCTACTGCTGTTTCTCCCCATATCAATGTTTGTGAAACACGATAGTACCCTTAAAGTGAGGGATCTTTGTGTTTTAATAACAGACACACACTCCTTATAGAAAGGGGAATGTTCTTGACAATTACATATGTTGAAAACACAATGAAGAGATTGCTATTTTTGTATTTCTTTTTGCCGGATGTGTGGGGTTAGTCAATGAAATAGGAAAAAAGAAAAAGAGAAAGAAAGAAGGAAAAGAAAGAAAGAAGAAAGAAAGAAAGAAAGAAAGAAAGAAAGAAAGAAAGAAAGAAAGAAAGAAAGAAAGTGATTTTGGCATCTGATCTTTTGTTATTAAAGATCTGACCTTTTGCTTATTAAATAAGAAACCCTCTAGTTGCAACAAAAGTGATTTTAATTTTCCCACTAGCCATAAGAAAGAAGCCAGATGTTTACAATGTCTAGCATCCTGGATTTACCTGTTTTCCATTCTGTCTACCTTAAGAGTCTTAAGGTACAGACACTACACCATTGCCGATAACTTAAAAGCTAGAACTGTATTTGAATTACCAAGAAATACTGCTGTAAATGCTGCTATACTTGTTAAAGAAAGCTAACCATTATTAAATGAATGCAATGTGCTGAACAAGGGGCTAGGTTTTACATGCATTGTCCCAATCCTCACATGAATATGATGAGATGGACAATTATTATTCATAATTTAAAAATTAATAACCACGAGGCTAAATAAGTAGCTTAGGGGCTCACAGTTACGAAATGGTGAAACTCCTATTCAGATCCAGGTTGCCTGAGTCATAAGCTCTTACTCCAGCATCTTATCATTCAAGGCATATTTTCTTATAGTCACTCAGATAATTGAATGCCAAACAAAAATCCGGGTGCCTAGGATTCTTCTCAATAGTATTGAGACTGTACTTTAGAATCCCCTCAAATACCGAATGCTTTGAAGTGTCTTTCAGCATCTGACAGAAATCTTAGAATTTACAAGAGAGAGCATTTTTTTGTTGTTGTTGTTCGGTACTATTAAAATGTTTACTTTATTCAGTCAAACATTTTCCAGTGATGGAGACACGTGTTGTTTCCTAACTGGCTATATTAGAGTTGATTATATTACCAGTTTTCATCTTTCTCATTTAAAAGAAGCCATTTAAGGGGTGCCTGGGTGGCTCAGTTAGTTGAGCATCTGACTCTTGAATTTGGCTAAGGTCATAATCCCAGGGTCTTGGGATCGAGCCCCGAGTCGGGCTCTGAGCCGAGTGTGGAGGCTGCTTGAGATTCTCTCTCTCTCTCTCTCTCTCTCTCTCTGTTTCTCTCTCTGTCTCTCCCTCTGCCCTTCTCCCTTGTGTTTTCTTTCTCTATAAAATAAAAAATAATACTAAAATAAAATAAAATAAAATAAAATAAAATAAAATAAATAAAATAAACCCTTCAAGTCATACCACTGGAAACAAAGTGGTTGCATATCCCAAGTCCTCCTGGGGTTGGGGATTATCTTGAGGTAATGTCCCACTTGTCACACACTGGGAGATAAATACTCATCCCTCATAAGATCCATTTGTAAAATTTGGAGAGAAGTGTTGTCAACAGCTTATACAAGATAAATTCTACAATTCAGAATTCTAGATGGTGCTAAGGTAGGTGACTGCTGCGAATGGGACAGTGTAACAAAAATAATGTTGTCTTAGAGAAAAGGTTATGCTCACTGATTGTGGCATTTTCTTAGTTTATGTGTATATGTGGGCTGGGGGAGTAGACAGGGGATGATAGAGGCATCAATCTGCACTTACCTTACCTAGAGCTTTTTCCAAAAGTACCGCTTCATTCATTTTGCTCATTATTGCCAGGAGGCGAAAGCTGACTTGTGTCTAGGTTGGAATTTGGGAAAATCCAATGATTTAATTAACTGAGTAAAACTTAAGTAAGCTCACTCTCATCAGTAAGGCGAATCTCACTTTCTATGAGCATATACGTATATTTGCATACAATGTGACTATTTTGTGTTTGTGCCTATAAATATCAATTTAGGGAACTTGTGACTTTGTGTCAGATATTGAATAATCATAATGGCATTAATGGTAATAATAGATAATAATGAATCCATTTGATGCATCTCTAATACAATAAGTTCTATAAATGGTGCTATAAATTATCGACGTTAATCCTGGTTTCAACCTTCTTTGTGGGATATTATTACGTTAATAAATGAAATAAAACAATTCAGGGATACAAACCTTGAATAGCTTACAAAACCTTAGAGACCACACCTGAGGTTAAAGTCAACTTTGGCTACCCCAAATCTTGCGTGTTTAACCACTATGGCATGGTGCCATTAGCTTGTTGATACCAATGGGAAAATAAAACATGTTTCAAGAAACGTGCCTGATTTTGAGAATTTCTATTAATATTCTACAAACAAAGATCAAAGTGTCCTACCCCGTCATGAAGCTCTTGAATATGCAGTCTTGTTTGCCTTACAGGACAATTCTATACAGTGAATAAAGTGGGTCTGATTTCATAAACAAGGATAGGTTGGCGTAAAGATGGAACGATTTGTAGTAGAAGAACCAGAATTAGAACTCAGGCATCCAGACACTTCTTTTTTCCTATTTCCTAGTCTTTGCTATAGCCTCTTTTACACCAGTGATAGCAAAATCAAGCCCGATAAGCAGGCAAACGTGATGGTCTGGAGGTCTCAGTGTAGAGTGTTGTTACTCGTATAGTCAAAAAGCTGATGCTAATAGTGATATCTTGTCTGATACAACCCTTGAGAACCAATGACGAAAAACCTAAATTTGGTACACTTTTGTTATTTAGTGCGTTCTTTAACACTAATTCTTTAATTGGAAGGTTCACACAAATTATTTAGAGGAAACCTTGTTATGATTATTGAATTGATTCTTTTTAAAAATTTTATTATTTATTTTGAGAGAGAGAGAGGGCGCAAGCAGGGAAGGGGTGGAGAGAAAGAGAGAGAATCCCAAGTAGGCACCAGGCTATCAGTGCAGAGCCCAACGAGGGGCTGGGCCTCACAAACCATGAGATCATGACCTGAGCCGAAATCAAGAGTTGGAGGCTTAACTGATTGAATTACTTGGGCACCCCATGATTATTGGATTGATTCTTTAACTACTGAATCTGTGTGAACGCCTTATTTAAAGTTCAATGTAGAATGTAGTTACAGCAAATAATTAATTATAGATTCTCTAGCCACTTTAATCACTGAATTTATTTATTTATTTAAAAAATGTTTAATGTTTATTTATTTTTGAGAGAGAGAGAGTGGAAGTGGGGGAAGGGCAGAGAGAGAGGGAGACAGAGTCCGAAGCAGGCTCCAGGCTCTGAGCGGTCAGCACAGAGCCCGACACTGGGCTCAAATTCATGAGCTGTGAGATCATGACTTGAACTGAAGTTGGACACTTAACCAACTGAGTCACCCAGGCGCCCCACTGAATTGAGTTTTTAAACCAGTACTTTAGAGAAAAAAGAAAAGACAGATTTAAGTTAGGATGTGAATATTACATAAAGCTTAGAAATGACATTTGCACAGCATAGCCATGTAAACTTTTTTCTCTTTTATTTTAAGAGTTTGGATTGCTTCCCCATAGTTTCTGACATTCACCTTACATGTTTTCTTAGTCAAGTTCTTCCTTTCTACGATCCGGTTCCCAAAGAAGACCGACCTCTCTTCTAAGTGTATCTGGAAGATTGCAGATGATTTTGTTGGGCGAGGCGGCGCTCTGAGGTTACCAAGCATGGCAGAGAGAATAGACCTCCAATATTTAATTGCCTTACTACTCACTACAGTATTCCTCTAACATTTCTAATCTTTAACTTCCTGCTGAATATATTCCATCACACTATGATTTATTTTGTATTTACACACATTCTGTTTTTTTTTTCCTTGATTAATTTCCCTCTGGTTATATAGCATATATTTTCTCATATAGCTAGCTTAGAAGTTCATTAATGAGTGCAGAGATACAGTTTTTCCTCAAGACACTTCCTGTTTCCGGGATCTCACATCAGACATTGTCTTATCTCAGAGGTAAGAAAGAAACATAAACCCTAGGAGAGGAAAGCAATACTTATAGGACACGTGTATAAGATTTACTACTGCGAAACAATATATTTACATAGAACACACACACACACTTTTCTTTATAAGAAAGCACAGATTGTGTATCCATGTTGTCAAAAATAAGATGAATTTTGAGACACCTGAGTATTTTATTAAAAAAATTGTCCTTCCCCTGCTCACACATGTGCTCTTTCTCTCTCAAAATAAACAAATAAACTTTTAAAAGGGGTTCCTGGGTATCTCAGTTGGTTACGTGGCTGACTCTTGGTTTTAGCTCAGGTCATGATCTCACAATTCATGAGATCGAGCCCCACATGAGGTTACCATGCTGTCAGCATGGAGGTTACTTGGGATTCTCTCTCCCTTTCCCTCTGCCCCTTCCTGTCTCATGCTGTCACTCTCTCTCTCTCCCTCTCTCTATCTCTCTCTCTCAAAACAAATAAATAGGCTTTAAAAACTGAGTATTGAGTAAGCAATTAAAAAGAAACAAGATGTCCATTTATTTGCTTTAACGAATTGTATTTAATAAATTCTCATATTAGTGTTTATGAGATGCCAGTAACATAAACAATATTTACAAATATCCACTCATTTATTCCTCTAATCATTACAGAGTGGTTAAATAATTTAATCATTCTCACACAGCCAGTAAGCAGGAAAGCTAGGATTTGAATCCTGTCATCTCTTACAATAACTACTATGCCTTAACAGTTAAGTTAAACTACTTCCCAAGATCACAGTTGTTCTTCTGTAGAATTATCTACAGAAAGTGGTAACTTTCTTCCTAGAGTTTTTCTCAACTTTCCTTTACATGGAAGAATGGGATTTCAGGATGGAAAAATAAAGCTTTGCTTCGAGGATTTTGCCAACTTTCACAATGCTACTGGTCTTAATCAACCAAGCCACATTCATCCCATTTCTGCTTGGAAGGAACAAATACATTCTTCATGCCCAAAACACCACCTCTGAATAACATCCTCTAGTGTCAACAAAGATTTTTAATTACCTTTTTTAAAGAAAGTGACAGAAAAGAAAAAAAAAAAAAACAAATGTCACAGAAAAGGCCATCATAACTATGATTTTATTATCCTTCTATTTGCTTCCTTAGAAGAGAGAGTGAAGACGTTCTTGCTTCATACATCACTCAAGTCAACACGTGTGTTCTGATCCCCTCTCTTTTGGACAAGGAAAACAAGAAAACCAGGATGTTGGAGAGTAATTACACCATGCCAACTGAGTTTCTTCTTGTTGGATTCACAGATTATTTGCCTCTCAGGGTCACACTCTTCTTGGTATTTCTTATAGTCTATACACTAACTGTGGTGGGAAATCTGGGTTTAATAATCTTAGTTCATATCAATCCAAGCCTTCAAACCCCCATGTATTATTTTCTTAGCAACCTGTCTTTCTTAGACATCTGCTATTCTACCGCGATCACTCCTAAAATGCTGGTGAATTTTTTAGCATCCAGGAAAAGCATCTCTCCCTATGGCTGTGCACTACAAATGTTTTTCTTTGGTTGCTTTGCTGATGCTGAGTGCCTCATTCTGGCAGCAATGGCCTATGACCGCTATGCAGCCATCTGTAACCCATTGCTCTATTCTACCCTTATGTCGAGGAGAGTCTGTATCTGCTTCGTTGTGTTGGCATACTTCAGTGGGAGTATGACTTCCATGGTACATGTCTGCCTCACATTCAGGCTGTCATTTTGTGGCTCTAATATTGTCAATCATTTCTTCTGTGATATCCCACCTCTTCTGGCTTTATCATGCACGGACATCCATGTCAATGAGCTTCTGCTCTTTGCCTTATGTGGTTTCATCCAGACCAGCACTTTTGTGGTCATATTTATCTCTTACTTCTGTATCCTCATCACTGTTTTGAGCATTAAGTCCTCAGGGGGCAGGAGCAAAACGTTCTCCACTTGTACTTCCCATTTCATAGCGGTCTCCTTGTTCTACGGAACACTCCTGTTTATGTACTTACGTCCCACCACTGACTATTCCCTGGACACTGACAAGGTAGTTGCAGTGTTTTATACTGTGGTCTTTCCCATGTTTAATCCAATAATATACAGTTTCAGAAACAGGGATGTAAAAAATGCCCTCAAAAAGCTATTAGAAAGAAACTGGACTTTCAAATGAATAAGAATGAAAATCATTTAAGAATATTCAAGGTAGGCGCGCCTGGGTGGCTCAGTCGTTTAAGTGCCGGACTTTGGCCCAGGTCATGATCCCACAGTTCATGGGTTCGAGCCCCGTGTCAGGTTCTGTGCTGGCAACTCAGAGCCTGGAACCTGCTTCAGATTCTGTCTCTCCCTCTCTCTGCCCCTCCCCCGCTCACCCTCTGTCTCTCTCTCAAAAATAAATAAACATTTAAAAATTTAAAAAAAGGAATATTCAAGGTATAGTCTGCACTTCCAATATCATCATGGCATGAACACCTTGTATGTCAACTATTTAAAATTTATTATAATTTCTCAGAAATAAAGATAACGTTTCATCCTCCATTCTTTTTTTTTTTTATATATATATATGAAATTTATTGACAAATTGGTTTCCATACAACACCCAGTGCTCATCCCAAAAGGTGCCCTCCTCAATACCCATCACCCACCCTCCCCTCCCTCCCACCCCCCATCAACCCTCAGTTTGTTCTCAGTTTTTAACAGTCTCTTATGCTTTGGCTCTCTCCCACTATAACCTCTTTTTTTTTTTTTTTCCTTCCCCTCCCCCATGGGTTCCTGTTAAGTTTCTCAGGATCCACATAAGAGTGAAACCATATGGTATCTGTCTTTCTCTGTATGGCTTATTTCACTTAGCATTACACTCTCCAGTTCCATCCACGTTACTACAAAAGGCCATATTTCATTTTTTCTCATTGCCACATAGTACTCCATTGTGTATATATACCACAATTTCTTTATCCATTCATCAGTTGATGGACATTTAGGCTCTTTCCATAATTTGACTATTGTTGAGAGTGCTGCCATGAACATTGGGGTACAAGTGCCCCTATGCATCAGTACTCCTGTATCCCTTGGATAAATTCCTAGCAGTGCTATTGCTGGGTCATAGGGTAGGTCTATTTTTAGTTTTCTGAGGAACCTCCACACTGCTTTCCAGAGCGGCTGCACCAATTTGCATTCCCACCAACAGTGCAAGAGGGTTCCCGTTTCTCCACATCCTCTCCAGCATCTATAGTCTCCTGATTTGATCATTTTGGCCACTCTGACTGGCGTGAGGTGATACCTGAGTGTGGTTTTGATTTGTATTTCCCTGATAAGGAGCGACGCTGAACATCTTTTCATGTGCCTGTTGGCCATCTGGATGTCTTCTTTAGAGAAGTGTCTATTCATGTTTTCTGCCCATTTCTTCACTGGGTTATTTGTTTTTCGGGTGTGGAGTTTGGTGAGCTCTTTATAGATTTTAGATACTAGCCCTTTGTCCGATATGTCATTTGCAAATATCTTTTCCCATTCCGTTGGTTGCCTTTTAGTTTTGTTGGTTGTTTCCTTTGCTGTGCAGAAGCTTTTTATCTTCATAAGGTCCCAGTAATTCACTTTTGCTTTTAATTCCCTTGCCTTTCATCCTCCATTCTTTAAAATGCTTTTGTCTTCTAAAAATCTTCTCTCCAAAATTACTCTACTCTATGAAATATGCTTGAGATAAAATAAATAATAATATCTCTTTTCCAATTAGTGTTCACAAAATACTTTGTATATTGATTCATTATATTTTTTATCATGTTATACTCAAGGTCTATGTTGACTTGTCTATCAACCCATCCATAAGTAGAAACTCCTTGGCAGCAGGGGATATGTATCTTGGTTATTGTTCCAATTCCTATATAGTACAGGAAATATGGCATATTCTCATCACATGTATGTTTAATGGATGAATGGATGGAATAAATGGATGGATGGATGGATGGATGGTGAAGTGAGTAAATGTAGCTTCCTGTGTCTGGGAAAATGAGTCTAGATTTTGCACTTTCAGAACACTTATCATCAGGGAAATTGATATCACTCATGATAAACAATGGTGGTTTCGCTGGTTCTTAGGAGGTTAGATAGAAGTCACATAGCAAGGATCTCTTTAATATTAGTACAGTGTGAGGTTATAACACATTTATTTCTCTGGGATGCACTGATTAGTGTAAGAGATCCTCTACTGTTCCATTCACAGTGGGTACATGTGAAAACCAAACAAGTTTGTGAAGATCATCAAGATTATAAACTGTATACATTACTAATTATTTGCCCATCTGTTCCTGAGTGAATCTTTGAGTCCCCATCTTCAAAGAGGCGAACAATTGCTCTAGTTATTTTATTATGTATATTGACAACGCAAATCGATTGCAGTATAAACACTACTGTCTCTGCGATCGCTTCTGTCGATTGAACTATCCGTAGTTGTTCTCATCCTTCGGTTCCCATTTCCTCTTTGTTTTATCTTGACAAAGTTGAAGGAATACATTGTATACATGTGAAAATATGATATTGTTCATTTTCTAGTAAATGTGGAAATATGAGTGACTGGATTAGTTTATAGTGGATGTAACCCTATAAATGGAGATAAAACAACAATAAGATATTGCCCATTGAAATGGATTGTTTTGGGGATTAAATGAAACAATATATGTAAAGCTACTAGCGTATGCATGATTTGAGAATTAGATGTTCAAATATGTATCAATCTCCTAGAAAACATGTAAAACTTGCACTTCTTGTTACAATCTAATGGAATATTAATGTTTATTATTTTTCTACCATTATATTATTATTTGATTTTAAGAAACAGTAAAGGTTTAATTTCCAGAAGAAATTAAGCATTAAAAAATATCTGTGAAGTTCAGGGTGCCTGGGTGGCTCAATCGGTTAAGCGTCCAACTTCAGCTCAGGTCTTGATCTCACGGTTCGTGAGTTCGAGCCCCCCATCGGGCTCTGTGCTGACAGCTAAGGTCTGGAGCCTTCTTCAGATTCTGTGTCTCCCTCTGTCTCTGTCCCTCCCCTGCTCACACTCTGTCTCTCTCTGTCTCTCAAAAAATGAATAAATTTTAAAAAAATTAAAAAAATCTGTGAAACAGTCCAAATGTTCTGAGATGTTACCAGGAAGCAAAAAACAAACAAACAAACAAAATAAAAATAAAGAAAACAAAAGAACAAAAACAAGATAAAAACACAACCTGGATTTCAATATTCAAATCAGTGACCTTCAACTTGTTAAAACACGTGTCCTACTATGAAGCATTTGTTAGAGTACACAATGTCATTCATTTGTAATTGGTTTTTTTTACTAGTTTCTGAAACTTATAGGTTAATTTGAATTATTCTTTTAATTTTAGAATACTCTGTTTTAAAAAAACATTGATGGGAATATTGTGGAATGAGCTGCTTCCTCTTTGTTATCCATCCATTGTGTGATGGACATAAGGTTTCATGAAAAGAAAAATATCAGCTTCCTTGTATGGACCTATTAAATCTAAGACTCATTTTTTCATTTTCCAAAATAAGTTATTTTTAAAATAAGTAAACCAAAATATATTTGGCTTTTTTTGTTGTTGGCATTGTTTTAATTTTCTTAAGTTTTTGTTTAAATTCCAGTTGGCTAACTTACAGTGGGATACCAATGTCAAGTGTACAATATGGAGATTCGATACTTCCATAGAACACTGGTGTTCATCACAGAAAGTACATTCCTTAACATGTATCACTTGTTTAACCCATCCCTTGCCCACCGCCCCTCTGGTAACCATCACTTTGTTCTCTATAGTGCAGGGTCTGTTTCTTGGTTTGCCTCCCACTCTTTCTTCTCTTTATTCTTTTGCTTTGTTTTTTAAACTCCACATGTGAGTAAAGTCATATGGTATTTGTCTTTCTCTAACTTATTTCACTCAGCATAATGCTCTCTAGCTGCAGCCATGTCTTTGCCAATGGTAAGATTTCATTCTTTTTTATGACCAAGTAATATTCCATTGTATATACATACATATACATATAATATATTATAAATAACATGTATAATGTATATATATTATTCATAGTAACAATTTTATTATTATTAAATTTTTCAATGTCTAATCCTTATCTAAATAACAAATCATTCTTTACATGATTGAACTTTGCATTGATGAAAAGTGAAATTACAAAAGCTTTTAAAATAATGATGGAAATTCTAATGTTTGTCTAGGTTATGTATTGTCTTACAATTTATATTCAAAGTCATATGGATATTTTCTACCCCCCTCTCCTCTCTCTCTCTTCCTTCCTTCCTTCCTTCCTTTTTTCCTCCTTTGTTTAATACTAGATCATGAGTGTGTATGGAAAGAGACTTTTTTTAATCCAATGTCACCAGAGTTTCATGAATAATATATGGGAATCTGAATGTAATGAAATTTTCAGCGTGTAGTCAGCAATTAATATACTGATAAGTTACCATTATATCAGACTCCAAATATCATTGATCTAAAATGCTGGAAATTAAGTAATGTGAAGAGTGATTTTGTTTTGGAATACTGTACACATAATTCCCCATCTATTTGTTGACAGACGAATTATTTGTTAGCTTCAAGAACCACTTTTCCACACAGTAATGACTATACACTGCTAATTTGCTATCTTATTTTACTTAACAAGCAATGCTTTTCTGTAATAAACATAAAAATAAAACTTTTTTCCTTATATTTTGATTCGTATAACAAAAACATGGTAGTCTAATTATATAACTAGTGAATTTTCACCATTACATTCCTAAGTGCTCTTAAAAACTGCCACAATTTATAGTCTTATTTAATTAAACTATATATTTTCCATTGAAGTTATAGATTTCTGTTTATCTTCTTAAGCTTATTAGGTCAATAAATTGAATCAACACAAGAATATAAATGCTTTTTATTTTAATACATGAATATATAAATATAGTGAATTCCAAATTATCTTATTACTTTAATACTGTTTAAAATCATACTAACATTCCCTTCAACTGTCAACAAAACACCCAGTCTTAAGTCAGTTTCTGAATTGTGTATTTGAAATTGGTTTCATGAATATGATAAATCTTAGGATCTAAATTTTCTAAAACTTTGTGTTTTATGAGCTTAAGTTTATTGTTTCTGTATTAAATCTAATCTTCCTGGGATTCAAAATATTCCCCATTTATGAAGCAGCTAACCCATCTCAAGAAAGTTAGAGATTGCATTGCAGAAAACTCAAGTTGTGTATCAGCCATGGCATTTTTGGCCAGTATTTAAGATTATCTTCTGGCCATTGACACTGATCCTTTGTTAGAGTTATTAAAACAATGTCTTTACAAATTATGAAAAAGCTGGTTTTATAGTATGTGCCATTAATTTGGCTACATTTAATAATATTGGGTTTTTTTTTTCCTGCTTCTAATTTCCAACCTTCCTAATTTTTTTCTGCTTCATTATGTAGGTAACTTTATTTCTCCATTGACTGTTTTGTTGGATTTTGAAGATTTTTTTCCTGTGATTACATGGTAATATCTTCCATTTTGTATCTAAAGACACTCTAATTTTGTTTTATTGGAATCTTCACAACTGCATATAATTTTGTGATATGAATTTGATTTTTGCACAATATTTGGACTGACATGACTTTATTATTTTATTTATCTGCATATGTTGTAACTAACTTGCTTTTACATTGAAATAGCTAAGGCATTCTAATTAGCAATACGCTTTAATAAAACCATCCACCACCCTCTCCCAAATGTATAGTGAATATATTATTTGTATGATTGAAGAGAGATGAATATGAAATTATGCAAAAAGCTAATAAAACTATGTGAAACATATGCAAAATCCCCACAGTGTCTCATGTGTCTCCTACCACTTCAGTAGAATGGAAGCTAAAAAAAGAATTACAAGGCACAATCCACAGCTCTGTGATTCCTATTGAATTATTGCTGAAAAGAAAAGCATACATTTTAATTTTTTATATTTTTTAATGTTATTTTATTTGATTTTGAGAGAGACGGAGCGTGAGCGGGGGAGGGGCGGAAAGAGAGGGAGACAGTGAATCCGAAGCAGGCTCCAGGCTCTGAACGGTCAGCACATGGTCCGACGTGGGGCTCAAAATAACAAACCGTGAGATCATGACCTGAACCGGGGTCAGATGCTCTCTGGACTGAGTCACCCAGGCACTCTGAGAAAAGCATACATTTTTATGTAAATAAACCAAAAGGAGAGTGTGCAATTCAATCAATGCTCTGTGTGTGTGTGTGTGTGTGTATGTGTGTGTGTTGTGTAAAATCTCATAAAAAGTGTAAATGTAAATTAATGTCAATGATTATTAAAGTTCGGAGAGTAAAATGTTATGCGTTTCCTTATATCAATTTCATAATGAACCAATGAGGTAGACAAAACATGTATGAATGTCCCCATTTCACAGGGGGAAAAAAAAAGTCAGTCTGAGCTCTTTCACCATGAGAACACTTGAACATTTGTCTGAGTCGCATGCTTGTGATTGGAACACTTTTCTTCAGTTCCTGCACTGCGTTTATTCTCTGTATCGTTTATTCATCTTGACCCCAAGATGTTTGAGCGTTTTATGTACGAAAGGGAGTGCATTTTATCAAAGTGAAAGCAGAGACATCTAGTGGATGGTGATTGAGGAGACTTCAGCCACATGGCATGATTAGCTCTAGTCTTAAGAGACTGGGAAGGACGCTAATGATCCAACCTGTGGACATCTGAGATTCACATCTACACGTGAGCTACAGCTCATGTCCCCCAAAGAAAAGCCACCAAACGTTACAAAAATCTCCGCTCTCAACAATCAGTCTTTGAAGAATCATGAAAACCTGGTCTTCTTTACCAGATATTCTGTTTACTCTGGACTTTGCTTTGTTGTGAATGTGTTTAAGAAGTGGTAACGTAGCTTTATTTAAAACTTTTAATATTTCCTATCTCCTCACCCTAAAATAATCTGTTACCAGCTCTATGATTTCAGGAATGTTCCCAAATAGAACACAACGTCCTAACTTGTGGGTTATTTAGATTTCAAAGGTTTTCTTCTCATGTTATGAAAAAAGGGCAATGTGTATATAATACCTGCTGCACTTAATGTTTTCATGTATGCATGTGTGTTTACAATATTTAATATGTAGTTGATGCAGTAACTTAAGGCTATTTACACATATTTTTACAAAGTCCTTAACATAGAATATCTGAGAATTATAATGTATTTATATCGCAAGGAAAATAATTTCTTTCATATCTATATAATAACATTTTGGAATATTTTGAAAACATTTGGAACATTTTGGAAATATTTTACATGTAATTTTATTTGATGGCTCCAATAATAATATTTTAAGAATTATTTTTCTATTTTCCTTGAGTTTGTCACTGCATCCTGTCTGTGATCAAACCAGGGCATGCACACAGACACTTGATTTTCAGAGCTTAACACTGTTTTCACTGCAGCCAGCTGATCCTTCTTCCCACTAGAAATCTAGTGTGCCTGGATAGAATAGTCTTCAAATCAAGGTGTATTGTTTTTAAAGTAGACTAGATAAACTATAGTTTCAAACTTGCAGGAAACCCATTTTTTTTCTCTTTCCCTACATTTAGGGAAATACATAAAATACATAAAAGGGAAAACCATGCAAACATTTAGGGAAATACATAAAATACATAAAAGGGAAAATCATGCAAACTCTGCCATGTTGGTTCCTTTTTATAGTTTCTTACAAATAGGCAAAATATAAGGCAAATTAAGGGCTAAGCTATGGTGGAACCAAGCCTTCCTCATTCTGCTATACTCCAGAATGCCATGTTCCCATGATGCTAAACAGCCTTGCAGGAGAAAAATATTGCTGCTCAGAAACATACACAAAGTACATTTTACCTCTAATTTTTTTTTTAATTTTTGTTCTTGTTTTTGTTTTAGGTTGAGTTTATTTCCAGGTTATTTTTTTTTAATTGTTAATGTTTATTTATTTTTGAGGGAGAGAGAAACAGAACATGAGCAGGGGAGGAGCAGAGAGAGAGGGAGACACAGAATCCGAAGCAGGCTCCAGGCTCTGAGCTGTCAGCACAGAGCCCGACGCAGGGCTCGAACCCATGAACCGCGAGATCATGACTTGAGGGGAAGTTGGGCACTTAACCGACTGAGCCACCCAGGCGCCCCTCCAGGTTAAAAATTTGATTTTATACTTTATGATCTGGTTTTATTAACAGAAAAAAAAAAGTACTGGTAATTTCCACAAATAGTTCCTCTTTGCCTTGGATACAATTGAACGTGGATTCACTGTGTTTCTCAGGGCCACTGATTTAAAATACAGATAGGATCTAATTTAAAAAAAAAATTAACCTTTGTTTATTTTTTGAGACAGGGAGAGAACAGAGCATGAACAGGGGAGGGTCAGAGAGAGGGAGACACAGAATCTGAAACAGGCTCCAGGCTCTGAGCTGTCTGCACAGAGCTGGACGTGGGGCTCGAACTCACGGACCGCGAGATCATGACCTGAGCCGAAGTCGGCCGCTTAACCGACTGAGCCACCCAGGTGCCCCAATAGGATCTAATTTATAACCTCAGTTGATAAGAGATAATATTATACTTACAGAATGAAGATTTTGCTTTTGATTTAGCAATACCATAAAGAATCATGTTCCAAGTTTCCCCTTATCCCTACTTTAGTAGACCTCAAATTCCATAGAGCACAATTTTTTTGAGATCTCTAATGCCTTTTTTAAAATGCATGTTTGTTGTTCTAAGACACCAATTTTTGGTAATTTTTTATGGTAATGATACAGAACTAATATACTGCAGAATAGGGTACCTATCATCATTTTTGCTCCCTCTTCTTTACCTTTCTTCATGGCACTTATTATTACTGTATATAGTATATCAATACTTGTTTATTTATTTCTCTAATAAAATGTGAGCTACTTGAAAGCGTGGCATGTTTCTTGCTCACTGCTTCATTTCTAGCAAATTTAACATTTCTTGGCATAAAGTAGTAAGTAAGAATACCTATTGAGTGCATGAAAGTGTATATGAATGAATTAACTTATTAATATTTAACCATAAATATTATTGAATAAGTATAATATGTCAAAAAACAAGTGAAACTCTGTGGCAGTCTACATTTTTGAAAGCAGGCATATCTGATAGGTGTAGTTTTGGTCCCTCACACTCATATCTTGTCTCTATACATTGGGTTTTTGGAGGTTTTGTTTCAATGATGATAAAAAAACAAAGATGTAAAGGTGAAATTATACAAAGATGCAAAGGGGAAGGAGTTTCAAATTAAATTGCCCTGCTAGTTTTTGATTGGCCTTAACAATATCAAATGTAGAAAAGATTGTTCTACCTCTTTCTCTCAATTCAGCTCTTTCGGAGGACATGGTCATTGAACTTGCGAGTGTGGAATCTGGGCAAAAGGTGAGGCAAAATAAAGTTCTGATGTTTGAGATTTGGAAAGGAAAGGGGTTGCCTATTATGAAAGTCAGAATCATGAGTTAACTGGGTTTTAAAAAGTAGGAACAGGGGCACCTGGCTGGCTCAGTCAGGAGGCAGCAACTTCAGCTCAGGTCATGATCTCATGGTTCATGAGTTTGAGCCCCACATTGGGCTCTGTGTTGATGGTGCAGAGCCTTCTTGGGATTCTCTCTCTCTCCCTCTCTCTCAGCCCCTCCCCCCACCTCTCAAAATAGATACATAAACTAAAAAAAAAAAGTAGGAACAGTTTGGCCAAAAGATAAGGAAATATTTTTTTTTAGTTTTATTTATTTATTTGAGAGAGAGAGAGAGAGAGAGAGAAGAGAGAGAGACAGAGAATCCAAAGCAGGCTCCAGGCTCTGAGCTGTCAGCACAGAGCCTGATGCATGGTTTTAATACACGAATCATGAGATCATGACCGGAGCCAAAGTCAGATGCTTAACCGAGTCATCCCGGTGCCCGAAGAAATAATTTCTATAATAAGGTGCAACAGTGTGTAGCCCATGTAAGCAGAAGACTTGTATATGGCCTAGAATGAGTCAGAGGTTTGATATGAAGCATAGTCATGTTTGACTATCGGTTCTACCAATTAATAATTTCTTGTCAGAGAGTTTCTGTTTTGTAATATTTATGATGTGGAAACTGAGAAGCCAGGAATAAAATAATCTCCAGTTCCCAAAATGTAAGACACTGTAGATGAATTGTCCGGTACTTATATAGTCCACTGCTGAAGTTAATTTCTTTCTTTCAACCAACTATAGGGTAGACATAAATGTTCCAATGCTATTATGGATCCTGGATCATGGAGGAAGTTATATACATATATCTTTTTTCATCTGAGTGATATCACCTTGCTCTGCGACTGAAAAGCTACATGAACCTGAATGCATGGCAGGTTGGAACCAGACAGGGGTGAAGGAATTCCTTCTGGTAGGTTTAACTGAAAACCCTAATTTGCAGATCCCTCTCTTTTTCCTTTTCACCCTTATTTATTCCATCACTCTGGCAGGTAATTGGGGGATGATTATCTTGATCTGGTTAAATACCCAACTTCATACTCCAATGTACTTTTTCCTTAGCAACCTCTCTTTTTGTGATATCTGCTACTCTACTGTCTTTGCTCCAAAGATGTTGGTCAATTTTCTATCAAAACACAAAGCTAGCACATTTTCTGGTTGTGTTCTACAGAGTTTCTTTTTTGCAGTTTATGTAACCACAGAGGGCATCCTTCTGTCTATGATGGCTTATGACCGCTATGTGGCAATAGCTAATCCCTTGTCGTATACACTCATAATGACCCAGAAGGTTTGTATTCAGATGGTCCTTGCGTCATACTTGGGTGGGCTCATTAATTCGTTGACACACACAATAGGTTTGCTCAAGCTAGATTTCTGTGGTCCTAACATCGTGAATCATTATTTCTGTGACATTCCGCCTCTTCTGAGACTCTCTTGCTCTGATGCCCATAACAATGAGATGCTACTTTTGGTTTTCTCTGGGGTCATTGCAATGTTCACTTTCACTATCATCATGGTCTCTTATACGTGCATCATCATTGCCATCCAGAGAATCCGCTCAGCTGAGGGGAGGCACAAAGCCTTCTCCACTTGCGCCTCTCACCTCACTGCTGTGACCTTATTCTATGGGTCTGTAACCTTTAGTTACATCCAGCCAAGTTCTCAGTATTCCCTGGAACAGGAGAAAGTCTCTGCTGTGTTTTATACATTGGTTATCCCCATGCTGAACCCACTGATTTATAGCCTACGCAATAAGGATGTAAAAGAGGCAGCAAAAAGGTCAATGTGGTGGAAGAGAACCCCCACCTGACACAACTTTGGTGGTGGCTTTGTTGACCTAACATTAAATTGATAGCCTTTCCTGAAAATTGTATCACAGACACAAATGCCAACAAAACTATAATCAAGATAGTCTTATGAAATTGAAGACTAAGTGTTGAGTTTGACATGAGTGTTGAGTGTTGAGAATTAATGGAAAATTACTGGAAAATCACTCTATTTGACCATTCATTGTTTTGTGACTTAACAGTTCCTTTCTCTCAAGAGCTAATACATTTTTTTTTTCTGAGAAATTCTGATGCTAAACTGTGAAAGAGCTCAGCATGGATTTAAAAGAGTCAGACATTTGTTCAAATGAAAAGAACATTCCAATACTCCAACAAATGCACTCTTATCTGAGAGGAAGAATGAAATAGTCCCTTGGCTTGATTATCTTGGAATCAGATCTTTTTGGTTGTTGTTCTAAAAATGCTGCCTTTGAAGTAAGGACATATATCTCCACTTCTGTATTTAAGTTACATATTTTAGTGATATCTTAGAAGAGTGGTTATAGAAGAAATGACATATATTAGTTATAGATTATTCATTCAACACACTTCTGTTGAATCCCTTTACTTGTACCAAGTATGCTGTGAGATCCAAACACAAATAGATTCAGGATACGGAGCAAAAGGTGTTAGAGGAATGGGCAATAGAGGAATATAATAAAAGAGTCTCCAAAGTGTTGTGTGAAGATGAATGCATTACCTAATATTGGATCGCAAACATTTGGAGAGCATGACTATGTACTGGATAATATAAAATAATATTATGTCATTACTATTATAAGCATAAATATAAATATATGTATATACACTCATACTTATGTACATACAGTAAGTAGAAATTGAGAAAGTAATAAAACAAATGTAGCAATTGCAGTTAGGATCTACAGGTAAAGAACACAGGAGAGATCATCTAAATATTTTTGAAAATCTGTCTTATTCTTGAGTCTGTTCTGCAAATTTGAAATGTTTCAATTTTTTTTTATAAAATTAAAACGAAATTTTAATGTTTATTTTGGAGAGACAGAGAGAGACAGAGCACAAGGAGGGGAGGAGAAGAGAGAGAGAGGGAGACAC
The DNA here is from genome assembly GCF_007474595.2 of Lynx canadensis. NCBI lineage: Eukaryota > Metazoa > Chordata > Mammalia > Carnivora > Felidae > Lynx > Lynx canadensis. The sequence goes on from NC_044312.2 coordinate 101,514,410, forward strand.
AGAACCCGAAGCAGGCTCCAGGCTCTGACCTCTGAGCACAGAGCCCAATGAGGGGCTAGAACTCATGAACTGCGAGATCATGACCTGAGCCAAAGTTGCACAACTGACTGAGCCACCCAGGCACCCCTCAATTTTTTTTTTTTTAAGTTAGGAAAATATGGGGAAAGTGCTTATAACATGACAGGAGCACTTTTACTTCTGGATGGAGTAGCTTGTGATGGAAACAGCATCTATGCAAAAATGACAAGACAAGCAAGATAAGATAAGACATCATCTCTGGAATAAAGTGAGTCTCTATGGAAGAAAAGAGAGTTGGAGTGGCTTAGGTTTCAGAGAGATGTAAATTTGAAGATGTGAGCTGACTTCATCTCACTGATTCAGTGCACACTTGGTGATGCACACATGGTTTGCCTGGAGGGTCTACAGAGGGTTCAGAGGACTCGGGAGAGGTTTGGGCAGATATTTGCAGGTTTTACCCACATGGTTGTATATCCTCTCAGGGCATTAGCCATATTCTGGGTCTGAGCAGGCCTGAAGGCCAGGTAAACAAATAAATGAAAGGATGGACATATAGTAGATCAGGTAGATAGATGATAGATAGATGATAGATGATAGATGAAAAGGGGTAGATAAATGATTGACAGATGACAGATAGATAATAGATTAGAGAGACAAATAGATGGATAGACATATCTAAATGGAGGATTAATGGAAAACAGAGGAGGAACAGGAACAAGGAGGAACAGGAAAACAGAGGAACATTTGGTGTTGTCCCAAACAAAGTAAATATTGAAGATTGTAGTCTACCTAAAGGAGGGACTCCTGTGCTCTGTGGCTGCTTTTGGAGCCACAGAGAGAACAGTGGCCCTTTAGGCAGGTATGTGGCCTGCAGAGATGACTGGATTACCTGGGAGCTTAAACACACAGCTGTTTTTGGCCTCATGGGAAATTGGATGGGATGGAGGGCGGAGAACGTAAGCAATTGGTTCTGGACCGCAGGGTGGAGTAAAATCTCCCACTTTCCTGCTGTGCTTAGAAGACAGGAAGTCCTGCTAGCACCAAATGTAATACGGGTTTCTTCCCCAAAGCATTGGCCAGATTTTGATCTTGCTGTAAGCCAGGCACAAAGGGCTAGAGTTTTCTTTTTGGAGCACGAGAAGGTTCAGACTTTGCAGATTCGGATGTAGCTGGAAAGACAGTGACATCTTTCTCAGTGTTTAGGCGCTTGGCTGCTAAGTTCCCACCCGACGTAGAGGTCTGCGTCGAACACAGGGCTGGCAGCCGCCTCAAGGCCCCTGCTCCCATTTGAAGATGTACAGGCCCACCTCACTTGATTGTGCTTCACGTTAACTTCAAAGCTACTGCGTTTGTTTTTTTTTTTAACAAATTGAAGTTTCTTGGCAACCCTGCATCAAGCAAGACTATTGGTGCCACTTTTCCACCAGAATTTTCTCACTTTGTAACTCTGTGTCACATTTTGGTAATTCTCAGCAATATTCCAAAATTTTCATTGCGTATTTTTTTAACGTTTATTTATTTTTGAGACAGAGAGAGACAGAGCATGAATGGGGGAAGGGCAGAGAGAGAGGGAGACACAGAATCGGAAGCAGGCTCCAGGCTCGGAGCCATCAGCCCAGAGCCCGACGCGGGGCTCAAACTCACGGACCGCGAGATCGTGACCTGAGCTGAAGTCGGAGGCTTAACCGACTGAGCCACCCAGGCGCCTCTCATTGCGTATTTGTACATCAATAGTGACCAATGATGGTAACTCACTGGAAGCTCAGATGATAGTTAATATTTCGTAGCAATAAAATGTTTTTAAATTAAAGTACCACATTGTGTTTTTTTTTGATACAGTGTTATTGCACACTTAATAGACTATCGCATAATGTCTATTATGTGACATAATAGCCAAAGAGTCAAGTAAATATTTTCCTTGACTCACTATATTTCAGCATTCTGGAACTGAATCCACAATATCTCCAAGATATGCCTTTATAGGGCAGGAGGCTAACTACACCGCCAGAGTCAAAACTGAATTTTCTGCAGTATTTAAGGACTAGAAAGAGAGAGGCCCACCTGAACCCTGCAACAGGGACAAACCAGAAGAAAAATGAGTTCTAACTTCAACCCAGTCCAGAACTAGCCCAAATAATAATTGAATTAACTTAGTCAGCCTCTCATTCTTTCTGCCTTTTTAGAAAGAGTGAAGCCCTCCCTGGTGGAAAGTAATGTTATCCTCCCTTTCTATGAAAATTTCATTCACATGCAAAGAGCCTGAAAGTATTTAAAAAAATTAACATTTATTCATTTTGAAGAGACAGAGTGCGAGCAGGGGAGGGGCCGAGACAGAGGGAGACACAGAATCCGAAGCAGGTTCCAGGCTCTGAGCTGTCAGCACAGAGCCCGACCCGGGGCTCGTACTCACGAACCAGGAGATCATGTTCTGAGCTGAAGTCAGACGCTCAACCGGCTGAGCCACCAACCGGCCCAAGCCTGAAAGTATTTTTAAAAAAAGAGTAAGAAAGAGCAGGAAAACACAAAATATAAGCAGGGCTACAAAAGAGTTACAAACCTTAATTTTAACTCATATCGTACGTGAAGATTGACTTAAGATGGATCATAGAAGTAAACGTGTGAGAGATGAAAACAAAACAAAACACTGAAGCCTCTAGAAATAAACATAAGTCTGAATCTTTATTACATCAAAATGGGCAAACGTTGGTTTTCTTTTTCTTTTTTCTTTTTTTTTTGGAGGGGAGGGGCATACATTTCTTAATAAGGATACACAAGTAGTAAAATAAAATGGACAATGGAAGTACAGGTCTTTGTTTTATTTTTTTCTTTCTCTGAAATTGTATTTAAATTCCAGTTAGTTAACCTAGAGTGTGATATTAGTTCTGGGTATAGAATTGAGTGATTCATCACTTACATACAACACCTAGTGAGGTCTTTGTTTTAAATGAGGACTTTTGTCTCTAGAAATACACCATTATGACACTGAAAAGGTAACCCATACAATATGGAAAAATATTCACAGAATGTGTACTGACAAAAGATTCATCCGGAATATATTAAAAAGAATCACCAATCAATAAAAGACATGTAAGACAACTAAATGTGGAAAAAAATAGAAAACAAACTTTGTATGAAAGACATCCAAAATGCCAACAAGCGTAGGTAAAAATGTTTAACATCATTGCTCACACATTTCCAACAGATATATGAAAATGGTACAGGCATTTTGGAGAACGTCTGATGGTAAGCTGGATATATAGCTAACTATGTCCCAGGATTTCCACTTAGATATGAGTGTGTGTGTTCACAAGCATAGAGGAACAAAAATGCTCTCAGCAGTCTTATTCTTATTGTTTACAACTAGAACAATAAAACAGACCATTTTGAGAGAATAAGTTAATAAGTTTTGATATATTCACAAGATGGAGGGATACATAGTGCTTTTTGGAAACAGCTACCAAAACACAATGTCAATGAAGGTCACAAACGTTATGATCAATAAAGGAAAGCAGACACAAAAAGTCCATATGCAAGATTCCATTTGTGTAAGGTTTAACAAATTAATTTATAGTAATACAACTACCGGGGAGCATTCTGTAGTGCTAGAAATATCTGTATCACTATGATTTATATGGTGGTTATGCCCATAGCCATAGACACAAAATTTAAATAAGCTGTATACTTAATATCAGGGCACTTTATAATGTGTGTCTATGTGTATGAGTGTGTATATAATTTTTAAATGCTCAGAGGAAAAGACAAAAATGGAATTTCAGCGAATAAAATATGGAAAGCAAAGGGAAGGGTAAGTTTGAGATTTGTGGGTAATTATAAATAGTGATTGAATTTTGACTGTACAACAACAATAATATTTTATTAGGAGGTTTAAAGTAAATAGAATACAAATGCATGGAAAAGACAATGAAAAATGCAGTTCAAAGGGGTTTAAACCTTCTAAGGCTCTACCATTATAAGAAAAATGAAAAAGGGAACAGAGTGCAGTATATTTAATATTTCAAATTGTATGATTAAAAATGGAGGGCAATCAATCATACATAGTGAATGCAAAAGTTATAACAATAAAAAACCTGTATTGAGACATCTTAAACACTTAATAGGCATCATATTTCTTTAATATGACATAAAAAGTTCTGACCATTAAGGAGAAAAATAGCAAATTGAACTATATTGATTTTTTAAAAAAAAAGTATAGAGTAAAACCACAGAGTCAACGAAAATATTTTTCCTACATAAATATGAAATTACAATCAAAATATATAAAGAAATCCAATAAAACCTAATAGTCAATGTAATAGAAAAAAAATAAAAGACGGGGGCAGGGAGCAAGGTATGTCACACCATAAATATCGAAAATCTCCCCACTTGCAGTAAAAATGAAAGAAAGTTGTTCAACTTTATTAGTAATTTGGGGAAATAAAATTAATCACAAAAATGTATGACAATAAAAATAGTATTTTAATATTAGGGGTACCTGTTTTAGCTTAATTGTTGGAGCCAGTGACTCCTTAACTTGTGGTTGTGAGTTCGAGCCCCATGTTGGGTGTAGAGATTACTTAAAAGAAATAAAATCTTTAAAACAAATAGTGAGTGGGGAGAGGCAAATAAAAATGTTGGTGGGGGTGCCTGGGTGGCTCAGTCGGTAAGCGTCCGACTTCAGCTTGGGTCATGATCTCACGGTTCGTGAGTTCGAGCCCCACATTGGGCTCTGTGCCGACAGCTCAGAGCCTGGAGCCTGCTTCGGATTCTGTGTCTCCCTCTCTCTCTGCTCCTCCCCCACTCACATTCTGTCTCTCTCTCAAAAATAAACAGTAAAAAAATTAAAATAAAAAAATAAAAAATAAAAATGGTGAAGAAATGGAGGTGCTATTATTCTTATAAAGCACCGATGGAGATGTTACTCAGAACAACAATCTTGAAAGTTGCCAGTACTTAATAAAGTTGCACATACAAAATGCAGAGCATCTACACTGTACATATAAAGAGAAGATTTTTTATTGTTTTAGTTTTTAGAGAGGGAGAGAGAGAGAGAGAGCATCAGCAAGGGAGAGGGGCAGAGGGAGAGAAAGAGAATCTTAGGCAGGTCCCATGCTAAGCACAGAACCCAACGTGGGGCTTGATCCCATGACCCTGGGATCATGACCTGAGCCGAAATCAAGAGTTAGATGCTCAATCGAGTCACCTGGGTGCTCCTATAAAGTGTAGTTTTTAACACAAATTTACAAGACCTATAAAGGAACAGAAAAGTGTAATGCATTGAACTCAGGAAAAACAAAAGTCAGTAGGAACTGCATGACCCAGATGTTAGCTTGAGCAGAAAAAGACTTCAAGGTATTATATAAATAATATGTTCAAATAATTAAAGAAAATATATAAAGAATTAAAAGAAAGTGTTAACAATAAGTATTCATCAAATAGAGTATCTCAATAAAAAGAAAAGGATTAAATACCAAATGAGAATTCTGTAGTTAAAAAATGTAATAACTGAAATGAAAAATCTATTAAAAAGATCCAAAAACAAGTATGAGATGATGAAAGAAAGAATCGGTGAACTTAGAGATAAATCAATGGAAATCATCCCATTTGAAGATCGAACATGAAAAGAATGAAGGAAAATAAACACAGCAGAGATTTGTGTGATACGATTCAGTATAACAATAGACACATAGTGAAGTTTCCAGAGAGGAAGAGAAGAGAAACAGGTTAAAAAGCAAAACAATAAATAAATAAATAAATAAATAAATAAATACCAAATAAATAAATAAATAAAAACCTGACATAGTATTGGACAAACTACTTTTGGTAAAAAAATTCTATTGAATATTTTACTGGAGATTCCCATTACATAACATACAATACACAAAAATACACAAAAATAAGCTGCAGGAATAGATGCGCTTTACATTTAAGTAAAAGGTAGAACAATTCAAAAATGAGGCAAAAAATAAGTAAGGAAGGAATAAACAATACAAAATAAAGGAACAATACTAAATGAAAGAACAATAAAAAAATAGAACATTACAGGAGCACCTGAGTGGCTCAGTGGGTTGAGCCTCAGACTTTGGCTTAGGTCATGATCTCAAAGTTCTTGTGTTCAAGCCCCTTGGGCTCTGTGCTGACAGCTCAGAGCCTGGAGCCTGCTTTGGACTCTATGTCTCCCTCTCTCTACCCCTCCCCCGCTTGCACTCTGTCTCTCAGAAATAAACAAACATTAAAAAAATGAAAAAAACAAAATAGAATAACACAAAATAAATGAACAATACAAAGAAAATGCTAAAGGCAGGCAAATTAGAAAAGAATAAGTACAATTTTCATTATTCTTGGATGAAATTTTCATGTATGTAAAATGTCTTACCAAGTCTTACAAAATCAATATACAAAACTCAACTGTTTTCTGTGTATTACTAGCAAACTGCTCAAATAATTAATAAAATATCTCTATTAATGATAGTACTAAATGTATAAAACATTTTGGAATAAATCCAACAACAAAAAATCAACTTGATGGTAAGGACACTAAAACTATAAAACATTGCTGAGAGGAACGGGACATTTAAATAAATAGATATTCCCTGTTAATGAAGTGAAAGACTTCACTCTTAGATACTTATGGAGGAGAACTGAGTAATCATGTCCTTTCAAAACTTTTACTCTAGTATTTATAACAGGTTTATTCGAAGTAGCCGAAAATTGCAAACAACCCAAAAGTGCATTAAGGCGTGAGCGGATAAACAAAGTGTGTATATGCATACCATGGAATGTTACCAAACAACAACAACAACAACAACAACTAATGATTGCTGTCACATGTTTCTGAAAACAGTATTCTGATTGAAAAAAAATCCAGACCAAAAAAACCTGTATTATCCCAACTTTATGAAACTCCGAAAAAGCATATCTCGTAAATATATATATGGCTGATCAGCAGCTCTTTGGAGCTGGGTTTCAGAAACAGGGGTTTCTTGGAGAGAGAACAAGATACTTTGAGGGTTATAGAAATGTTCTATGTTTTGATTGTGGTAGTAATTGGCCTGGAGTATGCGTTTGTCAAAACTCATTAAATTATACACTTATATCATCACTGCTTCTTGTATCAGAATCATTCCTCTGTAACTTTTCTTGAAGAAAGTTATTTTCTATAACGTTTCAATATGTTGTATTAATTAATATAACGTATTGTAACTTTTTTAATGTTTATGTATATTTGAGAAAGAGAGAGAAACTGAGTTTGAGAGGGAGACACAGAATCTAAACAGGCTCTGGACTCTGAGCTGTCAGCACAGAGCCCGACGTGGGGCTCGAACCCACAAGCCATGAGATCATGACCTGAGCCAAAATCCGATGCTTAATGGACCGAGCTGCCCAGACGCCCCTAATAAATATACTTCTGAAATATGTTGTTCACAAAAAAATTTCTTTCATGATCAAAAACCAATAAATATATGCTAAATTCATTTTAAATACTGCTGCTAAATTTTTCTATATGCCAAATTCAATCGCAGCCCTATAAATGGGTTTGATGTCAATACTTTTAAAATGTCAATACATTTAAATAAATAAAAGCATTTAAGTCAATATTTTTAAAAATGTCAGCTTTTATTGTTAATCCATTAGCTCTTAGTTTGGCTATTCATTTAAGGATCTGATAATCGGTATGAGGCCATTTCTAAGAAATAGGTGCATTTATGTATGTATTTATTTATTTATTTAAATGTTTACTTGTTTATTTTGAGAGACAGAGAGCGTGGACAGAGGAAGGACAGAGAAAGACACAGAATCTGAAGCAGGCTCCAGGCTCTGAGCTGTCAACACAGAGTCTGATGCAGGACTGGAACCCACGAACCACAAGATCATGACCTGAGTCATAGTAAGACCCTTAACTGAGTGAGCCACTCAGGCACCCCAAGAAATAGGTGCTTTTAAAGATAGCATTGCCCTGGGTGCCTGCCTGACTCCACAGTACAACATTTGAGTCTTGATCTCGGGGTCCTGAGTTAGGACCCATATTGGGTGTAGAGATTACTAAAAAAAAAAAAAATAGTATTGCATATAATCTCAAGAGGTTTGTAGATCTACAGAAGATAGAGGACCTGATAGCGACTTTCTAAATGCAGGGTTTTTCCCCCAACTGAGTGCCTGTGTCAAGGAACAAAAGACAAACTAGAAGTTGCAACATACAGTACGTGTGTTTATTTGGGGATTTAGGGATTCCAGCGCAAGAGAGACAGATTCAACCCAAATCACAAGCGTTTTGAGGGGAAACAGAGGAAGTTAGAGTTTTTAAAGAGGAGAGAGGGAATTTACATAAGTAATTTTGAAGGACATGTGATGGGTGCTGCTGTAGCTACAGTTACGCTAACCTGTATTTGATTGGTGGGTAGGGCTAATGTCAGGCCGAAAGGCCATTTGTGTCCATTTTAACACAGAACGCATGCGTTGGCTTCTAGTCGCACCTCCTCAATGTCCTCCCAGCTCCATTTTAAACAACCCTCTGAAAAATACTTATTCAGTTTTATTCTCTCCCTTGTCACCTGCAAATACAGAAATCTATCAAGTTTTTTTTTTTTTTCCCACATACTTGTTGTCCTTAATCTACCATTTGCTAGGAGAAAAGAGGGTATTAGTCCGAGAAGCTTAATCTCTTTATACTTCTAGGTGCATCAGTTGGTTAAGCCTCCTGCTCTTGATTTCAGCTCAGGTCATGATCTCACCAGTCGTGCTAGGATTGAGCCCTGCATTGGGCTGTGTGCTTGAGATTCTCACTCTTTCTTCCCCTCCCCCATTTGTGGGCACATTCTGTCTCTCTCTCTCTCTCAAAATAAATAAATAAACTTACCTAAAAAAGTCTCCTTATAGGTCTGATATATATTTGTTATATAATTCTTCATATATGGACTGGCAGTAAATTATATGCTTGGAAAAAAACAGAATGCACCAGGTACTTAGAATGTTCTAGGCCTTCTGAAATAATGAGTCCTCTTCTGGCCTAATTCAAATTTAGAATATCACTAATCCCCACTTGTACCAACGGCTCCATTAGCTTTCAATGAAGGAATTTAGGAAATGTACATTTAGGAAAGAAAAGTTAAATTGCTTTTAGAATCAACAACAAAGGACAATTTTTATTTACAGGATTATAAGTAAACAATTTGCGGTTCAATAAATCAAGTTTACAATTCCACACTGTGCGGAAATAGTGTGACATATTACCACCAGAAATCTTCATTATTCACTTAAAGATGGAAGCCAAATGCCAAAAGTTTCTATCGGTAGACACATGATAGAATGGAGAAGCAACCACTCAAGCTTTAGGTGGTTGGGTTCATTTCATGGAATCCTGTGAAGTAGTAATTTCAATTTCCTTTGTTGTTATCCATAAAATCCAAGAAAACAAAGAAATACATTTTTTTCTTAAACCACATGTTATTCTACTACCTTAAAACCCATAGATGTTGTGTTTTAGTTTCACTTTTGTGTGTGTGTGTGGGGGGGGGGGGATGTGTGTGTGCGCGTGCGTGTATATGCTCCCGGTAGGCCCAACTAATGTATTCTTCTGAAAAGCTTCTCTTGGTAAAGTACCGAGCAGGCATCACTATCTATTCTATGGCATTGTTTTTCAGAGTTTATATATTCTTTTTTTTTTTTTTTAATACCTGTCCCATATTTCCTTTTATTCGCTGTAACATTCAGGTAATTAAATGTCTTCAGGGAGCCATTAAGTTCTTAAGAGTTTCCTTAATCCCTTAAGAGGAACTTTTAATCATGTATTTCTTAAATCCTTTTGATCAGACGATTAACTCCAGAGACTCTATTCCCATTTGAACTGAAGTAAACATATAACTGAATTTGCATCTAAGCCTGTCTTCGGACAGGGTGGTTTTCTGACCATCTCGTGCTTGCTCTCACATCATGGAGCCTCTGCGTATGGTTCTTATATATTAAAGGATAAGTTTGAATTTCAATCCTGCTACCTTTAACTACTACCATTTACCAAATTTTTGTATTACTGTAAGTATAAGACAAATGAAACATTTTGTGTGATTGATGGGTTGCTTTGGGGGAAATATAGAGAAATAATCCATTAGAATGAGTGATTATAAGGTTCCTAAATAAGTTGAAGTGTTGAATAGTTTTTCTTTAAAAGTGTTTTATTTATTTTTGAGAGAGAGAGTGAGAGACGGAGCCTAAGCAGGGGAGAGGCAGAGAGTGGAGGAGACACAGAATCCGAAGCAGGCTTCAGGCTCAGAGCTGTCAGCACAGAGCCCCATGTGGGGCTTGAACTCAGGAAGAGTGAGATCATGACCTGAGCCAAAATCAAACACTTAACTGCCTGCGCCACCCAGGTGCTCCTTTTTTTTCTTACACTAGTACGTTAAACTCACTTATTTGATTATCTCATATACATACATTTTGCAAATCAGTTAAAATTACAAACAGCAAGATGAAGGCACAAAAACGATGTTCCAATTTGAATCTTATAAACACAGTGTGGGAGAAACTTATAATTTGGCCATTTATTCACACCCCTTATCCCACACTTCATTCTCTTTTTCCACGTTAACATAAAAATCACTAGCCAACATCTACTGAAACAATGAAAAACAATGTTTTCAATGTGTATTTATTTTTGAGAGAGTGAGCACCAATGGGGGAGCGGCAGAGAGAGAGGAACATAGGATCCAAAGCCTGGTGAAGGGCTCGAATGCAAAACTTGGAGATAATGACCTCCGCTGAAGTCAGTAGCTCAACCAACTGAGCCACCCAGGTGCCTCCCCAAATCAGCATTTTACAGTGTGAAAACTCTTCTCTAAAGGATGAATTGCAATCTGTCATAGCCACGTGTAAACATAGGGATTACTCACCTATCATTGCAGATATTCTACATCTTACACAGTTGCCTCGTTTCCTACTATTTTAGTAATTTTGCTATGTTTTTTTTTTTCTGAGTTTGACATCCTGTACCCAAGAAATAGTCTCTCAGTGAAAGGATGATGAAGCCATCAAGAGTGTCTCCCTTTATCCTATAGAAGTAAAACTGTATTATTGTGAACTGTTTAAAATATTTATTTTTATATTCTATATAGATGTAGAAAGATAGCTATATTTTTTCAAACAAAATATAATAATAATCAACAACTGCCCATTAAGTGGAAAAGACTTTGCATACCTCAGGAAACATGCTGCCACATCCAAAAAATACTGTAAAAAAGTATCTGTATGTTTTATAGTTTTGCTTTACTTTATAGGCTTACTTAGCTCTTTCTCAAAAAGGTATAAAAATTCTGTTTCTTGAATCTTTTGAGTAAGGTATTTCTTTTTTTTTATTTTTATAAAGTTTATTTATTTTTAAGAGAGATGGAGACAGGTGAGAGGGGAGGGGGGCAGAGAGAGAAGGAAAGAGAGAATACCAAGCAGGCTCCACGCTGTCAGGATAGAGTCTGATGTGGGGCTCAGACTCACAAAACCATGAGATAATGATCTGAGCCAAAACCAAGAGTCAGATGCTCAACTGACTGAACCACCCATATGCCCTGTAAGATATTTCTATTTGATATCAAAAGCTAAGTATAAGTTGATTATAAGTTACTGTCCATCAGGTTTTGCATTCCAGCTCAGAGTATCCATCTCTCGTTTCCAGTGGACATTTTTCTAAGAAGCCAATGCCTTTGGCTATTTTACAAGGATGACCACAAGTTTTTTGGGTGTTAGGGCTTTATCATTCATCACATCCAGCATACAAAAAAATGAACTAAATGTGAAGGCTTAAGTGGATTTCTTAGTTCAAATGGTATAGTACAGTTAATTCTTATATCTTGTTGTATTTGGCATTAGCTACCATTAAACCCAAAGCGAGAAGTTTATTTTTTTTTAATTTTTTAAAGCTCTATTTATTTATTTTGAGAGAGACAGTGCAAGTCAAGGAGGGGCAGAGAGAGAGAGGGAGACAAAGAATCCCAAGCAGGCTCTACACTGTCAGCATGGAGTCTGACCTGGGGCTCAGACTCATGAAACCATGAGATCATGACCTGAGGTGAAACTGAGAATTGGTTGCTTAATCAACTGAGCCACTCAGGAGCCCCCCAAAGTGAGAAGGTTAAAAGAACTTCAATGAGACCACAGATTAAAGTTCTAACCTTATTTAGTACGCTTTATTAACTGGACTTTGCTTTGCATATTTTAGAATAAAATTCGTTTTAGTTTTTTTTTTTCTTCACATAAAAACATAAACACTTGAATGCGTCCTGAAACTAAGACCCTAATGTTTTCTTTTCTCACTCATGGAATTTCCTTAAAAAATAGACTAATAAACAGTCTTTGAAGAGATTAGAGACCTTCTAGTTAAAACAACCAGAAAAGAAAAATCAACAGCTCAAGTTGCCAGATAGGGATTCCAAATAGGCTTGATGGTGTGGCATGATTATTCTCAATTTATTCCAGTCTTATCATTAACAGGTGCCAAGAAACACACGCATGGCTGATGATAATTTGACACTGGTTACAGAGTTTATCCTTTTGGGACTGACAGACCGTCCTGAACTGAAAGCGGTCCTCTTTGCACCATTCCTTCTGATCTACACCATATCGTTGGTGGGGAATCTAGGAATGCTCTTTCTAATCCAAATAACTCCCAAACTCCACACACCCATGTATCATTTCCTTAGCTGCCTGTCATTTGTTGATGCCTGTTATTCGTCTGTCTTTGCACCAAAAATGCTGCTCAACTTCTTTGTTGAACGGGAGACAATCTCATTCTCTGCATGCATCGTGCAATATTTTTTCTTTGTGTCACTCCTTACCACTGAGGGCTTCTTGCTGGCGGCAATGGCTTATGACCGCTACGTGGCCATCGTGAACCCTTTACTTTATACAGTGGCGATGACTAAAATAGTTTGCGTTGTCCTGGTCATTGGGTCATGTGTAGGAGGCTTAATCAACTCGTTGACACACACAATTGGCTTGGTGAAATTGTCTTTCTGTGGGCCAAACATCATCAGTCACTTCTTCTGTGACCTTCCCCCACTGTTGAAGCTGTCGTGTTCTGACACGTCCCTGAATGAACTGTTGCTTTTAATCTTTTCTGGAATTATTGCCATCGTCACTTTCTTGACTGTGATGATCTCCTACATCTTCATTGTTGCCGCCATCCTGAGGATCCGCTCAGCAGCAGGAAGACAAAAAGCCTTCTCTACCTGTGCTTCGCATCTAACGGCCGTGACTTTATTCTATGGCTCTGTAAGCTTTAGTTACATTCAACCAAGTTCCCAATATTCCTTAGAACAAGAGAAGGTGGTGTCTGTGCTTTATACCTTGGTGATTCCTATGTTAAACCCAATGATTTACAGCCTGAGGAATAAGGAAGTAAAGGATGCCGTGAAAAAGGCTATAGAAATGAAATACTTCCCTTGTTAATTTCACACCCTCTGCATCCCAAAATAGCATACAAAGAGGCACTCTGGATAAGAATGTTTATATGAATTTGTTAAAGTTTTGAGCCCACAGGAATCCTAGACTTTATTTAATGGGAACCTATGATTTATAGCAGAAGAAAAATGTCTAGAAGAATGTAACATGTTATAAGAGATATGTCTGGCTATTGTGTAAACAAACCTAAAAACCATAGTAAGATCTAGGCTTTTTATTAGTGGACAATTGAAGACACTTTCATTCCTGCATATGGGTAGAAGTGAGTACATACAAATAGATATACAGACACATAAACACACACACACAAATAGATAAATACAAACATAAGATTAATAAGTCATAAAATATATCTTAACTCCATCTTTCTATTAAGCACAGAAATAAGTAATAACTTTCAAAGCAAAAAGTATTGGTACTTGAATTATCCACAAACCTGGCATGTGTGTTTTCTTTTCTCTCTCTCTCTTTTTTAATGTTTATTTATTTTTGAGTGACAGAGAGAGAAAGAGAGACAGAGCATGAGCAAGGAAAGGGCAGAGAGAGAGGGAGACACAGAATCTGAAACAAGCTCCAGGCTCGGAGCTGTCTCACAGAGCCTGATGGGGGATTTGAACTCATGGACTGTGAGATCATGACCTGAGCCCGAAGTTGGATGCTTAACCGACTGAGCCACCCAGGAGCCCCCTGGCATGTGCATTTTCTAAAATTAGCCTGGATTATTTATAGCCAGACATTTTTCAAAACAAATGTAGGTATTCAAAAATAGTAAGAAAGAAAACTTGGGGAGACCTGTGGCTCAGTCAGTTAAGCACCTGACTCGATTTTGGCTCAGGTCATGATCTCACAGGTTTGTGAGATCGACCCCCAGTCGGGCTCCTTGCTGACAGTGCAGTGCCTGCTTGGGATTCTCTTTCTGCCCCTTCCCACTTGCTCTCTCTTTTTTTCCTCTCTCTCTCTCTCAAAGTAAATAAACATTAAAAAAAGAGAGAGAGAACTTGAGTTCTAGATTGCCTGTGCAATTTCACTTGTAGTCGTCACTATGAACTATTTCCCTATCCCCAGCCTTGGTTTCCATTACTACGTATGAATCTGAACAGGAAAAAATGCCACTGTTTTACTACTGCTCATTGTGGAAGGGTCACTAATACTCACAGAAAACTTACTCTGAAAGGTTTTACTTCGAGTTTGGAAAGAAGGTTTCCAAGATAACTAGGGAGTCATTAAAAAATCAGACTCATTTCCCTTTTTCCATTAAGGATTTTCCAAAATCTTCTTTAGATATTAAACAAGAAATTCCCTGAAGGTATTGTATGCAGGGGAACACCTGTGCTGTGTATTCCAGGTAGAGAAAATACGTGAAGCCAATTGTTTTCCCTTTAATTCAAATTATTTGTATAAGTGCATAATGATGAAATCAGGCCCATAGATACTGATTGTTCCATAGTGACCTCTTCCCCTAAAATGCTATAAAGTCTTCTATCTGGAAACAAAACAGTATTCTAGAAAATATCTTCATTTACAAATAAACTTATATTTAATTTTTTGAGATTCTTTTAAATACTTAAATAACAAGAGGCATCTAAGCTAATCAGCAAATTAAGACCGTTGAATCCTCTGTAGGTATGAATTCATGGTTTTACATGGAAAGCTAGATTAAGCTTTTATTTTTTTCCTCTCAATGACAGGAAAACTCATGAGTGAATGGCTCCAATGTTTGTGAAGTTATCAGATTGAAATGTGTAAAAAATAAAGATAGCAAATTGACATCCTCATTGTACTAGACATCCATGCAAAGAAATTCAGAAGAAAGGTTGCTTTTCAGAATGAAATAATAGCACCACCACCAACAAAATAAGAACATCATATAACATTGGTAGAGCCCTTTATGATTTTCCAAAATCATTGAATATATTATTTGAAATTGGGGCCCGTAATGCTACATATATGTGACATTTATACATAAGAGGCATTTATATAAATGAAGGACAAGTTTTAGTTTTCAGAAAAAATAAAAACAAATAATAATGCTAGGTAAATCTGATTTTGTATCATGCTTCACAATTTTTTCAAAAGCATTCAATATCTTATACACTAGAGTATCAAACACAAGGAATGATATACAGGCGAGATATTTAAAACTCAGAAAGACAAAACTAATCTGTTACAATACTCTCCTCATAAAATAAGGGGCTGGCCAGAATGCAGATAACAGTATACTTATGTGGGTATGTGTGGGAGAGGAGTCATTCTATACAAAAAAAAAACTAGGATATTTGTTTATGTTTAATATTGACCTTCAACAAAAGGTTACTGTATTATATATAGTAACTATATTATACTATAAAGTCACTGGATACTAAAATAAGGGGGGAAAAGTCCATTTTCTAAATCATGAAGCAAATGAAGGGTGTGTGGCAGATTTGTTGAACGTAGATTGGAAAACGAGTAATATATTCTAGATAATGGGTAATATACCTTATATAATGAGTAATATACTGTCTATATATACCTGAGTGATCTCTATATATGTGTGTATCAATAAATACAACTCAGTTAAACAGATTCCAAATGTCCTTAAATGGTTTATATAGTTAGTCAATAAGAAATAAATGAGGACTTCATGAGTGAAATATCTGATGCTATGCCATCAATTTTCCTGTAAAATATCAGGACAAATTTGAGAATGGGCACTTTCAGTTCCAGTCCCTTTACCCCATCTATAAAACTGGTTATTGCTCAACATCAACACTTGGAGAAATCAGAACTTAGCAGATGTCTATCAAACATAACTTTCCTCTCAGTTCACAGAGAATCTCTACTAAATATGTATTATTATTATTATTATTATTATTATTTAATTTCATGTGTGTAGGTTTGGAGTGTGCAGTTTGGAAATTGGCATAACTCATCAAGGAAATAAGTTACTGACACTGTTTGGATCAGTCATGGGTACAGTTGCACCATGGTCAGGTTTCTTATTTGTTAAGAGACCCATAAGCCAGTGTGATGAATTTATGGTTTCCAAAATCTGAGATTTGTCTTGTGCTGTGAACACAATAATTGATCCCAGCTTTGATGACACTTTTCATTTGTCTTTGGTCAAATGTGGCCTGTGAACAAATTGCAACTCCCAGAATTAAGGATACCTAAGGCTCATATTGTCATCCCAATGAAACCCTAATCTGATATAGAATACCCTATAAAAATGGTCTAATGGCTATCATCTTTCTCCTATAAACTAGCTTATTCAATTTTACCAGTTTAATATAACCTTTTTTTTTTCAGTTTGAGCAAGACCTTTCTTTGTAGAGCCAATATCAACAAGTCTTCAATACATCTTATGAAGTCTTAAAATTCATAAATTCTCACTCTTTATTCTTAGGTGGTTCAGATGTTCAGTTTTTGCTAGAATACTGTCCTGAGTCTAATTTTTCTAGCACTGGAAATTTCCTATATTTTCCACTATTCTTCATGCAATATGGTTTCCAATTCCATCATTTTTATGTTCACTCCTTAGTCTGTCAATATTGAAAGTCTGTCTATAATAAATACTAAAAGCAGCACAAAGTTTTACTTCGGGCAATCACTGTATTAAGGTACTGTTCAACCATTTCCTAAAGTGTAAACTTAGACAATTCCTTTAAATATGCTGGGCCACGTATAATGTAAAGCATATGGATCAGAATATTCAATTAAATAAAATTACATAATGGTTAGAGATAATAGTTGTGAAGTGCCTGGAACATATTGGGATTTAATACATAAAAAGCATTCCAACGAGGCTCCTACTTAATATTTAGTTGCCAAAGAAAAAGAAATACGCTTGTTAGTAAAATTAATTATAATATTCCCTGTGTGTCAGTCTGTTTTTAACTATGTAGTCTGTTGGTCTCATTTTAAAATTCTTGCAAATTTTCACCACCTTTTTCTTATATAGCTGTGTTTATTGGTTTGGATGCATTTGACCTGTATCAGTGACTTATTCATTCTTATTTGCCCCCTTTCCCTTTTTTATCATATGTAAATGCCTACCATTTCACTGTGATTTACTACCTTTTATATTTTTCATTCTATCCTCCAAATAGCAGCCTGCCTAGAATTTCTAGAAATTACATTTATGTTCAACCAGTACAGTGACAAAAATGTTAAACTTGAGATAAATTCCCTCCTAACTAAAGTGTAATCTGGTGTATGAACACACACACACACACACACACACGCACACACCCCTGAATTCTATCTAGTGATTGCTGATTGCTTATGGTTCTCTTGAGTTACCTTACATTGAAATATAGGATATTTTCCATAACTGCTACCAAATATAATGTATGTATATAGAAGCATATGGTCATCAACAAATGGAACTTAGCACTCTTTAAAAAATGATATACATAAAATATTCATAACTATATTATGCAAATTATAATAACAAACACCGATGGTGTTCATTTTTAATAATGAGGCTCATATAGGTAAGACATAAATTTATGTGATGACTTTCTCTAAAACTGAGAAAGGGCAAATACATGAATTGCTACAATTTGGAAAGATAGTGCTGGGACCTTGGCTTCCCCTGGTCTCTCTTTGCTCTTTTAATGAAACGTAGTATCACAGAATCATTGGGGATTCCATTCTCCAAAGACCCTGAGCCAAATATAAATGCAAGTCAGGAAACTAAAAGAAAGGGCTAAGCTTCCTCTCAACACCAGGTAGGTGTTACACTTCTGTGTTTTAACAAAGGAATTATAAATGCCTCTCTAGTTTTCAAAAACAGCAACTCTTGACACATGCTATGAATGCAAGACAAAAAAAAATCACATGCTTCAAATCCCTTCCAATTATTGAGATAAGGGAGATAAAATGAGACCATCGCCACATCAAATGGCTCTCTTAAGTAATTAGTGGGTTAATTCCCTATTTCCTCAGGTAGCTGTGTAGCTATGAATTACATATAGCTATGTAAATTACAAAAGGGAATTTAAAGACATTCTTTAAAATTTAAGTTTGATAATTACAAGCTGTTGAATTGTGTTAGATCTGAGGAAGAGAATGGTGACTTTTGGCCCTTTAACCAGAGCTAATTTTTAGACTCAATGCTTTATAGCATTAGAAAAGTGGTGTGAAAGGCAGTCCAGATGAAAATTACTGCTAATTAAATGAAAATCGAAGAAACAAACATGAAATCAGTGAGATAAGAAGAAACTCATCATCATATTAACAAATTGGTTTGCTTAAAAACAAAGTCAATGGAACGAAAGCTATTTAAACAAAATGAAACAAACAACAAAAAAGCAAAGATCCAAAAAATTACTTCCTTCAAAAGCCGTTTGTCCAGTGTGTCAATAGTCCAGTTTCTGTTTTAGCTATTTGTTTCACTTTGACTCTACAGCAAACATTTAGGGAGTGTGCCAGTTTTAACATATTTTCTTATTTAATTATTTCAACTACCTCCTGAGGAAGGTTCACAGAAAACAGTAGTAAAGCTAGAAACTAAGGCTGAGAAGTGAAATCACAGGTTTTGTGGCAAAAAAGAACTAGTCGTTCTTTTTCACGTCTGGCATTTCAGTAAAGTAGACATGATCAAAGCAATCTTGTCCCAAGGTTTGCAACATTTGAATTGTTACTAAATTCCAAACCTATGTCTTTCTCACTTTTTATTCAACACCAGGGAAATAGTCTCAAAGCCTGGATTGTGGAATACCATATCCATTACTGTTCAGTGAAAATAAATTCAGCTGTCAAATTAACGTGAAGCATGCTTTATATTTACTTCTCCCCAAACTCCCCAAATATAATAGTGGACTATATATTCTTATAAATTCTCCAGTAAAGAAAACTTTCCTTTAAAAAGATTTAATCAAATATGTCCCTAATATATCTGCTATTATAATCTTATTTTTCATGTATTCTGGTGTATATGATGAAGCCCAAGATAAAATTAATTTAATAATCTTTTTCTCAATAAAAACCTATGACCTAATGAACCAAAAACATGTTCACGGTCCTTGAAATTAGACTTGTAATCTGTTGACTGCAGGGATCAAAACATATTGAAAAGTTTCTTGATTCAATCTTATGAAAAAAATCTGATATGGACTAATCCAAGCCATCGGGTAATAAATACTCTAGGAAATCAGAAAATAGAATGGTAAGTTATTTGTTGGAACAGCAAAGAATGACTTCCTGCAACAAGGGAGTTTTAACAAAAAGTAATGTTATGATAGAAGATGTTTGATTTTTTTTAATTCTCTATGCTAGACATCCCTAATTTCTCATTTTCGATTTTTATGGACCGTCTATAAATTTAATCATATATATATATATATATATATATATATAGTATATGCATATTATTGTGAAACATGTGTCATGTATTGCTTGTCTAAGTTAAAAAGACATCATAGACAATAATTTTGTTAGATGTCAACAAAAGACATCATAGACAATAATTTTGTCAGAAATTGATCTGTTAATATTGAGGGGTGTTTTGTTTTGTTTTGTTTTGTTTTGTTTGTTTGTTTTTTTAAGGGATGTTTTTCTTACAATATGGGGTCCTTGCCTTATGTTCTAGAATCTGGAATATATTGTTATCCAGGGTCCATGTCTTAAACTTTCTGTTAAACCAACATTCCCATGAGGCTTTGCAAGGGGGCTTAATTTCTCCAGGGTTCTTATGATGCATAATGCCAGTTCACATCAAAGTCCCTGATGGGACTTCAATTCAACCCAAGTCTCTTATCAGGCTGACTTGTCACAGTTGTGAGAATTGAATTTTCTGTGGACTGTGATTGTTAACTAAGACCATTCGGTTTTCTAAAGATACTAGTAGATTGGATGCATATATTCGGGTTGTTATCATTGCCCTCTTGTTCCCTCCAGGGCCCCCACTGGGGAGACACACAGATGGCCAACAGAAATGTCAGTGTGGTAACTGAATTCATCCTCCTTGGGCTGACTGATAACCCTGAACTGAATACTGTCCTTTTTGTGCTGTTTCTCTCCATTTATTTTGTCACCGTGGTGGGCAATGTTTGGATTATAGCAATAATCTGGGCTAGTACCCAGCTCCATTCCCCCAAGTACTTTTTCCTTTGCCAGCTGGCTTTCTTGGATTTCTGCTATTCGTCAGTCTTTATCCCTAAAATGTTGGTGAATTACCTAGCAGGACAGAAAGTCATCTCCTATCACGGTTGCCTCCTTCAGTATTCCTTTGTCAGCATGATCCTGACCACTGAATGTTTCCTGCTGGCGGCCATGGCCTATGACCGCTATGTCGCCATTTGCCGCCCGCTTCACTACAAAGGCCTCATGACCCCCACGTTCTGCACCCACTTGGTGGCTGCTTGCTACCTGCTAGGTTCTGCCAGCTCACTCACCCACCTGAGAGGCTTGCTCAGCCTGTCTTTCTGTGGGCCCAACGTCATCAACCATTACTTCTGTGACATCCCACTGCTCTTTCAACTGTCCTGTTCGGACACCCAACACAACAAGATTTTACTTACCGTCCTCTCTGGAATGACATCGGTGACCACCTTCCTGATGGTGGTTGGTTCCTATGTGGGAATCCTGCTCACTGTCCTGAAGTCACCCTCCACAAGGAGCCGATATAAAGCGTTCTCCACGTGTGTATCTCACCTAACAGTAGTGACTCTCTTCTACGGAACAGTGATATTTACTTATCTGGGAAGCAGTTCCAGCTACGCACCAGATAGAGCCAAAATCCTGTCCATGTTTTACACCCTTTTGCTGCCAATCCTAAATTTCCTGATATACAGTGTGAGAAACACAGAGGCCAACGAAGCAATGAAAAGAATTATTGTGAGAAAAATATTTGCTCTCTGACTATGAATTTTTAAGAAGTGACATTTAAGGAATGTTTATTGATTCTATAGGCAGGTGCATTGTTTAATACCTGTGAGACTTGTTGGAGGAAACAAAATGGTGTTTTCAAAGTATATATTCATTATTGGCTTTTGGAAACACACAGACATATATTATATATGTATTATGTATTATGCACATATGAACATATACATATGCAATACATTCTGTCTGGTAAGGAAGACATTTCCTCTGTCCTCTTAGGTTTACTGTTTGAGGACCTGTGAACTAAACTGACAGGCGACAGACTATCAGGTGAATAGATAAAGTTTCCTCATATGTATATAAGATGCACACACAAAAAGTGCCTTGCTCAGTAATTAGAGGTGGGGTTTATATACTTAATTTAGCAGAGGAAACACTTCTATGGGAAGAATAAAATGGCTTTTGAGGGAAAAAATGAGAGATAAATTTTGTGATATTGTTTATCAAGGGGCAAGTGGTCTCCTCTGTCTTCTTTCTTGTCAGAACCCCCCCCCCCTTGGGAGAGAGCAGTTATAGGCAGCCTCACTCTCAAAATTCCTGCCTTAAATCAGATAAGGGAAGTTCTGCAAAAGCCTCTTTGTGCATCTATTGAATCCTAAGTGTCTCCAGTTTAAAATAAGTTTATGTCACTATTTAATTTGGATCCCTTACATTCACAAATTATTATTTTTTTAAATTTTAATGTATTTTTTAAATTTATTATTGAGAGAGAAAGACAGAGCATGAGCAGGGAGGGGCAGAGAGAGACAGAGGCACAGAATCCAAAGCAGGGTCCAGGCTCCCAGCTGTCAGAGCAGAGCCAGACGCGGGGCTCTAACTCACCAGCCATGAGATCATGACCTGAGCCAAAGTTGGGCACTTAACCGACTGAGCCACCCAGACGCCCCTCCCAAATTATTATTTTGAATCTCTACTAACTCAGTAAAATCCATTGCAAAGAATGCCGGAGACTTCCTTATTCTTTACGACTCTAGAGGAGCTGCCCTGTTTTACAGATGAGACGACAAAGGACCAATGGAGTTGAAAGCTCACCCAAGCTCAGACAAGATGAACATTTGAGACATAGAATCCAAGCACACAGGCATACATGGTGCCAGGGTGGCTTAGTCCATTGAAAGTCCCACTCTTGATTTCACCACAGCTCCTGGGAGTCAACCCTGTGTCGGGCCTCCATGCTGAGTGTGGAGCCTGCTTAGGATTCTCTCTCTCCCTCAGACCCTCTCCTCCTCTCTTCTCTCTCTCTCTTTCTCCCTAATTAAAAAAAATCAAGTATACATATATCCGTATACTTGTACACAGGCCTCCTCCCATTTTACATAAACAAATAGAAGTTCCTATATGCATTTTGTACGCCATTTTTGCCTAGAACCATTACAATTTGAATATTTACCTTAAAAAATAATTCCACAGCTGGGGCTCCTGGGTGGCTCAGTCGGTTAGGTGTCCGACTTCAGCTCAGGTCATGATCTCACAGTCTGTGAGTTTGAGCCCTGCATCAGGCTCTGTGCTGACAGCTCAGAGCCTGGAGCCTGCTTCAGATTCTGGGTCTCCCTCTCTCTGCCCCTCCCCCGCTTATGCCTCTATCTCTCTCTCTCTCAAAAGTAAATAAACGTTAAAATGACA
Organism: Lynx canadensis; assembly: GCF_007474595.2. NCBI lineage: Eukaryota > Metazoa > Chordata > Mammalia > Carnivora > Felidae > Lynx > Lynx canadensis. The sequence goes on from NC_044312.2 coordinate 101,537,360, forward strand.
AAAAAAATAATAATTCCACAGACTTCTTTTTTATGGCAATTCCATTTCTCCCAGTTGTTTAAAAGAAGTACCAAAATGGCAATGCAAAGGGATTCTGTCATATCAGAGTACATTGGATTCACTTAAAATCAGCCCTTAGGAAACTTCCACAAAAGAGTATAGCCACTTGAAGATGCTGATAGTTTTTTAAACAAAATGACTGTTGGCATTATATGTGTTCCTCATTGCATATAGTGTTTATTGTTCTGCTTACTCAGACATGGATCAGAAATTGTCCGGTATCATTGTTTAAACCACAATTGCTAAGAAAGCAAGCATAACTTTGGTTAACGGCACTTTCGCAGTATGCAGCTAACAATGGTTTTGAGTTTATGAGAATGTTTATCAAATGGAATGATATTTAGCTCATGCCAGTAAATTTTTCCTGCTAACAGCTATTAACTTATGGAGTTTTTTTTTTCTTATTTCTGAATAGTCAAATTTAGGTAAATATGTAATATAATGTGTTAAAGCAAATTTTATTTTACTGCTTCTATATGGCCCATATTTCTTTCCAGAATAATCCCACTGTCATATATTTTAACATAATAGCTATTCATTTTCCAAAATATAAGTAATCACTATTGTTGTTATAAATAAACTTCCAATAAGGATGCCTGAGTGGCTCAGTTGGATAAGTGTCAGACTCTTGATTTTGGCTCAGGTCATGATCTCGCGGTTCCTGAGCTGGGACCCTGCACTGGGCTCTACACTGTCAGTGCCTGGGATTCTCCCTCTCTCACTCTCTCTCTCTGCCCCTCCCCTGTTCACACTCTCTCTCAAAAATAAATAAATAAACCTTAAAAAAATCAAACTTCCAATTGTAAAACTATTACCTAGGAAGGAAGATTTTAGGCAATGGCAAGCAGTTTTCTGGATATCCCATAATCACATACTAAAATTTAATTCAATGTTGGCCCTACTAAATATCCATCTCCCGGTGTCATATGCTTAAAGTTTTTATGCTTTACAAAGAAATTGAGATCATAATGAAAAATTTTGTGTATAAATCTTTATTTTTGTAATTGGATTCATCTCAATAAATTACTTTGGAAAATTCATAGAAAAAAACTTATTTTGATACTATCCTAAATGACTTTCCAAGAGACTTGTATGCAACCTAATTCCTTCATCAATACAATTATATCTATTTAAAATTTGAGTTATTATAGCTTTATAGAAATAAATAATAAATGCTCTGCATAATAAAATCTCATAAATAGGAAGTCAAAACCAATAATCTGAAAATTAATGAAGATACAATGAGTGATCGTGCTTTTCTTTCCCCAAATTATCAATTGATTTCATGAGAAGCAATATGAGGACATTAAGTTTCCTCTGTTCTTTTTACTAAAAAAAGGGACTTGAAAATATGATCATTGAACCGAAGTCAATAAACAGGAACATATTAAATCAAATGGAAGGGATAGGATAAAGGAAATTGGCATTCTGAAATATTATAAAGTTGCGGAGAGAGGGACTGTTTAAGAATACCATTGAAACCACAAAGAACCCAGATGTATTTAAATATTTCTTACAAAAGTTATAAATTGGTAGAGTGAGTTTTCCTTATAGTTTAAGGCTGATATATAAAAGAACAACAAAAATTAACTTCTCAGATCCAGTGAGACCTTAGTTATCTACAAAGATAGTTCCTCCAACAATCAGTAAACTACCTTAAACAAAGTTCACCCTGAAGTTTGCCTCATCTACTTCTGCACTTTGCGATGATCTTGTTTCTGGCAATATATTTATGCTTTTTAAAATTAAGCCAGTAATTTAGTATACTTTTATGGCATGTGATTGAATATAGTTTATTTCTGTAGATGTATAACCAGTCTGAAGATATGTGTTTGATTTTATTGCTATTAAAAGCCTCTGTTAATAGCCAAATTATGGAAAGAGCCTAAATGTCCATCAACTGATGAATGGATAAAGAAATTGTGGATTATATACACAATGGAGTACTACGTGGCAATGAGAAAAAATGAAATATGGCCCTTTGTAGCAACGTGGATGGAACTGGAGAGTGTTATGCTAAGTGAAATAAGCCATACAGAGAAAGACAGATACCGTATATTTTCACTCTTAGGTGGATCCTGAGAAACTTAACAGAAACCCATGGGGGAGGGGAAGGAAAAAAAAAAAGAGGTTAGAGTAGGAGAGAGCCAAAGCATAAGAGACTCTTAAAAACTGAGAACAAACTGAGGGTTGATGGGGGGTGGGAGGGAGGGGAGGGTGCGTGATGGGTATTGACGAGGGCACCTTTTTGGATGAGCACTGGGTGTTGTATGGAAACCAATTTGACAATAAATTTCATATATTGAAAAAAAATAAAATAAAATTTAAAAAATAAAAAAAAGCCTCTGTTAGCAGTGCAGTGCTGATAATAATATGTAACTATATCTAATCTATATCTGTATCTATATCTATATATATCTGTATCTATCTAATGGTAAAATTAAGGTATTAAGGTGTTAAGTTCTACTTTAATCCACAGTGGTCAAACAATCCTAAATTAATATATGTAGGTGTGACTATCACATATTTCAATGTTCTAATTTGTTTAAGTGCTTTTGTAGGGGAAAGCATATCATCCTGATGAATTAAAAATTAAAAGAGGACACACATTATAATTGCCTCATTATTCATTATTGGAGAAATGTCATAAAAAGAAGAGATTAGGTATGTCTTACAGGGTTTGAAGGAATACAATTATAAGAATTAAAAAAAAAACATTTGAACTAAATGCATTTGAAAATCAAAGAAATGTATCTTTAATGCTACCCTGACTTCTTAGAAGCTGTGTGGAAATACATTTCAACTCAACATAATGAGGCTTTGCAATATATGATATCCTGAGATCATATGAGATGCAAGAGAATAAAGATTGCTTAGAAGATTCAAGCCAAAGAGGACAACAATTTGGTGAGAATTTGTAGGGAGCATTTTAAGGTCCAGATTAATGGTATGTGTATTGGCCTCCAAGTGTCATTTTGAACAATGAGGAATCCTGCTGATGGACATTAAATAGTTTATAACTTATGAATTTCAAAGAGCTGAAAATGGTCTTTTCTTTGGTGCCATGTTCTTTCAGAATCATAGAAATTTCTAATTGAATCGGCCATTGTAATCTGTTCTGGTGAAAAAGCCAAGTACTGAAGAGAAGAAAATGCAACTATATACTATAAATGCATTTGGGCTCATTACTCATTGTGTAATTAGTGACTGTCTGAATTTCAGTTCTGTTCTCTCATATTGGATTAAGTATTGTTGACTCTGGTTCCCAAATACCCTTAAAACAAGTTTTCTCTTCTTCATTAATCATCAGCACTGCTGTCTCAGTTCAGGCCCTATGTTCTCGAATCCTAACTATTGAAATAGCCTTCTGACTTCTTCCATTGCCACTTTACCTTCAGTGTGTTTCTATTCTTATCTCAGAAACACACGTTGGTCATAATTCTTTCCTTAATGTCACATATGTTCTCTTATCTTAGTAGGAAGTCCAAATTCCCTGAACTGTTTATACTTCTCTTTAATCATTCTCAAGGGCCAAGAACAAGAATTCTCATCTTTCCCAAGATTTTCCTTGATAATATCCTTGAGAAAATTAGATTATTTCCTCCATTGTTCTATCATTGTGCACTGTATTGTAACAGTGGATTGTGAACTTTTGTTTTCACTTCTGATTCCTCTTCTGAACTGTTTAATCCTGTGAGGAAAAGACTGTATCTTATTCAAGGACTTTTGGGATAGTTTCAGGATTTCTGGCATAGTGATTATCACATAGTAGGTACACAATACTGACTCATTTAATAAATCAGGGTGTTAATTATTTCAGAGTGTTTTTCTCTTTTACCTGTGTGGTAATGGCATGTTTGATATTGAGGAATAAATAAAGATAAGTTTTAAATTAGAAGTTTTTCCATCTAGTATACTTTTTTTTAAAAAATTAGCTATTTATAGGAGTCAGGTTCTCAATAACATGTAAAGTGGTGAGCATATAAATAGTAAGCAAAAATATAAGGAAGTTTTCTTGATGCATAGTAATTAAATAAATACCTAATAAAATAACTTCTGATTTATCAAGCTATTGAGCTTTATTATATATGGAGCTTGAGGAGATGTAAATGATTAATAGAGGCAAGGTTATTATGACACTGATGATCAGGGACAAAGCTCATGGAAATTAAAATTTTCCAGACCACTCTAGAATGCCTCCCAGTGATAGGTCGCAGAAAGTATTAATGCTTCAGGTTATTTAACTGAAGGAAACAAATTAATGTGCATTCTGAATTATTTTTTTTTGAAAAGAGATATGTACATTCATTCATGATGAATGTAAATGTCCAATGGTGAAAGAAACAGCTTAATAGACATGGGTGTATAGATATAATAGATTATTGCAAATTTCATTTATATTAAAGGCCTGAAACAAATGTCAATTGAATACCTAGTCTATCTTCAATATTATAACATATGTATTATAACATAACATCTTGCACTATATATATATATATATATATATATATATATATGATATTTAGTTTTATTTTCAAAAACCATGAGGAAGGTACTACCATTGTTCTATTGTCACTTTGCAGATGATGGATGCTGAGGATTAAAGACATTACAAAATTTTCACATGGTCATAAAGGCAGTAAATGGTATTTCAAGACACAAACTCAAAATTATGACTCCCAAATCTAAACGTTTTCAACTATAGCACCGTCTTCTTTTGAAAAGTTATAATTACAAAGACTTGGACATTTAAAAGCATTGAAAATATGTGTGACATATTCTCAAGGGAAAAACATGGGTGCACACACAAAAATAGAACCTGTGGTCCAGATTCAGGTTTCCAAATACCATCCTCCCATAAAAGATGGCAAGGATCCTTGGAGAAGTAGTTGTTTCTAGAGCTGAGTCTGGGAAAATAGAAGATGAGCCTGGAATATACTGTGCTGCCAGATTTAAGAGGTGAAAAAACAAACACAAAACAAAACAAAACAAAACAAAACAAAAAGACAAAAGCATGACCAAAGACCAAAGAGCAAAGTGCACAGAAGCTAATTCAGTAATGGTTCGATTAGCAGAGCTATTTGAGCAATAAAATAAATGAAGGGGGTGTTGGATAACCCAAAGGAAAATAATTCCAAGTACATATTCGTACAACTATCTAACCAAATAAATACATAAAGAAGAAAGAACAACTCTTCCTTACAGAATCATTTCAGTTAAAATATCCGGGCACCTGCGTGGCTCAGGGGTGTTGAAAGCCAACTTCGTCTGAGGTCATGATCTCATTGTTCGTGGGTTCGAGCCCTGAGTCGGTCTCTGTGCTGACAGCTTAGAGCCTAGAACCTGCTTTGGATTCTGTGTCTCCCTCTCTCTCTCTCTCTGCCCTCCCCTGCTTGCATTCTGCCTCTCTCTCAGAAATAAATAAACATTAAGAAAAATTATATATATATATATATATATATATATATATATATATATATATATGTTTGAAGGCCCTTTCATGAAGATGGCTGAAGCTGAAGAAGGAAGCTCATCCCCCTCAAAAAGCCACAGCCAAAGCAAAGGCTTTGAAGGCCAAGAAAGTGGTACTGAAAAGTGTCCACAGTCACACAAAAAAGAAGATCTGCAGGTCACGCACCTTTCCAGGATCCAAGGCACTGAAGGCAGCCCAAATATCCTCTAAAAAGCATCCCCAGGAGAAACAAGCTTGGCCACTAGGCCATCATTAAGTTCCCCCTGACCATAGATGGAGTCAGCCGTGAAGAAAATAGAAGACAACACACCTGTGCTCATTGTGGATGCCAAGGCCAACAAGCACCAGGTCCAACAGGCTTTGAAGAAGTTTTACCACATTGACATGGCCAAGGTCAACACCCTGATTAGGCTGGATGGAAAGAAGAAAGCGTGTGTTCCACTGGCTCCCAAGTATGACACTTTGGATGTTGACAACAAAATTGGGTTTATCTAAATTGAGTCCAGCAGGCTAAATCTAAATCTAAATTTTTTCACCAAAATAAATAAAATAAAGTAAAATAATAAAATAACATAACATAAAAAAATAAAAATAAAAAAACGAAATAAAATAAAATAGTTGAAAGAATGGGAACATGGAAATTTGCCACAAAAACACCACAGTAATAATAGGTAGAGGCAACATATTGATGGGGGCCGAAAAGAATAAATGGAATATTTGCATACCCTACATTATCTTCCCCAAGTATACATAAACTACAAAGAAAAATCCTAAATTTATAGTGAAAAAGGCAGGCAGACACTATGTTAAGTAAATGATCGAGTTTAAATCACTGGTAATATCACTCAGCGACATCATGTATCCTTGGAGAAGATGAAAAGGCATGCATATCACCTCTCTGGTACTTTTCCCCATAATCGATTACCTCCATTTCATCATGAGAAAAATATCTTGTAAACTTACATGCAGGGACATTGTACAAAATACTTGATGAGTAATCTTGACAAATATCACAGTCGTGAAAGAAAAGGAAAGAAAATGGGACAGTCACAGATCTCAGGAGATGAGACAGAGGTAACAGTAATGGCAGCATGATATTCTAGATTGCACCATAGTGACCCAGAGCCCTTATGCCAGTTATGTAATGGCAACCAGTATACTTACCCCTCTAGGCTCACCAAAGATCAGACTACCAAAGAGCTGAGCCAAATTTTGAATCTCAAAAGAGGCAGTTAACTCTAAGTAATGGAAAAGCAACAGCAGTATCATTCTTATCTTTGCAATCATACACAAAGCGGACATCCCAGAGTCCACTTGGGATTCTCTTTCCTCCTCTCTCTGCCCCTCCTCTTCTCATGGTTTATCTCTCTCTCAAAAAATAAATGAATAAACTTTTCATTCACACCTTAGAGACCTTGTGCATTCAGTTCCAGACCACTGCAATGAAGTGGGTCAAATGAATTTTTTGGTTTCCCAGTACCTATGAAAGTTATGTTTGCATTATGCTGTAGTCTATTAAGAGTAAAACGTGCTTTACTGCTAAAAATGTTAACCATCATCTGAGCTTTCAGTGAGTCATAATTTTTTTGGAGGGTCTTGTCTCAGTATTGATGGCTGCTGACTGACCAGGGTGATGGTTGCTGAAGGTTGGATGGCTGAGGCAATTTCTTAAAATGAGACGACAATGAAGTTTGCTACATCAATTGATTCTTCCTTTAACAAACAATTTCTGCATAGCGTGTGATTCTTTTTAATATCATTTTACCTATGGTAGAGGTTCCTTAAAATTGGAGTCATTTCTCCCAAAACCTCCCACTGCTTTATCCACTAAGCGTATGTGATAGTTTAGGTCTTTTTTCGTTTCAACAATCTCGATGACTTTTTCACTAGGAGTAGATCCCATCTCAAGAAAACATTTTCTTTGCTCATTTTATAAGAAGCAAGTACTCATGCATTAAAGATTTATTATGAGATTATGGCCATTCAAACATAATAATGAGGAAAAGTTTGAAATATTGCAAAAATTACCAAAATGTGACAAAGAGACACAAAGTGAGTAAAAGATATTTGAAAAACGACACCTACAGGTCTTGCTGACAATGAGTCTCCACAAACCTTCAATCTGCAGGCAACCCCCCCCCACCAAAAAAAAAAAAAAAAAACAAACCCAAAACAAAAAAAAAACAAATGCAATATTGGTGACGCGTGGTAAAGTGCAAGAAAACAAGTCCTGTCTGTATCTCTCATTTAATAGCTTCTTAATAGATGGGTGTCGAAAAAATAAGAGAATGGATAGAAATTTGAGATTTCAGGTATACGATCCAAGACTTTCAACGTTTTATTTTTTTCAAGATACATAATAGGGCAAATAAAAAATGTTGTTCCGTTCCTTTTGTCTAAATATCTGAGTCTACTGATCATTTGTAAGTGATATGGCACATATATAGTAGATTTTATTCCTTCTTAAAAATCTCTAGTGTGAAAAGCAGGATTAGAGAGGCATTTATCCCCTTTCCAATGCAGAATCTATCTTGTTTAATCATTGTAATACTAACTCCCTTTATTTTTTAGTGTATTTTTTTAAGTTTATTCATTGATTTTTTGAGAGAGAGAGAGATAGACCATGAGAAGAGGAGGGGCAGAGAGAGGAGGAAAGAGAATCCCAAGTGGAGTCTGCAACCCACTCACCATGAGCTCGTGACCTGAGCCGAAATCAAGAATCAGATGCTCAACGGACAGCCACCCAGGTGCCCTCTAACCCCCTTTTAGAGATAAACCAAAAAGAGATGACAATTCCAGTAGAAAAATAATTTAGACGAGTCTGTGAGGTCCTTCAGACCTGATGTTTGTCAATCATCAACGGACCTGATGCATTTTGAAAAATTTACCTTTGTGGGTCTGATCCTACTAACCCAGAAATGTTTTAGGGGTGTGGCCTAGGAAATGGCTTTAAAACAGTAAACAAACAACAAATGGAATAATGATGTGAATTGAGTTCCTATCAGCCATTCCTGAAACTGGGAGTAGAGTTTGAGTTTTTACTTCAGGTTTCTTGTCTATTTTCCTAGATGGCATTTTCATTCTTAGTGATTCCATGTGTGCATCATTGAGCACAGTCAACAAAAAATCAGAGTACCCGCATTAAAAATAAATACATAGTGGCGCCTGGGTGGTTCAGTCCGTTAGGCGCTGACTTCAGCTCTGGTCATGATCTTGCAGTCCATGAGTTCCAGCCCTGCGAGGGGCTCTGTGCTGACAGCTCAGAGACTAGAGCCTGCTTTGGATTCTGTGTCTCCCTCTCTCTCTCCCCTCCCCTGCTTGTGCTCTGTCTCTGTCTCTGAAAAAATGAATACACCTTTAAAAACATACATAGATGATTTGTTGACATCACGGTAATGTAATTTCAATGTATAATAACACCATTTAATCAGTAGATAGGAAAAGCTCACTTTTCCTTGCTGGGAGGGTTGTCTGAGAAGCCCAGGCGGAGGCAACAGTGATCTGATATTCTCTAACATCATGTATCTTATATATTTTCATGGTGGTCAGTGTTTTAGAAAATCTTCATATATTTACATATTTATTATATATACGTTATATTATAGTTGTATTACATATACATATATATTGCACTGTTATAATATCATATATGTGACATGATATATAACATATGATTATATATTATATTTTATCACATCATATGAATTATATATTATATACCATATAATCATATAACATCATATATCATGATACCATACTATATATTCCATATGAATATATTATTATATATAAAATATTTTTCAATATATTTTTAAACAATTTTTTAATGTTTATTTATTTATTTTTTGAGAAAGAGAGACAGAGTGTGAGTGGGGAGGGACAGAGAGAGAGAGGGAGACAGAATCCAAAGCAGGCTCCAGGTTCTGAGCTATCAGCATAGAGCCCAAGGTGGGGCTCGAACTCACGAACCATGAGATCATAACCTGAGCTGAAGTCAGCCGCTTAACCAACTGAGCCACCCAGGTACCCCTCAATATATTTTATATGAGTAGATAAAATATACGATTAGAACATATTTTATAATAAAATAGATTTTATATAGAAAATATATGAATAGAATATATTTTTCCTATATTCTGTATGTATATATTATTATATATGATTTATATTCTATAAACATGTATCGTGTATATATTATATATTATGTATATTATATATATATGCTAATAATATAAAAAATGACTTTCAAAACTATATCAATTATATTTTTCAGTATATCCATTGCCATTTAAAGTGAAATACACAAAAGGAAGGGATATGTATTTCTGAACATTTCCATTGGAAATGTATCCCAGGCAAATTAAGAATAAGCCTTTGGGTACAATTAAAATGCAAATCTCAAGAGATCAAAGATGCTAATTGATCAATTCCTTTATGATATGAGTTTGAGATTTGGGAAGAGATCTTGCTATAAGAAGAGTGTTAACACACTACATTTCCGAAGACAATTCTTTGTCCTGGGACTGCATTAGAAATACATGAAGAACAACACGAATCCTGAATGTGAATCTAGCTTTGAGCTAAAGCAGTAGATATTAATTCTCAACAAGGCACATGAAAATAAATAGTTATTGTAGTTAACTTGGGTGTCATTTCCATTCTATCAATGAAAGATAATAGACACATTACCCAGAACTCTCCTCAACACCAGCAATTTTTTTCATCAACTTCATAATATTAATAGAGTTCCATTATATAGGAAATAGAGCTCTGTGCTAAACCACAGCAACAGATGAAAGCTGTCACATTAACAATTCATGAGATCCAGAACTGCAAATAAGGGAAATATATGTCAAAAACTAATGGTGAATTTGGTGAATATTGAATGATGTCTTCTCTTCCTGTCATCTGATAATAAACCTCAAAATCACAGGAAGATGACCGAAAGAGGCTTCGTTTGGATGACTAAATCTCGGGTTAAGTCTAATCTTATATTCTTTCTGAAAATGTGTGACGTGTTTTTCACACTGAAAACCTTTCTCTTCCTCTTTTTACATGACTGCATCTTTCAGTAAACCTTAAGAAAAGTGCCTTCAGGGGTGCCTGGGCGACTCTGTCAGTTGAGCTTCTGACTTGATTTCATCTCAGGTCATGATCTCAGTTTGTGGGGTTGAGCCCTGCGTCGGGCTCAGCAATGGCAGTGCAGAGCATGTTTGAGATTCTTTCTCCCTCTGCCCCTATATCCTGCTTTCTCGATTTCTCTCTCTCAAAATAAATAAATAAACAAGAAGAAAACTAAAGCGCCTCTAATGAAAGGCAAGAAGAAATGCCTTCATTGATTAAATGCTTGTTAAATGGATTGGTGATGAATAGGCACCCTCGAGAGGGTGGGAGACACTGAATGATCAAGTCTCCTTGATACAACATCAAGTCCCTTTGGATCACTCGGGGGGAATGTTAAACATCTGAAACAAACTTGCATTAACCATCATATTTATGTCACCTGAATTAGGCAAATAACTTCTCTAATTTCTAGTAAGATCACCTTGTGTTTTAATACTTGGTTGTAAATCACATTTATTTTACTATTTTTAGCCTTTCTATTTTTGACTTGGAAACTACTGTTTTTGGCAATGAATTGTCTGTTGCCTGATGTCACAGATAACCATGTGCTTTATTTAGGAGCAAACATGTTTGCTGAGCGCATGCACAAAACAATTTGGCTATGTTATAGATTAACTCTCATGTTTGGTCTTTCTTTACTCACCAATAGAAAGGGTATGTGACAAAAAAGGTGTAAAGAATTTTATCATTAACGTGTAAAGTAGGATTTTTCATATATATATATATATACATGAATACATATGTGTGTGTATATATATATATCTATATATCTGTGTGTGTATATATGTGTGTGTGTATATATATATATATATGTTTTCTTTAAAAAATTTAGCAAAGCTTTATTGACTACAAGAAACTATTAGATGTGCTCATATAAGATCTTGTTAAGCTCCTAAAATGACCCTTTAAAGTATCTGTTAGGTGTTGACAAATTAAAACTGCCACACAAAGGTATCACTGAATTCACAAATTATAGAACTTTCTTTCCTAAATAGCCTTTATACTCTCTAAGAACATCATATAATTGATTCCAGTAGGTAAGTTGCAAAATGTATGATTTGGGGCCCAACGGTAGACTGGAGTAGATGGTAGTATATTCCAGGAAGAATCTCTTCCAAAATCATTCTGCCATCTTTGACCCTCTCATTATTGGAGTCTAGGTCAACTCTGGGTACTAAGTCTTTAAGCTTGAATTCTTTTCTGACTTTTGTTTCTGCTTTTCAGCAGGTAAAGTAAAAGGCCTGAGTTGATAAAAATGACTGGGAACAATTTCACTGAGATCACTCTCTTCATCCTCTCTGGATTTGCAAATCACCCGGAACTACAAGTCAGTCTTTTCTTAATGTTCCTCTTTATTTATCTGTTCACTGTTCTGGGGAACCTTGGGCTGATCATGTTAATCAGAATTGACTCTCATCTTCGCACACCTATGTACTTTTTTCTTAGCAACTTAGCATTTATTGACATATTTTATTCTTCCACTGTAACACCCAAGGCGCTGGTAAATTTCCAATCCAAACAGAAAACCATCTCTTTTGTTGCCTGCTTTGTTCAAATGTACTTTTTTGTGGGTTTGGTGTGTAGTGAGTGTTTTCTTTTGGGATCAATGGCCTATGACCGCTACGTAGCAATCTGCAGTCCCTTATTGTACTCAGTGGTTATGTCCCGGAAAGTGTGCAACGGGCTGGGAGGCATGCCATATGCAATAGGCTTCACGAATTCTCTGATATCCGTCTGTGTGATAAGCAGCTTGGCATTCTGTGATTCCAGCATCAATCATTTCTTCTGTGATACCACAGCTCTTTTGGCCCTGTCTTGTGCGGATGCGTTCAGCACAGAAATGGTGATCTTTGTCTTAGCTGGGACCACTCTTCTTAGCTCTCTGCTCATCATCACAGTCACTTACGTTGCCATCATCTTGGCCATTCTCAAGATCCAGTCTGCAGCAGGCAGACAGAAGGCCTTTTCCACCTGTGCTTCCCACCTCATGGGCGTCACTATCTTCTATGGGTCCCTGATTTTCACGTATTTGCAGCCTGATAACACATCATCCCTGACCCAGGCACAGGTGGCGTCCGTATTCTATACCATCGTCATTCCGATGCTGAATCCACTGATCTATAGTCTGAGGAACAGAGATGTGAAAAATGCTCTCCTGAGAGTCATGCATAGAAAACTTTTTTCATGACAAATCTGTGCATGTTACAATTAAAACTCACCTGGGTGGTTTCAGGCATTCAATTACCGCAACAATCAGGAAAATCGGAAAATGAACCCAAAAGGCTTACACAAACTAAATCATAACTTAGAGTCTTGAAATTTGGGAGGCGAAATATTATTTTATTTGTTTATGCAGAGTACTGAATCAGCGCACGAGGAGTTCGTTTCAGCATATAGAGTATATATACTGTCTACACAGTGAGTTGCAAATACAATGTCAACGGACACTGGGTGATATAGGCAATCTCTTGATCATGTGAATTCATTTGGCCACATAGTTAAACGTGAGCTTTGATGGCATAGAAAAGTGATGTCTATGTGGCGGAGTATGGTCTTAAACTCAAACACAGCAGAGTTTTATTTCAAAAAAACCATAATGTGCCTCCCAAACTTCAAACATTTGGTAAACATTTAAATGCCTGTGTGTGTCGATAAAGCAGCAGCTGTAGCACAATTCCTGAGTCATTTGGAAGTATATTACAAAGATTCTTGTCTTTCCAAATCAGGCAGACATGCTCGGTGAAGTCTATAGTATTAAAAGGAGAAACTGGGCTTTTATTTTGTTTTTCCTTGAAAAGGGACTCCGTTTAATGGACTCCCTCAGGCACTGTTACAAATAACCACTGGAAAGAACGTGTCCTTCAGTACTGCCTTTGTTGTGCATAAGTCACCGAGCAGTAGTCAAAGTCGCTGGCAACCACTTTTAAAAAATACGTTGAGGGGCGCCTGGGTGGCGCAGTCGGTTAAGCGTCCGACTTCAGCCAGGTCACGATCTCGCGGTCCGTGAGTTCGAGCCCCGCGTCGGGCTCTGGGCTGATGGCTCAGAGCCTGGAGCCTGTTTCCGATTCTGTGTCTCCCTCTCTCTCTGCCCCTCCCCCGTTCATGCTCTGTCTCTCTCTGTCCCAAAAATAAACGTTGAAAAAAAAATTAAAAAAAAAAAAAAAAAATTAAAAAAATTAAAAAAATTAAAAAAAAAAATTAAAAAAATTAAAAAAAAATTAAAAAAAAAATTAAAAAAAATTAAAAAAAAAATTAAAAAAAAATTAAAAAAAAAATTAAAAAAATTAAAAAAAAAAATTAAAAAAAAAAAATTAAAATTAAAAAAAAAAAATACGTTGAAGGATGCCTGGGTTGCTCAATCCGTTGAGCGTCCAGCTTCAGCTCAGATCGTGATCTCAAGGTTCGTGAGTTCGAGCCCTGCATTGGGCTCACTGCTGTCAGTGTGGAGACCACCTCAGATCCTCTGTCTCCCTGCCCCCCCACCCTGCTCTCTCTCTCTTCCCCTCATCCACTCATGCTCTCTCTCTCTCAAAAATAAATAAACACTAAAAAATTAAAATATACATTGAGGGATATCTCATGGCTTAGTCGGTTAAGCATCTGACTTCAGTTCAAAGTCGTGATCTCAGGGTTCCTGGGTCCCAGACCCACATTGGGCTTTGCCCTGAGAGTGTAGAACTTACCTGAGATTCTCTCTGCCCCTCCCCCACCGTGCTTTCTCTGTCTCTCTCTCTCTCTCTCTCTCTCTCTCTCTCTCTCTCTGAAAACAAATAATAAACTTAAAAGAAATAAAAAAATAAAAAAATAAAATATATGCCCAAAGGGACTGAAGATAAATTTGATGAAGCTGTTTTACAAGAACATGTGTGTGATTAATAATATTTCTTTCTGGCCAACAAGAATGTAAGCTCTTTTAGAGCAGAGTTTACTTATTCATATCTGTGCTCTCCACATTTAGGAAACGTATCATATGCACAACATGTAAGTAAATACTTCCATGCTTTCTGTGTCCTGTATAGTGATGGATGCATAGAGGGGGTAGATTCTGCTTTTCTCCTGTTTGTGTCTTTCTTTGGTAGAAGTCAGATGGTCACGTGCATATTGATATTCAAAAACATTAGTAGAAAGTTCCATTTCTAGAATTCTTTCAAAAATCATGGCTTATTTATAAATTAAAACTGGCATAATGACTAGCAGATATACTTCTTTTCAAAGGGCTTTTTTTCCTTCAACAGTTAGGATGTGTAAATAAATACACTCTGAATTATACTTGGTATAGATAATTGTAAATAACTGGCGTAAGTTGGAGGAGGTTCTCATAGGTCACACATCACAAACAAAGTAAATGAAGAATCCCAGTTTTCAGTCTTGGGAGAGGCTGAAGGGATCTGTGTGTGCCCATATATGTATTTGCTTTGCAATTTTTAATTTTCTTCTCTGATCTATATTACTGGGCTCTGACTCTTGCAACCTTCATTTTATAAAGCAACATCTTACGTTATAAACTATGGTAAGTGACACCTTATGATACATACTATGCTTTATTTTTTATTTTTTTAATATGAATTTTGTTGTCAAATTGGTTTCCATACAACACCCGGTGCTCATCCCAACAGGTGCCCCCCTTACTATGCTTTAATTTATGGGCCTTTTGAGGCTACTGTTTGTCTAGCTCATCATTCATTCTCTTTCATTAAGCCTATGTGAGTTTTTTCTTCCTTCTGAGCACAGCGTCTGACTCAGATTGATTGCTCTGAAGGTTTTTCACCAGCAGCTTTGAAAACTATTCAACTGATTATATTTCCTTTTTCCTCCCCTCTTTCCACCAAGGATTTTCATTCATGCATTCTAAGTACACTGTTCAATTTTTTTTGTAATTGTGTGGCTTTTACACGTGATTTATATTTACCCTGGATCTAATTGTATGTATTATCTTTATTTTCTTGCATTGCAAGTATATTCTGCTGTAAATAATTTCAAGATTTAACATTTATTTAGCATTAACAAAACTATGTATTTAATTGCTCTTTTGTGTTAATATTTTTTGCTGTTCTTGGTCTAGGAGCAAAAACATAACACACTTTTCTTGCCCAGCATAAGAAGTAGTAGTATATTTTATTTGCCCACACTTATGCCCAAATGTCCATCTTTGTTTTTCAATATGTTCTTCATATTTGTTGCTGGTATACTTTCCCTTACACTAGTCTATCTTCTAGCTACTCTTTCTGTACCTTCTCTTTGGACCCTGTAATACAAATCTTTCCATAATAGGTCATGCATGCCTTTGTCGTTTCTTCAGTCCTTTTTTTCTGCCAGGCTCTCCCAAAACTTTTGCCCTTGACCAATCCAGATAATCCACTCCCTCATATCTGGGACCATGTCCCAGAACTTATCAGGGCATATTTAATTTGCCAGATATCTTCTTTTAAAAAAATATGCTAAAAAACCATTCAATTTAAAATATATGATGCACTGGGCTTCAATATGAAAATGCAGAGTGTTTTTGTTTTTCCGATCTGTTAAACTTACGGTGCCCTTATAATATTCCTGTTGACCATTTGTGTTCCTTGAGCTTGCCTTCTGTGTCACAACCTTTAACATACCTTTATACCAAGATAAAAAATCATAAGATTATTCTTCTTGTTTTATTTTAAGAAGTATTGCAGGAACTCCTGAAGAAACAATTTACTCAATGAAAATAAAACATGTGGAATGGAATTGACTTATTGATATCAGGTAGTGTTAGACTCACACTTGTGCTCATAAATTTCAGAGGCACCTTCATGGTTCAGTTGGTTAAGCATCTGACTCTTGATTTCGGCACAGGCCATGATCTCAGGATTGTGAGATTGAGCCCTGTGTTGGGCTCTGCACTGAATGTGGAGCTTGCTTAAGATTCTCTCTCTTCCCCTCCCTATGCCCCTCTCCCTTGCTCAAGCTCTCTCACTCTCTCTAAAATAATTTTTTAAAAAATTAGAAATACATCTCAGAATATTGTTTGATAATGGGAGAAATAAGTGTAGAATAATTTAGGACTTTGCACTGGATAACTGTCTTTCAAAGTATGGGGCAGAGAATGGGTAGATCAAACTATCTAAAAATAACTAAAAGGCAACAAGTAAAAAAGAAAAAATCATTTCAGGAAAGGAAACTAAAAATATAGGTGTTTTGAGAAAATATAAGTTATTTTGCATTTATTCAGTGTAATACATTCCTCTAAAAGGACGAAAATTATAAAAGTGAGTCAAAACACAAACTCTCTGGTGTTTATAGCAGCTTTATCGACAATTGTCAAATTATGGAAAGAGCCCAAATGTTCATCGACTGAGGAATGGATAAAGAAGATGTGGTGTATACATATGTATATACACATGTATATACACACACACACACACACACACACACACACACACACTAGATTATTCATCCATAAGAAAGAATGAAATATTTGTATTATTATTTTTTAATGTTTTTATTTTTGAGAGAGACAGACAGTGTGAGTGGGGATGAGATACAGGGAGACACAGAATCTGAAGCAGGCTCCAGGCTCCAAGCTGTCAGCACAGAGCCGGAATCAGGGCTCAGACTCACAAACTGTGAGATCATGACCTGAGTCAAAGTTGGTCGCTTAACCCACAGAGCCAATTAGGCGCCTCAAGAAAGAATGAAATCTTAACATTTGCAGCAACGTGGATGGAGCTAGAGGGTATTAGACTAAGTGAAATAAGTTAGTCAGAGAAAGACAAATAGTATATGATTCCAATCATGTAGAATTTAAGAAATGAAACAGGGGCGCCTGGGTGGCGCAGTCGGTTAAGCATCCGACTTCAGCCAGATCACGATCTCGCGGTCCGGGAGTTCGAGCCCCGCGTCAGGCTCTGGGCTGATGGCTCAGAGCCTGGAGCCTGTTTCCGATTCTGTGTCTCCCTCTCTCTCTGCCCCTCCCCCGTTCATGCTCTGTCTCTCTCTGTCCGAAAAATAAATAAACGTTGAAAAAAAAATTAAAAAAAAAAAAAGAAATGAAACAAATGAACACAGGGATAAAAAATAAAGAGAGAGAGAGAGAGAGAGAGGCAAACCAAGAAACAGACTCTTAACTATAGATAACAAACTGATGGTTACTGGTTGGGGAAATAGTTGTTGGGCATTAAGGGGGGCACTTGTTGTAATGAGAATTGGGAGTTGTATGTAAGTGATGAATCACTAAATTCTACACAAGAAACCAATAGCACACTGTGTGTCAACTACCTGGAATTTAAATAAAAATTTAGAGGAAAAAAAACCCAAAATACAAACTCCAGTATATCTTTACACAATTTTTGCCAAAATTAAGTGAGGTAAAACATTAGGAATGTAACCAAACCAAAGGAGAGTTTCTCCAACTCATGCACAGCAAGCCAATAAAAATGGACACCGAGGCTTTGCCTGGAGAAAGAGGCTATTTATTGGTGTAGCACCACCCAGAAGAACAGGGAGACAATGCTCTAAAGTCTTGAACTCGCTGATACCTTGAAAGTGAGGATTTTTAAGGGTAAAATTTGTGGCAGTGGTCCCTGGGAAGGTGGATGCATTGACTGGAGGCCCATGCGGTCATGCTAGCATGCTCTGAGACTTGGGATATGAAAATATATCTTTACTCCTTATGTTGGAGAGCTCATTAGGCATGTCTGATAATTATATCCCTAGGGTGATTCTGGTTAAGTACTTGTCCTACGTACAGGCTCCTTTGAATGATAAGCAGGCGTCTTTACCCGTTGAGCTCAGTGTTCCTTGACCAGCCCCATACCTGGAGCTGATAGAACCTCTGGTGTTCATCCTTCCATCTGAACTGACAAGATGGACGCTGGCTTCAGGAAGAAGGAAATCATTGTATAGAACATTATTTCTACTATTCCATTGGCCTGCCCCTTACTTCCTCCAGATATTTTTGTGTGTCTCCACATCTTTCAGTGTGACCCTATCACTAAAGGTTTCTCTGAGAATAAAGGTTATTTGAAGATAGTAAGTCCAACTGTCTCCATGCTCTCTTCACTTTGCTCTTCCTCACTGCCTTTGTCACCATTGACATCCAGGTACTTCACTGTTATTTCTCTGGTCACCTCTGCTCCCACAATAGAATGATACTTACTACACAGTATTTGCTATTCCTCCAACTGCATGGTCCATCAACTGATGTTCCCAATGGTCTGAAACACTTTTGTCCAAGTACCTACATGACTAACTCTTCCTTCCTTCAAATCTTTGCTCAAATGCCAATGTTTCATTGAAGTCTACCTTGACCACTCTATGTCTGATTGCTTCCTCTTGCCCCTACTCCATCACTTAAGCTGTTTTACATTTTATTTTTTTATTTATTTTTTTTTTCCAACGTTTTTTATTTATTTTTGGGACAGAGAGAGACAGAGCATGAACGGGGGAGGGGCAGAGAGAGAGGGAGACACAGAATCGGAAACAGGCTCCAGGCTCCGAGCCATCAGCCCAGAGCCTGACGCGGGGCTCGAACTCACGGACCACGAGATCGTGACCTGGCTGAAGTCGGACGCTTAACCGACTGCGCCACCCAGGCGCCCCATTTACATTTTATTTTTTTACGGCACTTCTCACCTCCTAACATGTTGTATCACTGATTTTAGTATTTTTGTTTGTTTCCCCCTGCTGAGAATTTACAATCTATAAACACTATAGTTGGTAAGCCAGACTTCCATATCAACATATAAGCCTTTCTTTCCTGGCATATATGAGCTGCTTATACTAATTGATTGCAATTAATCCATAAATATCAATAAATTTACACATTTAACTTAAAAGAGGTCACATTTTCTGCATGCATGCAACACAATTTAAAATTAATATTTGAGGGTTACCTGGGTGACTCAGTCAGTTGAGCATCCAACTTCTGCTCAGGTCATGATCTCACAGCTAGTGAGGTTGAGCCCTGTGTCAGGCTCTGTGCTGACGGCTCAGAGCCTGGAGCCTGCTTCAGATTCTGTGCCTCCCTCTCTCTCTGCCCCAACCCACTCACATTCTGTCTCTGTCTCTCTCAAAAATATATAAACATTAAAAAAATAAAATAAAATTAATATTAAAAAAAGAAAAAAAATGTGTCATTTAGCTTGCAAATTAAAAACACAGACTTTTTAAAATATTGAATTATTATTAGTCAAGTAAGAAATAAAAACGAATATAACTTTACCTTATCTAATAATAGGCCACAATTGGAATAATTAATATCACTACATATAAGTTAAAAGTGAAGTAACACTCAGATTAATAATGCAAATATTAATTTCCTGTATTATTAAACAGATAGCAAAATGTGAATAAAACAAGAAGTCATTACTAGGTGCAGAAGCAAAAACAAACAAAAAATTAATTGAACCTGAAGGGAAGTGGAATTTGCCACTCCCAAAATATGTCTCTTTGGCGTAAGCGTTTTTCTTGTGCTGGTGATTTTTAAGAAATAGTAGACACAACAGAAGCTCTGAAAACTAAATAGAACTCACTGTTTTGTAAAAGACATTTACATTTATAAGGAAAATCTCCATTGATGTAAATGTCTCCCTCTTTGTACCAGGAAGAAGAGAACTAAATCTCTAGAAACTACCAAGAATGGAGAAGGCATGAATTTAAATCTGAATAACGAGCATGCCCTTTTTTTTCTGTGATTTTCCTAGTAACTTCCTACAACTGGCTTCCATCTTTTGTGTTTAACAAGAGATAGTGTTTAAGGTGGTGACTTGGGCCATTTGGGGAGTTAGTTTTCTTGGTCATCTTGTCACCTGAAACTAGGTTCACCTCTTGGTGGGTGTGGAGCCAAAAGATACAACCATGTCAAGGAGTAGAAAGGAAGGATTTTACTTGCAACAAGTAAAATAGAACACTGGGGATATTTCCCTAAACAGTGTCTCCTCAGACAACAAAATTGGGGAAGTTTTAAGCTAAGGGTGCATGCATATTCATGAAGGGGCTGACACAATGGGGGATTCAGCATAGAATTGGGGCAAAAGTCACCTTAAGGTGATAGAGTCTGTCATAGTTGACCAAAGTTGAGTGGGCGGGCAAGAGTCAGTATCATCAATTCCCTGGTTCCAACTGGTCCAGTGTTTGAGGGCTCAAAGAGACTTAAATCCTGCAAAAATAACTCAAAAATATGTTTGGGGTAAGATGTGCTGGTCAGGCATAGATCACAAGATGGCCAGGACCTAAAATAATTTTTCTTATGTTAAGAAAGCTCTCTCTTTTTCTGGGGCCACCTAACTCTTTCTGGTTACAATCTCCCATGTATACAATAAATATGCAAGTTATTACACTTCTGTTTGTTTTTCTTTTGTTAATATGTCTTTTATTATGAGAGGAGGGGGTGTCTCAGCCAAGAATCTAGAAAGGTAGAGGAAAAATTATTTTTCCTTGCCCGTAAGCCTTATAAAATAGGAGAAATAAAATGGTAAAACTTTGATATAAATTGATGTATTTGAACACAAGAAAAAATAGAAATAACTTCTTCACCATCCCAGTCAAAAATTTAGAGCATCCCAAAAGAAAATCACACCATCAGACTCTTCATTGTGTGACTTCTAAGGAAAAAAGACAACTATTTTCTCAAACCTATCATAGCTACATTTAGTCCTTGAACTTTTGTCCTTGGAGACATGCCAAGCAATCTTCCTTAGAAATTGGTCCACAGGGATGACCAAATGTTGCATTATCTTCAGTCCCCAGTACATGAGGTGTCCTGGAATTATCAGGATGACAGGTAAGACATATTCTGCTCTGCTTATGTTCAGAATAGATTCCTGATATTCTTTTTAGAAAAAATTTTCCTGTTTGACCAGGACCTGAACAAAATTTCCAGGTTGATTATTTTTTATTTCAGAATAAAATAAAATGAATGCACTAAAATTTAAAGAGAACTTAAAGAAAACAAATATTATATTACAGAAATTTTCAGCTCAAATGTTTTTCATATTTGATTTGTGAGCAGAACTTGAGGTTGACAAACTGCTAGGCGGATCATGTCGGAAGAAAGGTTTTTTCCCCTCCAACTTTGGTTCACAGTAAGTATTATTCTCTCAAAATTAGAGGTCTTAATTTAGTTGGGATCAAATATAATGGGGACATTATCAGAACAGTATGCATACACATGTCATTTAGACTTTCCCCAAATAATGTCAGGATTTGTGGAATCAGAAATATAGAGTTAGTGGAATCAGGGTCTATGAGTAATGAATATATTTTCAAAATTTTATTTTAAATGTTCAGATTAGGAAAACACACCTTTTGGAAATTAAAACCAATATGGGGTCTACAATTTTAATACACTTAACTAAAGTCCTCTAAGTTTGAAATTTGTCATTTGTATTAAATAATATTGAAAAAAAAGGACACTGAATGATGCTTTAAAATTGCTTTTATATCATCATTTATGATTTATCTAACTTTTTTTCAGGTTTGCTGAAATTAATTATAAACAAGAATATAGTAGTATGAGCATGCTCTCCGGAGTCAATCTAACTTGTAGAATCACAGAGCAGCATTTAATAGCCCTGACTCTGAATAAGTTTCTTGAACTTTTTCTCATATAAAAATGTGGCTAAGAGTAGTAGCACCTGGGGTACAATATGTCACATGGACTAAATACATTAAGAAGCATTTAGAACAGACTGGGCTCATTTTAATTATTCAACATGTTAGCTTTCATTATCTTGTATTCAAAGGTGAATTTATTTCCATTTTTATATTTGGCAATCAAATTAAGATTTTTTTCAGTCATATTTTATAAATCACTCATTACCATCAATTTCTAGAAACACCCCACTAATGTAAATACGCCATGTCATTCACATAAACACGCTTTTTGAAGTCATTCCTGTTAAGGGTCAACTTTGATTTTTTTCACAGTTCAAAGCAGTTGAAAGCTATGGGTAGAAAGAATAACACACATGTGCCTGACTTCATCCTTATGGGGCTGACAGATTCTGAAGAGATCCAGCTGGTCCTTTTCATGCTGTTTCTCCTGATATACCTGGTTACTGTGCTGGGAAATGCGGGGATGATATTGATCACCCACCTGGATCTCCAGCTTCACACCCCCATGTATTTTTTCCTCCGTCACCTGTCATTTCTTGACCTCAGTTACTCAACTGTCATCACACCTAAAACCTTACAGAACTTACTGACTTCCACCAAGTATATTTCATACACGAGCTGCTTCACCCAGATGTCCTTTTTTGTCTTCTTGGGCGCCACTGAATGTTTCCTTCTCTCCTCAATGGCCTATGATCGCTATGTCGCTATCTGCAATCCTCTGTACTACCCAGTGGTTATGTCCGCAAGATTCTGCTCTCACCTCATCTTTGGGTCCTATGTGATTGGCTTTGTGGACTCCTTTGTCAATGGGCTTTGCATGAGCAGGTTGCATTTCTGCGACTCCAATGTAATCCATCACTTTTTCTGTGACACAACCCCAGTTTTAGCCTTGTCTTGCACTGACACACATGGCATTGAAATCATGATATTTATTGTCGCTGGCTCCACTCTAATGGTGTCTCTTATCACAATATCTGTGTCCTATGTGTCCATTCTGTCTACTATCCTGAAAATTACTTCCACTTCAGGAAAGAAAAAAGCCTTCTCTACTTGTGCCTCTCATCTCCTGGGAGTCGCCATCTTTTATGGCACTATGATTTTTACTTATTTAAAGCCAAGTAAGTCTTATTCCTTGGGAAAGGATCAAGTGGCTTCTGTTTTTTATACTATTGTGATCCCCATGCTGAATCCACTCATTTATAGTCTCAGGAACAAAGAAGTGAAAAATGCTCTCCTTAGAGTCATGCGGAAGGGCGAGGGCTCTGGGCAGTTGAAATAGGTGATGCTCAACTTTTCAGTTCATTGCTCTTCTTCTTCCATATAGTGTATTTCTTTTGTCTCTTTCCAAAAACTCCTTTAATTTGTTTGTATTTCCATTGAACCATTCTTTACTTGACCAAATATGATCTCGGACATTTCCAGGAAGATGTCTTTAGAAATTCCATGTTGTAATTGAAAACTATGAAATATGTTTTAAATCTATGGTCTAACTGCATGTTTTTTTTTTTCAGTGTTGAATGTTTTTATTTATTTTTATTTATTGTCAGTTAACAAACATACAGTGTAGTCTTGGCTTCAGGAGTAGATTCCCAGGATTCATCACTTATATACAACACCTAGTGCTTATCAGAACAAGTGCCCTTCTCAATGCCCATCATCCATTTTTCCCACCCCCACTGCCATCAATACTCAGTTTATTCTCTGTATTTAAAAGTCTCTTAAGGTTTGTCTCTCTCTCTGTTTGTATATTATTTTTCCTTCCCTTTCCTTGTGGTCTTCTGTTAAGTTTCTCAAGTTCCACATATGAATCATATCTTATGGTATCTGTCTTTCTTTGATTGACTTATTTCACTTGGCATAATAACTTCCAGTTCCATCCACGTTGTTGCAAATGGCAAGATTTTATTCTTTTTCATCACCAAGTAGCATTCCATTGTGTATATATACCACATCTTCTTTATCCATTCATCAGTTGATGGACATGTGGACTTCTTCCATAATTTGGCTATTGTAGATAGTGCTTCTATAAACATTACGGTAAATGCATGTGTTTTAAGGGCAACTGATGTGCAAAATGAGACAATATAGTTGTCATCTTTTAAACTCTATCAAACAAATTCCCATGAATAGAGTTCTTCAGAGAATTTTATTATGGAAAAGAACTCCATTTTGGGCACGATACCAGTTTCAGAAATCATTTTGTTTATTATATAGAGAAAAAATTAGCAGAGTGATTATGAGAACTTGCTGTGAAACCAAACATTCAAGTATTTGGATTCTACGCTACCCTTTTAGCTGTATAACCCTCAATGGATCACTGAAAATCTAAGCCTCAGTTTTCTCAACTGTACAAGATAAATAATAATTCCAGGGCTATCTAGTTAATTATAAAGATTAGATCAGATAATAGATGTGAAGCATTCAAGGCAGTCCTAATAAATGTGGGCCATTATCATTAGAAGGCTTACATTCCTGCAATATTTTCAATGCACAATGGCTTTTTCTTAAAGAATATTCACTCGTGTTTTATAAATTACTTTTTGACAATTTAACTGACAAACAACTAAGGAAAAGCTCAGCACTTCACAGTTTTGGATTTAAAATGGTTTATGTTAACATTGGAGAATGCTTGGAAACCACAGAAAAGAGGAAGGAAATAGAAATGCCTTAACAGTCTTTAACAGTTTTGTGTGTGTTCTGGGTCTATAGTTATGTACGCATGTGCGTATATTACGTACATAAGCAAAATTTCTGTCATTTTCCATGTGTTTTTCTACACTTTCTGTATACACTTGAAAGTTTAACTTTTGATAATTCCTTTGTCACTGAAATCTGAGATGAACGTGTTCTGAATATTTGGGAAAAAATTAAGAGTCTCATGTTGCAGTGATTTGGATCGGAAATGTAAATGTATCAACTTAAAAATCTGTATGCAGTGACATCTCTTTGGTGGCTACCTGCTAAACATTTAAAAACCTTACCTTTCTGTGACATTTAATAAGCTTCAGTAGACAGCTGCTTTGTTGAAGCTTTGTGTGTTTTCTCAAAACTCATTGCTTTTCTCCTAATTTTTATAGATTTGCTATGGTCACTAAAAATAAATGTTGAATTAAGTGTTCGACTCATTTGTTTTAATTTTTTAACAGAGACAAGCTGTAAAGCCAAGAAATGACAATGAATTCAGAATTTGTGGCAGCCCGTAAACTGTAGTCATACTGCTGAAATTTCCTTTATTTTTACATTTTCTCTCTCCATAATCTGAATTACAATTTTAGTTTTCTCTGCTATGTAAATGTTAAGAATGTATTTTTCCACTTTCCAAGTATCTGTTTCTTTTGTTTAAACTTTTGTAACTAGATAGTTTTCATTCAAGCAATAATTTTATAACATTTTCATTTTTTGAAATGTATCACATTTTTTGTATAACTATAGTTCATTATTTTTCCTACATGCTTTATTAAGTGTTCAAAATAAAGTGCAAAAGTGTAAACTTTCTTTTAGAAGTTAAAAGTTTAAACATTTTTCACTAATTCAGAGCGCCCGGTGGCTCAGTCAGTTGAACGTCTGACTTCAGCTCAGGTCATGATCTTACAGCTTGTGAGTTCCAGTCCCGTGTCCCTCTTGTTAACAACCGGAGCCTGCTTCAGATTCTGTGTCTCCCTCTCTCTCTGCCCCTCCCCTGCTCGTGCTCCATCTCTCTCTCAAAAATAAACATTAAAAAAATTTTAAAAAATTGTTTTCACTAATTCAAAAGTACCGAAAAACCTATTCAAACCTTCTAAATATGCGTTATTTTCCTCCCCTTAATTTATTTTACAAGTTTCCTGCTCATATATCATGCCATTTAAAATTATTATGACTTAGTTTTTGCTTTGATATCCATGTGGTCTAGACTCTTTCTTTAGAGCTATTGTTACCTGTTTTTGTTTGCAATTGGTAACGAGTGTATGATAAACACTTGTTAATAACAAGTGTATGATAAATACCATATTATTGTTGAATAATATACTTTTTGGCTGCTCTCTCATCTTTTACATGCACTATGTCATTTAATACATTTTCATTTTTCTGATCTTTTTTATAAACTATCTTTTCACCTTGTTTTCATTTAGGTCTACTTCTGTGATCAGGAAATGCACTCTGCTGGCTTGAATTGGCAAAGATGGCCAATAGATTCTGTGATTGTGTAGACAGCACTTAGGTTGAACACATGCTAATTAAATTAAATTAAATTTATAATTAAAATAGGACTACTGTAATTTTTTATAATATAATTTGGAAAGCATTATGTATTACATACATGTAACTATAATCTATGCACAATATGAAAGATTTAGACTGTTTGTGCTTGCCCTATAAAATTCCCTGTTACGTAAGTGCATATCATATTTTATGTAAAATGTGGTCTAGACATAATTTAAGACATATTATTTTTGCTTATGGTGCCATGCCAAAATGCTATTTAATACAAATAGGTTAAAGAAATAAGAGTAGAATAGAGTATGTTAAAAATATGAGGGGTGTGTGAGTGGCTCAGTTGATTAAGCGACTGACCCTTGATCTCAGCTCAGGTCATGATCTCATGGGTTTGTGAGTTCAAGCCCTGCATTGGGCCACACGCTGTCAGTGTGGAACCTGCTTGAGATTCTCTCTCTCTCTCTCTCTCTCTCTCTCTCTCTGTCTCTCTGTCTCTCTCTCTCCTTCCCCCCACCTCGTCTCTCTCTGCCTCTCTCTCTCTCAGAATAAACTTAAAAAGACATTAGAAAAAAAGAGCATGTCAAAAACATGAAAAGCTGTGCCTGCTTCCAGGTAATTGATAGTGTTGGTAATAGCATATTTTGTTGAGCACTTATCATGTGCCAGACAATATTCAAAGGATATAACATATCCTCACAAGATAACTTTTAGGTAGGTACTAGCAATATCCAAATGTTAATCTCACATAACAGAAAGCAATCCTTCTATCCCTTCAGGTGGAGATGTAAGAATAATCCTATAATTTTCTTTGTAGAAAATCACACCTAGTTCAGCTGCATACTATGTTGACTCTAGATACAGAATATATCTAGAGTCTATCTCTCAGCACATTCTCTGTCACCACATTGGCCCAAGGGACCTGGTCTCAGAATTATTGCTGCAGCCTTTCACTTTGGCCTTACCCATCATGAGTCTGATCTTGTTGTAAAAGCCAGGGTGATACTCTAAACCAGTAAGTTGGATCATACCCACTTTCACAAATCCTACCAGACTTCTCATCCCACTAAGAATAAAAACCAAAACTTTTGCAAGCACCTATTGGTCCCAAATGATCTTGTGCCCACTCCTTACATATAATAACTCATTCCTTAGCGTTTTGTCCATCATGCTTACTTTGTTTCAATAACATGCCCTCCTAACTCTGCCTGTACACGTTAGTCTTCATACTGCCTGGCATTTTCTCTTTTCTCCTCTTCACCCTGACACTTCCTTTTCATAGACAACTGCATGACTTGGTCCTTATTCTGTTCTGAAGAATATCCCTTACCACCCGATTTAAAATTGTACCTGTTCCTAGCCCTCTTTCATGCTCCATTTATTTCCCATAATGTTTTCTCTCCAACTAAGAAGAAGAGGCTCATGCCTTTTCTTTCTTGTATCCCTCCTCTTCTGCCCTTGCATCCTGTAAGCTCTATAAGCGCAGGATTTTTACGTGTTTGTTCAATGTCATACCCCCATCACCTAGGGAAGGGCCTCAACAGCTGTATCTGAAGGCTGCATTTTGCAGCTAATAAACCTAGAGCACAAAGAGATTAAGTAACTAGTTCATAACTACTCCGTGTTAAAGAACAAGCTCACGTTGGAGCTCAGAGACTTTCCTCAGAGGTGAAAAAATAGAATTCATTGTTATATTAAAGCAAGCGTTAAATAATATACCAGGAGCTGTTAAAAGGTGTATATTGCAGGCACTCTAGAATTGCTGATGGAAGGCAGCGTGATTTTGACGATACTAGCTAAATTTTCTCAAATGGGTACAGTCCTACTTACAAAAAGAGAGATTCTGGAAAAGAAAGAACAATTTATCAGATGATGGTATGGTTCTGGAGAGAGAACCTGTAATAGTCAGGGCACAGGCTATGGTAGTGTAATGAAGGGATTCAGAAATCAAGTGTCCCAACAAAGACAAAAACAAGTACCCTCGGTTATAACATTGCAGAGTTTAGCTGGCTAAGGTTTGTGGATGGCTCTTTTTCACCAGGTCATCCTGGGACCTGGGTTTCTTCTATGTTGTTGAATTGGTGTCGCCCAGATCTGTCCTCCTGTGCATCAGGGAAGAGGGTTCACCCAGCACTCTGCACATTGCGGTCTGGGAGAAAGGGGCAATTTTCACAATGGGAAAGCAATTCCCCTATTTTTGTTCATACAGACTTTTAAGGAGTTATTCAATTCATTTAATACATATAGGACTGTTCAGGTCACCCGTTTCTTCCGAAGTGACTATCTTTATGCAACTGCACGTTTCATTTAATTTTCAAAATTATTAACAGAGTTGTTTATACTATTCTATCATTACCCTTTTACTAATTCTGGAGACAAAGTGGCACCCTTTCTTTCCCTCCTGATGTGGGTAATATGTATCTTCTGTCTTTACAATGGTGACCACGGGAATTATAATTTGCATGTTTAGTATAGTACAGTTTACCTAAAATAATATAAAATACAACTTTTAATGTCAGAAACCCAAAGCAGTAAAGACCCAATTCTTCTCTCTTTTTCTTTCTTTTGTTGTCACAAATTTTACTTTTATGCCTGGTTTAAGCCAATAACGCATCAGCGTAGTTTTACCTCATTTATTCTTTAAAGCACTTATAATTAAGTGTCCGATATGTGTTAAATTTATCTTCATTGTAACATTTTTGGTATTACTCATATCCTTGTGTAGACACAAATTTTCTTCTGTTATCATGCTTCCATTGTCCGGAAAAGTGTGGAAACATGTTTCCTGGCTATAAATTATTTCAGTGTGTGTATATTTATTTCCAGAAAGATTCTGTTTTGTTTTTTATCTTTTAAAGACTTTTAAAATATTTCCATGCGTATTACATTCTGATTGACAGTGATTATCTTTCACTACTTTAAATGTTTCTTCATTATATCTGGTATGAATCATTTCTGATGGCATCTTCTATAATTCATATAATTTTTACTTTGTATGTGACATGCATTTTCCTCTGAATGCTGTCATAATTATCTATTTATATTCATTATTAATCAGTGGGACTAATGAGTCTAGGTGTGTTTTGTTTGTTGATTGGTTTGCTGTTTGTATTTTTCCTGTCTAGGGTCCACTGACTTTGGACCCATGGTTCGATGTTCCCTTAATTTTAGAAAAGTCATGGCCATTATCTTTTTAAATATTTCTTCTCATTAATTCCTTCTCTATTTTGTTCTGGATATTAGACTCTTTGATATTGTGCTATGATTATTAGATACTTTTATTCTCACTTTTTCTATGGCTTTCATTCTGTTGGCTTAATTCCTGTAGTTTATCTTCCAGTTTTCTTCCTGTTTCTCAACCTCTTTGATATACTGAGGAACCTGTTGAAGGAATTATTTGTCTCTGATACTGTGAGTGTGTAGGTGTGTGTTTATTTCTAGAGTTTCACTGGACACTTCTTCATGGTTTCCATCCATCTGATGAAATACATACTCACTTATCTAATGTAACTGTCTCTACTAGATCTTTCGACCTAGTAATTTCAATGTTTAGTCAAGACCCCCAGCAACACCTGCTTTTAAAAAGTTTATTTACTACGATTCTTATGAGCTATTCTTACTATTTTTGACTGGTGGCTGCAGAGAAAACTACAGTGAAGCCAAAACTTCTCTTTCTAGGCTTCTCTGCTTTTCCCAATCGCCCAAACCTGGCTTTCATGTATACATATACATACATATATTTTAAAAAATAACATTTTTATTTATTTTTGAGAGACAGAGGGAGACAGAGCATGAGTGGGGGAGGAACAGAGAGAGAGGGAGACACAGAATCCAAAGCAGGCTCCAGACTCCGAGCTGTCAGCACAGAGCCCGACGCGGGGCTCGAACTCACAAACTGTGAGATCATGACCTGAGCCAAAGTCAGACGCTTAACTGACTGAGCCACCTAGGCCCCCTGATATATTTAATTTAGTTACTTTCTTCCTACCTTCTTGCCTGGCGGTTATATCTTTCTCCCACCTTTTACAAAGGTGAAACAGTTCATGTGTCTCATCTCCTCCTGGAGGAACTTGTCTCCCCTTTCAATTCAGATTACTTGGATGTTTGCAAATTCTGCTTTCTGATAGACTCATGAAAAGTTATAATTGTGTAGATTGGCTGGATTTTTAAAAACATTATTTGCAGCTTTCTAAACCCAAGTGGAAGTGGAAATTTATTTATTTATTTATTTATTTATTTATTTATTTATTTAAAATTTTAATTCCAGTGTAGTTACGATACAGTGTTATGTTAGTTTCAGGTATAGGGTATAACGATTCAACAATTCCATTTAGTACTCAGCGTTCATCAAGATAAGTGTTCTCTTAATCCCCTTCACCTATTTATATACCCTTTTAAGTCCCATCCAGTGGGGTAATTTCAAATATCTCCTTTCTAGATAATGCCACATGTATAGTGCAATATTTACCTGGCATTCCAGTTCTGCACCTTGAATATATAATGAAATTTCAGAATCAGCATAGATATAACTGACAACACTGATCTCCTTTCTTCCTTTCTTCCTCCCTCTCTCCCCTCTCTGTCTTGACTTTTTATTCTGTCTTCATCTTATTAATCATCCACGCTCAAAACCTGAACATTCTACATGTTTCAATAAATGGAATAAATTTTGAAATCTAGTGGAAACCATTTTAAATGTATTCCTTTTTATTTCTGCCAATGACTTAAAGAAGATTTTTACTACTTCCGAAATTACGGGCTGGAAGCCAGATAATGCAGTTGGCAAAGTGAAAAACTTAGTGTATTCTTCCATTCCATGTCACAATGTGCTTAAAACCAGGGACAGACTTCCAACATACTTTTCAGTTTTGCTTAATGGAAAAAGTGTCCTTGGGGTACCTGGGTGGCTCAGTCAGTTAAGAGACTTCAGCTTAGGTCATGATCTCACAGTTCCTGGGTTTGAGCCCCATGTTGGGATCTGTGCTGACAGCTAAGAGCCTGGAGCCTGCTTCGGATTCTGTGGCTCCCCCCCCCCGCCCCTCCTCAGCTCAAGCTCTGTCTCTCTCTCTCTCAAAAAAAAAGATAATAAACAAATAAGCGTTAAAAATAGTAAAAATATCCTTTTTTATGAAATAATTTCTTTTGAAATTGCTTTTCATTGCCTCTTTTAATGTTTGATCCTGGAACTGTAAGGTTATAGGTACAGGAAGCAAAATTGTAGGGGGGGGTCACTAAGGATAGTAGTGAGTGGTACCACTCCCATTTCAACCTTTGGATTCCTGGACCTGTGAATCCCGGCTCTGGGAGAACTGGTACCATATACTAGATGCTAAATGAGAGCATATATAGCCTTTATTTATGATCTTTATTGAAAATGTCCAAGAAGAGAAAGACACTAAAAACAAACAAAATATTTTTTATTGTTAACTTCTTCAACTGGAGACAATATACGTCATTCTTAATTTTTTAAATTTAATGTGAAATTTAATGTAAATTTAATATGAACAATACAATTAATTGATAAACCAATTTTTTTGAAACACTCTTTTCATTGCCTCTTTTACATCTTTGTTCCTTAAACTGTAGATGATGGGATTCAGCATGGGAATCACAATGCTGTAAAACATTGACACTATCATGTCATGGTCCAGAGCATAGCTGGAACTTGGTCTCACATACATGAAGAGGATGGTTCCATGATATATTGACACTCCAGTTAGGTGAGAGCCACATGTAGAAAAGACTTTCCGCCTCCCTGCAGCAGAATGAATCTTCAGAATGGCCAACAGAATGAAACCATAGGAGATCAGAACTGTCAGGATAGTGACGATCTCAATGGAGCCCACAAGGTAGGAGAGCAGGAGCTGGTTTGTGTGAGTGTCAGAACAAGAAATGGCGAGGAGAGGAGGGATGTCACAAAAGACATGTCTAATTTCATTGGATGCGCAGAAGGACAGGCTGAATGTGGCCACTGTGTGTATGGAAGCATGCAAAATGCCACCCACGTAGGAAGCAACGATGAGTGGCACATAGACTCTGGGTGACATGCTCACTGAGTACAGGAGAGGGTTGTAGATGGCGACATAGCGGTCATATGCCATTGCAGCCAAGATAAAGCATTCTGTGGTCCCAAAGGTAACAGCCAGAAACATCTGTGTTGCACATCCAAGGAATGAAATGCTTTTATTTTTTGACATGAAATCTACTAACATATTTGGAGTAATAACTGAGGAAAAACAAGCATCCACAGATGATAACACACTTAGAAAATAGTACATGGGATTGTGGAGCCGGGAATCCCCAATGACCAATGAAACTAAAACCAAATTCCCCATCATAGTAAAAAGGTAGATTGCTAGAAACAGGAAGAATAAGATTGTCTGCAGCTCAAGCTTATCTGTGAAGCCCTTCAGTACAAATATGGTGACTTCCGTGTGATTCTTCATGTCGATACCTCATGGAACAAACTTGAAGATATTAATACAATTGTAATTCATATTAATATGATAAAAGTGGCCATTCGTGTGACTCATGGAAAGTTAACTCTGTCCTCGTATTTATTTCTTGGCAATGAATAATATCCCATTAGTTGATAAGGAGACAGTGACACGATGGTGGATCAAAGGTTGAATGCACTCACTGTAGAATTAAATGGAAGATTGGAGATTTTACTCACCGGCTCAACTTAGGTCATTTCTAAAACTGAGGCCAAATGGGTGATTTACAACTGATTTCTATTAGCTGTTTTCCTATTAAAGCACAGTGCACTGCTATGTATGTTTTTCTTATAACATAAAAACGGAAGATAGTATATCAATGAACACAACATTGGAATTCACATCAGAATTCTAAACGTTTCAGCAAGTGTGTAAAATTATTTGCTATAATCTACTCACCTATAGCATTATGACATTAATATTTATCTCAAAACATTGGAACAAATATTGAAGAAAATGTGTTAATTACATTAAATATTCAAATTAATTAAAATAGAGAATATACTAAATTAGGTTAGTTTGACAGATTAACAGTCAATTGGATAGTAATATTTTAGAGGTTTAAATCTAAAAGCTTTCTAACTCCATTAAGTTATTTTGAACAGAACAAACCAAGACTGTTTTCAAGAATATGGACCATGATTGGATATAAAATTCTATGACAACATATGTTTCATTCAGTGTGTTTTTGAAATACATATTATTCTTTGGAAGATAAATATTTGGTCATTTCTATGGGTTTTGGAGGTCTACATTATTGATAATGTATGTTTTTCTATTCTTTCAGAATTTTATGTTGAAAATGAAAGAGTTATAATAAAAAATAGGAAATCTGTTTTTTTTTCTTTCAGTATATTACATTTGATTATATAATGTTGATTTGGGATTCAGTGAATGAATAACCAGGTAATTATTATATAAAAGTAACAAATACATTCAGAAAATCAGTAATTTAAAATGTAACAAAAAATCTTTGCACTTAGACATTACACTTAATATTTAAAAGAAGAAATAGTAGCAAGAAATGAAAGCTAGAAGATGTAGAAAAAAACTTTTGAGGCATAGTGTCATGGTTAATCAAACTAGGAGTCAAAGTATGAGCTGAACCTGAATTCAAAGTTCCATTCTTTGCCCATAATATAACAATAGTTGGAGGATAGGTTTTATTCAAATTATTACACTTAAATTTTTTTTAGATATTCACCCATATGACATGTGAATCAGTCCTGAGGGCACATAATCTGCGGCAGACAATATTCGGTTAATTATTTAAATTCATAATGCAAGTTGAGCCCTAGTTTCAATACATTGACATGGGTACCATCAGTAAGAGAGAGAGCCATTTGATTACAAATCGTGATAGAAAAAGAGGAAAGTGAATCTCAGCAACCTTCTAGGAACGGTAAAGTCAGTATCACTTAGAATTGTCAATATCAGCAGAAAACATTTTCATAGATTATTGGAAAGATTAAATGCAGAGAAAACCAGAAAAACTCATCTGAGACATCAAAAAAAAAAAAAAAAGCAAATTTAAGGTGAATCCTATGTATTGGAAATAAAAGTTACAACAAAACAAATTAAGACGCTCAAACAAACCACTTATCCTAATTAACTGGATATTTTTGAGCTTCTTTAACATAATGAAATGCTTTTAAATATATCATTTCATTAAAAAAACAAAAAACAAAACAAAACAAAAAAAAACAACCTTGGGGCACTAGGGTGGCTCAGTCGGTTAAGCGTCTAACTTTGGCTTAGGTTATGATCTTACAGTTCATGGGTTCCAGCCCCGTGTCAGGCTCTGTGCTGACAGCTTGGAGACTAGAACCTGCTTTGGATTCTGTGTCTCCCTCTCTCTCTCTGCCCCTCCCCCGCTGGCATTCTCTCTCTCTCAAATATAAATGAACATTTAAAAAAGAAGTAGGAGGATGGCTCCGCTCCCCACAAAAAACAAAAACAAAAAAAAACAAAAAACACCTTAATGAATTGACTGTGAAAACCTGAATACGTTTTTTTTCTTATGTTAGAAAAAAGGAAGAGTGCCTGGGTGGCTCAGCCCATTGAGCATCCAACTTTGGCTCAAATCATGATATGATTCCTAAGTTCGAACCCCTCATCAGGCTCTCTGCTGTCATTGCAGAGCCTGCATCAGATCCTCTGTCCTCCTCTCTCTGCCCCTCCGTGCTCACGCTGTCTCCCTCTCTCTCAAAAACAAATAAACATTTAAAAATTTTTAAAAAGGAAAAAAACGCCATGGGGAAAAATATCATGAATATTTACCAAAGGGAGGTTCAGATAAGAGTTTATGTAGATGAGGTAAAAACAGAAAAGAAAAAAAAAAACAGACTTTCATAAATATGATGAAACCAATCTATGTTTTAATGCAGCAAAGAGTCACATGAAAAAGCTCAACCCCAATACAATTCGCGGCATCAGGTCAATGATATACCGGGTACAGGGACAATTACATAGATTTGGAATTTGGAAGTATGTTTTCTTCATTCAGCTCCATTAGTAAAAGTCATGTGTGATACCAGGCTTTCTCTCCAAAGCAACCCTTCTTTTTTTTTTCTTTATTTTATTTCATTTTCAGTATAGTTATGTTGTGTTATGTTAGTTTCAGGTGTAGGATACAGTGATTCAACTCCTCTTTCAAAGAGCAGTAAATCTAAGTGACAAAGTGGATACAATAATGTACAACCAGGCAGACTAACTAAGCATGTAAAACAATAAATATTTCAAGCCATTTTCTTTAAATATGTCCATTTTTTAATAATTTTAAGGTTTTCATATAATTAAATTTGCCATCAATATACTATTTTTTTTTTAAATAGTAAATATATGAGCACAACACCAATGTTACAGCTACATCATTGAAAACCAACGGACCAGAGCCTTGAACTAGATATTTCATTCTTTAGCTACATGTAACACATTTTTTTCTGATTGCTAATATGTAGTTAAACATTTTTCCAGTAGATTAAATCCAGTGATTTATATTATGATTCTGTTTTTCCCTCTGCACACAATTTATGTCTAGATTAGAGACTAGTTTTGTGAATTGCATGATCCATTAATAACAACAACAAAAACAAAAAATAAAAATGCACACAGATCCCCATAATCCTATGTGTCACATTAGAGTGGGCTTAATTTTCTTTTTGGGGGGGGTAAATAAGATAATAAAAAATTACAATATTTAACACTTCATTTAAATATTATATAAAACTATCTTTCTGTTAGGTGAGTATAACTAAATCAATATTAGTACATATATCAGACCCAGACTTACGAAGAGAGACTGTATTCTTAAATAATTTAATAAGGTATGACCAACATTTATAATTAATTTAAAGT
This sequence comes from Lynx canadensis, assembly GCF_007474595.2. Lineage (NCBI taxonomy): Eukaryota > Metazoa > Chordata > Mammalia > Carnivora > Felidae > Lynx > Lynx canadensis. The sequence goes on from NC_044312.2 coordinate 101,573,651, forward strand.
CACTTCCAAAAATATAACTTTCATAGAAGGCAGAATACTCCAAATATTTTGGGCTCACTAATGAAGCTCTAAATTCACAAAGGAGTAGAGAACAGAGAACTAACATTTATTGAGCTGTAGGAATGGACTTTTGCATACATTACTTTATTTCCCTTTTGTAATAACTCTCACAGATAACAAGTGCCACAGCCAAGATTCAGTCTCAAGTGTCCTTCAGAGAGCACCCACTTTTCACCTTTTTTCATTGCTTCTTATTATGCCATAGCTTCATTCTGCAATTGACTTCCCTCCCCAGGACCTCCATTGGAATAAAACAAAATGTGTTTTTTTAAATGTATTTAAATATTTTTAAGTCATCAAGACAAGAGAAACACTAGGAAATAAGTCATCATCTGAAGTGGCCAGCAAAATAAAATGAAAGGAATTATTATTTGCCTTATTATATTAAAATATAATATAAAATATAATATAAAATATTATTTGCCTTATTATATTAAAATATAAGTGCCCAGAGAGTTGAATGAGTTAAATGTTTCCTTGCCCTCGATTGAAACATTTTATCTTGTTTCACTTTGAACTGGTCTGCCTTCTGACATCAAGAAAATGAAAATATAGATGTATTTGGAGACTTCTAATTGCTTTTACAAATTCAAATTCATTATTTTCCATTTCTTTTGTTTTATTCCAGGAAGTGTTGTTATCCAATTTTTAGACAGATCTGCATAAGTCCAGTTTGTGAAGAATGTATTCTATTCACCTGTACAATAGGCAACAAGTAAAAGCTTTAATATTAGGGATTTCATCACATATTTGACCTTGATGTTTTAGGTTTCATTTCCTAAATATTCTGCAAATTATCTGAAAACTTATCTTACCTACAGAACAGCAAAGGCAGGTTTAGGTACCTTATGAATGTAGTTCATTTAGATTGCTTATATCCACTTACTCAGCTGTTGATAAAACTCAGAGGAGATGCCCTAATGGGAATATGGTCCAATTATCTCCCGGTTCAAAATAGCAATACAAGGATTTACTCAATAATAAAGAAGTAAGTAGTCTGGAATAATGTACTGTATGTTAATATTATAGAAAATAAATAGTTGTTTGATCCCTGGTTTAAAATAATGCCCTAAAGATATATACAGACACTAGATAAAAAGTCTTTAGAACTGAGACATGCTCTTAATATAATAGCTCTGATACTGGGTTAGAACTAACTTCTCTGAGAATCAATTCCCTCATCTGGGCAATATAAGCCATTTTTTAAAATTGTGACAGGTCAGTAAACATGGTAAACTAAAATGATGTAAAACTACAATATATCTCCTGCAGAATCTAGCAGATGGATTTATAGTCAATGAAAGGTATTACACTTTTACTCTGTACAGATCATAGAGTACATGGGTTTGATGAATACATTTAGAAGTGTGCCGTCTAAGCTTGCTGGAAGATTGATCATTATTCAAGGTAATAAGAAAAATCCAAAAACTCCCATAGAAATGTGGAGGAGACATTAAAAGTTTAAAGCTCTGTGGGGCTTGATAAATCATGTAATTTTGTGACTACTAAATGTTAACGTAGTGTTTATTCAAGTTAAATAAAAATATCTATTCATTGGTTGACTAACAGATGTTTATCACGTATACACGTGCAGTTCACTCATACACAGACATACCCCTGGGACCAAAATAGAGACATTTAACAGTTTTATTTTTTTTTATTTTTCTTTAATTTTTTTTAAGTGTCCCCCACTCTTACACAGGCTTAATCATGTTACAAAGGGTCCATAAAAAACTGGAATAGATCTCAGAAGTATGCCGTACATACTTGCTTTGGAAAAGACAGGGCTTCACTTAGAAGAAAAGCTGAGAATCATGTCAATTGAGTAAGGCAAATACACTAGGAAAGTAAGTTTCAACAAGGGAGGGGTCTTCTGGAAAATCCAGGACTTATAAAGGATTGCTAGAGCAATACACAAGTCTAAAGTGTAGAGTAATCCTTTACAAGGCAACATCTGCTGTGGCACTTAAAGTAGCTGTACAATAATATTTTAAGACCTTCATAAAAACATGAGTCATCTCTGAACACAAAGCTGGAAAAGCTACTTGATATATCTCCAACTTCACATGTGCCTCCTGATAGTCAAAATGCCCATCCTATTGACACATTGAATGAATCAAAGGATTATTATTGAACTCTTTATAATTACATTTAAATCGCAAAAGGGTAAAAATAACCAAATAATGTTCAAAAGTTACCAAAATCAGAGCATCGACCCAGGCCATAAGGAATCAAATTAACCACATCAAATACATCTTAATATAAAACAAACAAAAAAAATTAAACGACTGATGACTCAAAAATATCAAAGGTATCAGAAATGAGAATACAAGATATCAGAAGGATGAGGACATATGCTACAAAGAACTCAGAATAATAAACCAGAAAATGGAAATAAGGCAAAAATTCAGTAATCAAGAGTAATTTAATACGTAGAAATTTAATACAAGAGTGGATGGTCACTACTGAAAGCATAATTAAGAAAGAGAAGAGAAAGAGAGATGAAGAAAAATCAGTTTCAAGTAAATAATTAAGAGAATTAAGAATTTGATAGAAAATGACAGATCTGAAAGTACTGAGACATAATTTAACGTTTATTTATTTTTTGGGACAGAGAGAGACAGAGCATGAACGGGGGAGGGGCAGAGAGAGAGGGAGACACAGAATCGGAAACAGGCTCCAGGCTCTGAGCCATCAGCCCAGAGCCCGACGCGGGGCTCGAACTCACGGACCGCGAGATCGTGACCTGGCTGAAGTCGGATGCTTAACCGACTGCGCCACCCAGGCGCCCCATTACTGAGACATAATTTAAAAAACAATAGAAATGTGACTCATACAAATATAAAATTGACATACAAAAATTTATAACTATCTGAATGAGTATATCAATAAAATGAGAGATACAGAATTTTTAAGAAATAAGGGTTTATGACATTTATTTGGAAAAGTTACAATAAAATATTTAGTTTCCTTTTTAATTTTATTGAAAAAATGTACACATAGAAAAGTACATACATCTCAAGTGTATAGCTTGATGAATTTTTAAATTGAACATACACTTATAAACAAGCCCAAGAAAAAGAACATTTCCAGAACCCAGGGAACCTCCTGTATTCTTCCAGTCACTCTCTCCCATGTAAAGATAACCATAGTATGAAACAGAGACTAATTTATGTAATAGCTAGTTTTTTTTCAAGGACAGAGTTATTGCCTTTTAATAAAATACAGAAAATCTACTATTTATATGTGCCAGTTACATGAATTTGAATAGACACACACAACTGTGTAACAATAACCACATTATGGGCAATAGAAATATTCTATATTGTAGAATTGTGGAATTCCTTTGTTAATTTCTACAAAAATGCTTTTCTTAGTTTTAACTCGGGTTGCATTGAATATATAGATAATTTGCAATTACATTTAATTAATAGATCAGTATCTTCTTTATCCCTTTCTTTCTTTCATTCTTTTGTTCTTAAATTCAAATTCCATGACCGACATTCCCTATTAATTTAGTCTCCCCAGGTGTTGAGCTCAGGCACCTATGTATTTTAAACACATTTTTGAATAATTTATTTAAGTACATAGCCATGAACTAGTTTATAGATGAGTATACAAGACTTCCAAGACAAGACCCTGACCGACACAAAAAGTTTGACCTTTATCTCTGCCAGATCTCTCATATTTTGTTTATTACATAGAATATTAAATTTATCTATATAGTGTCCCATCTCTGTTTTCAATACTTCCTGTTTATGTATTCATATATTTTCTCCCTATTAAACTCTCAGTGAGCTTCATGTATTTTTCATGCCACTTTAAAAGTTAAATAAATATAGTAATCTTTATTAAATGATTATGAAGTTTGTCATACCTTATTTTGAGACAAGTAAACAGGTTATGTTCTCAGGAAGAAAGAACTGGGTTTTAGAGAATTTAAGTCATAAACCCAATGGCGTATATTTATTTAGTGTCTGAGCCAGGATTGTGTCCTGTAGCATTAGATTGTTTTCCAGCCCTATGTATTGCTCTGCCCTGAGGGCTATTTTATACCAGAGGCCAAAGTGTATTCATGTGATCATTTTTATCATGTAGCTCATGGCTCCAGAGCCACTCATTTACTATGAAAGAAACACATGAAATTATCTGACTTTTCCGTCCCAGAAGATAATTACCCTATTTTCTCCTTGGAGCATCCCTGTGGACATCAAGAAGAGCTTGAAAGTCTGCTATAAAACTCCAAATGATCAGTGAGCATAGGGTATGTTAACTGAATGAGCAGTTCATTTCCACAGGTAAGAGGAAGGTGTTTCTTATTACTTACAGAATTCTTCAGAAGTCATAACCTTGAATCTCAAACTAGATTCCGCATTATAATATTTAAATCTGAGATGGAAATTTCTAGTTAACTGAGAATTAAATTAAAATTGAACAAGGAAATTCCAGGGAACATTACAAGGATAATAGGAAAGACTCCTTGCATGTTTAGGTCAACAGATTTGGAAATTAGACATTTTATTTCGCTTTCTTGATGGAATGTAACAGCTGGAATAAAGGTAGTTGAAATAAAGGGATGTATTACAAATTTAGGAAAATTATTAAATAGAGAGCAAATTAACTATCAACCAATCATCAGATACATGCCAGTTGAGGATCATAATTTGTTTTTCTAATGCAAACACATAAATGAATTTTAAATTTGATTTACTGGTTAGCTGCTTGCTGAAGAAGCCACTTCAGTTTTATTTTCTTTTTTTTAAGTCATGATCTGCTTAAACTTGACGGCTTTATAAAAGAATTCAAACACATGAGGATGTTATTTTGTATTGTTTCCAGAAGACAACCTTTCCAGAATTATGGCATATCAAAATGAATTGCAACATAGTCAACTTCCCATAGCTTATTTTTTAATCATTACAAAAGTTTATTTAACAAGGGGTTCAATATGAAAATGCACATAACCTGATTTTTATATTGTAGTAAAACAGGTGCTATGGAGAGGGGACATGTGGAAGCCATTTTGATTTCTTCTGATGAACACACACGTTGTTTATATTCGTTCCAAAGCTTCTAACATGATGATGCTATTTCCTCGTATATCACCATTCCAATACTGCTCTGTTGCCCACTAGTTGCCATTTGCACACTTCCATCTATCACAAAATTCATAAAGGGATTGAACCCCTGCAATAGTCCTTGGACATGTCTGCCATTTGATTTCAATGATAGTTTCTTGTCCATAATTTTTTTTTCAACTCGGGAGGGTGAGCTTTGTTCATGGTGTCTACTCGACCACCTCAAAGATGCCCCCAAATGGAATTCATGGTGTCCTTCATGCTCCCGCTAGACACAGCTGCAAGTATGGGACAGAGAAACCTGGTCTTCAATCCTGTCTTTGCTTCTAACTATCGGTATGACCACGACCCGATTATAGGTCAAGCTGTTTCTCAGTTTTCTCATCTATAAAAGGATGCTAAATTATTTAGTTTGCAGGTTGCTATGCAGATGACATAAGATAACGTACACACAATTTTTAACCCTCAGTAGCCACTTAATATCATGTGGTTGCAGTTATCATTGCTGTCCTTCTCAAGGTTAGCATTTATGACATCGTTCTCATAGATGTGCCCTGTGTATGTTTTCTAACTGTATTACAGGTGAAGAATTGAAAAAATTAGTCTTCCAGATTGGTCTATTTTGTTAAAATTGAGAGTTTGTATTTTTGTCTATCTAATCTCTATCTCCTAAGATGAAATGAGCTAGATAAGGAAAAGAATTATTATGGACAAAATCATCAGGGGGGTGTAAGTAGACATACTATCATTTTACTGACATGACCAAAGTACAATGCAATGATAGCAATGAGTTTCCAAGATGCCTGACACCATAGAGTATTGTGATGGTCAGAGAGGGCTGCCCTGTATGACAAGGGCTAATATCTAAATCTAACATCCTATATTGTACTCATTTGTGAATATTTTGAATTTAAATAATTTTCACACTGTATTTCTCATTTAAATGCATCCCAGGGATACACATGTAGTTGGTCCCATTTTAACAACTGGATACACACACACGCACACGCACACACACACACACACAAGGAATTTCACACACATTTTACAAAATCTAGGACTAGTAACAGGTATGTAATTTTTATTATAATATTTTCAGATTTTTAAATTTCTTTTTTTTTTAATTTTTTTTTCAACGTTTATTTATTTTTTTTGGGACAGAGAGAGACAGAGCATGAACGGGGGAGGGGCAGAGAGAGAGGGAGACACAGAATCGGAAACAGGCTCCAGGCTCTGAGCCATCAGCCCAGAGCCTGACGCGGGGCTCGAACTCACGGACCGCGAGATCGTGACCTGGCTGAAGTCGGATGCTTAACCGACTGCGCCACCCAGGCGCCCCCAAATTTTTAAATTCTATATTCATTCATATTTGAAGATTTTCAGATGATGCAATATGAAGCAAGGTGGGAGAAAATTTAACAGAAAACAACTGGAAATTAACCCAATAATTGGCATAATTTGTTTAACATGAAAAATTTAACCAACAACTTAATAAAATAATTTCTTTATTTACGCAGGATAATGTATCCTCTGGGACACAACTTCTTCATCACTGCCTTTTCCTTCACTGACAAGGATTTCAACATGTCCTTCTAAGAAACAAACATGAGAATACATAAAGTGGGTTCTATTTTCAAAAATATCGCCTTTAAAACCTGCAAATAAACACTAAAATGCCAGGGTTGACATTGGATTTAGACATATACACAATTAAGTTGAAAAATGTAACTGAGTTCACTACGTTTATATTGACGGGTTTCACAGATGATTTTGAGGTGCAAATCTTCCTCTTTTTACTATTTCTAGCAATCTACCTTTTTACTCTGGTAGGAAATTTGGGACTACTTATATTAGTCATTGGGGATTCTCGGCTACACAACCCCATGTACTATTTTCTGGGCGTATTGTCTTTCCTGGATGCCTGTTATTCTTCAGTTGTCACCCCAAAAATGTTGGTCAATTTCCTCGCAGAGAATAAAGCCATTTCCTATGTTGGATGTGCAGCGCAGATGCTTCTCTTTGTTACTTTTGGGACCACAGAATGCTTTCTCTTGGCTGCAATGGCATATGACCGCTATGTCGCCATCTACAACCCTCTCCTGTACTCAGTGAGCATGTCACCCAGAGTCTATGTGCCACTCATCGTTGCTTCCTACGTGGGTGGCATTTTGCATGCTTCCGTACACACCGTGGCCACATTCAGCCTGTCCTTCTGCGCATCCAATGAAATTAGACATGTCTTTTGTGACATCCCTCCTCTCCTCGCCATTTCTTGTTCTGACACTCACACAAACCAGCTCCTGCTCTTCTACCTTGTGGGCTCCATTGAGATCGTCACTATCCTGATAGTTCTGATCTCCTATGGTTTCATTCTGTTGGCCATTCTGAAGATTCATTCTGCTGCAGGGAGGCGGAAAGTCTTTTCTACATGTGGCTCTCACCTAACTGGAGTGTCAATATATCATGGAACCATCCTCTTCATGTATGTGAGACCAAGTTCCAGCTATGCTCTGGACCATGACATGATAGTGTCAACATTTTACACGATTGTGATTCCCATGTTGAATCCTATCATCTACAGTTTAAGGAACAAAGATGTAAAAGAAGCGATGAAAAATCTGTTTGGTAAAAATTGGTATATCAATAAAGTCTACTTTTCACATTGACCATTAAATTGAGAAAAATTATGAATGCTATTGATCATCTCAATATTAAAATAGAAATATTTTGCTTTAGTTTATTTGTGTCTTTGTCTTCTTGCTATATATTTTTATTTAAAGATTGTGGTCACATCTCACCTGTACATTTTTCACAAGTGTAGAAAATCTCTGTCATTCCTTTGCTTCTTCCTTAATTCATCCGGAAATACACACAGGCGCACACATACATTTATACACACATATGTAAATACATATGCATCTATGCTGAGGCTGATTGTATTAACTTGCTCAGGCTGCCATAACAAAGTGCCACAGACTGGTGGCTTTCACAGCAGCAATCTATTGCTCACCGTTACAGAATCTGTAAGTCTGAAGGTGAAACGGAGTGAATTTCTTCCTAGTCCTCTCTCCTTCACTTGTAGATGGCAGTCTTCTCTTTCTGTCTCCACATGGTCATTCCTCTCTGTGTTTCTGCGTTCTGATCTCTTTTTATGATACCAGTGATCTTGGATTAGGGTCCACTCTAATGACCTCGTTTTAAGTTAATTATCTCCTCAAAGGCTTTATTGTCAAATATAGTCATATTCTGAGGTATGGGGAGTTAGATTTTCAACATATGAATATTGGTGTGTGTGTGTGTGTGTGTGTGTGTGTGTGTATATATATATGTATATACACCAATACATATACACATGTATATATACCAATACACATACACATGTATATATACACACATATATACACATATATATATGTGGGTGTGCATGCATGTACATGTGCACACATGCTTATATTCATTACATATAGATATATTTGCATATAGACACATACATATATTTATTATTTGTAAGTATATTTATAAATACAGAGTCACATATGTATGTGACTTTAAAATGTATAGTATAGGGCGCCTGGGTGGCGCAGTCGGTTAAGCGTCCGACTTCAGCCAGGTCACGATCTCGCCGTCCGTGAGTTCGAGCCCCGCGTCAGGCTCTGGGCTGATGGCTCAGAGCCTGGGGCCTGTTTCCGATTCTGTGTCTCCCTCTCTCTCTGCCCCTCCCCCGTTCATGCTCTGTCTCTCTCTGTCCCAAAAATAAATAAACGTTGAAAAAAAATTTTTTAAAAAAATAAAATAAAATAAAATGTATAGTATTACCTTTCATCCTCATATGAGTCAAACTGGATATTCTCCCATAGTTGCAATTATACATAACTTGAAGATCATATCTGAATAGCTTGAGCAAATACCACGTCACTGGGAAAAAAACAAGCTCACATAATCCCAGTCCACTTCCATTGAGTCACTGGTATCTGACTCCTGATAAAATAACTCCGCTCCATCCTTAAATCCATGCACTGACAGCAGGGACCATAGATAATATATTTAAATCCCTGGTGTCACTAGCACGCTGCTTATGAGAGTACGTCTCTCTCCTCTTTTCGTTATTTCATTCAGAGCATGGACATTAAATCCATTTTTCTGCCTCACAGAGTACAGAGACCAGACGTTAGCACTGATCAAGATTATACTTAAACTCAAGAACAACAAAAAACAAGCACAATTCAGAGAGTGAGTTACAGCTGGCTGGCGGAAGCTGAGCTAAGCTGCAGCCCAACTTTATGGGCTTTCCTACCACCCTGGTATAGACTCAGCTTTGGCTCTCTTTTCTTCTGACCACTACCACCTTATTATGGTCTTACAGACGCCACTACTCCTTGGTGCCCAGACCAAAGAACCAAGGCATAGGGGTGCCTGGTGGCTCAGTTGGTTAAGCGACCGACTTCAGCTCAGGTCACGATCTCATGGTCTGTGAGTTCGAGCACCCCATCGGGCTCTGTGCTGACAGCTTAGAGCTGCTTCAGATTCTGTGTCTCCTCTCTCTCTCTGTCCCTCCCCAGCTAGTGATCTCTCTCTCTCTCTCTCTCTCTCTCTTTCTATCAAAACTAAGAAGCATTATTATTTTTTTTTAAAGAACCATCCCAACTATACTCATGTTTAGCTCTGTTTCCAACAGACCTCATTTTAATTGCAAGGACATGTGTCCTTCAAAGTTAATTAATTGTAAGTGGTTGTGTTTTTCAATCCTTCCTTCCTTTTTTTAAAAAGTTTTATTTTTACTTATTTTGAAAGAGAGAGAGAGAGGGAGAGAGAGAGAGCAAGCAAGGGAGGGGCAGAGAGAGAGGGAGACAGAATCCCAAGCAGGGCCCACACATCAGTGCTGAGTTCCACACAGGGCCCTAACCTACAAACTGCAAGATCCCAACCTGAGCTGAGACCAAGAGTCAGATGCTTAACTGACTGAGCCCCCCTGGTGCCCCTCCATCCTTCCCTCTTACATTTCATTATCATCATCATCACTATTATTTTTTTATTTATTTTAAGAGAGGGAGAGAGAGAGAGACTGGGGAGGGGCAGAGAGGGAGATAGAGAATCCCAAAGCAGGCTCCACAATGTCAGTGCAGAGCCACAAGTAGGGCTTGAACTCACAAACCGTGAGATCGTTACCTGAGCCAAAATCAAGAGTCAGACACTTAACTGAGCCAATCCAGAGCCCCTATTATTATTATTATTATTATTATTTTAAGTGTTGAATCCCTTTGGTTCCAATAAGATGATCTCCTTAGAACACAGAGTACTACTTAAGGCTATTTCCCTAAAGAGGGATCATTAAGTATAAATAACACCTTAACTGTATAAATACAGATAATATTTTACCACAATATATATGCCCCAACAATTTTTCTGCATTTTTTTCCTTCTGTTTGCAGGGTTTTCTGGGCTGTCATTCACATAACTCCTGTTTTTAAATGCCTATTCTTAGTGAGGAGTTCATTGACTACATTCTGATAATTAGAATTTACTTCCTTTGAATATCCTCATATTCTTTCCTTCTTAAATACACTCCTTTCACTTACCACAATTTCACATAACATACATTTAATTTATATTTGATTTATTGTCTGATCTATTTTCCAGACATATGTGTCTGGAATTTTATCTCACACATATTGTGGCTCAATCAACATTCCCTAAATGAACAAATTGTGTATATAAGAAATTGTCAAAAAGATTTTATTTAACTCAATGAAGGGATGCATGTGAAAAAGGAATGTTATTAGGTACTGTCTTAGATTTTCTAATTTACATTTTTCCTTTAAAATCTATCCTCTCTCTCTTGATCACTTTGCTATTTTTTTCTAGCTTTCTCATTTGGGTACAAATTTTCCAGTGAATATTATGTCAGTGGAATCATGCATATTTCAGCACTTCACGTTTTCATAATCAGTATTTCTGATTTTTTCCCATTTCTTTTGACTTAAGGATAGTTTAGTAACATATAAAAATGCTTAAATGAACACATTGAGAGGTTTTTTTTTTTTTGTTACATTTGTCCTTCATTTCTAAATAGAATGAGATTTTGAGAAACTTTTTTTATTCAGGTCTTAGTCATCACTAATGTATGGAAGGTTTCATAAATGCTGCACTACACTTGTAAAGACAATTATCAAAAAGCTTTTCTACATACTTACCTACAAAAATAACCTTATTGAAGGTTTAAAGTCTTTATGTACGTTTTAAAAAAAATTTGAATGTTTGTTTATTTTCGAGAGAGAGAGAGACCGAGCGTGAGCGGGGAGGGGCAGAGAGAGAGGGAGACACAGAATCTGAAGCAGGCTCCAGGCTCTGAGCTGTCATCACAGAGCCTGACCTGGGGTTCAAACTTGCAAAATGTGAGATCATGACCTGAGCCAAAGTCTGATGCTTAGCGGACTAAGCCACGCAGGTGCCCCTAAGTCTTTATGTCTTAATTAAAGTTTTCTTACTTGAAAACATTTAATACAGGCGTATAAAGTTTTCCTAAAGTTAGCAGGCTTCGTTCCATTTCTCTCATTGCATCTCCTGTATGAGAAGTTTCCTGTTTGGGATAGATATTGCTACATAACCATTTGCATAGACAGCATTCACTCTGGAGAGGTAGAGACCAAGTGGAGGCATCCACCTGCAAGGACAGAGGGATGTGGTTACCCCCTAGGACGGTGGACTCAAAGCAGCAATCAGACTAGCCTTGCCCATTTACAAGCAAGGCAATGGCAAGTTGATCATGGTATTTCTAGAAGTGAAACAGATGAAAAAACACTAAATTCTGACTTGATCTAAATAAGCAGGTTAAGTGAACAAAAGTCTAACTTGAATCATAAAAACTGTCATTGTGGGAGCTCAGCAATCAGTTTGTGAACTGAGAAAGATTTTAGCCCTAGAACCTCTTTAGTGAAGGGAGGTCAGGTACCCTTGAGGGATGAACCTTGCATATTACCAAAAAATTTAAACTATCAATCTTTCTCCAAGCCTTTGCCAAAGGGACTTTGGACATTTACCAGGGTAACGGTGCATTAGTGAAAAAGAAATAACCAGGTCTTTGGGAACTACTGGATACTAGTTCTGGACTGATCATGATAATTCCAGAAGACCCAAAATATCACTCTGTGTGTATGTTTTTGTGATCCAAGAGTCAGGGGAGGGGCTTGTGGAAGTCAGGTGATCAATGGAGTTTTACTTCTGGCCAATGTCACAGTGAGGCCAGTGTGTCCCTGGCCCATCCTCTGGTTATTTCTCCAGTTCCAGAATGTGTAATTGGAATAAAACAACTGAGACCCTGGAAGAATCCCCACATTGGTTCCCTGACATGTGAGTTAGGGTTATCATGATGGAAAAAGCCAAGTGGGAGCAACTCTAACTGTCTCAACCAAGAAACCATACGATTGCTATATAGCAATCTACAACCCTCTCTTGTACTCAGTGAGCATGTCACCCAGAGTCTATGTAACATACTCAGTGTTTCTTCCTATGTGGGTGGCATTTTGCATGCTTTTGTACACACAGTGACGACATTCAGCCTGTCCTTCCATGCATCCAATGAAATTATACATGTCTTTTGTGGCATCCCTCCACTACTTGCCTTTTTTAAATTATTTTTTAGATGTTTTTAATGTTTATTTTCGAGAGAGAGAGAGAGAGAGAGAATGAGTGGGAGAAGGGAAGAAAGAGAGGGAGACATAGATTCTGAAACAGGCTTCAGGCTCTGAGCTGTCAGCACAGAGCTTGATGCAGGGCTCAAACTCACGAACTGTGAGATTACGACCTGAGCTGAAATCAAAAGTCAGATGCTTAACCGACTGAGCCACCCGGGCACCCCACTACTTGCCATTTTTTGTTCTGACACTCACACAAACCATATATACATACATAAATGCATATATGATGTATGTATGTATAATACGTTTATATATCATGTATGTATATAATGTAGATATAAGGTACACACATACATATTATATATACATATATTTATATATTTCAACAGTTGTTGCTTTTCTCTCAGCTCTATTTCTATTTGTCTTTCATGACACTTAAATACACCATCAATAGGGGGTGCCTGGGTGGCTCAGTCGGTTAAGCGTCTGACTTCTGCCCAGGTCATGATCTCACGGCTCGTGGGTTCGAGCCCCGCATCAGGCTCTGCGCTGACAGCTCAGACCCTGGGGCCTGCTTCAGATTCTGTGTCTGCCTCTCTCTCTGACCCTCCCCCACTCGCACTCTGTCTCCCTCTCAAAAATAAATAAACATTAAAAATTTTTTTTAAAAAATAAATACACTATCAATAAATGTTACTGTTCTATGACTGGACAGTAATAAGAAAAGATTCTGATAATGGAATAAAGTTATATGATGTTGAGCCAAACAGTGGAAATGCCATGGCAATAAGCCTGGATGGATCTTACTCCAAAATAAGGCAAATGGGGGCGCCTGGGTGGCTCAGTCGGTTAAGCGTCCGACTTCGACTCAGGTCATGATCTCGCAGTCCATGAGTTTGAGCCCCGAGTCAGGCCCTGTGCTGACGGCTCAGAGCCTGGAGCCTGTTTCAGATTCTGTGTCTCCCTCTCTCTCTGACCATCCCCCATTCATGCTCTGTCTCTCTCTGTCTCAAAAATAAATAAACATTAAAAAAAATTAATAAAAAAATTTTTTTAAAAATAAAAAAAAAAATAAGGCAAGTGAAGTAACATTAAGGTCTTCACAGGACTCCAGAATGGAGAAGTAACCTCATAATGAGTGCTAAAGACTATCAGCAGTGTGAACGTGTTCTAATCCATAGGATCCCGAGAACATAAGCCATAGTAGTAGTGAGTGCAAATCACATTCCGCAATGATGGACAACAACAATACACTTACATCAATTAATATTTAATATGAATCCATTTGAACACAATAAAAGTAAACAGATGATAAAAATTATCTATATTTGTAAAATGCTGTGTTCGAAGGCTGATAAATGCTTTGTTGGAAAATATTCTAGGATATACAAGCACTGTTACTGCAACCAAGACATTTTCTTTAGTTTCTGAGCAAAGAGACTTGGACTGGTATGAAACTCAGTGTTGAAAATGTATTTTACTTAGGAACCAATTTTTACCAAGCAGTTTTTTCATCGCTTCTTTTACATCTTTGTTCCTTAAACTGTAGATGATGGGATTCAGCATGGGAATCACAATCGTGTAAAATGTTGAGACTATCATGTCATGGTCCAGAGCATAGCTGGATCTTGGTCTCACGTACGTGAAGAGGATGGTTCCATGATATATTGACACTCCAGTTAGGTGAGAGCCACATGTAGAAAAGACTTTCCGCCTCCCTGCAGCAGAATGAATCTTCAGAATGGCCAACAGAATGAAACCATAGGAGATCAGAACTATCAGGATAGTGACGATCTCAATGGAGCCCACAAGGTAGAAGAGCAGGAGCTGGTTTGTGTGAGTGTCAGAACAAGAAATGGCGAGGAGAGGAGGGATGTCACAAAAGACATGTCTAATTTCATTGGATGCGCAGAAGGACAGGCTGAATGTGGCCACGGTGTGTACGGAAGCATGCAAAATGCCACCCACGTAGGAAGCAACGATGAGTGGCACATAGACTCTGGGTGACATGCTCACTGAGTACAGGAGAGGGTTGTAGATGGCGACATAGCGGTCATATGCCATTGCAGCCAAGAGAAAGCATTCTGTGGTCCCAAAAGTAACAAAGAGAAGCATCTGCGCTGCACATCCAACATAGGAAATGGCTTTATTCTCTGCGAGGAAATTGACCAACATTTTTGGGGTGACAACTGAAGAATAACAGGCATCCAGGAAAGACAATACGCTCAGAAAGTAGTACATGGGGTTGTGTAGCCGAGAATCCCCAATGACTAATATAACTAGTCCCAAATTTCCTACCAGAGTAAAAAGGTAGATTGCTAGAAATAGTAAAAAGAGGAAGATTTGCACCTCAAAATCATCTGTGAAACCCGTCAATATAAACATGATGACTTTGGTCACATTTTCCATCTGAATGCTGTGTAAATTTAAATCTGATGGGAACCCTGACATCTCACTTTCTATTTGTAGGTACTAAAGGCAATATCTTGTGAAAATAGAGTCCACCCAATCATATTCTCATATTTGTTTCTTAGCAGGGTATAAAGGTTTCCTTGGCAGTGATAAAATAGGCGGTGATAATGATATTGTACCCAAGTGGTTGCATTTCGCTGTTAAATAAAAGGACGGAATGATTATATTCAGTCATTGAGTGCATTTATCAAGTGAAAAATATTCTGTTGATTGAAATGGTTTATTGTCTAATTCATTTTCAGTTAAATTGTTTACGGTCTTCTATTCACATCACATAATCTTAAAATTCACAATGATTAATAAACAGGCATATTTGAGTCTTAAAACATCATGATGGAAAGTACGCATCTGAATACTGGTTCTGGATTGGCTACAATGCACATCAAACTCCTTGCTCTAATATTCCCAACTGTTAAAATGGGAGTAAGCATATTCTATCACAAGTTTGGGATGAATTTAAGTGAGAAATACTATGGAAATTATTTATTTTTAACATGTTTCCAGATGACTAGCAAATGAGACAAGTTACACATCTGAACTTGTACAAGGCTGTCTTTCCCAACAAAACTGTTTACATTATTTTTTCTTACAATTATCCTGTTCCATTGGTTTCAATTCCAGAGGATGGGTGAATAGAATAGCAGAATATTCTGGAGATAGATGGACCTTATTTTCAAACATAAACAGTGCAATGTCTTTTTTTTTTCTTTCAATTTTTTTCTTCTCAAAATATACATCATTAATTTGTTCATTTTGACCTTTGTGGCTTATGATACTGCTATTTTTTTTTCAAATTTTATCTTTCAATTTATGTGATTATTACTACAAAATCCTTTGATACATATTTTTTAAAAATTTTAATGTTTATTTATATTTTGAGATAAGACAGAGGGAGAGCAGGGGAGGGGTAGAAAGAGAAGGAAACACAGAATCCGAAGTAGGCTCAGGCTCTCAGCTGGAGTCAGCACAGAGCTCGAAGCGAGGCTTGAACTCATGAACCATGAAATCATGACCTGAGCTGAAGTCAGACGCTTAACCAGCTGAGTCACGCAGGTGCCCCACCCTTGGATGTATTTTTAAGATATATTTCTATCAAAAAGAAATTATGTCCATTTTTTGATGTTATAGCTGCTTATGGAGTTCCTAAAATAACTGTGAAATTAATGTCACCAGGTAGTAGATAATAAAATTGTTTCTGAACTTTTTGCTAAGAGAATCAAATCACTATATTTGTCACAAAATATTTTTTTTTTGTTTTCTTGATGGCATCATACTCTTTCTTATTAAGTGGAGAACGAATAAATGAAACTTGAAAAGAAGTTAAAGAGACACCTGTAATCTGAACTGAAATGTCGGTTATTGAAACACAATTAATTATTGGATTCATCATATTTAGGGGACAGATTTCAGTATGGTGACTTTTGCTTTTCCTTTGGCATGTTATAACCAAAAAGTGTTTAAAAAGAGTAAAAAAAATGCACAGTACATAAGGCCATGCTGGATTTACTCACTTACAAATGATTTATAGGCATGATGTGAAATATGCCACAGTTTTGTTATGTTGAGATATCCACACATCTGTAACGAATAAATAAGTTAAGGCTACTGTTAGAAAGAAAAGAAAAGCACGTGTCTTTATTTTCCCAGAAACGTTCTCAGACATTCTTGTGCTTCCGCAAGATATATTTCTGACATATATATTTCAGATATATTTCTGACATATAGAATAGATTCATTACAGTGAGTCTCTGAAACCCCAAAATGCTCATTTGATTCTTAGAAAAATTGAGAGTAAAAAATATATAATTAAGTTAAAATCTGATTTTTTTAATAAATTCAGATAACTTACATAATTCTCATATGTGTTTGGAGTAGCACAAAAAATACATTTCTATTTAAAAAATTCCTATTCTCTCTCTTTCTCTCCCAAACAGTTCTCCTCTTCTCTCTCTTCCCTCTCAAATCCATGGAATACAAACAAAAATGTTTACTAAAAAGAGCCAGATACAAAATAGGAGTTAAGCAGGTAAGAATAAGTATAGTGAAAACAAAACACACAAGCAAATTTGAAAAATGTACCAATGGGTAGTATACTAAAAGTACCCATCACAAAATACATTTTGACTCATATACACAGAAGAAATGTCAACAACGTGACAATTCTAGCCTTTAATTAACTAATGTGCCTGAGATAAGATAATTGTGGGAGATTAAGAACATCACATATGGACTCTAAAACCACCTGGTGATGAATGTGAACTTGGAAAAGTTACTTCTCCTCGTTAACCAAAGAATAACTTACATTGACCCAAATATTCAGGCATATCTTGTTCAACTACCTCTGTATGATGACTGCAGAGTGTTGATTGACCTGATGCGTTAAAATATCTTGAATCACCTTAAGGTGTTAATCATACGCAAAAGATGCATACAAATGAAATGTGACCTCCGAGTTTATTTAACTCCAACAAAATAAATAAGGATTATACAATCAATTTTTTTTAAATAAAAGCATTTTGGGGCACCTGGGTGACTCAGTTGGTTGGGCGTCTGACTTCAGCTCAGGTCATGATCCCCTGGTTCCTGAGTTCCAGCTCCAAGTCGGGCTCTGTGCTGCGAGCTCAGAGCCTGGAGTTTGCTTCAGATTCTGGGTCTCCTTTCTCTGCCCCTTCCTCTCTCACACTCCATCTCTCTCTCTCTTAAAAATGAATAAACTTTAAATAAATAAATAAATAAATAAATAAATAAATACATTTGCAGTTAATGGATCCCAAACAGAAGCAAAGCACTTCAAGTTATGCATATATATGTTACATGGTAATAATATGTTAAAATACCAAACTGCTTTTACAGCAGGTACTTCAATTAACTGAAATTTAGGAAAACTAGAACTGACTGTGTTGATGTCTCGCTATGTCACTTTGCTAGGGGCCAGAGAGACAAAAATAGAGATCCTGAGTTTTTAACAAAGCACGATCCATCTGGAAGACTAAAATAAAATCAGTTTCTCCGCACTCATGGTCAAACATAAAAAGTACACGCACGGGAACAAACACCCAGTTCAACAACAAGGAAAATTACGACGCTAGCTACTGTATATCATGACCTGGCTACCAAGAGTTAGGCATTTTGTGCACAGTATTTAATACAATCTACATAGCAACCCAGAAACTGAATAATTTAGTGTCATTTTATAGATGAAAAGACCGAAGCCTAACTAGACATATAATTCAACCAAGTTCATAATTTCTAAAAGATACAGGATTCAAGCCTCAATTTCTACGACTTCAGACTCTACACTATTTCTACTTGGCCATATTAAAACTACATTATAAGATGCCATATATTCTGGAAATGTTACCATGTAGAATCAATGAGAGAGCATCCTTGCACATTGGAATTCTTTTTTTTTTTAAGCAATTAAACATGAATAGACCATGAAAAAAAAAAACCACTAAATTTGCTAGATCAGTGGGCTCAGTAGTAAAATAAAACTTAAAATTTGTTTGCACTGTCCATCAGAAAAAAAAAATACATTGTGATTTCAAAGTTGTATATATACATTAGCTGGTTAATAGTTAATGTTACCTCCATTTAATACTTTTCTTAAACTTTAAATATAGCCCCTTAATTCTATTGTCCCTATATTGACCATAATCCTTCATCAAGAACATTAAAGCAAATTTCTAATTTACAGCTCTATTGACCAAAATATGTGGGAAGACCTGTCTATTTTTCCTGTTATATTCCCTGAAAGGCATGTGATCAATTGTCAATATAACTTTGAGTTAACTAATTGACTAGCATCTTCTCTCTTAAATACGAACATTGAAGCATATACTCTAGTTTCCAACTCAAAGATCTAATTACTAAAATATTTCGTAAGTTATGAAAAACCTTTCCTCTTACCTGTAGAAATGAATTGCCATTAGGGTTCGCTGTGAATATAACGTGTTTAGGTTCCATCTCAAGGTTTTAAGTTTGCCGTGATGCCCCAAGAGGAAAATGCACTAAATCTTTTCTGGGACAGAGAAGTACGAAGATGATTTTTTTTTTTCATTGTAGACAAGTGAATAGTTCTGGATGATGAACTACATGGTGAAAATGATTACATACATGCACTTTGGCCTCTGGTTTGAAATGATCCCTCAGAGGAAAAGAAAGCTAATGAAATGGGAGATAGTCCCGGTTCTGATACTAAGTAGCTGTTTGTCACTGGGTTGATGACTTAAATTCTCTGAAGTCCAATATCACCCTCCTGGAAATGAAACCCATTTGCTTCCCTCAAAATCCTATAAACATGGACATAATGAAGTGATATGAAAGCATAACCTATGGCAAACTTCATAATAATTTAATAAAGATTATTTTATTTTCAATAAATTTTAAAATACTACAGTTCCAAGTGGTCTGAGAAATACATTCAAGCTCCTTGAGAGTTAAATAAGAAAACTAAGATGCGACTACATGAATAGGAATTATTGACAGGACAGATGGCACAGAGTACAGAAAATGGTAATATTCTATGTAATAGAAAAATAGAAATATGTAATAGGAAAATGGCAGAGATAAAGGTAAAAAAATTAGAGTTATAGGATTTTGTCTTGTATTTGAGATATTATATACTAATATAGAGTACTTACTGTGTACATAAAGTACTCTTAAAAAAAATTATGGAAAGGGGCACCTGCGTGGCTCAATCAGTTAAGTGTTTGGCTCTTGATTTTGGCTCAGGTCATGATTTCATGGTTCGTGGGTTTGAGCCCTGCATCAGGTTCTGTGCTAACGGTACCCGAGCCTACTTAGGATTCTCTTTCTCCCCACCGCCCCTCTCTCTCGAATAAATTAAAAAGAGAACAAAGAAAAATTATGGAAACTATATGGATGCCTAGGACACTCAGGGATTGTAAGTTATTAGATAGGCAATATTGTTTATAGAAATGGAATTCAAAAAAAAGGATAATATTGGCAGGCAGCTCAACTGTGAAAAATTGATCTCTTCATTAAATGCAATCCTAAACTTATCTATAAATTTAATACAACTCCAATTTAAGCTAAACAAGTATTTTGGCAGGAATTGACATGCCAATTCTATAATATTTATAAAAAAAGAAAGAATTATGAAAATAAAAATAAAAATTATTGGGATATTCACACATGTAAAGTTAAATAATCTTAATGAACCATTGAAAAGATAGACAACTAGATAAATGGAACAGAATAGTGTTAAGAAATAGATTTGTCCATAATTGCTAAGAAAAATCTATGAAGGAGAGTAATTTTTTAATGGTGCTTAATTTGTAAAATAGCCTTATGCCACAAAAAAAGAAACATTGACTCATTGTTTGCACCATATGTAAAACTTCTCAAAATGAATCTTACACCTTTAATATAAGTCCTATTACTATACATACCTAGAGAAAACTTGGGCATCTGTGTGATCATGGTTTAGTCAGAGATTTTTAGATAAATCTCAAAACACATGAGACATGAGAGAAAAAAAGTGACAAATTGTATTTCATCACATTTAAAATCTTCTGCTCTGAAGAAGATATTGTTGAGGGAATAAATAAACAAACCATAGACTTGCATAAAATATTTGCTGAACCCAATAAAGAATATATGAAAAAACTCTAAAAACAAAACAAAACAAAAAAGAAAAACAACAAAAAAGTGGGCACAAATTTGAGCAAACGTTTCATCACGGAAGATACACAGATGGTAACTAAGACCATGAAAAAGGTTAACACCATTTGTGTGTTAAAATTTTTGGCTCAAATTCAAGAGCCAAACTCTTGATTTTGGCTCAGCTCAAGATCCCAGGGTTGTGGGATCGAGCCCCATGTCAGGATCTACGCTGAGCTTGGAGTCTACTTGGGTCTCTCTCTCTCTCTCTCTCTCTCTATCTCTATCTCTATCTCTATCCTCTCTCCCCATGCCCCACTTCCCTACTTGTGGGTACTCTCTCTGATAATAATAATTTTAAAAGTATGAAAACAGCTAATAGAATGCACTTACCTTGTATGTTACTAAATTATTCTTGATTTATGATTTTTTTACTTCTAGTTAATTCCTTCTTCTCTTACTCATGTTTTCAAATCCTTTCAATGTTTTGCCTTCTCAATTGTAACATATTCATATACTTTATTATTTCAATAAAACTTTACTATTTTAAATTTTCTTTAACCTTATTCTAAGATACTGAATTATCATATTAGCTTGCTTGCTCTAAAGCCTTGTTTTATTAGTGGATTTTGGTAACTTTGGAATATTGTTTACTTTTATTCCTTTACAAGTTATGTGCCACAGTTGACCCTTGAACAACACAGGTTTGGACTGTGTGGGTCCACTTATACTTGGATTTCTTTTAATAAATACAGTACAGTGCTATAGAGGTATTTTCTCTTCCTTATGATTTTATTAGTAACATTTTTTCTTTCTCTAGTTCACTTTATTGTAAGGATACAACATATAACACATATAACATACAAAATATGTGTTAATGACTTCATGTTATTGATAAGACTTCTGGTCAACAGTAGGCTCTTAATAGTTAAGTTTGCAAGCAGTCAAAATTACAGACTTTTGACTGGGAGGGGTGGCACCCCTAGTCATGTTGTTCAAGGGTCAACTCTAAAATATTTCATTAATTCTTTTATTGCCCTTTCCCCCATATTTATATATGATGGGCATTTTGACTATCATAAAGAGGTACGTGTGTATGTGTGTGTGTGTGTGTGTGTGTGTGTGTGTGTGTATGTGTGTGTATTTTTAGTGCCCTAAAATTTCTCTTTGCTCTGTCTTTTCATCTTCTCTCTCCAAACAGCTGGCAACCACTCATCATTTTACTTTCTCCGGAGTTTTGCTTTTTCTACAACATCATATTGTTGGAATCATACTGGTTATGTAGCATTTCAGATTAGCTTTGCTCACTTATTAAAATATATTTGTTGCCTTCTTATCTTTTCATGACTTGATAGCTCTTTTCTTTCAGCACTGCGTAATAATTTATTGTCTGCGTATAACACACTTTATGTATCCATTCATATATTGAAATACACGTGGTTGCTTCTAGATGTAATTCTGGCAATTACAAATAAAGTTGCTACGAACATCTGTGTGCAAGCTTCTGAGTGAATGTTAAGTTCTCAACTCCTTTGGATAAATATCAAAGAATGTGATTGGTGGATCAGAGAGTAAGAGTATGTATGGCTTTGTAATTCCTTCCTCCTTTATCTGTTATTGCTGGTCATTTATTTCCCTTATACGTAAGTACACATAAGCATATATGTAGGTAAGATACATACATATGCATATATGATCAGGTACATTGTTCCTGTTCTATCATTTCACTACACTCACTTCTTGTTTGAATGTTTACTACGAAGTTGGATGTGATTCTTATTTGTGTTCCTTTGTAGGTGAGGTGTTTTTTTTTCTCTACCTTCTTTCAGAAGCTTTTCGGTTTTTAAAATTTGTTTTAGTTTTTAATTTTGTTTTATTTGTGATTCTCTGCAGTTTGAAAATGATATGCCAAGGTATAATTTCTATGGCATTGATCTTGCTTAGCGTCGTCTGAAATTTCTGGACCTGGATCTGCGGTCTAGTGTCTGGAATTAATTTGAGGAAATTGTCAGTCATTTTGTTTCAAATACTTCTTCTTTCCTTTTCCACAATCTTTGGATATTCTATTCTAGTTTTCTGGGTTTTTTTTGTTTGTTTGTTTTGTTATGTTTTGTTTGGGTTCTTTTTAAGTGTTCGTTCTCTTTACTTTTCAGTTTCCAAAGTTTCTATTCAGGTATGCTCAAGTTCAGAGATTCTCTCTGCCATGTCTAATCCACCAGTCAGCCCATTAGAGGCATTCTTCACTTCAGAAGGTTTCGTCATTGTCCTTCCAACGTTTCTTTTTGGTTTTTTTCCTTGGGATTTCCATTTCTCTACTAACATTGCTCCTCTGTGCTTCCATGCTGTCTACTTGATCCATTAGAACCCTTAGCATATTACTCATTGCTGTTTTAAATGCCCCATCTGACATTTAATTCCAAAATCTCTGCCAAGTCTGGCTCGGGTACTCGTTTTGTGCCTTCAAAGTGCTCTATTTTGCCTTTTAGTTTAACTGTAATTTTTTTTTTTGGGTAGCCAGACATAATGTACTGAGTAAAAGGAACTGCTTTAAATAGACCTTTAGTAACAATGTAGTCAGGTGTGGGAGCTAGAGAAGTATTCTTTAGTCTTAAGATTGGATCTCAGTCTTTTAGCGGGTCTGTGCCACCTGATTGTGAACTTCACAATTGTTTCTTAATCTTCTTCTTTCCCTTAGGTGTGTCTGGATGGCTAGAGTATCTGGAGTTGGGTATTTGCCTCCTCCCCCATTACTTAGGCTCTGATAATACCCCACCAGCCTAGGCACTGCTTAGCTAATTTCTCCTGAGGGCAGGCTTTCTTTTACTATATATATATGTGTGTGTGTGTGTGTGTGTGTGTTTGGGTGTATGTATGCTTCCTGTAAAGGGAGACAGAAGGAACTATTTTGAAGGGTATATATATGTATATATGTATATATATATGTAAATTTATATATATGTATATGTATATATATTTATATATGTATATTTATATATATTTATATATATACTTCAAAATAGTTCCTTCTGTCTCCCTTTACAGGAAGCACGGGATGTTTTCTTCAGTATTTACTGGTGGGAATCAGGTCAAGCTTCTGAAGGTAAATTAAAGCAGGGGTGGGGGCACCCTCTAGATACCCCTGAAATCTTTAAGACTCAGAGTTGTTCACACTCCACCTTCAACAATTTGTCAGTTTTAGTTCAGGTTTTCTTATCTAGGTGCTGGTTCCCATGGTGTTTTCTGCTTCTGAGTTTCTGCTCAAGGAAGATTTGACTCCCTGTATTTGCCTGTTTCTGCAATCTTGGAGGCTGCTAATTGCCTTCTGTCCTCTTCTCTTTAAGGATCTGAGAAGCATATAGTGTGTTCAGTTTTTTTTTTACTCATTGATAGGACAGAGTTGTGCCCTCCAAGCTCTTTACCTCTGGAGCTAGAAACCGAAGTTACCAATTTTGTTTTGTTACTTGTTTCTTTTTTTCTCTTTCCCATTGTAAAGGATTTAATCAAATGTCTGGTAGCATATGTTGTCTGTCCATCATTACATGTAGGTAACTAAAAGGAATTCTTTCTTTTAAGTTTATTTATTTATTTTGAGAGACGGGGGGGGGGGTGGGCAGAGAAAGAGAGAGCAAGAAAGAGAATCCCAAGCTGGCTCCACACTGTCAGCCCAGAGCCCCATGCAGGGTTTAAACTCACAAACTGTGAGATCATGACCTGAGCCGAGATCAAGAGTCAGATGCTTAACCCAGATGCCCTGAAAGTAATTCTTAATATCATGTTACATCACTTCATTCAAATTTGTTTCTGACATCATCATAGAAATACACTACACCACCTCTAAAATACTCCCAATCCCCCCTGCAACGTCCCACTTTACCTTCTTTGTTTCTATCCTTGGTGTTTATAGTCCTTGGCATTGTTTTTCTATTTCTTCCCAACTTAGTAAGCCCTCAAAACTATTTTTGAACAGGTAAATATATGAATGATCGTCAGGTCATTTTACCACCACAGAGTTCATCTGTTCATCTTTAAAGGAAGAAATTGTTCACTAGATCTATTGTTTCCAGTCCAGCTGCTCATTGGGAACATCTGGAGAATTGATGAAAAATAAGATTCTTGATAAGCCTTCTTTGCCTATCAATGTTAAAAGTCTGTATTTAGATTCTAGGCGTGTGTGTGTGTGTGTGTGTGTGTGTGTAGATATAGATATATAGATATTACCATGTCATCCAAATATGCTATAGATTACTATTCAGGAATCACAATATCGCATGATTTCTGGAGTCTTACTGAGCTGTAAGTGTCTCCGTCTTGCGTTCCACATGCTTATGGCGTTTTGTATTTTTCTCATCTCTTGAATAATAACCATTTCAATGAGTTCAAATCTTTTCCTTTTCGCTTTACACATAGCACTTGATGATGTGAACAGAGTAGAACCATGATGAATGCAAGAACTCTGAATGACTGTAAGTCCATGCACTGTATCTTGCAAGAAATATAGTGTAATTTTACATTTTATAGTTTCCCATATAAACTAATTTGTCATGATATAAACAAGTGACGCTGCTGAGATGAGGAGACTGAACCTCAGAGGGGTTCTTTCCCTGGGGAATCAGAACTTTCCCTGGGAATTCCTGGGTGCACGTGTGGGGAATGGAGCCATAAACCAGCTTAGTTCAGTGTGCATGTCACAGAGACTTCAGACACTTGTAACACTCTTCAAAAGACCTCCTGCGGAACCTTAGAAGCGGGTCTCAGCAGACCTCTGTGCACAGGTAGGTTCAACCCAACGATTTACGAAGCGCTCATTCTGGGTGTGACGACCGAAGTACTTGGGAAGGTTTACCAATTCAAATCAGACTCAGGACTGAAATATCTGCTCTATTCTCTTCTCCTGAGGACTCAAATCTCTGCCCCCTGATGACCAAGTGGAAGGGACAGGGAAACGACTCAAACAATGGTCTCCAGAATCTCTATTGATAAATTGGACCATGTGAGCATTTCTACAAAATAACCAATAGTCATTACGAGGAGTCTATTTCACCTTAGGGTAAAGAGTAATGCTTTCTGCCTTAGAGCTGGCAGAATTGAAGGCACGCCACACCACACAGGCAGCATGTGAAGTGTCTTTGAAAGGTAAGATTTCTTCCCTAGGAAATACCTACTAACTTGTTTAACATCAACAAAAATAAGTTACTCTCCTTTCTGATTTTCATATTGCCCAGGGTGACAAACCATTTGGTGGAAAGATCCCCTGATGTCAACAGGCAGGTTTATGTTGCTGGTGGACCCTGATACCTCATATCGAGATGCAGTTTGTTCCCAACACAAGTTTAAATAAGTTTAAGACAAATTGTATAGCTAGAGACCAATACTGAAATCATTTCAGAAGCAATTAAACAACTTTCGCAGTATTATTTCTCGGCCAAACTGTAATATAAATGACTAGCATTAGGTACATATTTAAAGTTCCTTCACTGACGTGTTATTATTTGTTAAGCCTATAAAATACAGTAAAACCTTGGATTGTGCCTAGCTTGTCCTGCGAGTGTTCCGCAAGTCAAACAAACATTTCTAATAAATTTACCTCGATAAACAATCAATGTCTTGCAATATGAGTAGTATGTAATGCCAAACATCACATGATCACAACTGAGCCAAGGGTTCTTCTCTCTTCTCCCTCCCTCCCTCTCTCTTTCTCTCTCTCTCTCTCTCACTGCAGGATTGTGGGTGATCATCTCTCATGCTCGGAGGCTTGGTCTCAGGCCACAGTGTTTGGCAAAAATCAAGGAATTTTCAGAATGTTGGAAGGTGCCTACAACTGGCACTGGTGCATTTTTTTGTCACTTTAACGTACCTATGGAAAGTCCTATGCTTTTCCATACAAGAGTAAGCTTAGGAATCCTTTGCTTCATTCTAGGCCATTGGATAAGTTCTTTGTTGAAACTGCATGAAAAGAAAAAGATTCCATTGAGTTAAGAGATAGAAGTGATTCCATTAGTGATAGTGAAAGTCATTCTACACAATAACCCTCCTCTCTCTTGTCTCCCTCACACCAGCCACGAAGGTTTACAAAGGTAAGTGCAGGTGAATTTGTTTATTTGTCTTTATAAGTTGTCTTTTATTTATTATTTTGTATTACAGTATTGTAATCATTTTCATACGAATATTTTTGGGTTGTGGAACAAACCACCTGAGTTTCCATTACTTCTTATGGAGAAATTCGCTTTGATATACAAGTGCTTTGGATTACAAGCATGTTTTCAGAACGAATTGTGCTCTCAAGCCAAGGTTTTACTGTATTTCTTTTCAAAAACAAATTTGAAAAAATATGTGTAAAAAGCTAATGTAACTAATCAGAAACAATTTTGTCAGAAACACTTCTGAAGAAAGAGGAGAAAAATATTTTATTTCAGTGACTTATATCTCTAGAAACAAAAACCCAGCTTTGCCATTAATAATATTTCACTAGAAAAGGAAAATAATAGCTACTGATACACGCAAATATATCTGTTTAAAAGTTAATTGCATGAATTCATAGTAGACAACATATAATTAATGTTGTTAGTGGTTTCTCTTTTGCCTTTGTGAATATAAGTATACGTTTTTGAATATATTATTTCTCAAAGTGAAACATGCACTGAGCTGCAAACAAATAAATGTTTTGTATAAAGTGAATGTCGCCACTCAGTTTTCAACAATAAACTTGCCTATGCATTTCTTTTCGGATGCGGTGGTAGGGGAAAAATGATACGGGGTATCTAGTGCAACCCAATTGTTCGTATAAGCTCATCAGACATATATTTGATTTATGGAATACAGTATGTTTTTTAATTTTAAATTTTTTAAATTCTTTTGTTCAGTTAGAGACAGAGTGTGTGTGAGTGGGGGAGAAGGGCATAAGGAAAGAGAGAGAGAGAAAGAGAGGAGGACAGAGGGAGACAGAGAGAGAGAGAGAAAGAGAGAGAGAGGGAGAGAGAAATCTTAAGCAGGCTCCATACCAGGACCCTGGGATCATGACCTTAGCAGAAATCAAGAGTCAGATGCTCAAATGACTGAAACACTCAGGTGCACCTGGAATACAGTATCTTTCATTAGACAAACAAACATCACAGATTTAAGAAAGAATAAGGTTGTGGGAGAACACATCCTGATTTGTTTGTTAAATAGATAGCTAGAAATCACATGTCCCAGTTGCTTGGATATGCACAATAATAATTCACTTCCTATTCCTATTTCAACTATGAATTCCTCAGTCAGGTACAATGGATTACTAGGACACAAACAGGAAACCGCTTAGAAAATTGTTCAAAACATGCTAATAACAATAATTGCTGGCACCAATTATTTTGCATTTATTGTTATCAGTCTCTGTAGTAACCTGTGCTTGCGTATTATCTCATTACATTTACACAACGAAAGCATATAAATGCTTGATAAAAATCACAAACTAGTAATTGGTGGACTAACATCCAACCAACCAAGTAACCATACAAACAAGCAAACAAAACACATAAAGCAAAACCGTAAAGCTATACAATTTGCCAATATCCTATATAGACTCCTTGAGTCTTAATTTCATTGAGCTTCAACTGTCTCTTCAGACAAAGAAATAATTACAACCATCTTCTAGGACACTCTTGCAGAATAATGAGAGCATTATTTTGAAATGGCTAGCATAGTTCTGGGTCCAGAGCACATACACTACATACTGAATAATGTTAGCAATCTTCTCCATATATTTCTCTGTACAAGTGACACAAGATGATCTAATTTGAGCAAAACAAAAGTAATATTTTTTAAAACATCAAAACAGGTCTTAAATAATTGATTTGACTTAAATTTTATTTATTTTGAGAAATAAGAGCATGAACAGAGGAAGGACAGAGAGAGAGGGAGACTGAGAACTCCAAGCAGGTTCCACATTGTCAGTGCAGAGCCTGAGGAGGGGCTCGAATTCACAAACCATGAGATCCTGACTTGAGCCGAAACCGAGAGCTGGATGCTTTACCAACTGAGCCACCCAGGCACCCCAAGGCCTTAAACAATTTAAAGGATAGAGGTATAAGCTGGGAAAAGAAAGGGCTGCCAGAGCACAATAATAGAGAACCATCAGAGCAGGTATGTCAGAATGAGAGAAAGGACTAGTTTATTTGGCCAAAGAAATGTGATTTTTTTTTTTAAATTAAGTTTCAGAATGGCACTAAGAACGAAGACTACTGAGAGGTAGTCTGTCGGTGGACAGATGAAGCAGTGAGGTGTGGTAGAAACTGATAAGAGAAAAAACAGCATAGGCAAAATATTTCCTATGGAAATATTGAAATTCCCAAGGGTGATGACATGGAATGGGCTAAAGAGAAAAACCAGTGGCAGCTAATGAAAAACTAACTGAATGTTAGTGAAAGTCACTCTGGCTCATCAGCTTCTTATAGGTACCTATCTTTTATCACAGGAAATATACACAGAGCCTGTGTATATATGGAAATATATACAGGCATGAATACACACACACACACACATACACACACACACACATATATTCTTCCAATATTATAATCAATATATTTAATACAGTCATAAAACATTAATACATGTAATAATATAATTACATATATTCATCCAATAAGCTATATCTAACACTGAATAAAAAAATGAAAGCTTGGTAAAACAGTGTTAAGAAACTGAAATTGGTTTTCAGAGTGTTCATATTTTTCAATTTTGTGAAAGAATTGGAACAAAAAAATTAAGATCTGACACTTTTAAGTGTTTGTGACAAACACTTAACAAAAGAATCCGATTTAAATAAAACATCTTACTTTCTAGAATCTACCAGAAAAATCTATCTCATCATCTATTAATCTCCTTCCATTTTCTCCTTTAGAAGATGAAAACCACCAAATAAATGGCCCAAGGGAATCTCACCCCAGTGACTGAGTTCATTCTCACAGGAGTCTCAGACCTCCCAGAGCTCCAAATTCCACTCTTCTTTGTTTTCCTGGTGATCTATGGGTTCACTGTGGCAGGGAATCTGGGCATCATCACCCTCACCAGTGTTGACTCTCAGCTTCAAACCCCCATGTACTTCTTCCTCAGGCACTTGGCTATCATCAATCTTGGTGATTCTACTGTCATTGCCCCGAAAATGCTGGTTAACTTCTTGGCTTCAAAGAAGACCATATCCTACTATGGATGTGCAGCCCAACTGGGTGGGTTCTTAGTCTTTATTGTGGCTGAGATTTTCATGCTAGCTGTAATGGCCTACGACCGCTACGTGGCTATTTGCAACCCCCTGCTCTACGGGGTGGTGGTATCTCCACAGACCTGTCTGCTGCTGGTATCCCTCACATACCTCTACAGTCTGACCACAGCACTGACCGTCACCTCCTGTGTGTTCTCTGTATCATACTGCTCTTCCAATGTAATCAATCATTTTTACTGTGATAATGTCCCTTTGTTGGCATTGTCCTGTTCTGATACCTACATTCCAGAAACAGCAGTATTTACCTTTTCAGGGACCAATTTGCTTTTCTCTATGATTATTGTTCTAATTTCCTATTTCAACATTGTCCTTGCCATTTTGAGGATACGTTCCTCAGAGGGTCGACAAAAAGCCTTTTCCACCTGTGCCTCCCACATGATGGCTGTCACTGTGTTCTACGGGACCCTTCTCTTCATGTATTTGCAACCAAGGAGCAACCACTCATTGGATACTGATAAAATGGCCTCTGTCTTCTACACCCTGGTGATACCCATGCTGAATCCCCTCATTTACAGCCTAAGGAACAAGGATGTGAAGGATGCATTGAAGAGTTTCCTAAATAAGGCATGTCAGTCTTTCAAATTCATGTAAATTTAAAATTACAGGTGTCTTCTTTTAAGGGTTTTTATTTGCTCCTGAAAAGCTAATCTCTGCTAAATGCATAGACAATAAATAGTTAAAAATTCTATCAATTTCAATGGTAAAATCTTAACCCTTTCGATTCCAAACTCAAATACGCAACTCTCCCTAATACAAAATGTATTAGTTGACCAAAGAAAGTACATTTATTTAAATAGTAAACAATGATTTGAAAATAAGCATATTTTAGAGCTCAACACAACCTGTTACTGGGTTTTTAGGATTTCTAATCAAGGAGGAGAAAGTCTGGGAGCTTGGAAGTTGGTTAAGAGTCACGTTATCTTCCTCACCAAATATTTGTTTTGTTCAGCTGTTAAAAGTTTTATTTTTACTTGTTGCAGTATTTTATTGTTCAATTTCTTAACCTTTTAGAATACATTTTTATCTTGCACTTAACATAAATTTAAATCACCTTTCAGGGAAAATAAAAACCAAACAAGAATGCTTAGATATACATGGAAATAGGACACGTGGGAAAACAGAAAAAGAAAACCCAAAAGAGGATTCCACTTTTTCATTCTTCTCATGTGGTGCATGTACACAAAGGAAAATGTTGATATTCATACCAATGTGACATAAAATCAATATTTCCATGTCATAATCTCATAACAAACACTCATGTAGAGTTCATTGTCTGTATTATTGAACTATAACAACAAACACCACATCTTTTAGCATGTTTATTTAGTGTGCTTTGAAGTAAAGTGTTATTAGAACAAAAACAAAGCCAGTGTTCTCAAAGTGACACCAGTTCTCAAGGGCACCATGACCACACACACACACACACACACACACACACAGTTAACAGTCATTATGTGTCATATCTCTGTCTGTACATGTAAAATGCTGCTAATTTACAATAGACTAAGGAAGACTGGTCAGGGCATGCAAGGGAATGCAAGGTCAGGCAATGTTTATGATTAAAGTAAATTCAGGAAATATTCAGGGAAGTCAGAAACAAGCCAAATACAGGAACCATGACACTCAGATCCATGAGCTAATTTCTAACTTTAGTCATGAATAAAAAGCAAAGCTGAAAACATAAAGTCACCCTGTATGATGGATACTTCTGGTCTCATTTTACATAGCAGGGAACATCACACTTCTGGTGGTTGCACATGGGCATTTTTGGTGGGTACGTGGGAGCATATTCTAAAACATTATGTCTGTCTCATTCACTATTACTCACAAAAGCTTACATACTATATACCCTTTCTGCATGCATTACCTACAAAATTTGTCCTAAACAAAGTATACACAAAGCCTTCTTTGAAATAAGGAAACGACAAAGCATTTGGCTCAAAGGTTCCAAAGTGTATGCGTACATACACATGCACTCACATATCACTTGTACACATTTATCAGAAATGATGAATCAACATAATCAACCAACCAGGCAGGCACATCAGCCCAGCACCAAGCTTCCATGGAATAAGATAGGGAAAATAATTTATATGTCAGCTTTGATCTCCAATTGATCAAACCTCATCCTGTGAGATGTTAAGTCACCTGTGTGTGCTTCCAGCTTCTCCCTACCTAACTGCTCTGCAGTTTCCATGGCATGGGTGTCCAGAGACAATAAGATCCCCCTAGTGGTGAGGGGGGAGAGAAGATGCAAGACAGTCATAAGACAAAGTCTGACCACCTATAAAGCTAGGACAAACTTCAAATGACACCACAAGGCCCCTCATTCTGCAGCTGCCACAGAGGCAGTAGACTGACCTGACTCTGTAGGTAGGGATGCTCAGGGCAGAGAGCATCTCAAGTGCATAAATCTTGGGTGGCCCACCCTGAATCTTCTCAAGACCATGAAAATAAGAAAAACCATCAAACTTTCCCAAATTCTGCAGAGCAAATGCCATTTCATAAATTCAAACCCAAAAACTTACTGAAGGACTATTTTCACAGCAGCTCATTATGCTTTGAAACACCATGATCATACGCCTTAATATTTTACTTATGTCCCAAGACATATATCTAGTATTAAATATTGCCAACTATATCAATAATCTAATAGATAACAGAGATTGGTATGATTCTGATTTTTTTTCAATGCAAAAGTTATATTGAGGAATTGTAAGTCTTCCAATGGAGATTTTTTTTTAATCACTTAAGGTTTATATAAGTTTGGTTTGATCTATTAATGTCATCTGCCTGGAAGTCCAGAAGCATTCACCAGATGTAAACATGCCATAGGTCACATCTATCAACTCTCCTTTTCAAATGGCTATTTCCACAAGCCACCTCCATGGCAATGAAAAAATATTGTTAAGGAAATCATTCAAAAAAGAAGTGACTTCACTGTAAATATGGGTGGAGGGAGGCAAAAAAGAGATTTCTATGATAGCATCAGGTTTCTTTTGCTTAGAGAAACTTAGCTAAAGCCCAACAAAATAATTCTCCACTGCTTTTCTTATATCATCAGACTTAAACCTTATACTAGTTCCTTGTCTTACTCCCTCTTTGTTCCACCTTTCTTTTCTCTCTGTGTCTCAATAAAAGCTACAGATATTTTTTTTTCTTCTTTCCTTCTGTGCAAGGCAGAAGTACTGCTTATGAAGCTTGATATTCTTCCACAAATTATGCCCTGTGGCACTGTCTAAGCTTCTGTCCAGGATTGGTTTTGACTCTTTCAATAGCTAAACAGCCATTTTTACGAACAACCATTATTTGGGTTGGAGAAATTTTGTTGACAGAATAGCTTTGGTAAACTTTTACCTCTGTACGCAAAATACAAGACTTTGAGTTACCTAAAATGTAAATATGAGTATATCTAGTTCTTAAAAAGCAAATACAATGGAGTATTACTTGGCCATAAAAAAGGATGAGATTGTTCAATTTGTGCCAACATAGAGAGACCTATGTAATAGGTAGTAATAGGTAAATAGTGTAATAAGTTTGACAGAGAAAGGCAAATTCTGTATGATTTCACTTACTTGTAGACTATCCAAACAAAACAAACGGACCAACAAACAGTTTCTTAAGTACAGAGAACAAACTGGTGGTTGACAGAAAGAAGGTATGTGAGGACATGAACAAAATACAGAGAGGGGATTAAGAGATACAAACTTCCTGTTATAAAATAAATAAGTCACAGATATGGAAGGTACTATATAGAGAATATATTCAATAATTTTGTAATAGTAATCAATGGTGATAATGGTGACTATCCTTATCATGGTGAGCACTGTGTAATGTATAGAATTATAGAATCAATATGTTAGACACCTGAAACTGATATAAAATTGCATGCTAATTCTATTTCAATTTAAGAAGCATCTGACTACAAAAGCAATTTTAGCTCTAATTGTCAGAAGAGGTTACTAATGATTTTTTAAATATAAAGTGCCAAAAAAGTACTTTAAAATGGGTATTTCAAAGATCTAATAGTTTTTGTGAATGATAAAGGTTATGAATGTTTGCACAATCACAAAAAGTGATCAAGACATGAACTCATGAGATTATATTACATTAATTTAAAACCTTTACGAAATATGTGGGTAAGATATTTTCATGTTAAGATATGGATGCCTAAAACATTGCATATTGATCACAGAATATATGACATTGGGGGAAAACTAATAGTTTCTTGATCTCTTTTGTAATAAATTTTCTCTCTGTTGGCTTCCTCTCTCATGATTTTTCGGCATTTTATCAGCATTGCATGGTCCACCAGAGGGAACTACAATCTCTGAAACAGAAAGGCGCTGTAGGAAGCATTCAGGGCAAGTGCACAGTGGTGGAGAGATTGTCTGCAGACGGGGAGATGCTCTGTTACCACAGGTGAGTCAGGCTACAACTCGGCCACTTCTCCACTCCTAACTGCCAGGAGGCTGAGATCCCGCCAGCCGGGTGCCCAGGAGGAAAAGCAAGATTTGGAGGTCATCCCCCAACCTCTGCCTCAAGATATGTGTCAGGGTTTTGTCACCTCGACAACTATTTTATCGGCATTATCACTGTTGTAGACATTCAAGTAGTAAGATTAATATTAAATTAAATTAAAATTTAATTTGATTAATATTAAATTAAATTAAAATTTAATTTAATAAATTAAAATTAACATGTATCTGTCTTTGTTATAATTTCTGAACTTCTTTGTTGGCATGGATTATACTTAGTGCATGTTTCTATTTCAAATCTAGACCAATATTTGGATTCCTTAAGGAAAATAATGTATTGGGGCGCCTGGGTGGCTCAGTTGGTTGAGCGGCCGACTTCAGCTCAGGTCATGATCTCTTGGTTCATGAGTTTGAGCCCTGCGTCAGGCTCTGTGCTGACAGCTTGGAGCCTGAAGCCTGCTTCAGATTCTGTGTCTCCCTCTCTTTCTCTCTCTCTCTCTCTCTCTCTCTGCCCCTCCCCCACTTATGCTCTGTCTCTCTGTGTCTCTCAAAACTGAATAAACATTGAAAAATAATAATGAAAATAATGTATTACACCAAGAAAAACAATTTTATCTCTAAAAAGTTACATCTGATTTTAATTATTTGTTGCAACTTTTACCATTTGTACAAGTCAGACATATTCATAAATTAGATGTCCAGACTATGATGTGCTTGGATACTGATAGTGGAATATATATTAATGAAAGAAACCTTTAAGTAGAACTATCTTTATTTAAATAAATTAAATGTACCTATTTTTCCCAAGTCAGAGACACAGAAGATATATCACAGACATGTTCATTCATAGGTCAGTGGGGACCACACACACAAAGTTTTTAATTGTGGTGAGACATGTAAAAATCAAAAGTTGGTAACTAACTACATGCTTATTACTATGGGAGCAAACCTACTGTAAATGAGGACAGAATCAGGTTATAGCAATTTTATTTAAATAGAAATCAACAAAATATTGGAATTCAGGTAATAAAATGAATATAATTCAAAAACATAATTGAGTGAGAACCTTAGATATCAATGAGCTATGTAATATGTTGTTCAATTTAAAGCATATGTCATATTTATTTTATAAAACTATATTCCATTGTAAAGACATTTATTAGTTTTTGTAAAGGAGGTACCTATGTGGAGAAGAGAAATACAAGTGGAGAGGGAAAATTAGTACTCAAGATATACATGGATGTGGAATTAAGGTGTCATGAACTCAATTTACTCCTTGAGGTTAGAAAAAGAAATAAATATAGGAGTTACACACATATTCATAACTTTTATTCCTTCTGAATCTTTTAAAACCCTATAGGCCATATTTGGATAATTGTGTCTTTATCCTCAGATATAAAATGTGGAAGAAGTCTTTGCAGGAAATGCCGAAAATATGTACTTTGTAGGTGATTAAGACATATAAGAAATAATCTATTAAATCCAGATACCTGAGTAAATGCAATAAAAATAACAACTAATAAAAGCAGGTGAACTGTAGGTGTAAACACACACACACACACACACGCACACACACACGCACACACAAAACAAACAAACAAAAAACATTTCCTGAATAGAGAAATCAAAGTTACTCTGGATAATTAGCAAACACCAGTAGCATCATTTCCTGTTCTCCGAGGCTTTGGGAATAACCAAGAAGTGCATTCAAGCTCCCAGGGGAATGTCGTGAAGGGAGGGGACACTCATAAATTCTTCTCACAGCAGTCAGGCTCATAATCGCATGGGGGAACAAGAAGCCAGTCCTCGCTTAGGGTAAGTAGATGTCACTGATTATAATGATTGCTAGATTAGCTGCAGCAATAATTTTTGATGGCTGTCTCCAATTTAAATGAAAGATATGAATATAGTCACCAATTCCAGACTCAGTAGATTCTATCAGGTATATTAATAACGTCTGTTCATAACCAGGTTTCTTTGGAGTAATGGCATATGCTTACCACTATTATTATGTTCATTGAAGGTGATAAGGAACGTCATTTTTATTTGTCATTATTCCTACATTTATGTTGAGATTCTAGACAATAAACATCCTGAAGGGGGAGTCAGCATTTTTTGCAAGCTCAGCTTAAAGTCACCCTCTCTCCTTCCCTCCCTCTCTCTTTCCCTCCCTCCTCTGAGTGGGAGAGCAATGTTCTCCATGTAACCAACCCATTTATTTCAGTTGAGGCTATTGGCAAAATGTTACAGAATATCGACTTGAGATTGGGTGCTTACATTTGCATAAGAGAACATCCTGGGACTCATGTCCATCCTCCTGGTACTGGTACAGCTCTCGAGTTTCTGCTTTCATCTAATAAGAGTCAGGTGTGATGCTCAATTTCCTTGTTTCTTTTCAGGCAGTGCTTGGTTAGGGCTGGTGGGAGGAGGGCCACTTAATACTTACTCCATTGAATTTCAGAAGAACTCCAGGGTTTGTAAAATCACAATAAAATGGATGTTGGGATGAAGAGGTTTGGCCAACTGTACGAACTACTGTGGATTAGTCCTTTCTTTGGGTATAATTTTTGTAGCTTCAGGCATTAGACTTTGTCATTTGTTTGGTTGTCGCTAGTGAATGTTTGTTATTGCTTTGCTGTCGATATTTTGTTAATTTGAATAGATTTTTGGGTAGAGAAAATTTTGTGAAGTAGTTTTACCTCCCAAATTAAACTTGAATTTTTTATTTGTGGGCAACCAGAGGTTCTAGTTTTTAAGGTTATAAAAGGTTAACATTTTAAGGTTATAAAAGTTTAACCTTTTCTTATAATGTTAAGTCCTTGACCTTGTAAGGATGAGCAAATATCCGATTTCTTCATCCTATAGAGGGATAAACATTTTCCCTAGCTCCACTGAATAGTTCGATTTTGCATGCTTGTCCTAGCATGCTACTTCAGTCATAAACTATAGTTCTATACATTCATGGATCTTTTCCTGAAGTCCTTGTTCTGTTCCACTGATGTATGCCATATTGTTTCAATAATTACAGCTTTATAATTTTACCATTTGGTCTTTTCAAAATGTCTTGCTTATTCCATATAATTTGTATTTTCTCAATGCCTTTGAAATCATTTGCAAATTCTACAAATATCCTTAGATTTCAATTGTAAGGGCATCGAGAAAATAGACTAATTTCAGCAGAATTGACATTTTGTCAGTGCATTATGCAATCTAGGAACATAGTATTTGTACTAATTTATTTAAGGCTTCTATAATGTTTCCATAAAATATTTTAATTTTTCTCCTTTTAAAAGTAGGTTCTGCCTAGTTTTTATAAGATATCCTACCATTATGGAATTTTCTTTTTATTCTTAAGTTTTATATCTTTTATCTATCCTAAATATTATTGATTCCTCATCTACTCAAATGGTCATTTTGTTTTCTAATTCATTCTGATAATGTGGTGAATTCTAATTATAGATTTTCCAAAATTAATCCTTCCAGCCAAACATGGAATCAACACAGCTTGAATAAATGTTTTATAATTCTTATACATTTTTAAAAGTGATACCAATAATATATTAGTATTGTTTAGGGTTTTATATCTATATAAGTGAAATTATAGGCCTGAATATATTGTGGTTTTTTTAATTATATTTTTATTTTTTAAATCAAGATTTTGTGCCTCCTAGAATGAGTCACACTGTAGTCCTCACATCTTATATATTGGAGAGTTTGAAATGATTTTTTTCCCCACAAAACTTTGGAAGCACCTACCTTTAAAAACAATCTGAAGGAGAAAAGAGTTGGAAAAGTAGAGGTAGATAAAGTTCAATCCTTAAATTCAATGTGTTAGAACCAACCATTTTATGTATTTTTATGGAAGATGAAATAAAGGGGTAAGAATTGTATTCAAATTAAAATATAGTAAATATATTCCATGCAATATTATTTTCCAGTCTCTAAGTCATTTGAAATAGCACTGCCTACTTTGGAGTGACATTTCTCTTTGTTGAATCACTATTTTATAGCAGTTTTCTGGATAATTTTAGGGGGTACATTAACAAATACATTTTAATAATTTTTATTTGCTTTAATATGTGCTAGAAAACTGTAACTATAACATTAAGCCAACATCAGAGGTATTAGTTCTTAGGTCAAAGCAAATGTGAGAATGACACCTAGTGTTTTTTTCATATTGAGTAACTTCTAAATGCAGGTCTCACTTGGTATGCAACACAGCAAAAATCATAAACTAAAAAAAAAACACATACATGTGCTGAAATTTCACATGCACTGTTCTAGAGAAAATAAAAGTTACTTATGTATGTTACAGTGCACATGTTGGGGACTTCTGCAAAATAGCTATCTTGTCTATCCTCAAAAAATCATCAACAATATTTAAAGCTCATAAAAGCATACTGAAATGATAATATGATTTCAAAAATAAATGAATGGTGGAAGGGGAATACCATTAGTATGCAGAGAAAGTAAATCAAAGTCTATTCAATTAGTTAATCATGGTTTTCTCTGGAGGTTGAGACTAAGGTTGCAAGGGCAAGGAGTAGAGGGCATTCCTTTTATTATAATTCCTTCCAGTTTTTAAGCGAAAAACATTTCTAAAAAAGATATCAGGATTCCCACTCAAGATCAAACGTTTCTAATGATGCATTGTTGACAGAGTCATAAAGGGGTTGTATATATTTGATAATTGTAGCTAGCATTTGGCACACAAAAAAATGGCTACTATATATCTTAGGTTATAACACTTTCTAAATTTGGTTCCAGCTTCAATGTTGGCGGTGACTCTTGTTTCAAGTCACCTCATCTAAATTTTTTTTTAGTGTTTAATTAAGAGACAGAGACAGAGCGTGAGTCGGGAAGGGGCAGACAGAGAGGGAGGCACAGAATCCAAAGCGGGCTCCGGGCCCTGAGCTGCCAGCACAGAGCCAGACATAAGGCTCAAACCCACGAACTGTGAGATCATGACCTAAGTCGAAGTCAGACGCTTAAGTGACTAAGCCACTCAGGCGCCCCTTAAGTCACCTCATCTGAAAACTTGGATTTGTCTTACCCATAATGACTTTGGGTTCTAAAATGGGAACAGATGCTGTCTCCAGAATCTCAAGGACTCTTGTGATGTTTCTCCCACAGCATTCTTCCTTCATGGCCAGGATGAACCAACCAAATCAAACAGTGCTAACAGAATTCATCCTAATGGGAATTACAGACCGGCCTGAGCTGCAGGCTGCCATCTTTGGACTCTTCCTCAGCATCTATGTGATCTCAGTGGTGGGCAACCTGGGCATGATCATCCTCACCAAGGTGGACTCCAGGCTACAAACACCCATGTACTTCTTCCTCAGACACCTGGCTCTCACTGATCTGGGTTATTCAACAACTGTAGGACCAAAAATGTTAGTCAATTTCATAGCTAATCAAAACACAATCCCCTATAACTGGTGCACCACACAGCTGGCTTTCTTCATCTTGTTCATCATCAGCGAGCTTTTCATTCTGTCAGCAATGGCCTATGACCGCTATGTGGCCATCTGTCATCCTCTGCTTTATATGGTTGTTATGTCACAAAAGGTGTGCTGGGTGCTGGTGGCTGTCCCCTATGTCTACAGTGCCTTTCTTTCTCTGATAACCACCATAAAGATTTTTATGTCATCCTTTTGTGACCATAATGTCATTAGACATTTTTATTGTGACAATCTTCCCTTATTAACTTTGTTGTGCTCAAGCACACGTGACATTGAGTTGATAATACTGATCTTTTCAGCATTTAATTTGGTGTCTTCTCTTCTGATAGTGCTTGTCTCCTACATCTTGATCCTGATGGCCATCCTCAGCATGAACTCTGCACAGGGCAGGCACAAGGCCTTCTCCACCTGTGGATCCCATATGACAGTGGTCGTTGTATTATATGCAACGCTATTCTTCATGTACGTGCAACCCAAATCCAGTCATTCCTTTGATACTGATAAAATTGCCTCTGTATTTTATACTTTGATAATACCTATGCTGAATCCCATGATCTACAGCTTGAGGAACAAAGAGGTAAAAGGTGCCCTGCGTCGGATATGGAAAAATCTGCACAAACTGCCTATGTAGAGTTCACTGTGAACTACGTATACAATAAATTAGTTTATAGACTATTGTTGATTATATGCCATAGGCCTTAGAAAGGACTAATGTATAAAAGTCACGGAAAACTAGAATTGTTTTTCCCATTTTCAATGTATAGATGTTTCAGTAATGATGATCCTTCTGATATCATTTTTGGTCTCAGTGGAGGTGACTGAAGTCCAGACTACTATTCTCACATTCCTAAGTACTTATGTTACAATTGAAGACAACTTGTATTGTTTCTTGGGTTTGTTGTAATACATCTCCCCTTAGATATTATTATCTAAAAGGCTTTCTAATGTCTTTGCCTAAATGTTAAACAAATGCTAGTCCCCACCACAATGGCATATGGCATATAGAAGATGGCAACTATTGTTCCTGTTGGGGGAAATACACACAATAATGAATAATCAATTATATCTACCTTAATGACACTTGAACTCTATCCTCTTGTTGTGGGAAGCATCTCAGCTTTTATTAAGCGATATGTGTACCTGTATATGCTTGGGGAAAGCAGAAATAAAAGTGTATTTATTTTCAGGCGGCATAATTGTTTACATTAAAATTTCAAAAACTGTTCATGCTGAAACATTAGAAATAATAACTGAATTTTGCAAGGTTAGTGCACATTAAGTCAGCATATTAAAGATCAGATTTGTTTTTTTGCTTTACAATAACAAAAAAAAGGTAAAAGTAAAGTTTTAAACTATCAATTACACTAGAAATGAAAAGTCTATAATACTTAGGGAAAATTTAATGAGCAAGTTGCATCACATCTCTGCTATGAACTATAAAAACATTACTGAATTATTAAAGAAGTCATAAATGTAGCATATACCATACCATTGCTGAGAAGAAGTAAATGTTGCATGGTAGTTTTCCCTAAATTATTCTATATATTTAATGTAGTAACAATCCAAACTGCAGCAGCATTTTTTAATAGTCAAGTTGATTTTAAAGATTACGTGGAAATCCAAATATCTAGAATATTATAGAAGAAAGAATACAGAGGCATTCCAATAACAGATACCAATTTTTTTAATTAAGCAATATTATTTTAATGTGTAAACATTAATAAACTAGATTGTTTTAAATTATTATAGAAACTATTTTTTAATCTTCCTTTCTTCATTCTTTCATTCTTTTTCCTTCTTTATTTTAGAATTATGGAAGCTGATTATAAACTTAATTAAGAGAGGCAAAATGCCAAAAATACAAAGATAGTTTGAAGAAAGATTAAAGTTACAGGAGTTATACTACCAGATTTCATGACCTATTACAAAGCTATAGTAATTAAATTTCTTTTTTCCTAATTGGTATAGCCGCTGTGGAAATAGTGGCTCTAACAACTTAAGAGGTTCCTCTAAAATTTAGAAATGAAAATGCCACATGATCCAAGAATGTCATTACTGGGTATTTACCCTAAGAATATAAAAGAATACAAAAACACTAATTCAAAAATTATATGCACCTCTATAGTCACTGCAGTAGTAGTTACATCAGCCAAAATATGGAATCAGCCCAAGTAGCCACTGTTAGATGATAGAATAAAGAAGATGTGGAATTTATACACAATGGAATATTACTCAGCCTTAAAATGGATGAGATCTTGGTTAAGCATCCGACTTTGGCTCAGGTCATGATCTCATGGTTCATGGGTTCGAGCCCCACGTTGTGCTCGATGGCACAAAGCCTGCTTGGGATTCTGGTTCATCTTCTCTCTGCCCCTCCCCCACTTGTGCTCTGTGTCTCTCTATCAAAAATAAATAAATGTAAAAAACAAAAAAAAGGATGAGATCTTACCATTTGTGCCAACATGGGTAGACACAGGAAGTATTATGGTAAGCGAAACAAGCCAGACCGAGAAATACAAATACCATATGATTCACTAATATACGGAATCTAAAAACAATCAAATCAACAAACAAGCAAAGTCAGATGTAGACCTATCAATACGGAGAACAAATTTATGGTTGCCAGAGAGGAGGGGGATGGGGGATAGGCAAAAAGGCCGGGGTGGGGGGAAGAGGAAGATACAGGCTTCCAATTATGGAATGAGTTAAGTTACAGGAATAAAAGGTACAGCATAGAAAATATAGTCAATGGTACTGACAGGTGGTAGCTACACTTGTGGTTAGCATAACATAATGGATAAACACGTTGATTCACTGTGTTTTACATCTGAGACTAACGTACATTGTGTGTCAATTACACTGCAATTAAAAAAAAAAAAAAAAAAAAAAAGGAAAGAGAACATTGTCCAGAAAACGGACCAAATGATTGATGGAATACAATAGTGACTTCAGAAACAGATCTACAAATACACTGTTACCTAACTTATGATGGATGCATCACTATTTTCTCAAAGAGGAAGAACGATATTTTCCATAAATACTCTTAGGCAATTTGTATATTTATTTGGAGAGAAAAAAAAGATCTGGGCGCGTACCCAGTCCCTATACAGACTCAATTCTACTTGATTAAAGATCTCAATGTGAAATACAAACATCTAAAAGGAAAGAATAGTGAAACATCTTGGAGATATTGAAATATATAAAGCATTTTAAACAGACTTCATAAAACAATGGTTATCTAAGATTTAAAATGATTCATTGCACTGACTTAAGAAATTATGTTCATCACAATTAATAGTATGAGAAGGAAACTCTAACAGTGGGAAAAGATGCTTTTTTTTAAATTTTTTTTTAGAGGGTGTGGAGGGGCAGAGAGAGAGAGAAGAGAAAATCCCTATCTGTCAGCACAGAGCCCAACACGAGGCTCAAACTCCCAAACCATGAGATCATGACCTGAGCCAATATCAAGAGTCAGACTCTTAACCAACTAAACCATCCAGATGCCCAAGGGAGTATTTTTTTTTTTTTAACATTTATTCACTTTTGAGAAGTAGAGAGAGACAGAGAATGAGTGGGGGAGGGGCAGAGAGAGAGGGAGACACAAAATCCAAAGCAGTCTCCAGGCTCTGAACTGTCAGAGCCCCACCTGGGGCTTGAACCCATGGAGGGCGGGATCATGACCTGAGCTAAAGTCATATGCTCAACCAACTGAGCCACCCAGGCACCCTTAGATGCCTGAGGGAGAGGATACTTTTATCAGACCTACATAATCAGACAAATCGCGGACAAAGGATTTGTAAGCATAATATAAAGGTAACTGTTCCAAATCCATAAAGAGTAGAAAAGAAATACAATATGAAGATGACAAAAGGTATTGGTGTGGACATCAAGGATGTGGGAGTAGCTGTTTTTAATTACCATTTTCAAGAAATTCTTCTCTATATCAGGGCAAAATGTTTTTATAAACTATAACTTATTATCCTTAAAAAAATACATGACAGGGGTGCCTGGGTGGCTCAGTCCGTTGAGC
The DNA here is from genome assembly GCF_007474595.2 of Lynx canadensis. Lineage (NCBI taxonomy): Eukaryota > Metazoa > Chordata > Mammalia > Carnivora > Felidae > Lynx > Lynx canadensis. The sequence goes on from NC_044312.2 coordinate 101,617,749, forward strand.
GGCGGACTTCGGCTCAGGTCACCATCTCCCAGTGCGTGAGTTCGAGCCCCGCTTCAGGCTCTGTGCTGATAGCTCAGAGCCTGGAGCCTGCTTCAGATTCTGTCTCTCTCTCTCTCTCTCTCTCTCTCTCTCTGTCTCTCTGCCCCTCCCCCACACATGCTCTGTCTCTCTCGGTCTTAAAAATAAATAAAACGTTTTAAAAAATTAAAAAAAATAAAAGTAACAAAAATAGATAAAAATAATTCACATTGTTAGCAGGCAGAAAAAGAATTATTCATGTGTGTGTGCACATGTGAGTGTGTGTGTTTAAGGGGACAGTTCATCGCAGACAGCAGACTGAAGGATTCTCCTGGGGTCCTGGTAATGTTTCAATTTTACTATCATCATAGCTGTTTGATCTGGATTCTGATTACACAGTTGTCTTGAATTTGCAAAAATGTATGATGCATGCATTTGTTAATAAGTATATTATGTTTAAATAAGTTAAAACACCACAAAAAAGGGGAAAACAAGTACTTGTAAATTTTTACTTTTACTTGTAAATTTTTTTAATGATGTAGTAAGCATCATTCAATCATCTTCATTCTGCCCCCAGAGATAAACTCATAAAAAGCCATTGTAGTAGAAGAAGATCATTAAGGGTTGCAAGAACAATGAAAACATCTTTCCTACAAATAAAACGATTTGATTCCAGATCGCTGGGTTACAGTAGAAAGACTTTACCAGGAGACATTGTGGAAAGGTATCTAACATAACTTTATTTTCAGGGGAATATAAAGATGTCCTGTAGAATTAGGAGATATACCGCACCTTTGTTTGATATTTTCAAACGCTTGAGGCATAATTAGCTTGTATTCTTTCTCCTCAGGGAGAGACTCAAAGGAGTAAAGTCATCCATAAATCCTTACTGGGTTGTGCCATGAACAAATGGGAGCCCAGAGATTTTCCACCTCGCAGGTGAGCACACTGTAGCTGTGACTAACTCTGAGTCTAGTGACTCTTCAGGACCCCACCTCCCATTTACATTATTGTCCCCAAACCCCCAGCCGCTTCCATGATTTAATTATCTCTTTAACAGTTCTCTTTTGTTAGCTGAAGTTTCTGGGCAAATACAAGGTTGTAAACATCTTTATTATAATTTTTGGTGAAAGCTAGACGTTTGCTAAGATGCAGCAAGGTTGTAATCATTGAATAGTGGGGGGAAAAAAAAAGCAATCTCTGAAAAGGGAATTGGTTAAGAAATTCACACCCAAGACCTTAAGATTTTCCTGTTTAGTTTCTTTCACTTGGACCCTTAGTAAAATGTCAAATATGATACTATTATGCGTAGTTAATTGGATATTTTCAGAATTTCTAACTCAAATCACACATTTCCATAGTGGTTTCCAGTCCCTCTAAAGTAAAAGGATTGCCTCAATGTGTTTGTAACACTTGCAATTTCTCTGTTTCAAATACATCATGTGTTTCCCAAATTTATCAATGTCATTTTCAAACCATCCCTTTTAGTTGGAAGTGAGGTGAAAGCAAACTATTAAAGCATTGATATCAGTACGTAATGCCTCCATCACCCCGTAACATCTGATTAACAACAGGATTGCCCCTCTTCCTTACCTGTAAGCTTTGGAATAGTCTCTGAAATGCCATCAGATTATCCCTTAAATAATGAAAAGCACATCTCATGTAGATTGGAATTAAGATTAAAATATGTGCACATACAAATTTCAATAAAGAAGAATTCTTGCAAATTTTTAAAGCAGTAATATGTATTTTGATTACAATTACAGTGTATTTTCCACTTATTTAATAGTTTTTTTTCTAAAACTCTATTCCCCCTTGAAAATTACTTTGATGTGTAAGTATATACATTTAAATCTATATTTTGTTGACCTTCCATGTTGAATATACTCATTGTCACCTAATTTAGTGTAAAAAGATGTATTTGGCAATAGGAGGGGGCAGGGCTGGGGAATAATTTAATTCTCTCACCTTTATCCTTAGGGTAGTTTTGTAGTGAAGGTCCAACGCTAATCTCATTGTGTTTTTTACATGTTCGAAGAAAAGTTGGGAGGGAAAAAAACAGATCTAAAAGGTAAGAACCAGGTTACCTTCAATAATCATACAAAGTAATGTAAATAGAACCACGTAAAATAAAGTTTAGTGTTTTACATAGAACTCTAAAGATAATTAGAAACACGCCATATCTTTTCTCATATATAAGGGGACTTGTATTTAGTAGCATGGATTTAAAAGAGAGCACACACTCTGATATTCTCATTTATTCCGTGAGATTTATGATGCTTTTAATATCCACCCGAAATATGTCCCTAACTGTATTGTCTCCTGAGAATGAATTTAGTGTTCCTGATCGCTAATCTGCTTTCTCTCTCTATGGATTCATCTCTTTTGGATATTTCATATAATGGAATTATATAATATAATACGCACAGATGTGCCCTTTTATACTTGGCTTCTTTTGCTTAGCACGTTTTGACTATCATGAACTGGTGTAACTCTTACGAATGCTGTCATGAACATTTACCTGCAAAGTTTTTGTATGAACTCTTGTGGTTGTCGGTACTTTGGGGGTACACATCTGGAAAGGAATTACTGGATCAGAATGGTAATTCTTAGCTTGACGTATGGAGTCACCGTCAAACTCCATCCATAGTGACTGTACTGTTTTACCTTCCCATTAATACACAAGGATTCTTATCTCTATACCCTTGTCAACCTTTGTGATTTTTTTTTCTTTTCTTATCTTTTCTTTTTTAAGCCACCTTATGACAAGCGAAGTGGTATCTCCTTGTGGTGTGGATTTGCATTGCCCTCATGGCTAATGATGTTGAATATCTTTTCATATGCCGATGTCCATTCACATATCTTCTGTAAGAAATGTCCTTCAACTTTTTTGCCTGTTTTTTTTTTGTTTAATTTGGGTAATTTTTCATTTAGATATTGGACTGTAAGAGTCCTTTGTATATTTTATATACTAGACACTTACCAGATAGAAGATTGACAATTTTTTTCATTATATGAGTTAATTTTTCATTCCGTAATAATGTCCATTAATGCATACAACTTGTCTGTTTTTTACATTTTGATAAATCCAATTTAGGAGATTTTAACTTTGTTGTTTGTTATTTTGCTGTCATATCTAAGAAAGCTATAAAGAGCTCAGCTAAGCTAAGAGAGGGAGAGAAAGAGAGAGGAAGGGAGAGAAAGAGAGAAATGAGCTGCTAGGTGCTGGAACAGACAATTACGGCCACAGGCCATAATGAAAGATTTAGGCCTTTAATCATTATTAAAATGGTCCTCTCAGTCATGTCATGAAAGTTAATGATTATTTTTGTATTTATTCCCAGTATAGGTTTCCCGAGTGGCCTGTACAGACAAACAAAATCTAACACTGTTGAAAGAATTCATTCTAATGGGAATCACAGGACTCCCTGAGCTGCAGGCTCCATTATTTGGACCACTCCTCACTGTTTATCTGGTCTCAGTCGTGGGTAATCTGGGTTTGATCATCCTCACCAAGATAGACTCTAGGCTACAAACACCCATGTACTTCTTCCTCAGACACCTGGCTTTCACTGATCTTGGTTATTCAACAGCTGTGGGACCCAAAATGCTAGTAAACTATGCTGTAGATCAACATACAATCTCCTTCAATGGGTGTGCCACCCAACTCACTTTTTTCAGTATTTTTATCATTAATGAAATTTTCATTCTGTCAGCAATGGCCTATGACCGCTATGTGGCCATCCGTAACCCTCTGCTCTACACAGCTGTTATGTCACAAAGATTATGTCAGGTGCTAGTGGTAATGCCTTACCTCTATAGTGTCTCTTTGTCTTTGTTGACCATCATGAAAATTTTCCTTTCATCATTTAGTGATTATAATGTCATCAAGCATTTCTACTGTGACAGTCTACCATTGATAGCTTTGCTCTGTTCAGGCACCGATGAAATTAGATTGATAATTCTGATCTTTTCTGCTTTTAATTTGGTGTCATCCCTTCTCACAGTCCTTGTGTCCTACATTCTAATCTCTGTTGCCATCTTCAGGATGAACTCTGCAGAAGGCAGGCACAAGGCTTTCTCCACCTGTGGATCCCATCTGGCAGTGATTGCCTTATTCTATGGCACTCTATTCTTTATGTATGTGCAGCCGAAATCTACTCATTCCTTTGATACTGATAATATGGCCGCCTTATTTTACACGTTGGTTATACCCATGCTGAATCCAATGATCTACAGCTTGAGGAACAAAGAGGTGAAAAATGCCCTACGAAGAACTTGGAGAAAGTGTGCAAATATAGACATACTTCAGAGATATTGCAGGTTTGGTTCCAGTCCACCACAATGAAGCAAATTTCACAGTAAACCAAATTAAATGAATTTTTGGTTGTCCAATACATATAAAAGTTATGTTGACCCTGTATTATAGTCTGTTAAGTGTTTTTTAGCATTAAAGGTAATCATACAATGTGTATACTTTAAAAAAAAAACCACTGTATTGCTTGAAAATGCTGTCATCTGAGCCTTCAAAGTCATAATATTTTGCCTAGAGGGTCTTGCCTCCATCTTGATGGCTGCTTACTGGTCAGGGTGGTGGTTGCCAAAGGTTAGGGTGACTGTAGTATCTTCTGGTTTTTTTTAATTAAAAAAATTTTTAAATGTTTCTTTATTTTTAAGAGAGAGACAGAGACAGAGACAGAGCATGAGCAGGGGAGGAACAGAGAGAGAGAGAGGAGACACAGAATCCAAAACAGGCACAGAGCCTGATGCAGGGCTCAAACTCTGAATGGCAATATCATGACCTGAGCTGAGTCAGACACCCAACCAGCTGAGCCACCAGGCACCCCAACTGTGGTAATTTCCTAAAATAAGACAACAGTGAAGTGTGTTGCATTGATTGACTCTTCCTTTCATGAATAACTTCCCTGTAGTATGTGATGCTGTTTGATAGCATTTAATCACAGTAGAACTTCTTTTCAAAATGGAGTCAATCTTCTCAAACCCTGCTACTGCTCTATCGACCATGTGTGTGTCATATTCTAAATCCATATTCTAAATCCACTGTTGCCAGTTCAACAACCTTACAGCATCTTCACCAGGAGTAGACTCCACTTGAAGAAATCACTTTCTTGGTTCATGCATAAGAAGCAATTCTTTATCCATTAAAGTTTTGTCTTGAGATTTCAGCCATTCATTCACATCTTCAGGCTCCACTTCTGATTCTAGTTCTCTCACTATGTCTACCACATCTGCAATGAGTTCATCCACTGATGAAACAACTAACATTGTTTCAGCCTTGGACTATTGCTTGCATGGGTAGATTTCTGTGAAATTATGATTTGTGACTATATGCATGCTGAGGAAAGCATAAATAAAAGTATTATTGTTTGTAAGATTCATAATTGTATATATTAAAAATTCAAAAATATCTTCAAGCTGATACACTGAAAATAATGACTAAATTTTGCAAGGTTAGTACATATAAAGTTTCCAAATGAAAGATCAATTATTTTGCTATCCACTAGTAATAAACAGGTAAAAATAAAATTTTATTTTTTTTGCCTTTATTTTTTTATTTTTTTCAATACATGAAGTTTATTGTCAAATTGGTTTCCATACAACACCTAGTGCTTATCCCAAAATATGCCCTCCTCAATACCCATCACCCACCCTCCCCACCCTCCCACCCCCCATCAACCCTCAGTTTGTTCTCAGTTTTTAAGAGTCTCTTATACTTTGGCTCTCTCCCACTCTAACCTCCTTTTTTTTTCCTTCCCCTCCCCCATGGGTTTCTGTTAAATTTCTCAGGATCCACCTAAGAGTGAAAACATATGGTATCTGCCTTTCTCTGTATGGCTTATTTCACTTAGCATAACACTCTCCAGTTCCATCCATGTTGCTATAAAGGGCCATATTTCATTCTTTCTCATTGCCACGTAGTACTCCATTGTGTATATAAACCACAATTTCTTTATCCATTCATCAGTTGATGGACATTTAGGCTCTTTCCATAATTTGGCTATTGTTGAGAGTGCTGCTTAAAAATAAAATTTTAAACTATCAATTACACCTGAAAAAAATTGTCTCATAGTTAGGAGAAAATCTAATAAACAATTTACATGATTTTGTGGTTAGAAATTACAAAAGACTTGCTCAGTTATTAAAGAAAACATAGATGTAGGAGTACATCATGTCCATTGTTTGGAAGAAGTAAATGCTGTGATGAGGTCAGTTCTCCTTAAGATATCCTATAGATTTAACACAGTAACAGTACAATCCCAATAGTACTTTTAAATATTTCAGTTGATATCAAAATTTATACGGCAAGCCAAGAGATTTAAAACAGCCAGGCAATGCCCCACAAGATGAATCTAATGACAGGTACAACTTCCTTTAATAAAGCTAGATTATTTTTTAAATGTTTATTTACTTATTTTGAGAGAAAGAGATCACATGTGTGAATGCGAGAGAGGCAGAGAGAGAGGGAGAAAGAATCCCAAGCAGGCTCCCGGTTGTCAGTGCAGAGATGGACACAGGGCTTCTTCTCACCAGCAGAACCATGAGATTATGACCTGAGCTGAAATAAGGAGTCAGCTGTTTAACAGACTGAGCCACCCAGGTGCCCCAAAACCACAACATTTCTTGAACAAAAGGAAAATATCTTCACGACTCGGAATAAGCGAAGAAGGCCAGGGAGGTGAAGAATGAATGGATATAATATTAATGAAAGACACCAGGCTCTCCCGAAATTACACTGGCTTATGAAAATATAAATGAGATTGAGCTGTACTCACTTGGCACTTTATACAAGTGACCCATTTTGGTTTAGAATGTTTGATACAGTTGAGGAGTACTGCATGTAGGCAAGAATGCAAGGCTGATTTCACACACGAAAACCCATTACATAAATCACATAATTCAACATCCTTAACAGGTTTATGATGAAATTCAACGCTGATTTGTAATAAACTGCCTCGCTGAGCAGGATAGTAGAAACTGGTGTTATAAATAATATCTAAAAAAATCCTGCATGTGGGGGAATAAATCGATTGAACACAGAGGTATTGAAGGTAGTGAAAATACTTGTATGATATCATAATCATGGGTACATATTATTACATTTTAAAAACCTACAGAAAACTTGTAATATAATACTGAAACATTAAAGATTTTCCTCTGAACACTCCTAAGACAAGGAGATCCAGACTCACCGTTTATATTCAGTATATATTGGACATTGTAGCTGGTTCACCACGTTAGGAAATAAAAAGTATAAAGATAGATGGGAAAGCACACACTACCATTAAAAAAATTTTTTTTGATGTCTTAACTACATAGAAAAAACTATAAATAATTTATTAAAAATAATACATGTATTTATAAAATTTGCTGAATATGAAACAAATTACAAAAAATCAACTTTATTTCTATATCCCACCCATAATAATTAGAAAAAATTGAAAAAGAGATAATGTTTATGTATTTATTTATTTCATATGACTTCCTTTATGTGAGGAAGCTAGAACTGTAAAATCCATAGAAGCAGAAACAGTAGTTGCAACATGATGGAAGAAAAGAGAATGGGTATAGATGTTTCCTGGGTATAGAGTTTCAGTTTGGAATGATGAGAATGTTCTGGAGGTAGATAACCATGATGTTTGCAAAACAGTAGGTATGTATCTAATGACACAAATATATACTTACAAATTAAAAGCTAAAATCATTAAAATGGTACATTTTATGCTATATGTCTTTTATGACAGTAAGAAGAAAGTTCAACAAAATACTTCAATTGAAGGTTTTACTCTTTTCAAGTTCTATGAATTGGGAAAGGCAGTTACTTCCCAAGTCCCTTCCCTTCAAGACCAGCGTACTTTCAGTAAAGTCAGAAATTTTATAAGTGCTAAGCTCCATTGGAAATACACATGTAAGTGATTTTTAAAAAGAATTCGTGCAGCGTGAGAAAAATATCTGTTATTGTTGTACGTATGGCTCAGATTAGAAGGCAAACTCTCCGTAGGAATGAATAAAGGTTTTAAAGGCTGCCCCTTGTACATCATTGCAGACAACAACAAATAACTATTGTGCAGATGCACAGACATGATACAAAGAAAAAGGGAAGCATGCTTTTAGATATTCCTGGATCTTTTTTTCAGCAGAAAAAATGAATAGAATTATTTAGAAATACTTACAGTTGATATAAAGACCTTTTACTTGGAAGCCTGATCTTGGAACAAATGCCAAATGAGAAAAGTTGCTTGGCAGAGTGACAGTCACTCTTATACAAAATATGTTCTGAGTACAAAGAAATATGTCATTGTTCTGTGATTTTGCCGAATATCTATGCGATAATTTTCACAAAGAAAATATATTTGAATTATGCAGTCCTAGAAAGAAGTGGCCGAGTGTAGACTGAAACAAGTTGTCACAAAAGATGTTGAAGATGGTTGAGAAGTTTCACATTATGGAAATATATGAAAAGTATAAGTTTGGATAAGTAATTTAATGTTAAGAATAGTTCAATTCACAATGATGTGAAATAAGAGTGAATGTTTGACTTCCTTCTTGCTGATTTGGATGATTTTCTTTCTTTTTCCTGTCTGATTGCTGAGGTTAGGACTTCCAACACTATGTTGAATAACAGTGGTGAGACCGGAAATCCCTTCCTGTTCCCAACCTTAAGGGGAGAGCTCTCAGTTTTTCCCCATTGAAGATGATATTAGCTGTGGGTCTTTCATATATGGCCTTTATGATCTTGAGGTATGTTCCTTCTATCCTTTACTTTCTTGAGGATTTTTATCAAGAAAGAGTGCTATATTTTGTCACATGCTTTTTCTGCATCTATTGAGAGAATCATGTGGTTCTTATCTTTTCTTTTATTAATATAATGCATCACATTGATTAATTTGCAGATATTGGACCAGCCTTGCATCACAGGAAGAAATCCCACTTGATCTTCGTGAATAATTCTTTTAATGTATTGTTGGATCTGGTTTGCTAGTATCTTATTGAGAAATTTTGCATCCATGTTCATCAGGGAAGTTGGTTTGTAGTTCTCCTTTTCAGTGGGATATTTGTCTGCTTTAGGGATCAAGGTAACGCTGGCCTCATGAAATGAGTTTGGAAGTTTTCCTTCCATTTCTATTTTTTGGAACAGCTTCAAAAGAATAGCTGTTAACTGTTCTCTAAATGTTTGGTAGAATTCCCCTGGAAAGCAGTTCATCCCTGGACTCTTGATTTTTGATTACTGATTCAATTTCTTTACTGGTTATGAATCTGTTAAATTTTTCTTTTTTAAAAAAATTTTTAATGTTTATTTATTTTTGAGAGAGACAGACAAAGCATGAGTAGGGGAGGGGCAGAGAGAGGGAGACACAGAATCCGAAGCAGGTTCCAGGCTCTGGAGCTGTCAGCACAGAGCCCGGCATGGGCCGTGGGAACCCACAGACCGTGGGATCATGACCTGAGCTGAAGCCGGATGCTTAACCAACTGAGCCACCCAGGCCCCCCTGTTTAGATTTTCTATTTCTTCCTGTTTCAGTTTTGGTAGTGTATATGTTTCTGTGAATATGTCCATTTCTTCCCGATAGCCCAATTTGTTGGCATATAATTGCTCATAATATTCTCTTATTATTGTTTGCATTTCTGTGGCATTGGTTGTGATCTCCTTTCATTCGTGATTTGATTTATTTGGATCCTTTGCTTTTCCTTTTTGATCAGTCTGGACAGGGGTTTTATCAATTCTGTTAATTCTTTCAAAGAACCAGCTTCTGCTTTCATTGATTGATCCTACTGTTTTTTGTGTTTTGTTTTATTTCAAACATTAACTCCTACTCTAAACTTTATTAATTTCCCTTCTTCTGCTACTTTTGGGCTTTATTTGCTGTTCTTTTTTCCAGCTCTTTCAGGTGTAAGTTTAGGTTATGTATTTGAGAAATTTCTTCCTTCTTTATGAAGGCTGGTTTGCTATACACTTCCTTCTTATGACCACCTTTGCTGCATCACAGAGGTTTTGGAATGCTGTGTTTTCATTTTCATTGGCTTCCATGTACTTTTCAACCTCCACTTTAATTTCTTGGTTAATCCATTCATTCTTTTGTAAGATGTGCTTTAATCCAATTATTCATGGTCTTTCCATGAATACTTCCACAAAATCTTGTGATTGATTTGGAGTTTCATAGTGTTGTGGTCTGAATACGCAAGGTATGATCTTGATCTTTTTGTGCTTGTTGGGAGCTGAATTTTTGACCCAGTATTTGATGTATTCTGCAAATGTCCATGTGCATTTGAGAAGAATGTGTATGCTGCTGCTTTAGGCTGAAATGTTCTGAATATATCTGTTAAGTCCATCTGAACCAGTGTGTCATTCAAGGCCATTGCTTCCTTATTGATTTTCTGCTCAGATAATCTCTCCATTGCTGTGAGTGGGTGGTTGAAATCCCCAACTATTATGGTATTATTATCAATGAGTTTCTTTATGTTTGTGATTAATTGACTTATATATTTGGATTCTACCACATTAGGGGCATAAATCTTTACAATTGTTAGATATTCTTTGTGGACAGACTTTAATTATGATATAATGTCCTTCTTCACCTCCTGTTACAGTCTTTATTTTAAAATCTAATTTGTCTAACATAAATAAGGTTAGGCCAGCTTTCTTTTGGTGACCATTAGTATGATAGATGGTTCTCCATCCCCCTACTTTCAATCTGGAGGTGTGTTTAAGTCTAAAATGAGTCTTTTGTGAGCAGTATATAGATGGGTCTTGTTTTCTTATCCATTCCAATACCCTATGTCTTTTGATTGGAACATTTAGTCCATTTACATTTAGAGTGAGTACTGAAAGATATAAATTTAGTGCTATTGTGTTGCCTGTAGAATTGGGTTTTCTGGTGAAGTTCTCTGGTTCTTTCCAGTCTTGGTTGCTTTTGGTCTTTTTTGTTTTGTTTTGTTTTTTCTCCACTCAAAGAGTCCCCCTTAAAGTTTCTTGCAGAGCTGGTCTAGTGGTCATGAACTCCTTTAATTTTGGTTTGTCTGGGAAACTCTTTATCTCTCCTTCTATTTGGAATGACAGACTTGCTGGATAAGGAATTCTTGGCTGCATGTTTTTCCAATTCAGCGTGTTGAATATATCCTGCCACGCCTTTCCCACCTGGCAAGTTTCTGTGGATAGGTCTGCTGGGAGCCTAATATGTCTTCCCTGTTTGGTTAAGGACTTTTTTTTTTTTTCCCTTGATGCTTTTAACATCCTTTCCTGGTCTGTGTATTTTGTGATATGCCTTGGTGATGGTTGGTTTTTGTTAAATCTAATGGGAATTCTCTGGGCTTCTTGGATTTTGATGTCTGTGTCCTTCCCCATATTAGGAAAGCTATCCACTATGATTTGCTCACAAAAACCTTCTACCTCTTTTGTTCTTTCTTCATCTTCTGGGGCTCCCATATTGGGATTTTATTCCTTTGTAAGTCACAGAGTTCTTCTCTAAGTCTGATATTGTGATCTTTTGCCTTTGTTTCCCTTTTTTTTCTGCTTCATTGTTTTCCATATTTTTATCTTCTATATTGCTGATTGACTGCTCTGTTTGGCCCATCCTTGCCATCATGGCATCTATTTGAGACTGCATCTTGGTAATAGCATTTTTAATTTCTGCCTGACTAGTTTTGTTTCTTTTATCTCCATAGAAAGGGATTCTTTGGTGTCTTATACACTTTTTTAAGTCCCAGTTAGTATTCTTATTACTGTGGCTTTAAATTCTAGTTCAGACATCTTACTTATATCCATGTTGATTAAGTCCCTGGCTGTCATTTCTTCCTGTTCTTCCCTTTGTGGTGAATTCCTTCATTTTGTTATTCTGGAGGAAGAAAAAAACTGCTAAATTCTGTGGCTAAAGTTATACAGATTGTTGTATTAATCCTCAGATCAACTTCCTAAGTTTTCTAACTGGATTGGTGATGATCTAGCTGTATTTCAGAGATGAGAAAAGCTCAGGGTTTCCATGCTGCTGTGCCATCTAACTCCATCAAGAGATATATTTTATAAAACCACTAACCTCCCCCATTTTATGAATAAATCTAATAAAAATTATCTAAAATTTCAGTAATATGTATAAAAATTTAACAAGGCATTTAATCAATGAAAATGAATACCAAATATGTCCATGGAATGGATTTACTACTGCTATAACAAGTCCAGTGTCTTTGGATTGATCTATAATTTCAGTATAATTCCAACATAAGTTTTTTTCTTCCTCCTTCTTTCACTTCCTGCTTCCTTCTTTCCTTCTATAGAATTCTGCATCAATACCATTTTTAAACCATTCATTCTTTTACTTCACCCTTCCATCCTCATTCTATTCTGATATTTTTTAATTAGTAGTTTATTAGGGACAATTGTATCTATTTTGATTTCATTATACTTATGCTTGTGTGTTTTATGCTATTCTCATAGTATGTAGGAGTTCTTTGTAGCCTTACTGTGCAGAAAAAATTAAAATAACATCTCAGAATCTATAAACCTATATCTCTATATACATCTATGTATTTATAAAGTTGTCTGTGTGCTTTCGCTTTGCCATTATTCTGTTTCTTCTTTAAAGTAGACATAAAGTACGTAAAGTAGACATAAAATACATAAAGTATACATATTTCTTCTTTAAAGTAGAGGTTTCTTTTATCTAAAGGGAATATTTATAAAATTTTGTTATGTAAAATCAATTCCAATGACCCCACTTTCTCCCAATTTTCTCAATCTCCTCATATTTTCCTAGATTCCTAAAATACAATATATGCCTAACCTGTTACAAACCACTTGGCGTATGTCAGTTATAATAAAAATGCAGCTGGGGTGGAGAAAATATTTTGGTTTCTGATAAATACTTATTACATATTTTACAAAAGGTAGAAATAGGTTATCTTATCCTCTGCGCTGTGAGCACAGAGCCTAAAGCAGGGTTTAAGCCAATGAACCATGAGATGATGACCTGAGCTGAAATAAAGGTCAAACACTAAACCAACTGAGCTACCCAGGACCCCCGATTTTCTGTTTTTAATTTGATTTTATTCCTTTTGATAGTTTTTGGATCTTACTTGTTGATCATGCTAGCCACAGTCAGGATGAGGGTAGGCACAAGGCTTTTTTTTTTTTTTTTTTTTTTCCAAACGCAGGTCCAAACTGAGAATAGACCCAGTGTTCTACGGGAGTCTGATATTTATGTATGTTCAACCTGAGTCTAGTCACTCCTTTGACACTGATAAAGTGGTGTCCAAATTTTACACCACTGTTATCCCCCTGCTGAATCCCTCAATCCATAGCTTGAGGAAAAAGATGTAAAATATGCAGGACAAAGGATGTGGAAAAAACTATGCATACCTTTCCTTAATTTATTGTACTATGGGGTTCCTATGAATTAGATTATCAACATTAAACATCGTTATGTATTCTCTCAGAAGGAAAAACAAGGATAAATGAGTCAACTTATATTTAGAGATTGACTTCTATGCACCAGCATACTTCTAAGTGAACTTGCAGAAAGAGACATTCAGTGTATAATACAAATTAATTGAAATACCTGCAAAATTCTAGTGTTTTGTTAATAAGTACATAAATATATAGTTAACCAGTAACAATGAATGGCAAAATTAAAATAAAATTTACCTGTGGCAAAGCAGGTAACATGATATGATCAGGGCCAGGATTAATAGAAAAATGAAAATAAAAGGCGATTCAATTTTATAAGAAAAGTCATTCATGTGGTAAAACTAAATAAAAAATTGACTAATGTGACTATGTGAAGTCAATCGTATTCCTATTTAATATTCATTATGAAAGAAAAATATGTTTTAATTTAGAAAACACATAGTTACCTTGCTAATATTTTCAGAGCACTTAAAATTAGTAGAATCCCCAGAGTTAATTAATTTTGTGAAAGTTAGGCAATTTGCAAATATATACTAATGTGACTGCACCAAATTTAAAATGTTATAAAAGAAAAGATGTCATAAAGAAATTGAAGTTATTATTTTATTGCATATAAAAGGCAAAATTTATTATCAATAATGCATATAAATTAAATTACACATGTATGTACCAATCACAGGATGAAGTAAACATAACCAATCCACTTATATAAATTTTAAAGCCACATACCCGTGATAATATTATAATTTATGTATCTAAAAATATAAGTTTCAGAGATTTGTTTTAAAACATTGTGCCCATGATCGCCAGGACTGTGGTGTGTACTTAAAGATCAAGAGTGTAGATCTTATATTAAGTTTTAAGTTTTTTGATCACAATAAAAAGTAAATAAAAATAGTTGGAAAGAGAGAAAGAGGTCATATAGAGTTAAGAGCTGTTGCCTCCACATGGGGTGGAGAGAATGGAAAGGGAGACAATGGATTAGTGCATATTCAAGGTATATGTAATTAAAGTATTACTTTAAAATAATGAATTATAGGGATGCCTGGTTGGCTCAGTCAGCTAAGCATCTGACTCTCTATTTTGGCTCAGGTCATGATCTCATGTTTGGTAGGTTTGAGCCCCTACGTGGGCTCTACACTGACAGCACAGAGCCTGCTTGATATTCTCTCTTTTTTTCTCTCTCTCTCTGCCCCTCCCCTGCCCATGTTCTCCTTCTCAAAATAAATAAATAAAATAAAATAAAGTAAATTAAAATAAAATAAAAGAACGAATCATATAAGAAAAATACTATCATTTAAGGTGAAGAGTGGAACTATGGTGTCTATAATATAATTTCTTGCACATATATAAGTTTGTGTATGTATATGTATGTAGATGTGTGTATTTATGTTTCTTACAAATACTTTGAAAGGAAATTTTATGATTCAGAATGGTCCTGTCTTAGAATTTTATCTGCTTGACCAAAGTATGTTTATATATTGTACTTACAACTTAGGAAATGGACAATACCTCTTGTGTAATAAATACTAAGTGTGATTGACAGATCAAACTATAATATAATGCATTAGTAAAAATGCAACATGTAAAAGTAAACAATTTTTATATTTTACAACAATGTGGGAATGCTAAATAGATGGGGAGGTTGGCAGAGCTGATGAGGGAGTGAAAGCATCGTTAACTGAGCAGGGTACAGACTCTCTGTGGTCTCATGACAGACAATTGACAAATGTCATTAGAGAGGAAGCACACAGTCTTCTTGTGGGTACTTGGACTCTGTAAAGACCCTCAAAGGTTGAAATTCATTATCATGAATAACTTCAGATGTATAAAAATCTTTGTTGTTTCCTCTTTATGGTCCAGAATTTGTCTGTTACTTCAATAACTGTAGAGCCTAGAATATGCCAGGGTGAAGAAGGATCAGTGCGTCCTGCCCTAAAGTAGCGAATATTCTAGAGAATGATCTGCAATTTGCAACTGTTTCTTCACCAAAGTGAAAATCACATTAGAGTATGCCACTAAAACAAACAAAACAAACAAAAAACAAAAAAAACCCAAACACCCTCATACTTTATTTCAGAATTCTAAGATGGATCTTATATTCACTCATTCACCTATTCATGATTCACTCCATCAGGGAGTAAGTCAGCAACACCTACTCTTTCCTGGGTATTATTTTAGAAGCTATTAATACAAAGGCAAACTATTTAGATATACCCTTTTCACTTAAAAGCTTACAGACTAGAAAATCCCACACAAACAGTAAAATAAAAATGTTACCAATATTTGACTACAGTATCTTACATGCATGAGGAGAGATCACAAGATTACATGAAAAATGAAGTTTCCATCAGTTATTTTTAATCAAAAACCAGCAGTAGGATCAGGTATATGATGGGGTGCCTTATAAAGTTCAATAAAACAATTGATATTCAGTCCTTGCAATGATGCACGTTTTGAATGTATGCTGTTTATCATCTGGTTTTATGGCAAATACATCAGGGTTGTTCCTGACACCAGAATGGAGGCTTTGCACTCTGTTCCATTCTGAACATTCACAGTAAAATGCAACACTGGGGCCAGAATCCTGTGCTTTCTAACTGTTGGATTTTCTCCACCCCACAGCCAACAGCCATACTTCCAACCAATACAGGGGACAATTCAAAACAAATAAACACACCAAGGGTGGAATCATTGCATGTGATTGTTAATCAGTATGATAACCCACCTGTGTTCCTAGGCTAACCCCACATTTTCACTCTGAGGGTGCAATTGTTGTGTGGATCCTTGGGTACTTGCTCTTTCTTTCCCTGAGGAGTCACTTCACTTGGGAATTCCTGTGTTCAAGCATGGGGACTGGAGCCATAAACAAGCTTATTTACTGTGCGGGCCTTCAGGGACTTCAGACACTTGTAACACTCTTCAAAGCACCTCCTAGGGAACCTTAGAAGTGCGTCTCAGCAGATCTCTGCACACAGGTAGGTTCAGCCTAACAATTTACGTAGTGCTCACTCTGAATGTGAAGACCAAGTATCTTGGGAGCTTTACTGATTCCAATCAGACCTGGGACTGAAGTGATACCTGCTCTACTCTCTTTTCCTGAAGACTCTAATCTCTGCTCACTGATGGCCAAGTGGAAGGGACAGGGAAATGACTCAAACAATGGTATCCAGAATCTCTGTTGATAAATTGGACCATGTGAGCATTTGTACAGAATAAACAGTAGTCATTATGAGGACTGTATTTCACCTTAGGTTACAGAGGAGTGCTTTCTACCTTATAACTGGTAGAATTAATGTACTAGAAGGAACTCTACACCACTTAAGAAACTTCTTAAGTGTCTTTGAAAGATAATTTTTTCCCCTCTGAGAAAGACCTCCTACATTGCTTAGCATCAAGAAACACAAGTTTGTCCCCTTCGTGATTTTCACATCTCCCAGGGTGACAAACCCCATGAAGGAAAGATTCCCTAATGTCAACAGGCGTTACTGATGTTGTTACCGATGTTGTTACTGAGCCCTGAGAGCTCATAAGAAGACATGGTGTATCCCTAACATGGTCCATGTTTAAATAATTTTAAGACAAATTTCTATAGTGAGAAAACAACAGAATATATTCCGAAATCACTTCAGTAGCTATTTAAAAACTAATATGGAATAATGTTTCTCAGCCCAATTGTACCATACAGTGATGAACATCAAGTATATTTTGAAAGCTTTATTTTTTCCCTGAGGATTTATTGTTTGGATAAAACTATAAAATATCTCTTTTCAGAAACATACTTGAAAAGAACTGTATGTATTATTGTGGCATGTACTTACCAAAATAAAAAGCAACCCTAGCTTTGCCATTAGTTAATATTTCAGTAGAAAATAAAATTAATAGGTAAAGGTATATGCAAATAAATCCTTCTCAAAAGCTGACTGCACAGGTTCATAGTACCCAATCTGTAATTCCTGTTGTTGATTTTTTTTACTTTTGTAAAATAAGGATATATTTATTGAGTGTATTATATCTCAGACTGAAACATTAACTGAAATACTTTATTCAGAAAATGACTTTTTCTAAAGTGAGCCTTGCTACAATGATTTTTTAAATCATGAACTTACCTGTGAATTTCTTTTTGAATTCAATGGTAGGAGAAAAGAGATATGGGATATCTAGTGCAACAGAGTTGGATAAGCTCATCGGACATATATTTGATATATGATAAAATTAACACCACAGTATTAAAAGAGAATCAGTTTGTGCGAGAACGCAACCTAATTTGTTTGTTAAATATATAGCTAGATAGCACATGTCCCAGTTGTTTGGATATGCAAGATTATAATTCATTTGCTATTCCTAATCCTATTTCAACTATGAACTCCTCAGTGAGGCTGAATGAGTTACTAGGATGCAAACACGAATCCACATCAGAAACTTGTTCAAAACAGGGATTCCTGGGTGGCTCAGTTGGTTGGACATCTAACTCTTGATTTCGACTCAGGTCATGATCTTAAGGTTCATGATTTCGAATTCTGCATCAGGCAGTTGCTGATGGCATACAGCCTGCTTGGGATTCTCTCTCTCCCTCTCAGTGTCCCTGTCCCAATCGTGCTCTCTAAAAAAGAAAAAAAAAGAAAGAAGAAAGAAAGAAAGAAAGAAAGAAAGAAAGAAAGAAAGAAAGGAAGGGAAGGAAAAGAAAAGAAAAGAAAAGAAAAGAAAAGAAAAGAAAAGAAAAGAAAAGAAGAAAAGAAAAGAAAAAAAAAAGAAAGAAAATTGTTCAAAACATGCTAATAACAATAAATGTGGTACCAATTACTTTGCATTCTTTGTTATCAGGCTCTGTACTATCTCATGTTTGTGTATTATCCCGTAGTTTCACACAACACAAGCATATAAACACTTGATAAAAATCACACAGCTAGTAATTGGTGGGCTAATATCCAACCAATGAAGTAACCAAAAAAGCAAACAAAACACGTAAAGCAAAACTCTAAAACCACAACATTAATCAACATTCTACACAGACTCTTTGCATGACTTAATCTCATTGAGCTTCAAGTATCTCATCAGACATAGAATTAATTACATCCATCTGGTAGGACACTCCTGCAGAATAATGAGATCGTTATTTTGAAATGGGTAGCATAGCTCTGGGCTCAGAGCATACTACATATTGAATAATGTTAACACACCTCTCCACACATTTCTCTGTACAGGTAAAACAAAGTGATAAACGTTGAGCAAATAAAATCTATAAGTAATATTTTAAGATGTCAAAACAGGTTTTAAAAAATTCAGAGGAAAGTGGTATAAGCTAGAAAAAAGAAATGGCAGTCAGAACACAATATATTAGAGAAGCGTCTGAGCAGATAGTAGTCAGAGTGATAGAAAGGACTAGTTTATTTGGCAGAAGAAAGAAAATGTGATTAAGTTCAAAAATCAGTTTCTGAATGACACCAAGAAGGAACACTACTGAGGTGCAGTGTATTGGTGAGGTGCAGCGTGGTGTGGTAGAAACTGATAAGGAAAATCCCAGCTGACTCAAAATTTTTCCCACAGAAATATTGACATTCCCAAGAATGATGACCAGGAATGGGCTGAAAAGAAAGCCAGTGGCAGCTAAGGAAAAAATAACTGAAAGTCACTGAAAGTGATCCTGGCTCATCAACTTTTTTTGTTTGTGTATTTATGTACTTTGAGACAGAGAGAAAGGGAGGGAGGTAGAGAGAGTGAGAGAATCCCAAGCAGGCTCTGGGCTATCAGCGCAAAGCTCCATGCGGGACTCGATCTCACACACGGTAAGGTCATGACTTGAGCCGGAATCAGGAATTGGATACTTAACCCACTGAGCCACCCAGATACTTAACTTCTTCTATGTACCTTTTATCATTGAAAACATACAAAAAGGCATGTGTGTGTATGTTTAAATATTTATATGCATGCAATATGATAATTAATGTTTAAATATGCATATAAATATTCATACATATGATATAGTAGATTAATGTATACTTAGCTAAATTAAATTATATCCAACATGGAATGGGAAAAAATGAATAGCCTGGTACAACAGTTTTAACAATCTGAAATTGGTTACTGGAGAGTTTGTATTTCTGAATTTTGTTCAAACATTGCGAGAAATACAATTAAAATTTAACACTTTTGATTACTAACAAAAATGATCTAATTTAAATGAAATAGTTTACAATCAATTTTACCATCTATTAATCCACTTCCATTTTATCCATTAAAAGATGAAAGCCACCGAATACATGGCCTCAGGGAATCTCACCCCGGTGACTGAGTTCATTCTCATGGGAGTCTCAGACCGCCCAGAGCTCCAGATTCCACTCTTCTTTGTTTTCCTGGTGATCTATGGGTTGACCGTGGCAGGGAACCTGGGCATCATCACCCTCACCAGTGTTGACTCTCAGCTTCAAACCCCCATGTACTTCTTCCTCAGGCACTTGGCTATCATCAATCTTGGTGATTCTACTGTCATTGCCCCGAAAATGCTGGTTAACTTCTTGGCTTCAAAGAAGACCATATCCTACTATGGATGTGCAGCCCAACTGGGTGGGTTCTTAGTCTTTATTGTGGCTGAGACTTTCATGCTAGCTGTAATGGCCTATGACCGCTACGTGGCTATTTGCTACCCCCTGCTCTACATGGTGATGGTATCTCCACAGATCTGTCTGCTGCTGGTATCCCTCACATACCTCTACAGTCTGACCACAGCACTGACCGTCACCTCCTGTGTGTTCTCTGTGTCATACTGCTCTTCTAACATAATCAACCATTTTTACTGTGATAATGTCCCCTTGTTGGCATTGTCCTGTTCCAATACCCATATTCCAGAAACAGCAGTGTTTACCTCTGCAGGGATCAATTTGCTTTTCTCTATGATTATTGTTCTAATATCCTACTTCAACATCATCTTTGCCATTTTGAGGATACGTTCCTCAGAGGGTCGACAAAAAGCCTTTTCCACCTGTGCCTCCCACATGATGGCTGTCACTGTGTTCTACGGGACCCTTCTCTTCATGTATTTGCAACCAAGGAGCAACCACTCATTGGATACTGATAAAATGGCCTCTGTCTTCTACACCCTGGTGATACCCATGCTGAATCCCCTCATTTACAGCCTAAGGAACAAAGATGTGAAGGATGCATTGAAGAGTTTCCTAAATAAGCCATGTCAGTCTTTCAAATTCATGTAAATAAGAATTACAATTGTCTCTATTTGAGGGTTTTCAATTTTCTCCTGAAAAGCTAATGTCTGCTAAGTGCCAAGGAAGTAATAGTTTAAAACTCCATAAATTTCTATGGGAAAATCGTAACCAATTTCTATTCCAACCTCAAATAACCAACTTTTCCTAATACAAATATGTATTAGTTACCAAAAAAAGTACACATATTTAAGTTGTAAACAGTGATTTCAATATAAACACATTTTATAGTGCAACATAAGTTGGCTACTGGGTTTTTATAATTTCTTTTCAAGAGAACTCAAAACTCTATGAGCTACAGACTCCATTATTTGGACTACTTCTCACTGCTTATGTGATCGCAGTAGTGAATAACCTGGGTTTGATCATCCCCACCAAGATAGACTCTAGGCTACAAACACCCATGTACTTCTTCCTCAGACACCTGGCTTTCACTGATCTTGGTTATTCAAGAGCTGTGGGACCCAAAGTGCTGGTAAATTTTGCTGTAGATCAACATACAATCTCCTTTAATGGGTGTGCCACCCAACTCACTTTTTTCAGTATTTTTATCATTAGTGAAATTTTCATTCTGTCGGCAATGGCCTGTGACCGCTATGTGGCCATTTGTAATCCTCTGCCCTACACAGCTGTTATGTCACAAAGATTATGTCAGGTCTCGGTGGCAATACCTTACCTTTATAGTGTCTCTTTGTCTTTGCTGACCATCATGAAAATGTTCCTTTCATCATTTGATGACTGTAATGTCATCAGGCATTTCCACTGTGACAGTCTCCCATTGATAGCTTTGTTCTGCTCAGGCACCCATGAAAGTAGATTGATAATTCTGATCTTTTCTGCTTTTAATCTGGTGTCATCTCTTCTCATAGTCCTTGTGTCTTACATTCTAATCTCTGTTGCCATCTTCAGGATGAACTCTGCAGAAGGCAGGCACAAGGCTTTCTCCACCTGTGGATCCCATCTGGCAGTGATTGCCTTATTCTGTGGCACTCTATTCTTTACATATGTGCAGCCGAAATCTACTCATTCCTTTGATACTGATAATATGGCCTCCTTATTTTACACATTGGTTATACCCATGCTGAATCTGATGATCTACAGCTTGAGGAACAAAAAGGTGAAAAATGCCCTACAAAGTACTTGGAGAAAGTGTGCAAACATAGGCGTACCTCAGAGATATTGCGGGTTTGGTTCCAGTCCACCACAATGAAGCAAATTTCACAGTAAACTAAATTAAATGAATTTTTGGTTTCCAATACATATAAAAGTTATGTTGACACTGTAGTCTGTTAAGTATTTTTAGCATTAGAGGTAATCATACAATGTGTATATTTTAATAAAAAACACTGCATTGCTTAAAAATGCTGTCATCTGAGCATTCAGAGTCATAATATTTAGCTCACAGAGGGTCTTGCCTCCATCTTGATGGTTGCTTAGTGGTCAGGGTGGTGGTTTCTGAAGGTTAGGGTGACTGTGGTATTTTCTGTTTTTTTTATTAAAAAAATGTTAAATGTTTATTTATTTTTGAAAGAGAGAGAGACAGAGCACAAGCATGGAGAGGCAGATTGAGAGGGAAAGAGGGAGACACAGAATCCAAAACAGTCTCCAGGCTCTGAGCTGTCAGCACAGAGCCTGATGCAGGGCTCGAACTCTGAACAGAAAGATCATGACCTGAGCTGAGGTTGGACGCCCAACCAACTAAGCTACCTAGGTGCCCAACTGTGGTAATTTCTTAAAATAAATCAATGATGAAGTTTGTTGCATTTATTAACTCTTCCTTTCATGAATAATTTCTCTATAGCATGTGATGCTGTTTGATAGAACTTACCCACAGTGGAACTTCTTTTCAAAATGGAGTCAATCTTCTTGAACCCTGTTGCTGCTCTATCACCCATGTATATGTAATATTCTAAATCCACTGTTGCCAGTTCAACAACCTCACAACATCTTCACCAGGAGTAGATTCCATGTGAAGAAATCACTTTCTTGGTTCATGCATAAGAAGCAATTCTTCATCCATTAAAGTTTTATCATGATATTTAAGCCATTCATTCACATCTTTAGGCTCCACTTCTGATTCTAGTTCTCTTGCTGTTTCTACCACATCTGAAATTACTTCTTCCACTGAAGAATTGAGCTTCCAATTTGTTTAAAACATACACAGACCCATACATACACACACATAACAAATATATCATGCTATGTATAATCAAGTGAAGCAGAATAAAAGAAGTATGCCTGTGTTTTATTTAAAATTCACAGTAAGATATGCTAACAATAAATGATATATTATCCAACGTATACTATAAATTAACATTCTGTAACCTGTACTATTGCTTGAAGGGATGGGCAGATTCCTGTTAAATTATGATTTGTGAACATGTGCATGCTTAACAAAGTATAAATAAAAGCACTGTTATTTTTAAGTTGCGTAATTGTGTACAATACGAATTCAAAAGAACTTCAAGGTGAAACATTAAAAATAACAACTAAATTTTGCAAGGTTGGTATATATAAGGTCTCCATATAAGAGATCAATTTTTTTGCTAGAAACTAGCAAAAGACTTGTAAAAATGAAATTTTATACTATTAATTACACCTGAAAAGAAAATCTGTATCCAAGGAAAAATCTATAAGCAATTTGTATCATTTGTTGTCAGAAACTACAAAGACATTACTGAGTTATTAAAGAAAACATAGATGTCGGAGTATGTCATGTCCTTTGGTTGGAAGAAGTAAATGCTGTGATGAGATCAGTTCTCCCTAAATTATCCTATAGATGTAACACAGTAACAATCCAATCCCAGTCGGTATTTAAATATTTAAGTTAATATCAAAATGTATATGGAAATGCAAAAGCTTTAATAACCATGGTAATACCCAAGAAGAAGAATTTAATGATGGGTATAAATTCCTTTAACAAAACTAGACTATTTTTTAATGTTTAATTTTTTTTTTTAAAGAAAGAGATAGTGAACCCATGTGCACGAGTTGGAGAGGGGCAGAGAGAGAGGATCCCAAGCAGGCTCCCTGCTGTTAGTGCAGAGGTGGGCACAGGGCTTCTTCTCACCAGCAGAACCATGAGATTATGACCTGAGCTGAAATAAGGAGTCAGCTGTTTAACAGACTGAGCCACCCAGGTGCCCCAAAACCACAACGTTTCTTGAACAAAAGGAAAATATCTCCATGAGTTGGAATAAGCAAAGAAAGCCAGGGAGGTGAACAATGAATGGACATAATATCAGGTGAAAGACACTAGGCTCTCCCAAAATCACACTGGCATATGCAAATATAAATGAGATTGAACTGTACTCATTTGGCACTTTATATAAGTGACCCATTTTGGTTTAGAATGTTTGATACAGTTGAGGAGTACTGCATGTAGGCAAGAATGCAAGGCTGATTTCACAGGTGAAAGCCCATTACTTAAATCCATAAATCAACATTCTTATAAGTTAAAACAAATAGGTTTCTGATAAAATTCAACAGCAACTTGTAATAAACTGACAAGCTGAGTAGAATAGAAGAAATCAGTGTTATAAATGATAGCTATAAAAATCTTACATACAGGGGAATAAATAGATTGAACACAGAGGTATTGAAGTTAGCGAAAATACTTCTATAGTATTATAATCATGGACACATATTATTGCATTTAAAAACATACAGAAAACTTGTAAAACGGAAACATTGAACACTTACCTTCTGAAATTGACCCTAAGACTAAGAGACCCGGACTCATCATGTATATTCAATATGTATTGGACATTGTAGCTGGTTCACCATAATAGGAAATAAAAAGTATAAAGATAGGAAACCATATACTGTCATTAAAAAAAATTTTTGGGTAAATGTTATGATTAACTACATAGAAAAAAATCTATAAATAATTTATTAAAAATAATAAGTGAATTTAGTAAATTTGCTGGATACAAAACAAATTTAGAAAAATCAACTTTATTTCTACATCCCACCCATAACAATTAGAAAATAAAATTGAAGGAGTGATAACGTTTATAAAACAAATAAAATAAATCCCTAATGTATTAAAATCTCATACAAATATATGAGTCGTCATTAATAATATGTATAAAAATTTAACAAGGCATAATCAATGAAAATTTACACCAAATATGTCCATGGAATAGAAGATTTACTATTGTAACAACATCCAATATCTTTAGATTGATCTATAGTTTCAATATAATTCCAAAATACCTTATTTTCCTCCTCCTTCTTTCCCTTCCTGATTTCTTCCTTCTTCTGTAGAATTCTGCAACGATACAATTTTTTAAACCATTTATTCTTTTACTTTAGCCTGCCATCCTCAGTTTATTCTGATGTTTTTAATTAGTAGTTTATTAGGGATATTTATATATATTTTTATTTCATTATACTTATGCTTGTGCATGTTATAGGCTAGTCTCATAGTATGTAGTTCTCTGTGGCCTTAATGTGAAGAAAAACTTAAAATATCATTCCAGAATCTATAAACCTGTATCTATATATACATCTATCTATCTATAAGCTTGTCTGCATCATTTACCTTGACAGTAGTCTGTTGAATAATATAGTAAGCATAAGACACATTTTTTTCTTTAAAAAAATTTATCCCTTTATCCAAAGGGAATTTTTATAAAATTTTATTATATAAAACCAATTCCAGTAACCTCACTTTCTCCCAGTTTGCTCAATCTCCTCATATTTTTCCTAGATTCCTACAATCAATATATGTCTGATGTGTTACAAACAACTTGGTATATGTCAGTCGTAATGAAAATGCACGTGGGGGGGAGGAAATGTTTTGGTTTTAGGTAAATTTTTATTACATATTGTATGTAAAGTAGAAACAACTTATCCAAAAGAACAGCACAGTGATGGTCCAATCTTAGTCATGGAGTTGGGATGTGACAGGTGAGGGGACTGGGGACAATTAGCTGGATAACATACTACTTGACTTGATAACAAACTATTCATCATCATAACCCTGAACAGAAGTTAAGCTGCACAAAAATAATTTATATGTGCATGTTTAGAGATAATCTGTTTCAGACAACATACTATCGCCTCTGAAAAAAAAAAACACGCGAAAACCCCCACTATGTATATGATATTTGAAAGCTATTTCCAGGTACCATAAACCCATTGAACCAATTCTCATTTCATTTGTCTTTCCCAGCAGTCTTGCAAAAAAAAATGATTTTGCTGTTATGGAAACAGGGAGTAAGATAATTTATATCATTTGCTCAAAGTATTCCTTTGCATAGACCACCATTTTAAGTATAGCAGAGACCCCATCTACTTATGTATATTTCTTGGGATAATTCTCTAAATAAAGTCAAATAATCTCTACTATGATTTGTTAAAGTTTCCTACTTACATACTTCTGTCATACGTCAGTCAAGTGTATTAATTGTTTCATCCTGTACCACATGTAGGCGTAACGGGTCTAACAGAACTATGCTTTACAACAGTGGTTTTAGATGTTTCCATGGATCATTGGCACTGAGGTTTTAAATTTTTTGTACATAACTAATATATTATATCATGTGAATGTAATTTGGTAAATGTAATTATGTAATCATCATTGTACAAACAACAAACAGAAAAATTTGATAACCACCTATACATCTATGGTTTTTACCATTTTTTAAAATGTTTGATGCCTTTATCTATCTATCTATCTATCTATCTTTCTATCCACTTAATCATCTATCTACCTATCATCTATCCATCTATCTATCTGTCTATGCAGTTTTTCAGCCTTGGCCCCATTGGCATTTTGAGTTGTTTAATTCTTTGTCAGGTAGGAGACAGCCCTAATATAGTAGGATTATTAGCAGCATCACTGGACACTGCCCATAATATGCCAGTAGCATTCCTCCTCAAGTTATGACAACCAAAACACTTCAAAACAGTGTCAACTGTTCTTTGGAAGACAAATATCCCAGTGTAATACTGCTGAAACACTGATCTATCTCTATCTCTGGCCCAATCTTCCATTCTTCCTTACTTTCTTCCTCTCTCTCTCTCTCTCTCTCTCTCTCTCTGTCTCTGTGTCTTTATAACAATATAAATTATTATATATGTTTTGTTGTGGGTTGGGGGTTTATTTTAAAATATCCTGAATTTGAAATTTGGATTTATCTTATTTATATTAGTTTTTCTATGCTACAACACTAACACACGGATGATATAACAAGGAAGCTGTTTATTATGCAGATTATTCGGAGTAGGTTTTCCGATAAACCTAGATTAAAAAAACATTGGGGTGCCTGGGTGGCTCAGTCAGTTAAGCGTCTGACTCTCGATTTTGGCTCAGGTCACGATCTCCCCATCTGCGAGTTCGAGCCCCAGGTCGGGCTCTGTGCTGACAGCTCAGAGCCTGGAGCCTGCTTAGGATTCTGTGTCTCCCTCTCTCTCTGCATCTCCCCCACTCAAATTTTGTTTCTCTCTGTCTCTCAAAATTAATAAGTAATAAAAACATTTAAAAAAACACAAACAGTGCTAAACAAAGTCATTCTCATGGGAATCACAAACCATCCTGAGCCGCAGCCTCCATTGTTTGGGCTCTTCCTCATCTACCCAGTGTCAGTGATGGGCAATCAGGTATGATCATCCTCACAAAGATGGACTCTAGGCTGTAAACACTCATGTACTTCTTCCTCAAACACTTGGCTCTCATTGATCTGAGTTATTCAACAATTTTAGGACCAAAAGTGTTAATAAGTTTTATCACGGAAGCAAACACAATCTCTGATTATTTGGGCACCACACCGGTAGCTTTCTACATTATCCTCATTGTTAGTGAAATTTTCATTCTATTGGCTACACCCTATGGTAGCCACATGGCCATGTGGCCATCTGTAACCCTCTGCCCTATCCTGTCCTCATGTCACAAAGGGTGTGTCAGGTCCTGGTGGCCATCCCCTATCTCTACAGCACATTTGTTTCTCTTCTATTTACTATAAACATTTTTAGTTTATCCTTTTGCGACTATAGTATCATCAATCATTTCTACTGTGACAGTCCTTTCTTGTTATCTTTCCTCGCTCAAATAGGCATGATTGAGTTGATGATTTTGATTTTGTCAGTTCTTATTTATTTTTATTTTTTTAAATGTCTACTTAATTATTTTCAGAGAAAGAGCAAGCAAGGGAGGGGCGGAGAGAGGGAGAGAGAGAATCCCAAGCAGGCTCTGTGTGAACAACCTGATGCAGGGCTTGATCCCATGAACTGTGAGATCATGACGGCGAGATACCTTGGACCGTGAAATCAAGAGTTGATGCCTAAGCGGCTGAGCCACCCCGGCACCTTGATTTTCTCCATTTTTAATTTGATTTTAGTCCTTTTGATAGTTCTCGCATCTTACCTGTTGAGTCTGCTACACATGGTCAGGACGGACTCAGCTGAGGGCAGGCACAAGACTTTTTGCACCAGTGGGTCCCACCTGACAGTGGGCACGGAGTCTTATGGGACTTTAATATTTATGTATGTGGAACCTAAGCCCAGTCATTCCTTTGACACTGATAAAGTGGCGCATATATTTTACACCTTCGTCATCCCCATGCTGAATCCCTTGATCTATAGCTTGAGGAACAAAGATGTAAACTATGCAGGACAAAGGATGTGGAAAAAAACTATGCATACCTTCCCTTAATTTATTGCACTGTGTGGTTCCTATGAATAAGATTATAAACATTAAACATTGTTATGTGTTCCTTCAGAGGGAAAAGCAAGGATAAATGAGTCAACGTATATTTAGAGATTGACCTCTATGTATAAGTCATACTTCTAAGTGCACTTGCAGAAAAAGACATTCAGTATACAATATAAATTAAATACCTTCAAAATTCTAGTGTTTTGTTAATAAGTACATAAGTATATAGTTAACCAATAACAAGCTACGTATGAATGACAACGTGCAGATAAGATTTACCTGTGGCAAAGCAGATAATGTGATATGATCAGGGCCAAGATTAATAGAAAAATGAAGGGGTATCAAAGAAGATTCAATTTTATAAGAAAAGGCATTTTTGTGATAAAAGTAAATAAAATGACTGTGACTATGTAAAGTCAACTGTATTCCTATTTAATATTTATTATGAACAGCAAATATGTTTTAATTTAGGAAAACACATAGTTACATTGTTAATATTTTCAGAGCATTTTAAAATTACTCCCCAGAATTAATTAATTTTATTCAAGTTAGGTAATTTGCAAACACAGCTAATGTGACTGCACCAAATTTAAAATGGTATAAAAGATGTCATAAAGAAATTGGAAAGGTATTATTTTATTTCATGTAATAGACAAAATTTATTATCAATAATACATACAAATTAAATTACACGTGTATGTACCAATCACAATGAGGGAAACATCTTGAATTCACTTCCGTAAATTGTAAAACCACATAGCTGGCGATACTATGTATACTTTATGTATTCAAAACTATAACAGAAAATACATTCTTTATTTTGCAAAAGACAATATAGATGAATCTTGAAGACATTATACTAAGTGAAATAAGCTAGTCACAGTACTGCATGAGGCCATCTATGTGAAGTATAGAAATAATTAAATACATAGAATCAGAGAGTGGAATGGTGGCCGTCAGGGACTGGAGGAAGGGAGAAATAGTTGATAAGCAACAGGTATCAAGTTTCAGTTATGCAAGATGATTAAATTCTAGAGATTTGTTATAAAACATTGCGCCTATGATCACCATGACTGTGTTGTGCACTTAAATATTGGTCAAGAGTGTAGAGCTCCTATGAAGTTTTAAGTTTTCTGATCACAATAAAATATAAATAAAAAGATTTGGAAAAAAGAGAAAAAGGTTGTGTATAGTTACTAACTTTGTCTGTAGATGGGGCGGAGGGAATGTGAATGGGGATAATGGATTAGTGCATATTCAGCTTATATGTAATTAAAGCATTACCTTAAAATAATGAATCATAGAAACGCATGCGTGGCTCAGGGTTAAGCGTCTCTGACTTTTGATTTTGGCTCAGGTCACGATTTCCTGGTTTGTGGGATTAAGCCCGGTGCCAGGCTCTGCGCTGACTGTAGGAGTCTGCCTGGGATTCTCTCTCTCCCTCTTTCTCTGCCCCTCTCCTGCTTATGCTCTCTCTCTCAAAATAAATAAACTTAATAAAATAAATAATGAATTCTGTATGAGAGAACTATTCTTTAAGGTGAGGGATAGAAGTATGGTGTCTGTACTATAATTTCCTGAACATATAGGTATGTGTATGCATATGTAGATGTGTGCAATGTTTCTTATAAATATGTTGAAAGGTGAAATTTTGTGATTCACAATGGTCCTGTCTTATCCTAGAACTTTATTTGCTTGACCAAAGTAAGTTTATATATGGTACTCACAACTTAGGAAAGGGACAACACCTCCTATGCAACAAACATTTTAAATAAGAGATCAAAGTGTAAAACAAAGCATCAATAACAATGAAAAATGCAAAAGTAACTATTTTTTTTAATTTTACAACGTTGTGGGAATGCTAATTAGATGGGGGGGGTGTTGGCAGAGCTGATGAGGGAGTGAAAGTACGGTTAACTGAGCGGGGTACCGACTCTCTGTGGTCACATGACAGACAATCGGCAAATGTCATCGGAGAGGAAGCAACAACACAACCCTCTTGTGGGTACTTGGACTCTGGAAAGAACCTCAAGGGTTTAAATTCATTGTCATGAGTAACTTGAGATTTGTAAAAATCTTTATTTCCTCTTTATGGTCTGCAAGTTGTCTGTTACTTCAGTGGTTATGGAGCCTAGAATGGGCCAAGATGAAGAAGAAACAGTGTATCCTGACAGAAGTAGTGAATATTTTAGAGAATGATATGCAAGTTGTCACTGTTTCTTCACCAAAGTGAAAATCATATTAAAGATAGAGTATAAGCACTTAAAAAGCCTTCCTATTTTATTTCAGAATTCTAAGATGGTTATTATATTCACTCATTCACTTTTTATCATTTATCAGTCAGTAGTCAGTAAAAATCTTTTGAACACCTACTCTTTCCTGGGCACTATTTTAGAAGCTATTAATACAAAGGCATTTAGATGTACTATTTTCATTTATAAAGCATACAGACTAGAAAGCCCCAAACAGGAAAGTAAAAATGTTATCAATATTTACTTGTAACATTTTAAATGCTTGATAAGAGATCACAAGGTTTTCTGAAAAATGCAATTTCCATCGAATAATTTTAATAAAACACCGGCAACAGGATCAGGTATATGATGGGTGCTTTCTGAATTTGAATAGAACAATTCATACTTAGTCTTCTTAGAGTGATGCGCATTTCAAACGCATGCTGTATATCATCTGATTTTTATGGCAAATATATCAGGCTTGTTCCTCACCCCCGAATGGAAGCTTTGCATTCAGTTTTGTCCCCAGTGTTCAGAGTAAAATGGAGCATTGGGGCCAGAATCCTGGGCTTTCCAACTGTTGGATTTGCTTCACCCCAGGACCAGCAGCCACACCGCCCAACCAATACAAGGGACGAATCAAAACACACACACAAAGGGTGAACTCAATGCACGTGATGGTTACTCAGTATGATCGCCCGCCTGTGTCCCTAGGTTAACCCCACATCTTCACTCTGGGGTGCAGTTGTTGTGTGGAGACTTGAGTAATTGGTCTTCCCGTCCCCGGGGAATCAGAACTTTACCTGGGAATTCCTGGGTGCACATGTGGGAACTGGAGCCATAAACCAGCTTAGTTCGGTGTGTGGGTCTACAGGGACTTCAGACACTTGTAACACTCTTCAAAAGACCTCCTGCGGAACCTTAGAAGTGGGTCTCAGCAGACCTCTGTGCACAGGTAGGTTCAACCCAATGATTTACGAACCGCTCATTCTGGGTGTGACGACCGAAGTACTCGGGGAGGTTTACCAATTCAAATCAGACTCAGGACTGAAATATCTGCTCTGTTCTCTTCTTCTGAGGACTCAAATCTCTGCCCCCTGATGGCCAGGTGGAAGGGACAGGGAGACGACTCAAACAAAGGTGTCCAGGCCCCCCACTGATAAATTCAAAAGTGTGAGCACTTCTACAGAATAACCAATAGACATTGCAAGGAGTCCATTTCAACTTAGGATGAGGAGGAATTCTTTCTGCCTCAGAGCCGGCAGAAGAGATGTTTTAGAAGGCATTTACGCCAGATAGGGAGCTTCCTAAGTGTATTTAAAAGATAAGATTTCTTCTCCAAGAAAGACCTACTAGATTGCCTAACATAAAACAAAACAAAAACAAACAAACAAAAAACCTAGTTTTTCCTCTCCCTGTTTTCCACATTGCCCAGGGTGATAGACCATATGATGGAAAGACGTGGACCCAACAGTCTGTACGTTGCTGGTGGACACTGAGAATTCAGCAGAAGATGCACTTTGCCCTTAACACAGCCCATGTATAAGTCACTTTCAGACAAATTGGGGAAGAATGGACTGTGCTCTTGAAATCATTTCAGAAGCTATTTAGAAACTAATATGCAATGTTATTTCTCAGCCACATTGTACCATCGAATGATTAACATTAAGTATATTTTCAAAGGGTTTTTTTTTGTTTGTTTTTTTACTGAGAATTCAATATTTTGGTAGAGCTATAAAATATTTCTTTTCAGAAACACACTTGAGAAACACGGCATGTACAAGTCAAAATATCTTTTATTTTGAGATATACTTACCGAAATAAAAAAACAACTTGCCATTAGTAATACTTCATTAAAAATGAATTCAAAAGAGCTAAGAGTATATGCAAATATGTTATTTTCAAAAGATAATCGCATGAATTCATTGTAACCAGTCCACAATTACTGTTGTTGGTGCCTTTTTTTGTTGTTGTTAAATTAAGGATACAATTATTGAATATATGATAACCCAGAGTGAAACATGCACTGAGTTGTTTTTGTTCAGGAAACGCTTTGCCTAAAGTGAGTGTTGCCACAGTGATTTTCATCAGAAACTTACCTGTGTATTTCTTTTCAGATGCAGTGGTAGGACAAGAGACATGGGATGTTTAGTGCAACACAGTTGTATAAGCTCATCAAACATATATTTGATTTGTGGAATGAAGTATCTTTTTTTTGTTAAAGATCTTATTTTTATGTAATCTCTATACCCACCATGAGGTAGAATTCACAACCCTGACATCAAGGGTCTCATGCTCTACTGACTGAGCAAGGCTGGTGTCCCTAAAGTATCTTTGACTAAACAAACACACACCACACTTTTAATAGAGAAGCAAGTTGTGAGAGAACACAAGTAGTGAAACAACATAACTGATTTGTTTGTTAAATGTGTAGCTAGATATCACGTGCCCCAGTTGCTTGGATATGCAAAATTATAATCCACTTGCTATTCCTATTTCTTTTAAGTTTATTTTTATTTATTTGGAGAGAGAAATGGAGAGTCAGCGGGGGAGGGGCAGAGAGCGAGGGAGACAGAATCCCAAGCAGTCTCCCTGCTGTCAGCACCAAGCCCAAGCGGGTCTCGAACTCACTAAACATGAGATCTTGACCTGAGCCAAAACCAAGAGTTGGACGCTTAACCGACTGAGCCACTGAGGCATCCGTTGCTATTCCTATTTTAACTAAAAAACTCCTCAGTGAGGTAGAATGGATTACAGGGACACAAGCAGGAAATCACATTAGAAAATCATTCAAAATATGCTAATAACAATAACTGCTGGTACTATTTTTTTTTTGCCTTCATTGTTATCAGGCTCTGTACTAACTTGCATATGTGTATTACCTCATGACATTCACACAACGCAGGTATGAATACTTGGCAAAAACCACACAGCTAGAAATTGGTGGACTAACATCCAACCAATCAACCAAACCAACATGTAAAACAAAACCACAAAACCAAAGCATTAATCAGTACTCAACACAGTCTCTTTGCGTGACTTAAGCTCATTGAGCCTCAACCGTCTCATCAGACATGGAAATAATTTCATCCACCTCCTAGGACAGTCCTGCCGAATAACGAGAGCATTATTTTGAAATGGCTAGCATAGCTCTGGGCCCATAGTACACTACATACTGAATAATGTTAGCATGCTTCTCCAATCATTTCTCTGTACAAGTAAAACAAAGTTATCAAACTTGAGCAAACCAAGCCTACAAATGATACTTTTTCCAAACATCAAAACAGGCTTTGAACGATGTGAAGGAAAGAGGCATGAGCTAGAAAACAAGAAAGGGCTTCCAGAAGGCAATAATACAGAAGTGTCATCGCAGGTAGAGGTCGGGGTGATACAAAGGACTAGTTTATTTGGCAGAAGAAAGGAAATGTGATTAAATTTAAAAAATTCGCTTTCTGAATGGCACGAAGAAAGAACACTACTGAGGTGTAGTCTGTTGGTGGACAGCTGAAGCAGTGTGGTTAGATAGAAACTGATAAGGAAAAACCAACACAGTCAAAATATTTCCTGCAGAAATATTGAAATCCCAAAGATGATGACACATTACGAGCTGAAGAGAAAGCCAGTGGCAGGTAAGGAAAAAATAACTGCGAATCACTCTGGGTCGTCAACTTCTTATAGGTAGTTATCTTTTATCGTTGGAAACATACACGTATACAGAGGCATATGCATGTATATGTAAATATATATTTATGCAATGTTATAATTAATATTTTTAAATATGCCTATGAATATTAAGACATGTAATACAGTAGATTAATGTATATTCATCTAATATAAATTATATACAACACAGAACTGAAAAATTAATAGCTTGGTACAACAGTTCTAACAACTTGAAATTGGTCTTTAGAGAGTTTAAATATCTGAATTTTGTTAAAACATTAGGAGAAATAAAATTAAACTCTGACATCTTTCACTGTAAACAAAAAAGAAATTCAACTTAAATGAAACAGTTTACAATCTAGCATCTACCAGAAAACCTGATTTTACCATCTACTAATCTCCTTCCATTTTCTCCTTTAGAAGATGAAAGCCACTGAATACATGGCCCCAGAGAATCTCACCTTGGTGACTGAGTTCATTCTCATGGGAGTCTCAGACCGCCCAGAGCTCCAGATTCCACTCTTCTTTGTTTTCCTGGTGATCTATGGGTTGACCGTGGCAGGGAACCTGGGCATCATCACCCTCACCAGTGTTGACTCTCAGCTTCAAACCCCCATGTACTTCTTCCTCAGGCACTTGGCTATCATCAATCTTGGTGATTCTACTGTCATTGCCCCGAAAATGCTGGTTAACTTCTTGGCTTCAAAGAAGACCATATCCTACTATGGATGTGCAGCCCAACTGGGTGGGTTCTTAGTCTTTATTGTGGCTGAGATTTTCATGCTAGCTGTAATGGCCTATGACCGCTACGTGGCTATTTGCAATCCCCTGCTCTACATGGTTGTGGTATCTCCACAGATCTGTCTGCTGCTGGTATCCCTCACATACCTCTACAGTCTGACCACAGCACTGACCGTCACCTCCTGTGTGTTCTCTGTGTCATACTGCTCTTCTAACATAATCAACCATTTTTACTGTGATAATGTCCCCTTGTTGGCATTGTCCTGTTCCAATACCCATATTCCAGAAACAGTAGTGTTTACCTCTGCAGGGATCAATTTGCTTTTCTCTATGATTATTGTTCTAATATCCTACTTCAACATCATCTTTGCCATTTTGAGGATACGTTCCTCAGAGGGTCGACAAAAAGCCTTTTCCACCTGTGCCTCCCACATGATGGCTGTCACTGTGTTCTACGGGACCCTTCTCTTCATGTATTTGCAACCAAGGAGCAACCACTCATTGGATACTGATAAAATGGCCTCTGTCTTCTACACCCTGGTGATACCCATGCTGAATCCCCTCATTTACAGCCTAAGGAACAAGGATGTGAAGGATGCATTGAAGAGTTTCCTAAATAAGCCATGTCAGTCTTTCAAATTCATGTAAATTTAAAATTACAGATGTCTTCTTGTAAGGGTTTTTATTTGCTCCTGAAAAGCTAATCTCTGCTAAGTGCAGAGGCAATAAATAGTTAAAAATCCCATGGCTTTCCATGGGACTATCTTAAGCTTTTCTATTCCCAACCTCAAATACTGAGCTTTCCCTAATACAAAGATGTGTTAGTTACCACAAAAAAGTACACGTATTTAAGTAGTAAACAGTGATTTCAATATAAACACATTTTACAGTGTAACATAAGTTGGCTACTGGGTTTTTGTAATTTCTAATCAAAGAAGAGAAATTCTGGGAGCTGGAGAAGATGTGTGAGAACCATTTCTTAGAATATGGTAAAGAGTCGGGTCCTCTTCATTGCTATATGTATGCTTTGTTGAACAATTAAAGTTTTATTTTTACTTTTTTGCAGTATTTTGTCTTGCCACTTCTGAAAATTTTTGAATCCATTTGTATCTTGCACTTATGTAAATTTATATCACAGGAAAAAAACCTTTAGGATAAAATAAAAACTAAACAAAAAAATGCTTAGATATACATGGAAATAGGACATGTGGCAAAGCAAAAGAAAATGTATGAAAGGCGATTCCATTTTTTTATCCCTCTCATTTGGTGCATGTACATGAAACAAAATGTTGGTATTTATCTTGGTATGATATAAAATTAATAAAATTAAGGTTCTGCATATCATATTCTCTTAGCAAAAACTTGTGTAGAATTACTCATCAGTGTTACAAAATCATAACAACAGATAGCATTTCTTTGAGGATTATTGTTTAGTGTTTGGGGATAAAATGTTAGTACACCACCAAAAAAAAAAAAAAAGAAAAAAAGAAAAAGTCACTGTCATTTTTTTTTTTTTTTTTAATTTTTAAGGTTTATTTATTTTTGAGAGAGAGAGACAGAAAGACAGAGTGCGAGCTGGGGAGGGGCAGAAAGAGAGAGGGGGGAAACACAAAATCTGAAGCAGCATCCAGGCTCTGAGCTGTCAGCACAGAGCCCCATGAGGGGCTCAAACTCACAAACCATGAGATCATGACCTGAGCTGAAGTCGGACACTTAACCAACTGAGCCATCCAGACCCTCCCAAAAAATCATTGGCCTTAAGTGACACCAAGCCTCAAGGGCACCATGGCCAATAAAGAAAAATAATAATAATAATAAAAATAAATAAATAAATAAATAAATAAATACACATTAATAGTCATTCTGTGCCCTATCTCTGCCTTTGCATGCAAAATCTGCTAACAATGTCCTGAGGAAGCAGGGGCGTGGGTTGTGAGGTAAGGCAATGCCTGGAAATAAAGTAGATTGATGACATTTTCCAAGAAGTCAGAAATAAGCCAAAAACAGGAACTGTGACACTCAGTTTCATAGGCTAATTCCTTACTTTTACTTTAAGTAAGAATAGCTAGCTGAAAACAGAAAAGTCACACCGGTTGGTAGATATTCCTAGATATCTAGGATATTCCTAGATATTCCTAGATATCTAGATACCTAGATATTCCTAGATATTCCTAGTCTTTACAAAATTGGCAAGAGCTTGATGGCATTAGGCTTTCAGACTTTAGGCTTTCTTCTTTATAAATATATAAAACTATATAATATACAGAATTGATTTTGTGTTTTTCTGTGCATGTGTGTATAGGCGTGTGTGTTTTCCTATGGCCGGATTTGCTGCACCAAGCTACGTACGTACAATGGAGCAGTACCTTTCCCAGCAGAAAGCCATTCTCTTTGAGTCTAGTTAAGTGAACAGAATTGGAACAGAAGGGCTAACCTCAGACTTGCACTTCTACCAATCCTATGCATTTTATTGAGAAATCAAAGTCAAGAATGAAAACTGTAGCGTTTTCTACCCTTTGACTTGGCTTACATACATTTATTTTCTAAAAATAATTGTGCTGTCAGTGGTATTAGTTTCCCAGCGCTACGGTGACAAATCACCACTGACTCCCTGGCTTGAAACAACACATTCACGCACACACAGGCACTCACATATCACTTGGACGCATTTATCAGGAATGGTGAGCCAACATAATCAACCAACCAGGCAGGCACATCGGCCCAGCACCGGTTTTTCATGGAGTAAGATCGGGAAAATAATTTATGTCAGCTTTGATCTCTAGTCGATCAAGGCTCACTCTGTGAGGTGTTAAGTCACCTGTGTTTCCAGCCTCTCCCTACCTAACTGCTCTGGAGTCTCCATGGCCCCTGTGTCCAGAGACAATAAAATCCCCCTAGCGGTGAGGGGGGAGAGAAGATGCAAGACAGTCATAAGACAAGGTCTGACCACCTGTAAACTTAGGACAGACTTCAAATGACACCACAGGGCTCCGCATTCTGCAGCTGCCGCAGAGGTAGTCGACTGACCTGCCGCCATAGGTAGGGATGCTCTAGGCAGAGAGCATCTCAAGTGCGTAAATCTTGGGTGGCCCACCCTGAATCTTCTCGAGACCATGAAAATAAGAAAAACCATCAAACTCTCCCAAATTCAGCAGAGCAAGTGCCACTTCAGAGATTCAAACCCAAAAACTTCCTGAAGGACGATTTTCACAGCAGTTCATTTTCTTTTGAAGTACGCGGATCACACACTTTGATGTTTTACTTATGTCCCGAGACATATGTCTAGTGATAAATATTTTCTACTGTATCAAAAATCTAAGATGATTCTGATTTTTTTTTTAATTCAAAAGTTAAATTGAGGAATTCTAAGTCTTCTCGTGGGGAATTCTTGTCACTTACATCCTAGATAATTTTGGTTCGAGCTGCTAATACCATCTCCCCAGAAGTGCATAAACCTTCATCAAATGTCTACATAAACGTACTTTTGTAAACAACATCCATTATCCAGGTTGGAGAAATTCTGTTGACAAAACATCTTGGAACACAAACTCTTATCTTGTCTCACAAAATGTACATGATTTGGGGTTACCTAAAATGTAAATATTATCAAAAACCTACTTCTTAAAAACATGGAGCCACATAACCAATGTGAGCTATAGTTGACAGAAAAGGTAAGTAATGATTTTAGAAAACACTAAAATTAATATTTTAAAGAACTGAAAGATTACTGAATGATAATGATTAGTTTTTATTTTTTATATTTTTTTAATGCTTGTTTATTTTTGTGAGAGAGAGAGAGACAGAGTGTGAGCAGGGGGAGGGGCAGAGAGAGAGAAACACAGAATCTGAAGCAGGATCCAGGCTCTGAGCTGTCAGCACAGAGCCCAACGTGGGGCTCAAACTCACAAACCACAAGGTCATGACCTGAGCCAAAGCTGGACGCTTAACCAACTGAGCTACCACCTAGGTGCCCCGAATGATAATTATTATTAATGTCAACATCGTTAATTTAAGACATGGACTCAGAAGATTAATATCAATTTAAAACCCTTATGAAATCTATAAGTGAAAACTTCCATATTGGGAGAATTTCCAAGCACTTTTTTTTTTTTTTTTACTTATATGGATGCTTAAAATATTGCCTTTAGATCAATGAATAGTCAATATGAATGCAAACACTTCCTTAATAGCTGCGGCATCTTCTCTTATATTGTAATCACTTTTCTCTTTGTTGGCTTCCTCTCTCACAGTTTCCAG
Organism: Lynx canadensis; assembly: GCF_007474595.2. Lineage (NCBI taxonomy): Eukaryota > Metazoa > Chordata > Mammalia > Carnivora > Felidae > Lynx > Lynx canadensis. Next base: position 101,656,953 of record NC_044312.2, read on the forward strand.
GATTTTATCCTCATTTCATGCTCCACCAGAAGGAACTACAATCTCTGAGACAGAAAGGGCTGTGGGAAGCATTCAGGACAAGTGCAGTGAGGACAAGTGCACAGTGGTGGAGATATTGGCTGCAGACAGGGAGATGCTCTGTTACCACAGGTGAGTCAGGCTACAACTCGGCCACTTCTCCACTCCTAACTGCCAGGAGGCTGAGATCCCGCCAGCTGGGTGCCCAGGAGGAAAAGCAAGATTTGGAGGTCATCCCCCAACCTCTGCCTCAAGATATGTGTCAGGGTTTTGTCACCCCAATAACTACATTATCGGCATTATCACTGTTGTAGACATTCAAATAGTAAGATTAAATTAAAATTAACTTGTCTCTCTCGTGGTGATCATTTCTGAATTTCTTTGTTGGTATGGATTATATTTAGTGCACTTTTCTGTCTCAAATCTAGACTACTATCTGGATTTCTTTAAAAAAATAAGGTGTTAAATCAAGGAAAAATAGGTTTAGTTCTGGAAAGTTAAATCTGTTTTAATTGTTTGTTGCAATCTTCATCATTCATACTTCATACACGTGGCCCGTATTGATAAGATGGAGGTCCACAGTCTGAAGTGCAATGTATGATGGCAGAATGTATACAGTAAAAGAAATCTTGAAAAAGATCCATCCTGGTTTAAATAAATTAAACGTGTTCATGTACTCCCCAAAACAGGGCCCAGGAAGATAGTTCAGAATCGTTCATTCTTGGGTCAATGGGGACCACACACACAGCGTTGTTGATTATGGTAATCCATGTAGAAGTCAGAGGTTGGTAACTAACTAAATGACTGTCACTATGGGAGCAAACTTCTGGTAAATGAGGGTAGAGACAGATTATAGCAATTTTATTCAACAGAAGCCAGCAAAACATCGGTGTGTATGTAGAAAATGAATGCAATTCAAAAACACACAGTTGAATGAGAACCTTGAAGTATCAAAAGAAGTTTTATAACATTTTTGTACACTTTAAAACGTATGCTATCTTCATTTTATAGAGTTGCATTTCTTTTCCAGAACATACATCAACTTTTGCAGAGGGGGTACCTGTGTAGGAAAGGAAACTGACAGAAGGGATGTGGAATTAGGGTATCATTTATTCAATTTAGTCCCTTAGATTAAAAAAATATATACAATAACTTTACCACATATTCATAATTTTTATTCCTTCTGAACTTTTAACACACTTTGGTCATGTGTAAATAGTTTTGCCTTTATCTTCAGGTATTAAACATGGAAGAAGTCTTTGTGGAAAATGCTGAAAGTTTATGTAATCTGTAGATGATTAAAACGTGTATCTAAAAAATAATCTACTTAAATCCAGATATTTGAGCGAACGCAATGAAAATAGCAACTAAAGTAGGCGACTTCTCTATATAAAGAAACGCCCATTTCTTCAAGAGGGAAATCAAAGTAACTCTGGATAATTAGCAAAGACAGTGGCACCATTTCTCATTTTCAGATGCTTTGGGAATAACCAAGAATGACATTCAAGCTCCCAGGGGATGTCTCAAAGGGAGGGGACACTCATAAATTCTTTTAACAGCAGTTAGATTAGTAATCACATGGGGGAGCAAGAAGTCAGTCCTCATTTAAGAGGAATAGGAGGCACTGATTATAATGATTATGTGATTAGCTGCAGTGATGATTTTTGATGACCGTCTCCGATAAAAATTACCAATAAGAGTCACCAATGCCAAACTCAGTACATTATATGGTGTGTACTCATAATCTTTTTTCATAACTAGGTTCTCCAGAGTAATAGTGTATTTTTACCACTATTATTATTTTCTTTGAACGTGGTAAGGAACCTCATTTATATGTGTCATTATTTCTACATTTATTTTGAGACTATAGATGATAAACATCATGAAGGGGGTGTCAGCATTTTTGCAAGCTCAGTTAGAACTCCCCTCCCTCCTACCTTCCCTCTCTCTTTCCCTCCCCCCTTTACATGGGAGAGCGATGCTCTCAATTTGACCAACCCATTTATTTCAATTGGGGCTATTGGAAAATGTTATAGAATATTGAGTTGAGATGGGGCGCTTACATTTGCATAAGAGGACATCCTGGGACTTCATGCCCGTCCCCCTGGTGCTGGTACAGCTCTGGAGTTTCTGCTTCCATCTGATAAGAGTCAGGTGTAATGCTCAATTTCCTTGTTTCTTTCCAGGCAGTGCTTGGGTAGGGCTGGTGGGAAGGCGGGTCACCTAAATATTCAGGTGATGGGATGAGGAGGTTTGCCAAACTGTACGAACTGCTACGAAATAGTCCTGTCTCTGGGTCCAATTTTTGCAGCTTAAGGCTTTAGACTTTGTCATCTGTTTGGTTGCTGCTAATGAGTGATTGTTATTGTTTTGCTGTAAATATTTTGTTAATTTGCATAGATCTTTTAATAGAGCAGATTTTGCAAAGAAATTTTATCTGCCAAATTAAACATGAATTTCTATTCTATATTTTTGAAATTTCTTTTTAAGGACAAGCAGAGGTTCTAGTTTTTAAGGTCAGAAAATTTTAACATTTTCTTACCACGTTAAGTCCTTGACCAGTCTAGGGTTGATTCTTATAGGATGAACTAAACATCCAGTTTCATCATCTTCTATAAAGATAATCATTTTCCCCAGATCTACGGAGTGGATCATTTATGCATGCTTGTCCTAACATCCTACTGCTATCACACACTTTAGTTCTATGCATTGGGTCTTTTTCTGAGATCCCTATTCTATCCCATTGTTGTAAGCCATATTGTCTCCGTAACCCTGTTTTATAAGTTTTATTATCTGGTAGCACATGTCTTTTCAAAATGTCTTATTCTTTATACTTTGCATTCTTAAAATATATTTTAAATCCGTGTCAAATGGTACAAATTCCCTTACAGAGATTTTGATTGTAAAGGCATTGTTCAAATAAGATTAATTTGTACAGAATTGACATTTTTATAACGCTAAGTTGCCCAATCCAGGAATATAGTGTTTATCCGATTTATGTATGATTTCTATACTGTTTCCCAAAGAAGTTTTAACTTTTCACCTTTTAAGGTAGGTTCAGTCTAGTTTTTATAAGATATTCCATCATCATGGAATTTCCCTTTTCTTCTTAATTTTTCTTTGCCTTTGTCCATTCTAAATGGTATTAATTCTTCATTTCTTCAAATGCTCAATTTGTTTCTAATTCACTCTGATAATGTGATGAATTCTAATTACAGCTTCCAAAATTAAACCATCCAGCCAAACATGGGATCAGTGCAGTTTGGACAACTGTCCTGTAATTCTTACACATTTTTTAAATATATATCAATGACATGTATGTATGTATATATATATATATATATATATATATATATATGAAATTATAATCCTGAATATAATTTTAAATGCTTATTTGTTTATTTAGTTAGTTATTTTGAGAGAGAGAGAGAGAGAGAGAGAGAGAGACCATGAACAGACAGAGGCAGAGAGAGAGAGGAGAGAGAGAATCCCAGGCAGCCTGCACGCTGTCATCACCACAGGGCTCGGGACTTGATCCCACAAACCTTGAGATCATGACTTGAGCTGAGATCAAGAGTCATAAGCTAAACTGATTGAGCCATTCAGGCATCCCATAAGCTTGAATATATTGTGGGTTCCTTTTATTATTATAACTTTATTATTTTTTAATTAAAATTTTTTATATCTTTCTTTTTTAAAATCACAATTTTGTGGGGCTCCTGGGTGGCTCAGTCGGCTAAGCGTTTGACTCCTGGGTTCGTCTCAGGTCGTGATCTCACGGTTTGTGGGTTCAAGCCCCTCAATAGGCTCTGCACTGATGTAGCACAGCTTTCTTGGGATTCTCTCTCTTTCGCTCTCTCTCTGCCCCTCCCCTACTTGTGCTCTTTATTCACTCTCTCAAAATAAATGGATGAACTTAAAAAAAAATATAACAAAACATAATTTTGTGTCCTAGGATGAATTGCAATGGGGTTCTCATTTTTGCACTTTGGAATTGTAAGAAATACGGATGAGGATTTTTTTTTCAATAGTTTGGAAACACCTGCCTTAAAAACAATCTGAAGGAGAAAGGAGTTGGAGAAGTAGAGGAAGATGAAGTGTAATCCTTAACTAAAAGGTGTTAACCAAAACCTTCTAGGTATTCTTGATGGAAGATGACATAAACGTGTAAGAATTGTGTTCAAATTAAAATATAGTAAATGTACTCCATTTCTATTGATATCATGTCCACTTGGCTTTATGTGGATCAAAACACCATTCATCCTGGTTCACGTACATTGAAACAGGTCTCTAAGACATTTGAGATAGCAGCCCCTATTTTGAAGGGGCTTCTCCTTTTTGGGTGGATATTTATAGCAACTTACTGGATGCTTTTAGGTCGTACATTAACAAATATGTTTTAATAATTTTTACTTGTTTTAATATGTGCTAGGAAATACAACTACACCATGAAACCCATCATTTCAGAGATGTTAATGCTAAAGTCAAAGCAAAAGTGGAAATGTTTGCTAATACTTCTTTTTTATATTGAATAACTTATAGATGCAGGCCTTACTTGGTGTGCAACATAACAAAAATCAGAAACTTAAAAAACCACAGGCAAGTGCTGAATATTCAGACACACTATTCTAGAGAAAATAACATTTATTTATATGCACTACAGTGGGTGTGGGGGGGACTTCTTCAAGTTAAATGATTAACTATCATCATAAAAATCATTAAACAATATTTAAAACTCATGAAGTAAAGTGGAATAAGCATACAATTTAAAAAATCAAATGGGTAATGGAACAGGAATATCATTAAATACATAGAATTAAATCAAAGTCTACTAAATGAGTTAATCATGATTTTCCTTGAAAGTTGGGACTAAAGTTGCCAGGTCTGGAAGCAGAGAGCTGTTCCTTTTATTATAATTCCTTCTAAAGTATGATGTGTTTAACAAATTATAAGTATTTTAAGTAAAAAAAAATAGATATTTATTGAAATAAAATTTAAATTAAAAAAAATTGGATTTCAGGGTGCCCGGGTGGCTCAGTTAGTTAAGCATCTGACTCTTGGTTTCTGCTCCGGTCATGATCTCACAATTCGTGAGTTTGAGCCCTACATTGGGCTTCGCGCTGACAGTATGGAGCTTGCTTGGGCTTATCTATCCCTCTTTCTCTACCCGCCCCTGCCCACTCTGTCTCTCTCTCTCAAAATAAATAAACATGAAAAAACATTTAAAACTTGGATTTCTCTTAATCACAATGGCTTTGCATACTAAATAAGTTAACAGATGTCATCTTCTGAATGCCAGTGACTCACGTGATGATTCTTCCCACAGCAATTTTTCCTAATGGCCTGGATGAACCAACCAAATCAAACAGTGCTAACAGAATTCATCCTAATGGGAATCACAGACCGGCCTGAGCTGCAGGCTCCCTTCTTTGGACTCTTCCTCAGCATCTATGTGATCTCAGTGGTGGGCAACCTGGGCATGATCATCCTCACCAAGGTGGACTCCAGGCTACAAACACCCATGTACTTCTTCCTCAGACACCTGGCTTTCATTGATCTTGGTTATTCAACAGCTGTGGGGCCCAAAATGTTAGTCAATTTCATAGCTAATCAAAACACAATCCCCTATAACTGGTGCGCCACACAGCTGGCTTTCTTCATCTTGTTCATCATCAGCGAGCTTTTCATTCTGTCAGCAATGGCCTATGACCGCTATGTGGCCATCTGTCATCCTCTGCTTTATACGGTTATTATGTCACAAAAGGTGTGCTGGGTGCTGGTGGCTGTCCCCTATGTCTACAGTGCCTTTCTTTCTCTGATAACCACCATAAAGATTTTTATGTCATCCTTTTGTGACCATAACATCATTAAACACTTTTACTGTGACAGTCTTCCCTTGTTAACTTTGCTGTGCTCTAGCACACGTGACATTGAGTTGATAATACTGATCTTTTCAGCATTTAATTTGGTGTCATCTCTTCTGATAGTGCTTGTCTCCTACATCCTGATCCTGATGGCCATCCTCAAGATGAATTCTGCACAGGGCAGGCACAAAGCCTTCTCCACCTGTGGATCCCACCTGACAGTGGTCGTTGTATTATATGCCACTCTCTTCTTTATGTACATGCAACCCAAATCCAGTCATTCCTTTGATACTGATAAAATTGCGTCTGCATTTTACACGTTGATAATACCTATGTTGAATCCCATGATCTACAGCTTGAGGAACAAAGAGGTAAAAGGTGCCTTGCGTAGGATATGGAAAAATCTGCACAAACTGCCTATGTAGATTATCATGAGTATGCATTATTTCATATATAAAATAATAATAAATATATAATAAATTAGGCTATAGACTACTGTCTTTATATGCCATAGGCCTTAGAAAGGAGTATTGTGTAAAAGTCATGGGAAACTAGAAATGTGTTTCCTGTTTTCAACTTGTAGGTGTTCAAGTAGTGATCATCCTTCTGTTATCAACTTTAATTTGTCCTTAAGTATTACTGTAAAACACTGAGGTCTGATTTCTATTCTCACACTGCCAAGTACTCATGTTTCAACTTAAGAGAAGTCTGTTTTAATACATCTGCCATTAGATAATTTTTAAAAGGCTTTCTTATGTCTTTTATTAAATATTTTGTGTGTGGCCTAGAGCCCACAACATTGGCATATTGACATATAAAAGATGGCCTGTATTGGTTTTTGTTGCTAGGCATATAGATATATCAATGACTAATCAACAATATCTGCCTTAATGACACTTTAACTCTATTTTCCTGTGGTGGGTGACATTTTAGATTTCTGTTACATAATGATATGTGAACACATATATGCATAGAGAAGCAGAAATAAAAGTTTGACTATTTTCAAGTGACATAATTGTGTATTTTAAAAATCTGTTAGAAATAATAAGTGAATTTTACAAGATCGTTGGATATAGGGTCAGCGTATTAAAGAACAATTACTTTGCTATCCACTAACAAAAAAACAGGTAAAATTGAAATTTGAAACTATTGACTACACTAGAAAAAAAATCTAACAATTCAGAAAATCCTAATGAATAATTTGCATAATTTCATTGCTAGACGCTCCAAAAAATGTTACAGAGTTATTAAAGGAGAGATAAATGTTAATATATACCACATCCATTGGTTGGAAGATATAAATGTTTTGATGAAGGCAGTGCTATCTAAATTTTCCTATAGATTTAGAGTGGGAGAGAGCCACAGTATAAGAGACTCTTAAAAACTGAGAACAAACTGAGGGTTGATGGGGGGGTGGGAGGGAGGAAAGGGTAGGTGATGGGCACTGAAGAGGGCATCTTTTGGGATGAGCACTGGGTGTTGCATGGAAACCAATTTGACAATAAATTTCATATATTAAAAAATAAATAAATAAATTTTCCTATAGGTTTAACACAGCTACAATAAAAATTCCAGCCGTAGTTTTTAATGCTTAAGTTGATATAAAAAATTACGTGGAAATACGAAGGATCTAGAATAGCCAGGGCAATATATGAGAAGAAGGAAGAGGTCAAAGGACTTCTAATAACAGATATCAATTCCTTTACTGAAGCTAGATTAGTTTTTTAAATGTGTATTTAGTGCACTTGTTTACAGAGAGATCAATAAAATAAGGTCCAAAAATACTCACATGTAGAGTAGTGTGTTTTCAAACACTTGTTTTAAAACAAAAGCCCTGCTGCAAAGTAATGGGGAAAATAGGGCTTCTCAGTAGATTAACCTATTCAATTAGGTTCCTATGTAAAACATGAATTTTGGTCATTTATACACTGCATGTAAAAATTAATTGAGTTCTGTTATGAATGTGAATATGAAAACTGAAACCGAAAAAGGTTCTTAAAGTAAAGTAAAATAATATCTTCATGATGGGATCAGCAAAGATTCCTTAAGCAGGGTACAAAAAAATAATAACACTGATAAATATACTCTATTTAGAATGAAAATTTGTATTAATAAATATATACCATAAAAAGTGGAAAAAATATCCACAGAGACCTCATTTCAAATATACACACCCTTTTGGGATGCCTGGGTGGCTCAGTCGTTAAGCATCTGACATGGCTCAGGTCATGATCTCACGGTTCGTGAGTTCAAGCCCCACATCGGGCTCTGTGCTGACAGCTCAGAGCCTGGATAGAACCTGCTTTGGATTCTGTGTCTCTCTCTCTCTCTGCTCCTCCCCCACTCACGTTCTGTCTCTCAAAAATAAATAAACATTAAAAACATCTTTAAAAAAATATACACACCCTTTCAAAGTAACTTGTAAAACAAAACAAAACAAAACAAAACAACAAATTGCCTAACTCCTAGAATGAGGATGATCAACACAGTCAACCTATTGAGAGTGAATAAGACAGGTGGGTTTGCAGGTGCAAGAAACCTGAAGAAACATTTTACAAAAGAGGATATCAAAACAGCCAAAAATATATAAGTGCATTAAAAAAATTCTTCATGGGGCGCCTGGGTGGCGCAGTTGGTTAAGCATCCGACTTCAGCCAGGTCACGATCTCGCGGTCCGGGAGTTCGAGCCCCGCGTCAGGCTCTGGGCTGATGGCTCAGAGCCTGGAGCCTGTTTCCGATTCTGTGTCTCCCTCTTTCTCTGCCCCTCCCCCGTTCATGCTCTGTCTCTCTCTGTCCCAAAAATAAATAAACATTGAAAAAAAAATTTTTTTTTTAATTCTTCATTAGATAAATGTAAATAAGGAATATACTCTGTCACTAATTTCAGCTGTGATAGCTAAAATTCAAAAGTTTGTTTGAACAATGTATGTGATATATCACTAAATTCTAATTCATGAAACCATTATTACACTAAATAATGTAATAAAATAAATAAATAATTAAATAAAATTTTTAAAAAAGGAAAAAATATTTCATTCTTTCCATTGCCAAGTAATATTCCGTTGTATATATAAGCCACATCTTTTTTTTTTTTATTTTTTTTTCAACGTTTATTTATTTTTGGGACAGAGAAAGACAGAGCATGAACGGGAGAGGGGCAGAGAGAGAGGGAGACACAGAATCCGAAACAGGCTCCAGGCTCTGAGCCATCAGCCCAGAGCCTGACGCAGGGCTCGAACTCACGGACCACGAGATCGTGACCTGGCTGAAGTCGGACGCTTAACCGACTGCGCCACCCAGGCGCCCCAAGCCACATCTTCTTTATCCATTCGTCAGTTGATGGACATTTAGCCTCTTTCCATAGTTTGGCTATTGTTGAAAGAGTTGCTATAAACATTGGGGTACATGTGACCCTATGCATCAGCACTCCTGTATCTTTTGTATTCTTTGGGTAGATTCCTAGCAGTGCTATTGCTGGGTCATAGGGTAGTTCTATTTTTAATTTTTTGAGGAACCTCCACACCATTTTCCAGAGTGGCTGCACCAGTTTGCATTCCCACCAACAGTGCAAGAGGGTTCCCGTTTCTCCACATCCTCACCAGCATCTATAGTCTCCTGATTTGTTCATTTTAGCCACTCTGACCGGTGTGGGGTGATATCTCAATGTAGTTTTGATTTGTACTTCCCTGATGAGGAGTGATATGGAGCATCTTTTCATGTTTCTGTGGGACATCTGGATATCTTCTTTGGAAAAGTGTTTATTCATGTCTTCTGCCCATTTCTTCACTGGATTCTTTGTTTTGGGGTGTTGAGTTTGATAAGTTCTCTGTAGATTTTGGATACTAACCCTTTATCTGATACATTATTTGCAAATATCTTCTCCTTTTCTGTTGGTTGCCTTTTAGTTTTGCTGCTTGTTTCCTTCACTGTGCAGAAGCTTTTCATCTTGATGAGATCTCAGTAGTTCATTTTGTATTTTGTTTTCCTTGTCTGCAGAGACAAGTCAAGTCAGAAGTTGCTGCAGCCCAGGTCAAAGAAGTTGTTACCTGTTTTCTCCTCTAGGATTTTGTTGGTTTTCTGACTTAGGTTGAGGTCTTTAATCCATTTTATTTTGGTGTATGATACAAGAAAGTGGTCCATGTTCATTCTTCTGCATGCCTCTGTCCAGTTTTCCCAACACCATTTGCTGAACAGACTGATTCAAACAGGCACATGCATCCAATGTTTACAGCTGCACTATCAACAATAGTCCAATTATAGAAAAAACCCAAATCCCCATCGACTGATAAATGAATAAAGAAGGTGTAGTGTGTGTGTGTGTATATACATATATATATATATATGAATATTACTCAGCAATGAAAAGGAATGAAATCTTGCTATTTGCAACAACATGGATAAACTAGAGTGTATTATGTTAAGTGAAATAATGGTCAGTTAGAGAAAGACAAACATCACATAATGTCACTCATATGTGGAAGTTAAGAAACAAAACAGATGAATATAGGGGAAGGGAAGCAAAAATAGGATAAACACAGAGAGGGAGACAAACCGTCAGAGACTCTTAAAAACAAAACAAACTGACAGTTGCTGAAGGGGTGTTGGGTAGGCTGATGGGATAAATGGATGATGGGAGTTAAGGAGGGCACTTGCTGGGATGAGCACTGGGTGCTATATGGAAGTGATGAATCACTAAATTCTTTTCCTGAAATCATTATTACAGTGTAAGTTAACTAATCTGGATTTAAATAATAAGAAGGAAGGAAGGAAGGAAGGAAGGAAGGAAGGAAGGAAGGAAAAATAAGAAAGAACAAAAGAACGAAAGAACAAAAGAACGAAAGAAAGAAAAGAAAGCACTTAACTAAAAGCAAAAAAATAAATAAATATAAATAAATACATACATACATACATACATAAAATAAAGTGAATTTGCCACTCATTTATTTAGTAGCTCTTTCTAAAACTCCCTTTATTCCCCCTCAAAAGTTATTTCGGTTTTTAAATATATGTATTTAAATGCATATTTTATTTATCTATAATCATAGTATACCTTTATGGTCGTTCTTTTTAATGTTGAATGCTCTACTTGGCAGGGGGATGGGGCAGGGATGGGGTTGGTTTAATTCTCATTTCTATTCATAGAGCAGTTTTATAGTGAAGATTCAATGCTAAATCTCTGCCCATTGTATTGTTTTTACATGTTTGTAGTGTCTTAAGCAGGAAAAAAATAACAATTTCAATGGTCCAAAGTAGATTATTTCCAATAATATAATATAATATAATATAATATAATATAAATATAAATAAACCACGGGGACAGAGAAGAGTTTAGTGCATTATATAGAAGTATAAAGACAGTGAAAAAAATATCTCATATCTGTCTTCACATATAGGAAGACTCATATTTACTAGCACGGATTCAGAAAAAAAGAACACATTTTTAAAACTCTCATTTATGGGGGACCTGGGTGGCTCGGTCAGTTAAGCGTCCGACTTCGGCTCAGGACATGATCTCATGGGTCATGGGTTCGAGCCCCGCAACGGGCTCTGTGCTGACAGCTCAGAGCCTGGAGCCTGCTTCGGATTCTGTTGTCTCCCCCTTTCTCTGCCCCTCCCCTGCTCACACTGTGTGTGTGTGTGTGTCTCTCTCTGTCTCTCAAAAATAAATAAACATTGAAAAAAATATTTGCACCTGTTTAAAAAAAATAAAAATAAAACTCTCATTTATTCCAGGAAATGTAGAATGCTTTTTAATACCCACTAAAAATATGTCCCTAAAGGTATTGTGTCTTCAGAACTAATTCAGTGTTCCTGAACAAACAACAACTAATCTGCTGTCTCCATGGATTTACCTATTCTGGATATTTCATGTAATGGAATTGTACAGTATCTACAATATGTGAGCTTTTATACTCTTTCACTTAGCATAATGTTTTAAAGGTTCATACATGCTCTAGCATATATTAATACTTCTTTTCGTTGTACGGCTTACTAATATCCCATTGTATGGATAGCACATCTGGTATCCATTCACCAGTTGATGGACCCGCTGATGGACATTTAAGATGTTTCTACTTTTCAACTATTGTGAATAAAGCTGCTCTGAGTATTTACCTACACTTTTTGGTATGAGCACCTGTGGTTTTCAAAACCTTGGGATATATATCTAGAAATAGATTTGCTGGGTTATAATGGTAATCCTCTGTTTCACTTATTGAATAACCATCAAATTGTACCATTTCACGTTGCCAAAAACAATACACAAAGGTCCTAATGTCTCCACACCTTTGTCAGTGTTTGTATTTGTCTTTTTCTTTTTCAATAACCATTCTATGATATCTCATTGTGGTTTTTGTTTGCATTTCTTATGTGTTAAACATTTCTTCATGTGTTTATTGGCCATTTCTATATTTTCCATGAGAAATGTGTCTTCAAGTCTTTAGCCTGTTTTCTAATTTGGATTATTTGTGTTTTTTTTTTTCTTGTTGAGTTGAAAAATCCTTTATATATTTTAGATAATAGAGCCTTAGGAGATACATGAATTAAAATTTCCTCCATCATGTGGGTCTTTTCGTTCTTTGATAGTGTCCTTTGATGCACAAAAATTTGCTTTCTAACTTCTGATAAAGTCCATTTATCTGTTTTTACTTTTCTTGTTTGTGTCTTTGGTATTACATAATAAAAAGCTGTAAAGAGCTCAGCTGGACTGGGAGAGAAAGAATTGAGCTGTTGGGTGTCAGAACAGCCAATGAAGGCCACAGGCCATAATGAAAGATTTAGGCCTTTAATCACTTATTACAACAGTCATCTCCATCATATCATGAAAGTTAATGATTATTTTTATATTTATTCCCAGTATAGGTTTCCCGAATGGCCTGCATGGACAAACACAATCTAACACTGTTGAAAGAATTCATTCTAATGGGAATCACAGGACTCCCTGAGCTGCAGGCTCCATTATTTGGACTGTTCCTCACTGTTTACCTGGTCTCAGTCGTGGGTAATCTGGGTTTGATCATCCTCACCAAGATAGACACTAGGCTACAAACACCCATGTACTTCTTCCTCAGACACCAGGATTTCACTGATCTTGATTATTCTACAGCTGCAGGACCCAAAATGTTAGTAAATTCTCCTGTAGCTCAACCTACCATCTTGTATAACTAAGGTGCTACCCAATTCACTTGCTTCAGTATGTTTATTACTGGCGAAGTTTTATTTTGTTGGCAATGGCTTATGACTGCTATGTAGCCATCTGTAACCCTCTGTTCTACATAGTCGTCATGTCACAAAGATTGTCAGTTGCTTGAGACCCTATCTGTACAGCACCATTTTGTCTTTGCTAAATATTATAAGGATTTTCCTTTCATAATTTGGCAGCTATAATGTCATCAGGCATTTCTGCTATGATAGTCTCCATTGATAACTTTCTTCTGCTCAGGGACCTATGAAATTAGATTGATAACTCCGATCTTTTCAACTTTTAAATTAGTGTCATCTCTTCTGATAGTCCTTGTGTCCTACATTCTGATCCTTGTTGCCATCCTCAGAATGAACTCTGAAGAAGGCAGGCACAAGGCTTTCTCCACCTGTGGATCCATCTGACGGTGATAGTCATATACTACAGTACTGTATCTTTTATGTATGTGTGGCCCAAATCCAGCCATTCATTTGACACTGATAAAATAACTTCTTTATTTCACATTACAGTTTACTTATACCCATGCTGAATCCAATGATCCACGCTTGAGGAACAAAGAGGTAAAAACAAAATGCTCTTAATAGGACCTGCAGGATATTTGCAACTGTGGTATTTAAAGTTCATTGTAAGATACACTAACAATAAAGTATGTATTAACCAATGTAAACTATAACTCTGCGGGAGTCTTGTACTGTTGTTTCCAGGAGATGGGCAACAATCAATATGTGATAAGCATGGAAATAAATAAAATTTTTCATTATTTTGAAATTTCAAGTGAGAACAATCCTCTAACAGATTGTTGATTTTTTAAATTTTTTTTTAATTTTTATTTATTTATTTTTGAGACAGAGAGAGAGCAAGAAGGAGAGGGGCAGAGAGAGAGAAAGAGAGAGACATAGAATCCGAAGCAGGTTACGGGTTCTGAGCCGTCAACACAGAGCCCAATGTAGGGCTCAAACCCACGAACTGTGAGATCATGACCTAAGCTGAAGTCAGACGCTCAACTGACTGATCTACCCAGGTGCCCCTCTGATTCTTGTTCATACTTCAGATATTAGCCTCAATTAGTCTCAATTCCAGATCAGGTGCCATTCCTACATATTCTTGCACATAGCTTATTTGCCTGTCTCTTCTACTAAACACTTATTTTTATAAACCAGAGACTCTATACATTCCTTTCACAAAATTCAAAAAAAATTTAAAACATGAATAAAAAAAGGCTAAGGGCACACCTTATATACACAATATATTATCACTTGTAACTCACTTAATCATTTTAAACAATACAATAGGACGGTGTTTAAAAATGAGTCCGTGTGTCATCCACCTAAGGACACCATTGTAGAACTGAAGGAATACTGGCAAGCTAGGGGTGTAGATAACATATGTTAATCAATTTCCCTATATGTTTGTTTTGGTAAAGGTACTTCAGAGGAATGAAATCAAAAGAAGGTTTCATACACATACGTACATATACACACATATATGAATATGTCATATTTTATATGTGTAAAATATTTTTATATAACATACAAATACATATATAACTGTATACAATATATGATAATACAGCTTTGAGAGAGAGAGAGAGGAGATTTTGAGCAATTAACACATATAATTGTTGGGATTGGCAAGGCAAAATCTGCGGAGTAGCCCAGCATTATAAGAGTTGATATTGCAGTCTTGAGTACAAAGAGGGGAAACTGAGGTAGATTTTCTATATTGCTGTCTGGAGTATAATTTCTTTGGGGGACCTCATTTTTTGTTCCTTAAGGTTTTCAAATGATTGGATGAGGTCCACCTACATTCCGGAGGGTACATGACTATATTCAAAGTCTATTAATTTAAATTTTAATCACATGTAAAAACTACCTTTACAAGAACATCGAGACTAATATTTGACTAATCAACTGGGCACCACAGCTTAGCCAAGTGGACACATAAAATTAACCATCAAAGCATGGAGGAAAAAGAGCTAATCAGGAGTAAAATGTATGAATGTAATACACAAACTAACAAAAAAAACTAAGTCACTGGTGAATACAAAGTATTCTACACAATTAATAAACACCCCCCTTGTATTCGGCAAAGCTTTCAAATGCTTCAGGGATGATCAAGAAATTGCTCGGCATATCCTCAGGGAGAGTCTCAGAGGGTGAAAAAGAATCCATAAAATGATCTCACGTATTATGAAGCACATGGGGAAGTCAAGACAGAAGTTAGATCACAGGTAAACAGAATATTTCATGTAATGCTGTATTATACCAATATCCAAATAGTTTTGGTGACATTTGCAAGGTAACAGTTTTATTCCATTGTCAAAGCATAGCAAAACATTAGGATTTCTGGTTCGCTTCTGTGTTCCGCAATTGATAGTGCGTGACAGAATAAGAATGTTCTTCTTTCTCTTCAGATTACTTGTTCAAGTATCTTCACAAAGGCTAATAAGCATTTTTGAAATGTCACTGCCATATTGCTTATGTAAATGTATGTTTCATGTAAATACTTGATCATACAAATAATACAGGTCAAAACTGAGCTACCATAAAGCCCAACTAAAGTGTCAAGAATAAAGAATAGGGGCACCTGGGTGACCCAGTTGGCTAAGCGTTGGACTCTCGGTGTCCGTTCCAGTCATGATCTCACAGTTTGTGAGTTCTAGCTTTGCATCTGTCTCTGTGCTGACAGTGTGCAGACTGCTTGCGATTCCCTCTCTCTCTACACCTTCCGTTTGCTCTCTCTCTTTCTCTCTCTCAAAAATAAATAAATATTTAAAAAATTGTTAAAAAAATAAAGAATAAAATGTATGGCAGAATTCTGAAACTGTAGGTGTTCAGGTGTTCACTTGATATCTAAATTATCAGTCATTAGGGACTAGATTCTTCTTATCCCCTTCTCAAAAATATTGTGATAGTTATTTAAATCAATTTATAAATGTGAATTTTTTTCTACTTTTTAATGAGCAATAAGAGAAAGTCCATCATGGGGCGCCTGGGTGGCGCAGGCGGTTAAGCGTCCGACTTCAGCCAGGTCACGATCTCGCGGTCCGTGAGTTCGAGCCCCGCGTCAGACTCTGGGCTGATGGCTTGGAGCCTGGAGCCTGCTTCCGATTCTGTGTCTCCCTCTCTCTCTGCCCCTCCCCCGTTCATGCTCTGTCTCTCTCTGTCCCAAAAATAAAAATAAAAAACGTTGAAAAAAAAATTAAAAAAAAAAAGAGAGAAACTCCACCTCATACTGAGGTGAGAAAACTAATATTTGGAGCCTAGGAGACTTTTAGTATCCAGTTTTTTGGTGATGGTAAATATACAGCATGTTCAGTTACCAGCGGAATCTGACAGAAAGCAAATATAGTTTTCTCAAAGAGTATAACTTCAAAAAACAAGGATCTGATCATCTAAACAGATAGTAAACTGTGAAAAAAAAAATTGTATTTTGCTGAACTCAAGAAAGAAAGCCTAGATGTCAAGCTCAAGAGCAAAAGCCCTTCTCCCTTATCTCACAGGAAATCAGCACCAGCAATGTCATTTTTTTCTTTCACCGTTCACCACTGCACCCAAACAACACTATATTGTTTCTCCTGTTCACGTAACAGTTTTTCTTAAAGTGATTCAAATTCAGTATTTCTCACCGAAGAAGGTGTGTACTTGGTAACAAGCAGTTTATCAGAAGCTCACCCATCTTATAAGCAATGTCTTATGTGCTGTAAGTGTGGATTTTCTATGAATGTGTTTATAATATAATATTACAATACTGCATATTTCTGTTGCTTTCTTAGACTCTTGACACTGTTATTTTACTTATATTCAGGATAAAACACACTTATATTCAGATGATATAACATGAAAGCTATTTACTGTGCTGATTATTTATTCAGGATAGATTTTCCAGTAAACCTGCATGGAAAAACACAACCTGACAGTGGTGAAAGAATTCATTCTCATGGGAATCACACACCGTCCTGAGCTGCAGGCTCCATTATTTGGGCTCTTCCTCATCATCTATGTGATCTCAGTGGTGGGCAACCTGGGCCTGATCATCCTCGCCAAGGTGGACTCCAGGCTACAAACACCCATGTACTTCTTCCTCAAACACCTGGCTCTCACTGATCTGGGTTATTCAACAACTGTGGGACCCAAAATGTTAGCAAGTTTTGTTGTGGAAGAAAACACAATTTCCTATCATTTGTGTGCCACGCAGGGAGCATTCTACATTATGTTCATCATTAGTGAGCTTTTCATTCTGTCGGCTATGTCCTATGACCGCTACGTGGCCATCTGTAATCCTTTGCTCTATCCAGTCATCATGTCACAAAGGGTGTGTCAGATGCTGGTGACAATCCCCTATCTCTACAGTACATTTGTGTCTCTTCTGGTCACCATAAAGATTTTTAGTTCATCCTTCTGTGGTTACAATGTCATCAGCCATTTCTACTGTGACAGTCTTCCCTTGTTGTCCTTGCTCTGTTCAAATACCCATGAAATTGAATTGATAACTTTGATTTTCTCAGTTTTTGATTTGATGTCATCCCTTCTTGTAATCGTTGTGTCTTACCTGCTGATACTGGCAGCCATCATCAGGATGAACTCAGCTGAGGGTAGGCACAAGGCCTTTTCCACCTGCGGGTCCCACCTGACAGTAGTCACAGTGTTCTATGGGACTCTGATATTTATGTATGTGCAACCCGAGTCCGGTCATTCCTTTGATGCCGATAAAGTGGCATCCATATTTTACACCCTCATCATCCCCATGTTGAATCCCTTGATTTATAGCTTGAGGAACGTAGATGTAAAATATGCTTTCCATAGGATATGGAAAAAGTTATGTAGTACCTTTTCTTAAGTTCGTTGTATACAATGTGGTTCCTGTGAATTAGATTGTCAACATTAAACATTTCTATTTGTTCTTTCGGAGGAAAGGTCAAGGATAAGTGAGTTCAACATATATCTAGAGATTGACTTCTATGCATCAGTCATAGGTTTAAGTGCTCTAAACACACTGTGAATAAATAACGAATATATTTCCATTCTTGAGGGAAAGACAAGAGTTATGAGCATCATAATTAGGCAATGTGTTAGTACAGTAGAATGGTTACTAGTCTGTAGACTCAACACCAAGCAAGGAGTGTGGGAATGCTCTGGGCGAGTGAAGAATACCTGGAACAGAAAGGTACCTGTAGGTATGTTTTTCTGTAAGTACATTCTTTCTGTTTAACCTACATAGGTTTCTATGGGGTGTCTACAACACAGTTGATTGTAGTTTTAAGCAGGTTCAGTGTATTGCTTTAACTTGAAGTCATCAGTCATCTGAATGTGCTCCAATCTCTCCATTCCATGAGGGGTCTTTGTGTCCTGGTCTTTCTTCACGAGCGCCATTATTTTCATTATTTTCATGACTGAAGCCCCAGAGAGTCTATCGACTACACACACTTGGCATTTCAACAATCCAGAAGATCACCACAGCATCTAATTTTGTCTAAATGTGTCCATTTGTCTATAATAGTGGACATAGCAATTGAATTAAATTTCATGGGGTCTGCCATACACATTTTTGGATTTGTAAATTTCTCTTGCCAGCTTGATCTTGATTCCTTTTTAAAAAAATTTTTTAAAGTCTATATTTAGAGAGAGAGAGCATGAGGGAGGGGCAGAGAGAGAGAGGGAGAGAAGGAATCCCAAGCAGGCTCCATACTGTCAGCACAGAGCCCAGTGAGGGGCTTGATCCCAGGACTTCTGAGATCTGAAATCAAGAATTGGACGCTTAACCCACGAAGCCACCCATGTGCCCTAATTTTGAATCTTAAATGCTTATTTTTGTCTAATGAAGTTATGCTTTATCTCTCTAAAGAACAAGGATAATTCTTGTGTAAAAGTCATTTTCTAGTTTTTTTTTTGTATGGTTGCATATGAAATCTATTCTATCATAAATAACAGTGTTGACTCTTTCCACAAATTTGTTTCAAATGAGTGTGTACTATATTTTGAACAGGGTAAATTGTTCGACTACATTGATTGGATGACCCTGCCCCTGCCTGGAGAAAACAAAAGAAGAAAATTCTATGGTTTGGACTGTGAATAAATGTGATGTCAAACATATATACTTGGTGTGCTTTTTGGACATACTTCCTACATAACACTTGCCAAATACCCTATTTTTTGTTTACTTTTATTTTTTTAACATTCAAAAACGTATTTGCATCATGGAGAGACTGAACTCTTTTCTGAGTCCACCATCATGGAATAAAATTAACTGTGAAGCCAATAAAATTTGAATAAAAGTAATTAATAAGAATACACACACACACACACACACAGAGGGAGAGAGAGTCATGTGCAAATAATTAATAGGGCCTTTATGGCTTATTTTTTATATTAAAAAATTATACACCTAGGTATGAGCTATGCCTGTACAAATATAAAGAAATACATGTTTCTTAGGTGACGTAGTTAGGACAGCATTACGGTGAAATGTTAATAATACAGGGATTTGAAAAAACAAATGATAAGTAAATATAACACAATATCCCACTCCTAAAATAAATATTGGAGTGCTTTGATTAGCCCTCAGAATACAAGCCAAAAAGAGAAAAATAAAGTATTAAGACTTATAAATTTCAATAATATGTTTCATTCGCTTAAAAATTAGTCTCTATTTGGTGCCTGGGTGGCTCGGTTGGTTAAGAATCTGACTTTGGCTCAGGTCATGATATCACGGTTAGTGAGTCTGGGTCCCACATCAGGTGAGCTCGAGCCCCTTTGGGTGAACAGGAGCCCCGCTTCGAGTAAAAACGTGAGCTCCACTTTGAGTGAGCCCCGTTTCTCTCTTTTTCTCCTTCTCTCTCTGCCCACCATGGAATTCTCTCTCTCCTCTCTGACCCCTCACTCACTTGCGCCCTCTCTCCCCCCAAAAAAATCTTTATTTCATTACTAGGTATATATATTACACATATCAGAAAGTATTATATTCTTGGGGTGCTTGGGTGGCTCAGTTGGTTAAGCATCCAACTTTGGGTCAGGTCATTATTTCACCTTCTTGAGTTCAAGCCATGCATCGGGCTCCTAATTTTACATCAGGTACTGCTACCAACAGAAAAGGTTGCTCAGCATTACTTTCATTTATGCATTTCAATTTAAACTTCAATGAGACAACACCATAAACCAAGGGTAATATCTAGTTGTTGGTGAGTATATGGAGGAATGAAAACTCATACATTGTTGGTGGAAAATTAAAATGGTAATAAATATTTAAAAAACATCTGGTTTAAGATTCACCATCTTAGAAAGTAAAAAAGCAGCTAATATATTTAGGCCTTCCACTGCCATGTGAGAGAGAAAAGACATCACATTCCATTGCAAATATTCTATGTGAATGTCCACATAAAGTTTATTTATAATAGTTAGACTGGAAATAATTCAAATGTTCTTCCACTTGAGAATGGATAAACAAATTATGGAATATCCAAGCAAATGAATACCATTCAGCTATAAAAAGCAATAAATTATTGGTATGCACAAAAATATGGATGACTCTCAAAATTATTATGCAGAGTAAAGGAGATCAGACTTAAAAGTGTAAACAATATAACATTAAATTTTTTAAAAAAATTAAAAATCTCAAATGCAGATTCATCTAAAGTTGCACAAAACAGATAATATGACAAATTCCAAACAGTGCAAGGAAATGGCATAAGAGGAATAGAGCTTGGAAAGGAAGAAACGAGACCCTCTGTAGTACAAATACCATTCAGCCACCTTAAAGAAAAGGGTATCCACACACAAAAACGAGGATGGACCTCAAAAGAGTGAAGCTATCCCAAAAGATTACAAATTGTGGACTATTTATAAAACCTTGTTCAAGTGACAAAATTATGCTGATGCAAAAAATATTAGTGGTCACCAATGGTTAGGAACAGTTGCCCAAGAGGTGGGAAGACAGTGTAGCTTTAAAGGGATAGCAAAAGAAAAGTTCCGGGGGACAGAATAGTTCTACAATTTGACTGTGGTGGTGGTTGAAACAATGCGAAAATGGGATAAAACGCAGAGCAGTAAGGTATACCAATACATGAAAGAATAACCCCAAACTGGTGAAATCTGAACAATGGGTGTTGTACCAATGTCAGTTTCCTAGTCATGAAATCTTACTACAGTGTAGCAAGACGAACTCTTCGGGGTACTGGGTGCAGATTACACAAGACATCTCTGCATGCTTTTTTTTTTTTACAACTTCCTGTTAATTTATAATTATTTGAACATAAAAAGTTTTTGAAAATGGTAAATTGAAGTTGACTTGGATTAAGAGGCAGGAAGAGTAGAACGGGTTTAACATGTGTGAATGCTAAGACTTCTGAAGTGATGGACATGTTTGTTGCCTTGAAAGTTTTTACAGCTCCATCGGTATATACATATGCAAAGCTTATCAAATTTTGTGCTGTATATATGTGCACATATATGTGTATATGTATATATACAAACATATATACATGTATGTGTATGTGTATATAAGCTTATTCTATATCCAAAAACAAAGGAAAATTGACAATTGGCAATAGAAAGTAGTAGACCAGTACTACTTAAATGAAATGTCTGCTATTGGGTAACTTGAAAATAAAAGGGAAGACACAGTCTAATAAATTACATGAAAGATACTTATAATACTATAAATGCACATTTAACAAGAAGGATATAATTAGGTAACATGAAAGGGAAGAGGATATGTCTTGCGTTTATTGAAGAGTATATAGAGATAATATATCTGAAATAGTTAGGAAAATTAATGAGTATATTCAGCTCCTTCTTATCAAGAACACATTATATATATATAAATATTTTAAGGGGACAAATTCAGGGCTGTTCACTGAGGCTGGATACCATAATGATGTAATGGTGATAGCTGAGGGTTGGACATACGACATCTGTCAATAAAACAATAAATGAAAATTGGGAAATTTGTATCATGGACTCTAATACAGAAAGAAGCACAAAGTGTCATATCATCTGTGCACAACAAGCAATTAAAGTGACAAATGCAGCAGTGAAATTTATAGAAATATAACACATATACATAGTTACGCATATGTAACATATGAGAGTTTTGCAAGGATAACTTGATAATCTAGGTATATATTAAGTACAACAGAGCATGGTTCAAGGTAGAAAAGAAAAATTGAAATGATTTGGGCATAAAAGAATAAAATACCGCACTGTGAAATTAAAGAGAAAAACAAAATCAAAGCAGAAGTGGTAACCAGTCAGTGACGGCAACTCGCTATGCAATGAGAAGGACGCATAGCAAACTTCTGCCTTGGAAAGAAGGATATAAATTCAAGGAAACAACACACCATATTTGCTTAATGTATGAATTTTATTCAATGCACAATCTATTAAGTTTTTAATGTTTGTTTATTTTTGAGAGACTGAGTGAGGCAGAGCATGCAGTGGAGGGGCAGAGGGGGAGAGAGAGAGAGACACAGAATCCGAAGCAGGTACCAGGCTCCAAGCTGTCAGCACAGAGGCCCATGTGGGACTCAGATGCAGAAGCTGTGAGATCATGACTTGAGCCGAAGTCGGGCGCTTAACCAACTGAGCCATCAGGTGCCCTATTCCATATATAATTTTAAAATAATTTAATAGAACAGAATTTATCAACTCTCCACTGTGTCACCAATTTGAGGAGACCTCTATGGAAATGGAAACGCTGATGAACTTGCCCTAAATATATGACATTTTTATCAAGAGTCCTATGTAGTGCTGGGGCACCGGGGTGGCTCAGTCAGTTAAGCATCTGACTTCGGCTCATGTTGTGGTCTCATGGCTTGTGACTTCGAGCCCCTGTTGGCCTCTGTGCTGACAGCTCAGAGCCTGGAGACTGCTTCCGGTTCTGTGTCTCCCTGTCTCTCTGCCTTTCTCTCGCTTGCACTCTGTCTGTCTCTCTCTCGAAAATAAATGAACATTTAAAAAAATTTTAAAAAGGGTCCTATGTGGTGTAAATGAAAAGTTAAGTAAGGGCGAAAATAGGAGAGAAAGAAAGAAAGAGGAAAGAAAGAAAGAAAGAAAGAAAGAAAGAAAGAAAGAAAGAAAGAAGAAAGAAAGCTAAATAGATGATAGATGGATTTATAAATAGGTGATTGAATATAGATGATGATGATGATAGATGATAGATAATGATAGAGATAATAGATGTTTGAATATAGATGTTGATGATAGAGAGATGGGCGATTGAATGTAGATGACAATGATGATGATAGGTGATAGATAGATAGATAGATAGATAATAGGTGATAGATCAACCGATAGATAATTTATTCTCTGGTGAATACAAATTGCCCTTGCCTGTTAATGGACAACTTCCAGACATTTTTTAATGCCCTCATATGCTTGAGCCATCATTAAACAAATTGCTCAGCATCTCCTGAGGGAGAGTCTTCAAAAGGTGAAGAGAACCCATAAATTGTTCTCCATATGCCATGTTAAGAAACACATATGGGAGTCAAGACAGAGGGTCCATTACAGGTAAAAATGACAGAAAATTTGTGTGGTATCTCATATTACCAAATATCCACGATGTTTCGGTGATGTTTGGTAAGTTCCACTTTAACTTCATGGCAAAGCTCTAGCAAAATGTGACCATTTCTGATTTTGTTTGCTTTGCTTTCCCATAACCATAATGCCTGAGCAGGAGTAGGAATTACCTCGTTTTTTCCTTCTTATTAATTTTTTGAATGATTTCACATGGTGGAGAGGCTAATGCTTCTGCGACTCTTTGAAACTTCATTTTTATATAGTTATGCAATACTTCCATTTAATATGAATAGTTTTACCTCAAACGGAGAGCAATATAAAAGCAAATGGTACACAGCCAAAGAGACATGAAATTTTCTGAGTTAACAAAGTTAAGAAACTGCAGGTAGTATCTGTCATTTTGATGTCTTTCCAAATGTTTATTTAGTGACTCTGGACACTTTTTGTGATTCTCTCAAAAGTAATTTAGTATTTAATGATTGTTTAAATAAACATATCAATACAATTATCCTCTGAGGTCTTGATAAGGAAAAAAAGGGTGGTCACCTCACAATGAGGTGTGCAAAGCCTTATTTGGACATTTGGAGACCTTTAAGTAGCAAGTTTTATGGAAATGGAATGATGTAGAGTATTCTTCATTTTCCAGTAGGATCTGACAGAAAGCGGGAAGAATTATCTCAAAGGATATAGCTTTAAACAATTACATTCAAACATCCAACAGAGACAGTAAACTATGAAAAAGCAATGTGATTCTTTTTATAGAACTCCAAAACTAGTGAGAGGAAATGCTTTTATCTTTCTTCACCTCACAGAAAACTTGGTACTCAAAAAGTACTATTTATTTGTTCAGCTTTCCATGATTGCAAAGGAAAACAAAACAAAGTGGAAAGAAACAAGCAAAACTCAAAATTTATACTGTTTTTATTGCATTTACGGAATATTTCTCTAATATTCTCTCCTACTGATACACATTATCATATTTCTGTTATAAGAAAGGTGTGTGCATCAGAGCAGAGGAGCATATCAAGAGGTGACAAACCTAAGACTCAGGTAAGTTAAAGGGAAGTTACACATAATTACCTTTATATAGAATGTTGTGGAGTTGTATGTTTTTGTCTGCTTAGAGCTCACTCGGCGACTTCTGACTTGACCTGTAATTTCATTGCAGACAGTATTATTTCCCTTTTCCTTTTTTAAATAGAAGCATTGATGCCCACGACTTTTTAAACCAAAAATACTTCTCTTACGTTAACCTGCCATCCACCTCCCACTCTGGAATAATTTTTATCTGTGAGTGTTTAGGATATTTAGATACATGTCATGTGATTATATACATGTTTGTCTGCATTATGTGCTACATCATAGTTTGAAGGGGTTTTGTGGGCTTAATGTAGAGAAGAATTTCAAATCCCGTCCAGGGACCCACATATATCTCGTCTTCAGTGTATTGCATTTTGTCTTTAAGCTATTGTGTATCACAGTGACTTTCAACTTTTATTTGTCCTTAAAGTGTGATTTCCGCTAATCCAAAGGGAATTCTTGTGAAACTTCATTATGTCAAACCTCTGCCAGTAACCTATTCTTCCTCCAAATTTACCATGTTCCCTTAGTTTCTTGCTCGAGAAAGTGCATCTGATTTGCTACATTTGAGTTAGTATATCTCTATTTTAGTAAAAATGCCACAAGGGGAAGAATAACGTTTTAAGTAAGTTTATATCAGAATAACTTATCTGAAATGATACTAAAACTGATAAGAAAATTAGAAGATAGGTAACCCAAGGAGTCGCAACACGATTATTCAAATGTTGTCATGGAAGAGTGGTGAGGTATGTCTTGCTTAAACAGTTCCTCACCTCTTCCTATGATAGCCTTGACAAAGAACTTCAGTCCCAGGCCAGAGAATGCACAGGTATATAAGTCAGGAAAGTAGAAACATTTCAGGTAAGTTCCTATCACTCTTTCAAAAACACACAAACAAGCAAACAAACAAGCAAATAAAAACCCATAGTGTACTTAATATTTGAGAACTATTTCCAGGTAACATAGACACATTAAAGTATCGAAACTTCATTTATCCTATCTAAAACTCATCAAGGAAACATCAGCTTTATATACGAGAATATAGACTTTTAGATAAATCACATTTTTTTGCCCAAATCAAATCTTTGGATATACTATAAACTGAAATACAGCTGAAAGTATATCTCCATACATTTATCTCCTGGTATGTTTCACCATGTCCCCCAAAATAATTCCCATTCTGATGTGTTACACTTTTCTTATTCATACATGTGTCAAATATCTGTCAAGTATGCTAACTTTCCAGTCAGTTTCACATGTAGGCATACCTTTTGTAGGACCATGCTTGAGTAGTGGGCTTTATGCAATTGGGGAACTTCTGGTTTAACATTTTTATTATGCGGGCACCTATGCTTCAGGTGGTTAAGTGTCCAACTCCTGATTTCGACTCAGGTCACGTTCTCATGGTTTGTGGCATCGAGCCCTGCAGTGAGCTCTGCACTGACAGGGCGGAGCCTGCTTGACATTCTCTCTCTCCCGCTCTCTCTGACCCTCTCTCTGTCTCAAAATAAATAAGTAAACATTAAAAAATTATAATATATAATAGACATATGTATTAGGTCATATGATTTACGTATCTTATAAATGTCATTTTGTGATTGTATCATATATGGTAGAAAGAATAATTTAAAGAATAGTAAAATAAACACCTATATATCTAATCCCTGAAGTTTTCATTTTTTTTGTTTCTGCTTTAGCATCCATATCTACTTACCTTTATGTATTTATTTTCCGTCTATCAATAAATAAGTCTATTATCTATCCACCTAATTATATCACCAGGGTTTTTTAACATTGTTACTGCTGTTATTCCTGACTGAATATTGTCATGGCCTAGATATTAGATATATTAAGGTATTTAGCAGCTTAACTTGTGTCTAACAATTGGAAATCAGTAGCATCCCGACTCTTGGATATGACATTCAAACTGTCTCTAGACATTGAAATATATTCTTTATGGAGTAAAATGCCTCCAGTTGAGAACCACCTATTTCGATTTCTTTATGCATATATAGTGGTCTACGTGGGATTTGGGTTTGTTTTCAAATATCCTAAACTGAATAGTTTGGATGTATCTTATTTATACTAATTTGGCATACTAAAACCTCTCCAAGGAGATAATACATGAAATCTATTGACTCTTATGATGTATCCATCCAGAATAGATTTTCTACTAAACCTGCATGGAAAAACATAATCTAACAGGGCTGAATGAATTCATTCTCATGGGAATCACAGACCGTCCTGAGCTGCAGGCTCCATTATTTGGGCTCTTCTTCATCATCTATATGATCTCAGTGGTGGGCAACCTGGGCATGATCATCCTCACCAAGATGGACTCCAGGCTACAAACACCCATGTACTTCTTCCTCAAACACCTGGCTCTCACTGATCTGGGTTATTCAACAACTGTGGGACCCAAAATGTTAGCAAGTTTTGTTGTGGAAGAAAACACAATTTCCTATCATTTGTGTGCCACACAGGGAGCATTCTACATTATGTTCATCATTAGCGAGCTTTTCCTTCTGTCGGCTATGTCCTATGACCGCTACGTGGCCATCTGTAACCCTCTGCACTATCCAGTCATCATGTCACAAAGGGTGTGTCAGGTGCTGGTGGCAATCCTCTATCTCTACAGCACATTTGTGTCTCTTCTGGTCACCATAAAGATTTTTAGTTCATCCTTCTGTGGTTACAATGTCATCAGCCATTTCTACTGTGACTGTCTTCCCTTGTTATCCTTGCTCTGCTCAAACACGCATGAAATTGAATTGATGATTTTGGCTTTCTCAGTTTTTAATTTGATGTCCTCCCTTCTGATGGTTGTTATGTCTTACCTGCTGATCCTACTAGCCATAGTCAGGATGAACTCAGCTGAGGGTAGGCACAAAGCCTTTTCTACATGTGGGTCCCACCTGACAGTGGCCACAGTGTTTTATGGGACTATGATATTTATGTATGCACAACCTGAGTCCAGTCATTCCTTTGACACTGATAAAATGGCATCCATATTTTACACCCTTGTTATCCCCATGTTGAATCCCATGATCTATAGTCTGAGGAACAAAGACGTAAAATGTGCTTTCCATAGGATATGGAAAAAGTTATGAGGTACCTTTTCTTAAGTTTATTACATACTGCGTGGTTCCTATGAATTACATTATCAACATTAAACATTTCTTTTCCTTTCTTCAGAGGGAAAATCAAGGATAAATGAGTTCAAGATACGTATCTAGACATTGACTTCTATGTACCAGTCATACTCTGAAGTGTTCTAAATACACTGTGAATAAATAATACATATACATTCCATTCTTGAGGTAAAGACAAGAGTTATAAGCATCATAATTAGGTAATATGTTAGTACAATAGAATGGTTATGGGCCTATAATTCTAACACCAAGCAAGGAGTGTGGGAATGCTGTGTGGGAGTGAAGAAGAATACCTGGAACAGGAAGAGTTAAAATAACTCCTGTGTCATTCTCAACTATCAGAATAAACTTTCCCATTTCCATGTATTGTGTATATAGGTGAGTTTCTCTGTAAGTATGTTCTTTCTATGTAGCCTACACAGGTTTCTATGGGGTGTCTAAAACACAGTTGATTATAGTTTTAGGCAGGTTCAGTGTATTGCCTTAACTTGAAGTCATCAGTCATCTGAATGTGCTCCAATCTCTCCATTCCATGAGGGGGGTCTATGTCCTGGTCTTTCCTCATGAATGCCATTACTTTCACTTAGGAGCCTCAAAAAGTCTATTGACTACACACACTTGGCATTTCAACAATCCAGAAGATCAGCACAGCACCTAATTATAATTATCATTTGCAATCACACAAGTATAATGAAATATACCTAGAACAAAACCCAGGAAATATGTGCAGGATCTGAATGCTGAAAAAAATGCTGATTAAGGAAATCAAATAATATCTGAATAAATTTCAGGACACACTGAGTTCATAGATTAGAAAACTCAACCTACTAAATGTATCAATCCTTCCCAAACAGATCTATAGGTAATGCAACCCAAACAAAATCCCACCCAGGTATTTTATAGATATAGTTGTCTTTACACTAAAACGTGTATAAAAGATGAAGGATTTAACCTAGCTAAAATACATGTAAAAATGTAGAATAACATAGAAGAAAACATTCCATTTCATGTTAAGTTTTGTCATATAACTATAACAATCAAAACTGTGTAGCTTTGGGGGAAGAAAAGACATGTAAAGAAAAGGAACAAAATACAGAACTCAAAAATAGACTTACAAAAAGTGAAACTAATTTTTCATGAAGGTACAAAATTTAATTCAGTAAATTAAATAAAATAAAAAGATAACAATAGGATAATAGGACAATAGGATAAAAATAGGATAATAAAAGGATAATAAAATAAAAGGATAACATTTTTAAAATATTCATTTTGGAAGATGGTGGAGTAGTAGGAAGACCTTAGGCTTTTTTTGTCCCTTAAACACAACTAGATGACCATCAAATCTTTCTGAATATCCAAGAGATTGACCTGAGGACTGACAGAACAAATTGCACAGCTAGAGGAAAAAGGAGGCCATATCATGGGAGGTATGCAGTGCTGAGGCATGGTTTGGGGAAGAAACAGATCATAGGTGCTGCAGAAGGGAGGAATCCCTGGTCCCAGCGAGGTGAGCAAGAGCTGAGAACACTATGTATACATACAAGGAGAATATTTCCCCAAAGTCATAGGCTGGGAAAAATGAGAGGGGCTGATTTCCATGAGTTTTTGTAACCAGAAGGGTTCAAAGACTGGAGATGTAGAGGTCCAATGGGGAAAAACTGAGATTTCCCTCTAAGGTCAGGAAAAAGACAGGGATGTCCACTCTCACCACTAATATTTAACATAGTACTGAGAGTCTTAGCCTCAGCAATCAGACATCAAAAAAGAAATAAAAGACATCCAAATCAGTGAGGATGAAATCAAACTTGTAAAGAAAAGGGAAGAAGCAGTATAATAAATTATATAAAAGATGCTGATAATGCTATGTATGTACAATTAAGAAAAAGGTATAATTTATGCACCTGACACAAAAGGGAAGATCCAAGATATGTCTTACATTTATTAATAAAAGAATATGTTAGGATAATATATCTGAAATATTTGGGAAAAGCAATGAGTCTATTCTTTTCCTTTTCAGGAATATATATACACACATATATGTATGTATACACACACACATACACACACACACACACAAACAAGGGGAGAAAAGGGGCAGAGGGAGAGAGAGAATCCCAAGCAGGCTTTGCACTGTTAGCACAGAGGCTGACATGGGGCTCGATGTCATGAATGGTGAGATCATGACCTGAGCTGAGATCGAGTCACAGTCTTAACCTCCTGAGCCACCTAGGCTTTCCATATATATAACTTTTAAGGGAACAAACTCAGGGCTGTTCATTGAGGCTGGATACTGTAATGATGTTGTTAATGATAGCTGAGGGTTAGACACACATATATCAATAAAAAAATAAGTGAAATTTGTTTAATTTGTATCATGGATTATAATACAGGAAGAAGAAAAAAGTGTGATATCATCTATGCATAGCATCTATAAAGTGACAAATGCAACAATGACATTTATAGAAATATAACACATATACATAGTTGTGCATATGTAAAATATTATATTTTTTCAAGAATAACTTGATAAATTAGGCATATATCAAGTACAAAATAGCATGCTTCAAGGTGGGAAAGAAACATTGAAATGATTTGGACACAAGGAATAAATAAAATACGGCACCGTGAAATTAAAGAGAAAAACAAAATCAAAACAAGTGGTTACTGGTCAGTAACAGCAACTGACTATGCAATGAGAAGGATGGATACATAGCAAATGTCTGCCTTGAAAAGAAGGATAACTGAAAACAAAAATGAAAATCAAGGAAATAGCATGTCACAGTTGCTTAATGCAGGATACTTATCCATGTACAATTTTAAAACAATGTAATACAACAGAAGTTATCAATTATCTACCATGTCACCAATCTGAGGAGACCTCTGTGGAAATGGGGACTCCTGGTGAGCCAGCCTTAAATATATGACATTTTAATCAAGAGTCCTATGCAGTGAAATGAAAAGTTAAGTATTAGTGAAAAATAAGAGTGAAGTAATAAATAAATAAGTAAATAAATAGGTGATAGATGGATAAATAAATATAGATGATATATTTTAGGTAGATGATAAATAGATGATAGATAGATAGATAGATGATAGTTACATAGACAAATAATGGATAGATAGATAGATAATAGATGGATGCATAGATTAGATAGATGATAGATAGATAGATAGATAGATGATAGTTACATAGACAAATAATGGATATATAGATAATAGATGGATGTATAGATAGATTAGATAGATGATAGATAGATAGATAGATGATAGATAGATAAATGATAATTTTATTCAGCTGTGAGTATGAATTGTCCCTGCCTATTAATGGACAAGCTCCAGGAAGTTTTTAATGCCTTCATATGCTTTAGCCATCGTAAACAACTTGCTCATCATCTCCTGAGGGAGAGTCTCAAAAGGTGAAGAGAACCCATAAATTGTTCTCAATATGCTATGGTAAGAAATACATATGAGAGTCAAGACAGAGGCTTCTCTACAGGAAAAAATGACAGAAAACTGTGTGCCATCTCATACTGCCAAATATCCACAATGTTTCAGTGATGTTTGGTAAGTTCCATTTTAACTCCTTGGCAAAGCCCTAACAAAATGTAACTATGTCTGATTTTGTTTGCTTTGTCTGATTTTGTTTGGGTATAATTATCTCAAATAATATAACTGTAAAAAAATAAATATCAGGCACCCGGATGGTTCAGTTGGTTGGGCATCTAATGCTTGATTTCAGCTCAGGTCAAGATCCTGGGATCATGAGATCCAACCCCATATCATGCTCCCTGCAGAGCCTGTTTAGGATTCTGTCTGTCTCTCTCCTCTCTCCCCAGCTCACGCTCTCTCTCCTTCTCTCTATCTAACATAAAGATGATAAATAAATAAATAAATAAATAAATAAATAAATAAATAAAATTCAGCAGAGATCATAAACTATGAAAGAGCAATTTGATTCTTTTTTGAAAATGTTTATTTTGAGAGACAGTGTGTGTATGTGAATGATAGACGGAGAGAGAGAGAGAGAGAGAGAGAGAGAGAGAGAGAGAGTCCCAAGCAGGCTCCCTGCTCAGCACAGAACCCAACTCGGAGCTTGATCCTCCACCTGTAGGTCATGACCTGAGGTGATATCGAGAGTGGGGTTCTTAACTGACTGAGCCACACTGCTACTCCTATTTGATTCTTTTTATAGAATTCTAAAGCTGGTGAGAGGAAATGTTTTTAACTTCCGCCACCTCATAGAAAAATTGGTACTTAAAAAGCGCTAATTATTTTTTTTTTAGGCTTCCATGATTGTAAAGGAAACAAAAAAAAGCAGAAAAAAACTAACAAGCAAAACCCAAGATGTATACTGCATTTGGACTGCATTTACTGAATATATGTCTAATATGGTCATTTACTGATACCCATTATCATATTCCCGTCAGAAAAAAGGTGTGTGAATCGGTGTAGTGGAGAGTGTCAAGAGGTCACAAAGGTATAAGGAAGACTCAGGTAAGTTAAGGGGAAATTACATATAATTACCTTTGTATTTTATGTTGTGAAATTGAATGTTTTTGTCTGCTTCTAGGTCACTCAGGGACTTCTGCCTTGCAATTTTATTGCAAACAATATAGTTTCCTTTTTTTTTTTCCTTCAAACAGGAGCACTGATGCCCACAATTTTTTTAACCAAAACTCATTCTCTTACCTTAACGTGCCATCTGCTTCCCACTCTGACATAACTTCTTATCTGTGGGTGTTTAGGATATTTAGATACATTTTTTTGTGATTATATACAGGTGTATCTGCATTGTGTGCTCTATGATAGTTCGAAGGGTTTTCTGTGGACTTAATGTAGAGAAGGATTTCAAATCACATCCAGGGATCCACGTATATCTCACCTTTAGTGTATTGTATTTTGTTTCTATGGTATTGTGTATCACAGTGACTTTCAACATTTTTTCTTTAAAGCATTCTACCCTTTAATTCAAAGGGATTTTTCATAAAACTTCTTTATGCGAACCTTCTGCCATGAACTTTTTTTCTCCTCCCAATTCCACCATGTTCCCTAACTTTCTTGCTTGGTAAAGTATATATGATTTATCACATACAAGTTAGTATATCTATATTTTAATGGGAATGCCATAAAGAAAATAGTTGTTTGGTTTTTAGACAGAGAGTGAGAGAGAGACAGCATGAGCTGGGGGTTGGAGGGGGAGAAAGAGGGAGAGAGAGAGAGACTCCAAACAGGCTCCACACCTAGTGGGGAGCTGGACATGGGGCTTCATTCCAAGACCCTGGGATCGTGACCTGAACTGAGATCAAGAGTTGAACACTCAACCGACTGGGCTATCCCGGTGCCCCAGAGGAAGAATAATATTTTAAGCAAATTCATACCCAAATAACTTATATTAAGACACTACTAAAATTGATACAGAAATTAAAAGATAAGTAACCCAAGGAGTCACAACACGATTATTCAAATATTGTCATGGAAGAGTGGTGAGGTATGTCTTGCTTAAACAGTTCCTCACCTCTTCCTACGATAGCCTTGACAAAGAACTTCAGTCCCAGGCCAGAGAATGCACAGGTATATAAGTCAGGAAAGTAGAAACATTTCAGGTAAGTTGCTATCACTCTTAAAAACACCAGCTGGGGGGCGCCTGGGTAGCTCAGTCGGTTGAGTGTCCGACTTCGACTCAGGTCACGATCTCGTGGTCCATGAGTTCGAGCCCCGCGTCAGGCTCTGAGCTGATGGCTCAGAGCCTGGAGCCTGCTTCCGATTCTGTGTCTCCCTCTCTCTCTGCCCCTCCCCCGTTCATGCTCTGTCTGTCTCTGTCTCAAAAATAAATAAACGTTAAAAAAAAAAAAAAAAAGAAAAAAAAAGAAAAAACACCAGCTGGATAAAAAACGTTGAAAAAAAAAAAAAAAAAAAAAGGGGGCGCCTGGGTGGCGCAGTCAGTTAAGCGTCCGACTTCAGCCAGGTCACGATCTTGCGGTCCGTGAGTTCGAGCCCCACATCCGGCTCTGGGCTGATGGCTCGGAGCCTGGAGCCTGTTTCCGATTCTGTGTCTCCCTCTCTCTCTGCCCCTCCCCCGTTCATGCTCTGTCTCTCTCTGTCCCAAAAATAAATAAAAAATGTTGAAAAAAAAAAAAAAAAAACACCAGCTGGGGTACCTGGGTAGCTCAATCGATTAAGTGTCCAACTCTCAGCTTGGCTCATGTCATGATATCCTGGTTTTGAGAGTTCAAGCCCCATCTGGGGCTCTGTGCTGTGACTGCAGAGCTTCCTTGGGATTCTCTGTCTCCCTCTCTTTCTGCCCCTTCCCTGACATGCTGTGTCTCTCAAAATAAATAAAAATAAACTGAAAAAATTTTTTAAAAACACAAGCAAACAAACAGAAACCCACAGTGTACTTGATATTTGAGAATTATTTCCAACTATTTCCATTGTCTACACAAAAGCTCTTCAAGGAAATGTCAATTTTATGTATGAGAGTTTTATTGTCATATAGACTTTTATTCTCATATATCTCCTGGCATGTTTCACCACATAAAAAATAATTCCCACTGTGATCTGTCATACTTTTCTTATTCATACGCTTGTCAAATATCTGTCAAGTGTGTTAACGTTCCAGCCAGTTTCATAATAATACCTTTCATGTTTTAAGTAGTGGGTTTTATGCATTTTGGAAATTTGTGGTTTAAAAATTTTATTATATAATTGACATACGTATTAGGCCGTATCATTGATGTATTTTATAAATGTCATCTTGTGATTGTATCCTATAAATCATAGAAATAATGATACTTTAAAGAATAGTAAACTAATCACCTATATCTTTGATCCCTAAATTTTTAACTTGATTTTTATTTTTGCCTTAGTATTCATATTTATGTACTTCTATCTATCAACCTATCTATCTATCCATCTATCTATTATCTATTATCTATCATCTATCATCTACCTATTTATCATTTCTCTCTCTCGTTCTCTCTCTCTCTCATCTATCTATTTAATTATATCATCAGAGTTTCTTAATTTTGTTACTGTTGTTATTCCTGACTGAATATTGTTATGGCCTAGGTATTGGATATATTAAGATATTTAGCAGCTTAACTTGTGTCTAGCCATTAGAAGCTGGTAGAATCCTAACTCCCAGATGTGACAACCAAAATGTCTCTAGACAATGGAAAGTATTCATTGTGGAATAAAACGTGAATGGAATGAGAACCATTCATCTATTTCCATTTCCCTTTCTTTCTCTAAGTATGCATAGTAGTCTTTGTGACAGATGAGTTTATTTTCAAATATCCTAAATTGAATAGTTTGGATGTATCTTATTTATACTAATTTGGCATACTAAAACCTCTCCAAGGAGATAATACATGAAATCTATTGACTCTTATGATGTATCCATCCAGAATAGATTTTCTACTAAACCTGCATGGAAAAACATAATCTAACAGAGCTGAATGAATTCATTCTCATGGGAATCACAGACCGTCCTGAGCTGCAGGCTCCATTATTTGGGCTCTTCCTCATCATCTATATGATCTCAGTGGTGGGCAACCTGGGCATGATCATCCTCACCAAGATGGACTCCAGGCTACAAACACCCATGTACTTCTTCCTCAAACACCTGGCTCTCACTGATCTGGGTTATTCAACAACTGTAGGACCCAAAATGCTAGTCAATTTTGTTGTGGATCAAAATACAATCTCCTATTATTTTTGTGCTATACAGCTCTCTTTCTTTCTTGTGTTCATCATTAGTGAACTTTTCATTCTGTCAGCGATGTCTTATGATCGCTATGTGGCCATCTGTAACCCTCTGCTCTACCCAGTCGTCATGTCACAAAGTGTGTGTCAGGTGCTGGTGGCAATCCCCTATCTCTACAGTGCATTTGTGTCTCTTATAGTCACCATGAAGATTTTTAGTTCATCCTTCTGTGGCTACAATGTCATTAGTCATTTCTACTGTGACAGTCTCCCCTTGATATCTTTGCTTTGCTCAAATACACATGAAATTGAACTGATTATTCTGATCTTAGCAGGCTTTAATTTGATTTTTTCCCTTTTGATAGTTTTTGTGTCTTACCTCCTGATCCTCGTAGCCATCGTCAGGATGAACTCTGCTGAGGGTAGGCACAAGGCCTTCTCCACCTGCGGGTCCCACCTGACAGTGGCCACAGTGTTCTATGGGACTCTGATATTTATGTATGTGCAACCTGAGTCCAGTCATTCCTTTGACACTGATAAAGTGGCGTCCATATTTTACACCCTTGTTATCCCCATGTTGAATCCTTTGATCTATAGCTTGAGGAACAAAGATGTAAAATGTGCAGTACAAACAATGTGGAAAAAGCTATGTAATCTTTTTTCTTAAAGTTTAGATACAATATTATCCCCGTAAGTTAGGATATGGGCTTCAAACTTTGTTCTGTATGTCACTAGAAGGAATCATAGGAAGCACAAATGTGTTCAACATACATTTGGAAGTTGTGTTCTAAGTGCCAATCACACTTCTATGTGTTGTAAATACGTTAGCATACAAACAGAAAAAATAGTTGCCTTCCTTGAGAGAGAGAGATGCATTATAAATATAATAATTAGGTACAATTTATAGTATAGTGGAATTTGTCAAGACTCCATATACCATAGGATATGGTCTTCCATGCAGGTAAGATAGTGGGTATGCCATGCAGGAGTGAGGAAGAAGAGGAGGCACAAAAAGAGAGTTCAAATGATTCTTGTGTTGTTCTCAACCAATAGAATGAATCTCCCAGTGTGTGTGTTTGTGTTTGTGCTTGTGTGTTTGTGTAAGCAAATTCTTCTCCTTTAGCCTTTATACTCTTCTTATGGCATGTGTTGAAATCAAACTTCAAGGCTTCAAGGAGGCTCAAAGTAGCACTATGATTGGAAGTCATCAGTCATGTGAATTCGCTCAAACGCCCCAGCACCACGTGGGGGATTTCGAGGTCCTGCTCTTCTCATCAGTTGCAGTTGTTTCTATAGATAAGCCCTAGAAAGTCTATTGACTCAACATACTTAGATATGTAGTAACTCACAACATCAGTGCCGCATTTCATGTCTTAATCAGTCCATTTCTCTATACCAGTAGATATACAAATTAAGATCAATTTTCTTGATTATAGTTAAAAACACTCCATACTTTAAAGATGCTAAGAGAGTAAATCTTAAATATTATCCATGCAAAAAACAAATGGTACTCATGTGACATGCTGGAGACTTCAGCCAATGTTAAATTTTAGTCATATTTCAGCACATAAGTGTATCAACACACTGTACATCTTAAACTTACACAATGTTATATGTCCTTTATACCTCAATAAAGCTGGAGAAAAGAAAGATAAATTTCTTGAGGTCTCCCATAGAAGCTTCCAATTTTTTTATTTTATGGTTTATTGGGGTCTTGATCTCTAAGTGCTGTGTTTGTCTAATGAGGTTGTTACACTTTCTTATCTCTGAAAAATAAAAATACTTATAGCTTAAAATTCATTTTCTAATTGGTTTTGTGTCTTTGCATAAGAAGTCTATTCTATGTTGAATTAGGTTTGCTGCCTTTTTCATGGGATAACTTTTTTGGTATTGGTTCTTATAAGCTTGTGATATATTTTTATTGGGATCCACTGTTTCACTGCATTGATTTGATGATCCCTAGCTAAGAAGCACAAAGAGATAATTCCATAATTTGGCCTATACTATATTTCTAGTGAAAGTTTAGTAAGGTATGAAACAACTTATATAGTATAGGTTACACATCCTGGAAAACTTCCTCCTAACCATTCTGAATTTCCACCTTTTGTTTACTTCTAGCATTTTTATCACTCATGGAAATTTACTTACATCACAGAGAGATTGGGCTGTTTTCTCTGTCCTCCATCATGGAATAAAATATTCTATATAGTCAGTCAAATTTGAATCAAAATAACTCTTTGGAACAAAAAACTCCACTATATGTATATCTTTATCTGAGGATACACTAAAGAATTTATGTCATTATTTTTTTTAATTTATTAAGAAGAAATATGCACTGATCATGAATTCTGGAATATAAATACATGGAAATATTTTGTTTCCTAGAGGCAAAAACTCATTATTGGTGGCTGCCAAGATTATGAAAATGCTTACACTGATATTTTTGGTTATATATTTCCCCATATTATCCTTAGTAAATGATTATAACTTTTGAAATAGAAGAAGGTAAAAGTCTCCAATACCTGAATTTGAAAACTATAAGCTAACTCTACATAACCTGCTATCCCACATCTAAAACAAATCTTGTACCTTTCATATTCCCTCAAATGATAAACCAGAAACAGAACAAAATACATTGAGATTTACAAATTTTAATGATATATTTTATTTTAGAAGTTAGTCTATATTTTACTATTAAGTACACCTATAAATAATTTCAGGAAGTATAATATTTTCCATAAAATGGAAAAATTAAAAAATCAATGATTGGTACATAACTGAAATTTGCATATGATATTATGAAGAATGTTACAAATTTACATATTAATCAAAGATGATTCAGAAAGATTGACAAAATTTAGAATATAAAAGGTACAAAAAATTTAGAGACACTATGGGTGTCTTTAAAAAATCTGTGTTTTAGGTTAGGATATTAAGAATAGGTGTGTTATATATTTTCATATTTATGGACCCTAAGAAATACTGTATTAAAAAATTCAGGATGAAAGGAATCTCAATATGGAAATATTTATGAAAAATAACTGTCACCAGTCCAAAATCAAGCCCAGGAGTCGACTGGGAAACTCTACTAAATGTTAGGTAAAACGAATAACCAATTACCATACATTTTCTTCTAGAAAACTGAAGTGAAAAGTCAATTTTCTTTGAGGAGTGCTTTCCCTTAATATTAAAAGCAAAAAACATCATAAGGAAAGAAAACAACAGAACAATATAAGTTATGATTGCTTACGCAATGGTTCCAAGAGTTCCAGCAAATGGAATCTAGCAGTAGGTAAAAACAATCATGCGCAGAATTAGGCTTACCCCAGAAATGTACAGATGATTTGACAGTCGAAAATAAAATCACCATATTAAAAATGAGAAGAGGAAAAAAAGTTGGCATCTCAATAAATGCAGCAAAACATTTTAAAGTTTCAATATCCATTAAAAATACAAACTTTGACCATACTAGTATTCAGTGGGGTTTTAATGTTTGTTAAAAATAAAAACTTTGGCCATGCTAGTGTTAAATGGGACTTCTTAAAACTGATAAGGAGCACTGATGAAAAACCTACATAGACCTACATATACATAAA
The DNA here is from genome assembly GCF_007474595.2 of Lynx canadensis. Taxonomy (NCBI): domain Eukaryota; kingdom Metazoa; phylum Chordata; class Mammalia; order Carnivora; family Felidae; genus Lynx; species Lynx canadensis. Next base: position 101,696,082 of record NC_044312.2, read on the forward strand.
CCAGTATATCGCATATTAAAAGAATGAAATACATTTCCATAAGAACACAAACAAGACAAGGAGGACTCTTCTTTCTGATTCTGTTCAACATTGTGTCGGACTTCATGTTCAACACAACATGGCAAGGAAAAAATAAATACATAATAGAGAGTCTACAGATTGGAAAGGAGGAAGCAAAACTTCCTTTGTTTATTAGCAAACGACAGGATTGTACAGGTAGAAATCTAATGGAGCCTACAGAAAAAAAGTAATAGAACTGAAAAGTGAATTTATTGTGGTTTCAAAAAAGAGGATCAGTATGCAAAATAATGGTTAATTTCTATAGACTACCCAGGAAAAAGTAGAAATGGAATTTCAAATACCTGCTACGAACATATCAAAACTATAAAATACTTAAAGATAAACATGAAAAAAAATATTTGTACACATAACTAAAAATAATCCTTATAAGCCACTAAAGAATATGTAAGTAAGTGAGAGAGAAGCTATGTTTATTTTCTGGAATATTCAATGTTGTTGAAAAAATTTCTCAAATGTATCTATAGATTCAAGGCAACTCCAACAAAAACCCAAGCAGGCATTATTTTTTGGTAAGCACTGGGAAGCTGAAACTAAAATACAGAAAGAAATGCAAAGACCTAGAATAGCTGAATTGACTTAAAAAAAGAGACAGAGTTGTAATATAAACATTATGAAAAACACCAACTGATTGCAAGCCTCATTCCAAAGCTACAGTTGTCAAAAGGGTTTGGCACTGGTATAAAAATTGATGATTAGATCAATGAAACAAAACTGATAGACCAGAAAAGGACCCATGCATATGTGAACAACAAATTTTCCACAAGGTCAAAGATAAAGGCCATTTGTTGAAGAAAGAACAGATCTTTCAACAAATGATGATGGACTAATTTTATATATACATATATATATATACATGTGTATACTTGTATATGTGCATATCTAGAATATATATATACATATATAAAATATATTTTAAATATATATGTAAAATATATGTATATATATACATCATATATATACATGCATATATATATATAAACTATATATACACAAAATATTGAATGTTGACCCATAATTCATATAAAGATTCACCTAACATGGATCACAGATATAAATATAATACCTAAAATCTAAAAATTTCAGGAGAAAACATAGTAGAAAATATTCGTGATTTTGGGTTGCGTGAAGATTTCTTAGATACAACACCCAAAGTAAAACCAACAAAATAGAATTTTGATACATTGTACAACATGAAAATGAAATCTACTCTTCAAAAGATACTCTTAAGAGGGTGTAAAACCAATTTATGTTCTGGAAGATAAGAGTTTCAAGTAACGTATTTTGTAAAAGACTCATTCCACAACATACACAGAGATCTCAAAACTCAATGGTAATAATAATAGACTTCCTGAATGGGCAAAACATTTGGAAAATACTTCACCAAATAGCACCTGGGTGGCTCAGTCGGTTAAGCATTGGCTCAGGTCGTGATCTTGCAGTTTGTGACTTCGAGCCATGCAACAGGCTGAGTGCTGACAGCTCAGAGACTGGAGCCTACTTCAGATTCTGTCTCCCTCTCTCTCTGCCCCTACCCCTCTCAGTCTCTTCTCTCTCCCTCTCAAAAATAAATAAACATCAACAAAAAAATTTAAAACCTCAATGAGATAACAGTCTAGATCTATTAGAATACCAAGATGTTGGTGAGTATACAGAAAAGTAAAATCTTTCATGCAGTTTTGATGGAAAAGTAAAATAGTATCAATATTTGAAAATAGTTTGTTTTAAGCATCAGTGTCTTAAACATAAATTTAAAACATTATTGAGACTTTCCACTCTCACGCTTTTTCTACAAGAGAAATGGCAACACATCTTATAAGACTTGTATCCAAATGCCCATAGCAACTGGAAGATTCAGAACATGTCACTTCCAAATGTGTTGCTTTGGCGTATTGATTACTTTGAGCTAAAGATGCAGAAAACACAGGTAGCGCAAGACGGGCACTCTGAACTTCCTTTTTCCCTCTGAAAGCAGAAAATGAAATTCCCATGTCAACGATGACCACCTTATACCAGAAGGAAAACCATTCTCATCACCAGAGACGGAGGCTCGAAGCCAGAAGAAACCTGTGCAGAGCCTGATAAAATAATTCTTACCTGTTTTTAGTCCCCCTAAATATTTTAATCTTCTACAATAGCCACTATTTTTTCCATTTATTTTATTATTTTTTTAAGTTTTGGTATTTATTTACTTTTGAGAGGGCAAGACACACAGAGAGAGACATGAGCAGGGAGAGGCAGAGAGAGGTGGAGACACAGAATCCGAAGCAGGCTCCAGGCTCTGAGCTGTCAGCAAAGAGCCTGATGCGGGGCTCGAACTCACAGGACGTGAGATCATGACCTGAGCTGAAGTCAGACACTCAGCCAACTGAGCCACCCAGACTCCTTGCCACTATGTTTTTTAATGTTTATTTATTTGGAGAGAGAGAGAGAGAGAGAGAGAGAGAGAAGATCCCAAGCAGATTCGCACTGTCAGTGCGCAGCCTCATGCCGGGCTCAAATCCACAAACAATTGATCATGACCGACCTGAAACCAAGAGTCAGACCAACTGAGCAACCCAGGTACCCGCCCCTACAAATGCCACTCTTTGTTTAACTTAGTAGATAAATACTTGATCCTGCCAGTTCGCTGGGTTTTCATACTTCTTGTGAAGACTCCCACATACATGTAAAAATTTACTAAACAAAATCTGTATGCTTGTGTCCTATTATCTCTTGTGTCAGTTAGATCTCAGGCCAAGGTGGAAACGTTAAGGTGGTAAACGAGAAGTTTTTCTTCCCCTTCAGTTTTTAAGTTTTATTTGTAATGGCCTCAAACTAGAAACAAGCCAAATGTCCATGAGAATGGACCGTAGGATATCCAAGCAAGTGAATGCTACTCTCAGTGAAGAGAAGGAAGGAAACAAACCACAAGAGACTCTTAAAAATAGAGAACAAACTAAGAATTGATGGGGGGGGGGGCGGGGGCTGGAGATGGGCTAGATGAGGGATGGGAATTAAGGAGAGCACTTGTTGTGATGAGTACTGGGTATTGTGTATAAGAGATGAATCACTGAATTCAACTCCTGAAACCAATATTGCACTGCATGCTAACTAACATTTAAATTTTTTTAAAAAGTAATAAATTATTGGTACATCCAAAAATATGGATGATCTCAGAATACTTCTGCTGAGTAAAAGATGGCAAAACAAAAAGGCTAAATAATTTACAATTACGTTTACAAAAAAAATCTAAAAATGCAAAATCACCTATATTTACATAAAGCAGATCAAACAATTCCCAGAAAGTGCAAGAAAAACACATAGAATATTTACAACTTGGAAATCAAAACAACAAAAAAAATGAAATGATCCTTACATGCAAATGATATGTTATCTAATGAAAAAAATCTCCACGAATCTGAAAAACAAAAGTTTAAAACAACTGTGAGTTCAGTAAGGTAACATGATACATGATTAATGAACAAATATTATATATAGTATTATATATACTATATAATATTATATATTATATAATACTATATATTATATACAATAAGTATTATAATTTACATATATTCCAAACTAAATAAAAAATAAAACATTCAAAATTCATCACGTATACTGAAATATGTAATTAGAAACAAGCAAATCATGTACAAGATCTATATGCAGAAAAGTACAAAGTAGTAATTAAAGAAATCAAAAAAAGTTCTGAATAAATTAGAAGGCACATTGAGTTCAGAGATTAGAAGACTCAATACAGTAAAAATATCAATTCTTTACAAACCAATCTATAGATTTAATGTAAACTTAGCAAGATTTTTGTAGTAGCAACTTATACTGAAATTTACATGACAGTTTAAGGACCTAGCAGAGATGAAACACATTTTAAAACGGAGCATAATGAGGGTCTTCTGCGTGGCTTAGTCAGTTAAGAAACTAACCCTTGATTTTGGCTCAGGTCATGATCTCATGGTTTGTGAGATAGAGCCCTGCGATGAGGTTTGCCCTGGCAGCATGGAGCCTGCTTAGGATTCTCTCTCCCTCCTTCCCCCCCTCTCGCTTTTTCTGAAAATAAGTAAACATTTAAAAAATAACTATAAAATAAAATAAAATGTAGCATAATGAGAAAGAAAACAATCCACTCCATGTAGAGATTTACTACATAGCCACAATAATCAAGTCCGTGGGACTTTGGTGGAGATACCACCACATAAATGAATCTCACATAAATGGACAGAACTAGACCTCTATTCTGTCAACTAAACAGTTCAACTAAAATTTTATAAAGATGCAAAAGTTCAGCTAAAATTTTATAAAGATACAAAGGTTGTTCAAAAGAAGTGAATAGTCTTAAAAAAATAGTGGTGCTGTATTTGGGAATACAGAGGCAAAAAATAAACAAATAATGTTAACTTAAACCTTATACAAAAATTTAACAAAAAAATGAATAGCAAGTTAAATGGAAAATGGCAAACTATAAAACGTTTAGATAAAAACGTAGGGGAAAACCTGTATTCGGGACCTCAGGCCAGTGAAGAGCTTATAGACATGACATCAAAAGCATAAACTATAAAGACAGTAAAGCCTTGGTTTGCAAGCATAATTCTTTCTGGAAACATGCTTGTATTCCAAAGCACTTGTATATCAAAGTGAATTTCCCCATAAGAAATAATGGAAACTCAGATGACTCATTCCAGAACCCAAAAATATTCATATAAAAATGACTACCATACTGTAACATAATACAAAATAATAAAATACAAAATGTAAAGAAAAATAAACAAATTAACCTGTACTTACTTTTGAAAACCTTTGTGGCTGGTGTGAGGGAGACAAGGGAGGGGAAGGTTATTGTGCAGGATGACATTTCCTATCACTGCTGGAATCCCTGCTGTCTATTGGCTCAATGGAATCTTTTTCTTTTTGTGCAACTTTAACAATGAACCTATGCAATGACACTTGCTTTTGCCTCCTTTTGAGGATTTCACGGAAATATGGCATTGCCCTGTCATTAAACAGATCCATCACTTGCACTGCTACAGCCTTATTCAGGTGGTGCTTTTCTACAAAATTTTGAAGCCTTTCCCACATTTTACCCAACTCCCTAATCTCATTAGAAGCAAGGGATTCCTCCGCCTTTTTCTCCTCCTCCTCTGCAGACGAGATCTCCTCCGTAACCTCTTCTGGTTGCTCCCAATGCAGATCCATCAGTTCGCCGGTGGTCAGCTCCTGGCCATGTTCCTCCACCAGCTCCTGAATATCGTCCTCATTCACCTCCAGTCCCCTGGTCTTCTCCAAGGACACAATGTCACTGACAACAGGTGGCTCTTATTCATGAGCAAGGCCCCTCTAAGACATGTCCGAGAACACAATCAGGCCAGTTTTCTCCAAGTAGAACTGAGGGTTCTTGGTGGCCCCATCCCAGGCTTTTTCGATGATCTTGAGGTAGTTTGCAATGTGGAAATGATTTTTCCAAAACTCTCAGAGGGTTAGGTTTGCTCCTTGGGTCGCCTCAAAGCACTGCTGAAATAGTGCTTTGGTATAAAGCTTTTTAAAGTTCAAAATGACCCGCTGATCCATGGGCTGGAGGATTGGAGTGGGGTTGGGAGGAAGGAACTTGACATTAATGAATCGAATTCCTCCAGGAAGACATCATCCAAGTCTGGAGAATGAGCAGGAGCATTATCCATAACCAGCAAGGCTTTGAGCAGCAGATTCTTTTCTAAAAAGTATTTCTTCCCTGAAGGACTGAAGACCTCATTGATCCACTCAGCAAACAAGATGGCAATGACCCAGGCCTTGCTGTTGGACCTCCACATCACGTTTAACTGGCTCTTCTGCACCTTGCATTTCTTGAAGCTTCATGGATTCTCAGAATGATACATGAGTCGGGGGTTGACTTTGAAATCCCTGCTTGCCTTAGCACAGAGCAAGAGGGTGAGATGGTCTTCCACGGGCTTGTGACCAGGCACTGTATTTTCTTCTTCTGTAAGGTCAGTCCTCTTTGGCATCTTTTTCCAAAAAAGCCCCATCTCATTTCAGTTAAAAACTTTCCCCGGCAGGTAACACTCAGAAACTATGAACCTGTGGAATTCAGTAGCAAACACCTCAGCTTCCTCAGCATCTGAACTGACAGCCTGTCCATGCTTCACAACAATATGGATGCCACCTCTCTAAAATTACCAAACCATCCCCTGCTTGCCTTGAAGTCTTCTTTGTTTTCTGTTGATGTGCGTGGCAGTTTACTCACGAGGTTGGTGTACAAGGCCTTTGCCTTCCTGCAGATAAAGTTCTCAGTCATAGTATCACTTGCCAGTTACTTCTTGTTCATCCAAACCAGGAGCGACTTTTCTACATCTTCCAGAACACATCGACATTGCTTTAATATTCTCATGACTCCTTTTGTGGCATCTAGCCCCCTTGTTTCTTCTTTCTTCTTTAATATTGTGCAAGTGGTCAACATAGACTTATAAAATCTTGTAGTTTCGGCCACTCACATACCTCATTTGTACTTCTCCATGATTTTCTTCTTAACTTCCACCTTGATCTTCTCCTTCTTCTCACCACCTTTCTTTTCAACTTTTTCTGCATGGGGACTATTGTATACTCTTGCACAATTATTGACTACAGTATGGTATTTATAAACTCTTGTCATATACTGTATCTAATATAACTGTCAGTAAGGCAGCAGAGGAAAGGGTCTGCAGTCAGCCTGACCTAGAAGGAGGCAAAGCATTCCTAAGATTACCCTTGTATGGAAAAGCAAAGAACTTCCCATAGGTTCTTTGAAGTGAGAATAAATGCACTAGAGCCAGTTGTGGGCACCTTCCAATGTTCTGAAAAATCACCAATGTTCTGCCAAACACCACGGCCTAAGATTGAACATCCAAGCATGGAAGATGATCACCCACAATCCTACAGCAAGAGATAAAGATAGAGATAGAGATAGAGAGAGAGAGAGAGACAGGAACCATTGGCTCAATTGTGATCATGTGATGTTTGGCATCATGTACTACTTGTTATGCAAGACATCACTCATTTATCAAGTGAAAATTTATTTAAAATGTTTGCTCTTCTTGGAGAACACTCGCAGAACAGGTTACTTGAAATCCAAGGTTTTACTGTACTGGTAAACTGGACTTGATCCAAATTAAAACAACCTATAAATCTCACTCTTGAATACCCATCCCAAGGGAATGAAAATCTGTGTTCACATAATCATGTTTAAGTGAACATTTACAGATGTTTTACTCTTAATAGTTGAAAACTGGAAAGAACTCAAATGCCTTTCAGTGAATGAATGATTAAATTAATCAATACTGTGCAATACTGCTCAGTAACAAGAAAGGAACAAATGATTTATATACACAAAATACAAGTGAATCTCAAGAGAATTCTGGTGAGTTAAAAAATTCAATCTAAAAAGATTAAAAATGGTAGGGGCACCTGGGGGTCTGTTTGTTGAGCATCCAACTTTGGCTCAGGTCATGATCTCACGGTTGGTGGGTTCGAGCACTGCCTCCAGCTTGCTGCTGTCAGCTCAGAGCCTGCTTTGGATCCTCTGCCCCCTCTTTTTCTGCCCCCCTCACATATTCTCTCTCTCTCTCTCTCTCTCTAAAAAATGAATGAACATTTTTTTACAAAATTACAAATGGATTTTTTTTATTTTAGAGAAGGAGCATGAGAGTGTGCATGAGTGGGAGAGGGGCAGAGGGAGAGAGAGAATCTTAAAGCAGACTTCATGCCCTGGGCAGAGCCCCACGCAGGGCTCCCTCCCATGACCCAAAGATCATGACCTAAGCCAGAATCAAGAATGGAACCCTTAACAGATTGAGACCCTCAGGCACCCCACAAATGGTATATTATTTATAAAACATATTTATAAAAGATAAAAATATAAGGATGGAAAAGAGATCATTGGTTACCAGGAATTAGTAACAGTGGCAGAAGTGGAGGTGGGAGGTGTCACTATAAGGAGACAGCTGAATGGAATTTTGTGGCAAGGGAATAGATCTATTTAAGGTTGAGGGTTAACAGAATGGAATCACTGAAATGGTGCAATATGCAGTAAAAGGAAAAAAAGCAAAAATACAAGAGAACGATGAACAGACAGTTGGAAATTTGCAATAAAGTGAGGAATAACAGTAACTAATTTCTGTCCCTTTGGGAAAAGTAAAAACAATAAGAGCCACCAATCAAAGAAGCAGCATCTCATATTTGCATAATGTATTCTTTTGATACCCTAAAAACTTAAAAATAAGGTCATAGGACAGTGTGTAAACACTTCTCCGCTGCGCTATTCATTTCAAGAGACCATTGTGAAAATGCAGATTCCTTCTGGGATGCCCTATAGATATGATATTTTAATCAAGAGTCCCATGCATACAAATGGAAAGGTAACCAAGAGTAAAAAAATGGAAGGAAGGAAGGAAGGAAGGAAGGAAGGAAGGAAGGAAGGGAGGAAGGAAGGAAGGAAGGAAGGAAGGAAGGAGAGAGGGAGAGAGGAAGGAAGGAATTCAGAAAGGAAGTCAAAAAGAAAGAAAAGAAAGAGAGAGAGAAAAGACAATAAATACACATTTTCTCTGATAATTAAAGGACAACCTCCAGACATTTTGTTATGCTCACAAATACTTTTGGGATAATCTCCTCAGGGAGAGTCTCAAAAGCTGAAAAAAAAAAGCCATAAATTGCTCTCAATATGCCATGTAAGAAACGCAGAGGGAGTCAAGACAGAGGCTTCATTCCAGGTAAAATGATAGAAGATTTCATGGGGTATCTTATGTTACCAACACCAACAATGATCAAGTGACGTAGGAAAAGTTCGGCTTGAATTCAATAGCAAAGCTGTAGCAACAAGTTGCCATTTATGTTTTAGTATTTTTTGTTTGGTTGGGGGGATTTTGTTCTGTTCTGTTTTCATTTTTGCTTTTATTACTCCATAATGCCTAAGCAGGAATAGGATGCCTACCCTTTTCTCTTCCTACTGTGCGAGTATTTTTACCTGGATCGACAAACTATTCATGGAAACATCACGCTATTGCTTACAAAATATTCATTTTACAGAATTAATTGTATCTCCAATGCAGACAGAAACAGAGATCAAGTGAAGCGTAAATAAAGAGATACTCGTTTTTAAAACTTGGCGAAATTAAGAGGCCGCAGGTGCTCCGTCTTTCATTTTGAGGTCCTTCCAAACTCTTAGTTATTTAGTGACCCCAGGCTCTTTTTTGTGACCCTTTCCATATAACTTAAGATTTAGTGATTATTTAAATAAAAATATAAATATGATTCTTTCCAGATCTCTTGATGAGACAGGAAAGGGAGAGAGGGTATTCTACCTCACGCTGACATGTGAAAAGCATTACTTGGAGACTTGCAGACTTTCAGGTACCCCGTTTTATGGCAATGATAAGGTGTTCAGCATGTGCTACAATGTGAGTGGAATTTAATGGGAAGCAGATATAATTATTTCAAAGAATACAGTTTAAAAAAAATAACAATTGGTATTCAACAAAAATGTTACACTGTGAACAATTTGGTCCTTTCCCTAGAACTCTAAAACTTAGAGAAAAACAAAACAAAATAAAACAAAACGTGTTGATCTTTCCTTACCTTAGAGAAAACTTGGAACATACCAAGTATGCTTTTTCTTAGTCTTTCATATTTTTAAAATGAAACAAAACAAACAAAAGTTAAGATTGATACCACTCCTTATTGAATTTGCAGAAGATATTTTTCTAAAATTACTATCGACTGATACATGCTTCCGTCTTTATGATGGAAGAAAGGTGTGTGCATCAAGGCAAGGCAGGTTATCAGGATGTCACAATATTGGCAGCAATATTTTAAATGAGTTAAGCGCAAATTTTATGTACCCATTTTTTATTTAATGTTTTATTTACACTTGTATGTTTTTATTTTCTTATAGATCAGAGACTGCTGTAAGTATGTAATGTAACTACATTATAATGTATCGATTATGTCACAATGTATGTTTCATTATATCTAGTATCATTTCTATTTTTTTTTCTTAAGGAAGTATTCATACTGGCAATATTTTAAATTTAATACTTCTCTTGCCTTAATCTGCCATCCCCTTCTTACTGTTATATTCCTAATCTGTATATTGTTAGGGATATTTAGTTACATTTTTATTTGGTTAAAATGTATATCTGTGTTTTGTGTTATATTATAGTTTGGAGAAGTTCCTGTGGCCTTAAGGTCTAGAAGAACTTAAAGGAATATCAAAGAATCCATGTATATCTCATCTTTAGTGCATTTAATTCACCTCCATGGGAACTTTAAACAGTTTTTTAAAGTACAGTGTCTCTTTATCCAAAGGGAGTTTTTTTTATGAATCTTTATTATATGAAAACAATGCCCACGGCTGCTCATTCTCCCAATGGGCCCAGATTTCCTCATTCTCTTTGGGTTCTCGCATGATGAAGTGTATTTGATTTGTCATGTGCATGTTAGTACATGACTATAATTGACATGAAAATGTTCCTTGGGGAAGATTACTTTTTTTAAGAAAATTTATATCAAAAGAAACTTATTTTTATATTTTGTCAAAACAGTTAAGGAAATTAGAAGACAAGTAATTAAAATATCACCTTGACTGTCAATGTAGTTATGGAGAAGGGGCTCAGGGTAGGGCCTGCATTAAGCTGCATTTGATCGTACTTGACCTATTCTGCACCTGTTCATCCTCATAGCATGGACAAAGAAGATATTTCATAGTCCAGAAGAGTTTACATACAAATATGTGATGAGACCTGCTTTGAGCTAAGTTAGTGCTACCATTAAAAAAAAAAAAAAAAAAGAAGAAAAAAAAAAAACTGGGGCATCTGGGTGGCTCAGTCGGTTAAGTGTCCAACTGTTGATCTTGGCTCAGGTCATGATCTCATAGTTCATGAGTTTGAGCCCCACACAGAGTTCTAGTCCGATGGCATGAAGCTTCCTTGGCATTCTGTCTCTTCTTCTCCCTGTCCCTCCTCTATCTCTTCCTGTCTCAAAATAAATAAATAAACTTAAAAAAATAATACAAGCAAACAAACACTACGTACATGATTTTCCAGTAGCACCGGCATATTGCATCATTCAATTTTCATTTATCCCTCTCAAGAGCCCTACGCAAGGAAGTATTGTTTTGTATATGAGAATAAAGAGTTTTAGCTAAGTTAGATTACTGGCCCAGAGTAGCCCTCATATATGCCATAAGTGGAGGTATAACAGACCTTATCTATATAAATCTACCTCATATATTTATGCCACAAAGACAAATAATTCTCAGCTGTAGTCCATTATAGTTTTTTTTTAATTTATACACATGCCCACACACACAGTGCCAGTTGTGACAACCGTGTCAGCCTGTATCACCTGTAGGTGTAAAGGATTTTATGGGAATATGTATCGAAGTAGTGGGTTCTGTATATTTTTGAGAATTGGGGATTTTAAATTTTTATTGTATTTATTATATAATTGTATAATTGATTATATATTGACGTGTATATTAAGTTATAGTATTAACTACAATTTATAAATGCCACTGTGTAATTGCAATTATATCAACGACTAATTGAAAACTTTAAAACATTGTACCGTATGGTTTCTATGTGTTACAGTCAAATTTTTAACATAGTTTTGATTTAAAAAAATTTTTCCTGTGTGTACCTATGTCTATATCTATATCTATATTTATATACGTATATGTTTTTGTATCTACCTAGTATCTATTTCTCTCTCTCTTATTTATCTACTTATCTATCTATACCATCCTGGTCTCTCAAACTTGGCATTATTGCTATTTCTAACTGAATATTGGGTATTGCAGGCTGTTTAGAAACAAAACTGACCTCTAATCATCACAAGCCCACAGAGCCCCACCTTCCAGTTGTGACAACCAAAATGTCTTCTAGATATCGATAAAACGACATTCAGTTACAATAAAATTACCTCCAGTTGAGGACCACTGACTGTCTATGTTTATGTTATACTAGCCTTGGGGGAGATGGCTGCATTTTCAAATATCTGAAATTGGAAAGTTTGGATGTATTTTATTTACATGAGTTTTGCATACTAAATTTCACCCAGGTGATAGCACATGAAATCTACTGACCATGCTGATATCTCTATCCAGAATAGGTTTCCTGATAAGTCTGCATGGAAACACATAATCTAACAATGCTCAATGAATTCATTCTCATGGGAATCACAGGCCGTCCTGAGCTGCAGGCTCCATTATTTGGGCTCTTCCTCATCATCTATATGATCTCAGTGGTGGGCAACCTGGGCATGATCATCCTCACCCAGATGGACTCCAGGCTACAAACACCCATGTACTTCTTCCTCAAACACCTGGCTCTCACTGATCTGGGTTATTCAACAACTGTAGGACCCAAAATGCTAGTCAACTTTGTTGTGGATCAAAATACAATCTCCTATTATTTTTGTGCTATACAGCTCGCTTTCTTTCTTGTGTTCATTGTTAGTGAACTTTTTATTCTAACAGCAATGTCCTACGACCGCTATGTGGCCATCTGTCACCCTCTGCTCTATCCAGTCATCATGTCACAAAGGGTGTGTCAGGTGCTGGTGGCCATCCTCTATCTCTACAGCACATTTGTGTCTCTTATAGTCACCATAAAGATTTTTAGTTCGTCCTTCTGTGGCTACAATGTCATTAGTCATTTCTACTGTGACAGTCTCCCCTTGATATCTTTGCTTTGCTCAAATACACATGAAACTGAAATGATTATTCTGATTTTAGCCGGTTTTGATTTGATTTCATCCCTTTTGATAGTTATTGTGTCTTACCTCCTGATCCTCGTAGCCATCGTCAGGATGAACTCAGCTGAGGGTAGGCACAAGGCTTTCTCCACCTGTGGGTCCCACCTGACAGTGGCCACCGTGTTCTATGGGACTCTGATATTTATGTATGTGCAACCTGAGTCCAGTCATTCCTTTGACACTGATAAAGTGGCGTCCATATTTTACACCCTTGTTATCCCCATGTTGAATCCCTTGATCTATAGCTTGAGGAACAAGGATGTAAAATATGCAGGACAAAGGATGTGGAAAAAAATATGTAATTTTTTTTTCTTAAAATGCACTGTCTAACAAGATTCCTATAAACTAGCTTATGGACTTTAAATTTTTCTCTCTGTGCCTCTGAAGAAAAGAGGAAACACAAATGCGTTCAACATATTTGAAGACAGTTTATAGATTGTCTTATGTATGCTAGGCACGTCTAACTGTTGTAAATTGACTTGTGAACAAAATAGTAAAAAATATCACCTTCCTTCCAAGAGAAAGGTGGATTGTGTATGTAAATCAAGTAAATATTATAGTACAGTAGAATGTGTTAGATGGATATACACAAAGAGAGACACATAAACACAAAACTGTCAAGTATTTCTGTGTCTTTCTCACCTATATATTGTAAAAATGCAGTGCCTATGTTTGTGTGTGTGTGTGTGTGTGTGTGTGTGTGTGTGTGTGTAAGTCTTTTCCTTCTGTGTTAGCCTTCAAACTCTTCCCTGGTATGTTTTGGAATTATTTTAATACTGGTTGTTTCTGTGATATCTGATGATTTGAAGTATTGGGTCACAGTAGTGCGCTCAAACACCTTTATTACAAGCATTGAGATTCCCCTTTCTTCTCCTCAATTTATGAGTCTATTGGCTGAACATACTTGGTAATCCAGCAATCTGAGTGGCCCGTGGTTTGTCTCACAAAGCCCCTTTGGTTGATATCTGAGGATATTCAAATTAAGATAAAGTTTTGAGGGCTCCCTGGTTTGTGCTTTTTCCCTCAACTGGTTGTTCTTAGTAATCTGGCTTGTTGGTTTAGTATATTATAATATTGCCTTATCTTTTTTAAGAAAAGTAATTATCCATGTTTAAAAAATATGTTCCACTTGTTTTTGTATCCTTGAGTAAGAGGACTATTCTACAATGAATTAATTGTATTGCTTCTTTTTTCTTGGATTGATGTTTCCCAAAATTTATCAATACTTTTTATGCACCATATGTTAATGGGCTATCACCATTTACCTGCATTGATTGATTCTCTTACATGTGGGAAGCAAAGGGAAATGAACAATCCTGTTTTTGCACTCTGTCGTACTTCTTTTTTTTTTAATGTTTATTTATTTTTGACACAGAGAGAGAGAGAGACAGAGCATGAGCAGGGGAGGGTCAGAGAGAGAGGGAGACACAGAATCGGAAGCAGGCTCCAGGCTCTGACTGTCAGCACAGAGCCCGACGCAGGGCTCGAACTCACAGACTGTGAGATCATGACCTGAGCCGAAGTCGGCTGCTTAACCGACTGAGCCACCCAGGAGCCCCAAACTCTGTCATACTTCTAAGGTGAATGAGGATGGATACATGGCAAGGACACACAGATCTTGCCTCTCATGCATAGGTAATCTATGTCATTCCACACTTTCCCATGTGCTTATTTTTAATTTCCCCTTTGCTTACTTTTATTCTTCTTAGTATTTCTGGGATTTTACTGAAGTTAGGAGTTAATGATAGTTGCTTTGGTCACCATGATACAATAAAGTCTCTGTTTAGCCAATGGACATTGAATAAAATAATTCATTGGAATAAAATTTAAGAAGTGCATGATCATGGCACTTGCTGTGATAAGCGTTGGGTGTTATATGTAAGTGATGAATCACTAAATTCTACTCCTGCAACCAATATTACCCTATATATTAAGTAGCTAGGATTTTAATAAAAACTTGAACCAAAATTTTTAAAAAGTAAAAAAAAAAAAAGAAAAAGTACATAATGCAAAGCAATCAAGATGCCCTTCCGTAAGTATATGGGTAAGTAAACCATGACACATGCAGACAATGGAATATTATTCAGCACTAAAAAGAAATGATCTATCAAGTCACAGAAAGATATGGTGCAACCATAAATGACTGTTGCTAAGTAAAAGAAGCCAATCTGAAAACACTACTCACAGTATGATTCCAGCTCTACGACACTCTGAAAAAAGGCATAACTATGGAGACAGTGCAAAGATCAGTGGTTGCCAGGAGTTAGGGAAGAAGAAGGGATGAATAGAGAAAGAGAGAAAAAATTTAGGGCAGTAAAACTATTTTGTATGAAAGTATAATGGCGGATACGAGATGTTATATATTTGTCCGAAGCAGTAGAAAAGTACAACCCCAAGGATGATTTGTAATATAAATGATAGAGTTTCAGTGAAAACGACGTATCAGTATAGGTTCATCAAATGTAACAACTGTACCTCTCTACGGGGGAATGTGGATAATGGGACATGGGGAGGCTATGCATTTGTTGGGACAGGGAATATATGAGAAATCTCTGTACCCTCTTAAGTTTACACTAAACCTAAAACTTCTCATAAAAAATAAAGTCTCAAAATAGAAAAAAACTATATTGCATAATACAGTATCATGTGAGGATCAATTTTATCAAACTGTTGATGTCCTTAAAAGGAATCTTTGTGATGGTCATAAACACTAGTAGGTATTATCTCATCTTTGGGTACTGTATGACAGGCATTCTTCGCGTCTTGGATTTTGTCTTCACAACAGCTCTGTGAGATAGATTGTATTAGAATTTTTATTTTTTAATTTATAAAATGGTGATTCAGAGGGGTTAAGTAAGCTGTCAGAGTACACAACTCATTAGGTGTTAGAACCAGGCTTCAAAGCTGGGTGGTCTAGTTCATTACTAAGGCTTCATGCCCTTAAGACATACCCTTTATTGTCTCTTAATGTCATTTTTATGCTTCACTGATGTCATCCCAGAGATGACAGAGAGTAAAATTTCCCGTAAGCTGATGTCAGATTAGAAAAGGAGAAATAGCAGAGAGATTCATAAAATAATGGAAGCCACGTCTGCACAGAAAAAGAATTCAAGAACGATAAAATCAGTTAATTACAAATAGATGAACTGACTCACAGTAATTAATTAATTAATCAGGCATTTGGGTTTTTTTTAATGTTTATTCATTTTGAGAGAGAGAGAGTGAGAGAGAGACAGAGGGGGGAGGGGCAGAGAGAGGGGAAGTAAAGGAATCCCAATAGTCTCCACTGTCAGGCCCAGACCCCAATGCAGGAGTCAATGTCACAAAACTGTGAGATTATGACCTGAGCCAAAATCAAGAGTTGGATGTTTAACTGATTGAGCCACCCAGTTGCTCCTAATCAGGCATCTCGTAAGGGTGATTTTGCTCAGACAGCCATAACAAAGTGAATGCAGGACAAAGCCTGAGCAAATCTCTAATAAATTGAAAGAGGGCAAGAATTAGCATTAAGTTATCAGAAACTTCCTGAAAAGAAATAAACAAGGAGGTTTATATTTTTATATTTATGTTCAAAGTTTGACTCCTTTTGAGAAATAAAAGGTAAGGAGAAGCAGAATTACAAAAAAAAAAAAAAAAAAAAAAAAAAAAAAAAAAAAAAAAAAAAAAAAAAAAAGCCAAATGTCATTGTTAGTGATTTGTAGTAGGAATTCTGCCAGGGACACTATAAGAGATAGATACTCTTTCCAAAAAAAAAAAAAAAAGTTGGGGGGGGTGGGAGAGGCCTGTAAGGGGACTATTTATTCTCAATCATCTTCTACTCCTTAGGCTTTGCTGAAATTTTATCCAAGCTTCACCCATTTGGAAAATTAACATAAGGACAAGAGAATATATTGACTCTGATGTTGTGCAACAGAGCTAGTGAAAAGCCGTTAAGTTCAACAGTCCATCACTTTTTTTTTTTAATGAAAAACATGGCCCTCTTTCTTGAGCCATGATCTGTTGAGTGACCCATTAAATGCATGGGAAAAACATTCCTAAATGATATAATGGAGAAAGGTAGAGCATTACCTGCAGTTGTGAAGGTTGGGCACCATGTTATTTTCGGGTGTGCCATTCATATAGACTAAGATGTGAAAAACACCTCCCCAATGAAGTAGAATACATTGAATATTGCCCTGATTCATGTTAACACCCAAAGGCTGTTCAGCACAGTGGTGATGCAGATAAAAAGAACAAGCTATAACTTTATCCACCTCATGAAAAAAAAAAACCTTATCAGTCAACCTACACAGTTTGTCATCAAAAGAGCTCCTGAAAATATGAGAAAGAGAGAGAGGGAGAGAGAGAGAGATAACTGAGAATCTTGCATATGAAAGTTAAATGATATTATATTTGGAATAAGGAATGATCTATGATTCATTAAATATCTAATGACCTACAATAATCATAATATTCCCAGATGTCAAATTGTATCTGCATAAGATTCCTTAATTAGAGAAAGGCACCACTGGGAAAGAAGAAGGATGTGGGAATTGACAACTGGTGCCACGCGTATCTCAGAATTCCCTGGAGAAAGAGGAACCACTTGGAGAGCTGAACAGGAATGCTATGAGGTAGAGAAATCTCAGAAGTCATATTACAGGAGAAACTCTATTCTAATTTCTAGTATGTGTGAGTGACTCCCTGGAAGGCACAAAGGGTGTGCCTTCCTATTCCTTCCTGTGTTATATTTCAGCAGAAATTCATATTATATTTACACTCAGTCTTACCTTGATTGTTTCCTTCATGATAAGGATTAAAATACTTTGGATGATATTCTTTAAATCTCAACAAACTTTCATCAAATAGCACATGAAATGAAATAATAACAAAATATATGGTCAGAGGTATCTGCCTATTTATATAATGCACAGCTCAAAATAATAGAAATCAGTCAACCATAGAGTAGACAAAGTAAAAATTCAGATTTTATTCTGTCATAGAAAATTTTAGCATTATTATTATTATGTTGTTGTTATTATTATTATTTAAAGTTTTTTATTTATTTTGAGAGAGCTTATTAGTAGTATTATTATTATTTAAAGTTTATTTATTTATTTTGAGAGAGAGAGAGAGAGAGAGAGACCATAAGCAGGGGAGAGACAGAGAGAGAGGGAGAGAGATAATCCCCAGCAAGCTCCACACTGTCAGTGCAGAGCACAACGTGAGACACAAAACCATGAACCATGAGATCATGACCTGATCCAAAATCAAGATTCAGATGTTTAACCAACAGAGCCACCCAAGCACCCCTGAAAATGTTGGCGTTTTTAAAACTTACCTCTTCATAAAATCTTTCTTTGGTCATCACAGTGCACCTTGATTCCATAAAAATTAGAGACTTATTTTCAAAAAATTGATTTAGAAATAGAAAATTATAAAGATTTCTTTCAAGTTTTAATTTTTTACAAAGTCATTAAACTTTCACATGTTTTGTCTGCCATAAAGAATTTAATACCTATTAGATAAATGTGATTTCTGTGTCTTGCAAGGTGGATTATACATAGATTAACCTCCTGATTTCAGATCTAGTAATAGTCACATAAATGGACTTTCTTCCCCTTGTTGCTATTTTTGTTTTTATGGCAGTCTCATTGAGATATAATTTACAAGCCATACAATTCACCCATTCCAAGTGTACAATTCAATGATTATAGGATATTCACAGAGTTGTACAACCAACACCACAATCAATTTTAGGACATTTTCATTACCCCAGAAAGAGACCTCGTGCCTATTAGTATTTAGTAGTTACTCCTCATTCTTCATCAACACCTCCAAACCCCAGCCTCAAGCAACCAACAATCTCTTTCCTGCCTCCCTGATTTCATCCATTGGGGCATTTCCTGTAAGTGTATTTATACAATATGTGTACCTTTCGGTCTGATGTCTTTCACAGATCTGAAACTTGAACAGTTTTATATTACAAGTCAACGAATCATCTTTTATCTTGTCTGTTTAATAACCTTTCTCTGATAGTGCTTAGCAGAGGAAGGAGGAACTGCCTCATGACTGCCAGAGGGAAAAAAGAAGCCCAGATTCCCCACTCGGTCTCTGTTGACGTCTCTGGTTTTCAGCAGCTCTTTCGATGACAAACTGTATAGGTTGATCCGTGAAGGTTCTTTTCATGGGGTTGATAGATATTCCTGAGTTGTACCTTGTTCCTTTTATTTGTCTAATCACTGTGGTCAGCAGCCTTTGGCTGTTTACATGAATTGGGACAACACTCAATATATTGTACGGGCATACCTTGGAGATAATGCAGATTACTGCCACATTAAAGCCAGTATCACAATAAAGCTGTATCACACTAAACCGAGAGAAACGAATGGTTTGATTCCCCAGGGCCTATATAAGTTGTGTTTACACTATACTATTGTCTATTAAGTATGCAATAGCGTTATGTCTAAAAGACAATGTACATATCTCAATTTCAAAAAATGCACTAACCATCATCATCTGAGCTTCCAGAAAGTCGTAATCTTTTTGGTAATGGAGAGTGTTGCTTCCATGTTGGTCGCTGCTGACTGATGGGGTGGTGTTGCTGAAGGCTGGGGTGGCTGAGGCAATTTTTTTAAAGCAAGATGACAATGAAATTCACTGCCTCAATTGATTCTTTCTTTCTCAGATGAATTTCTCTGTAGCATGCGATTCTTTTTGGTAGCATTTTACCCACAGTAGAACTACTTTAAAATTGGAGTAGATCCTCTCAAACCCTGACCCGACTTTATCAACTACATTTATCTAATATTCTAAATCCATTGTTGCCCTTTCAATAATCTTCACAACATCTTTACCAGGAATAGATGCCATCTCAAGAAACCACTTTCTTTGTTCATCCAGAAGAAGCAACTCTTCATCCAACACTGAGGATGGGAGGAGTTGTAGTAGGATGAGGCAATCCAAAAGGAAATGCTGACCGGATACAGTTCCTTGTCCTTCTTCCTTCTGCAGTTAGCCAACATTTCTCTATTCAAACCACCTCACCTCCATTAACTTTTTTTTATGAGATTGCAGCAGTTCAAATATAATGATAATGAAAAAGTCTGAAATATTGTGAGATTACCAAAATGCAACACAGACACAAAATGAGCAGAGGCTGTTGGAAACATAGTGCCAATACACTTGCTTGATGCAGGGTTGCCACAAACCTTTGAGTTGTAAAAAAAAAAGTAGGATTTGCAAAGTGCAATAAAGTGAAACTCAATGAGTTATGCATGTTCTGTATAGACATTGACATTATGCATTATTAATAATATTACAACTATGATAATTATTATATTGTTGGAAATAACTTTATAGAAATGGCTTCTATCCCTCTGAATGATTGTAGTATATATTTTAAATTCATATCCATATCATATACATTCCAAAATCTGTTTATAAATATGATCATTTTACAGTTGTATTTTTTACAACAGGAATGTCTGGGGTTTTTCCCTGTTTATGTAGAGAGATTTTTGTTAACTAGTTGAATATGCCTGGCTTGTCAGTTATGAACTACCAAAAATAAAATCATTGGAATATATTTTCAACTGACTCATGGGCTTTGAGAATCCCAGATTGCATCTACTGACCTTCACAGTAGTAGAACTCAAAAATACATTGAAGAACCTGGGTGGCTTAGTTGGTTAAGCATCCGACTTTGTCTTAGATCATGATCTCAAAATTTATGAGTTTGAACATGGCACTGGGCTCTCTGCTGTCAGCACAGAACATGTCTTGGATCCCCTGTCCATCTTTCTCCCTGTCCCTCCATCACTTGCACTTTTTTTCTCAAAAATAAATACACATTGCGGTGCCTGGGTGGCTCAGTCAGTTAAGCATCCGACTTTGGCTCAGGTCATGATCTCATGGTTTGTGAGTTCAAGCCCTGCATTGGGTTCTGTGCTGACAGCTCAGAGCCTGGAGCCTGCTTCAGATTCTGTGTCTCCTTCTCTCTCTCTGCCCCTCCCCAACTTGTACTCTGTCTCTCCATCTCTCAAAAAATAAATAAATGTAAAAAAATTTTTAAATAAAAAAATAAACATTAAAAAGAAATGTTTAAAGAACTCAAAAATACACAAAATTGTACTTAATTTAATTTAATGTGAATGCAAATATGTTTCCCTCAGATTTATTTTTATTTGTTAATGGTAAATGTTGGTATTATTAAATGAAGGAAAACTATCGAATCACTGAGTACTTACCGAACTAAGCCAGTAAGTGCATGTCAAATTACAGAACCTGATTTTTAAATGTATTCAATGGAATTTTTCTAAATTGTAAGATTCCAGCATGTGAAGTATTTTCTTGGCATTTTTGTTTTGTTTTAAATCTTGAATGAAGAGAAAGAGGATACTTAAAAAGAGAGAAGGTTTTGAATTTACTAAATTACTCTTGTTTAAATTTTTTAATGTTTTATTTATTTTTGAGAGAGATAGAGCATGAGTGGGGGAAGGGCAGAGACAGAGAGAGAGAGAGAATCTGAAACAGGCTCCAGGCTCCGAGCTGTCAGTACAGAGCCCGATGCGGAGCTTGAACTCGGGAACAACAAGATCATGACCTAGGCTGAAGTCAAACGCGTAGCCACCTGAGCCACCCAGGCACCCCTACTAAATTAGTCTTTAAATGATCCTACACTGGGGACTAGAACTGAAACACCTGAAGCAGAAATCTCGAGGCTCCTGTTATCATCTCAAAAGTAGTCATTGGGCAGCCAGCTTCCCTCTTCAGAGATTAAGAAATAGAAAAACAAGAAACATGGACCAAATGTCAAGCTTTGGAGTGGAAAGTTCTCATTACATTTGTATGGGGGTACCACTAATGATTCTGTACCCAAATTCCAGTGTGTGCATGTGTGTGTGTGCACATGCACACGTGTGTGTGTGTGTGTGTGTGTGTGTGTGGTTTTCCCACATTTTTTTTCTCAGTTAAATCTTTATGTTATTTCCAGCCAGAACACCGCATAGTGTTGGTGAGAACTAACAGGCCCTGGCATTGCGCAAACAAGTCTTGGCTGCCTGTCTTCCTCTCTTTTCCTTTTAGCCCTCCTACTGTTCTCTTTATGCTGCAGTCCACGCAGCAGCAATGGCCAGCCTAACTCTGTTGATGTTAGTGGCGAGAAATTTCTAACAGCAGAGAGGAGTCCTGCAATTCAACTCAATATTGACTCCCTCTACCCAGATATAGTGTCAGATCCTCCGGGTTAAGGGTTCAGTCCCACAGACTGTCCACCCCCCTCCCGTCCCCCACTTCAGATGCCAACTCCATGACCAGTTTGTTTATTGTGACTCTGACCAACCGAGTCCAAATCAGAGGTTCCAATGACCCCATTCCTCACGCTTGATACATTTGTTAGGGCAGCTCAGGGAACTCAGGAAACTGGTTTATTCACTCCAGAGAAAGTTAAGGCATAGAAGCAAGCCTTCATGAGTATAAAGAAAGAAAATATATAATATATATGGATTTAGGTCAATAACAGTTTCAGATATTTGAATAAGCATATATACATAGGACAAAATATACATGAATAAACCCAAAAACTAAAATTAATTTATTAATTATTTAGAGAAAGCACATTATTGCATGTTGACGATTGTAGCTATCATTTTCTCAAAATGAGGTCACTCATATCTAAGAAGAACAGTAGACAAGTAACTGCTATTTGGAAAATATCACTTGAAATAACACCTGTCTTTTTATTCACCAGGGAGATTTTCCCATATTTAAAATTTAATGCAAGTTTTGGGGTGCCTGGGTGGCTCAGTCAGCTGAACCTCTTGGCTTCCACCCGGGTTATGATGTCATGGTTTGTGAGTTCAAGCCTAGCCTTGGGCTCACTGCTGTCAACAGAGAACCCACTTCAGATCCTCTGCCCCCCTCTTTCTCTGTTCCTCCCCTACTCATGCTGTCTTGCTCTAAATGAAAAAAATAAATAAATAAATACATACATACATACATACATACATACATACATTTAATGTAAGTTTTACAAGTAAGAGAAAAAAATGTATGCAGTTAACTTTCTGGGCAAATAATTTTTAAGTATCTTAGAAGAGCCCCTAATTCTTTATATCTCCAACAGTATATGTATATTTTTTTCTTTCCATTTTCCAAACATCAGAAAATACACAATTCTAGGAAGTGATGAAATAAATTTTGTTGAATTAATTTTATTAAAATTGATGCAGATACATATCTCACATGAGCTAAGCTTTGTTATCTGTTCTAAAATGCAGTTATGAATTAAATCACTTTCTACAAAAGTAAAAATACTTTTTTTTTCTCATGTGAAAATGAGTATGTAGAATATATGGTTTGTACTAAGAAACTACAGTTAATTAAATTCATGCGAACGTTAGTTAAGTAAAGAAGGGACTGGTGGACTGTTGTACAATTCACAGGGACTTGAAATTAACAGGGGAAATGTTTCATCTCTATGGCCCTTTTCACAGCATCCTTTACCTCTTTGTTTCTCAGACTGTAAATAAGTGGGTTTAACATGGGAATCACTAGTGTATAGAACACAGAAACCACCTTCTCCTGCTCCACAGAATACTGGGAACTTGGCTGAATGTAACTAAAGCTTAAGGTACCATAGAATATGGTCACAGAAGTCAGGTGAGAGGCACAGGTGGAGAAGGCTTTCTGTCTACCTGCTGCTGAACTGATCCTCAGGGTAGTGATAAAAATGAAAATGTAGGAAATGACCACAATCAAAAAAGTAGCCATGGCAATGACTCCAGAAAAAGTTAAGAGCAGCAACTCATTCTTGGATGTATCAGAACACGACAGCTTTAGCAGTGGGGGAACATCACAGAAGAAGTGGCTAACAACATTGGACCCACAAAAGGACAGTCTTCCCAAGCTTATTGTGTGTATCAATGAGTTGAGCATTCCACTGACGAATGACCCAGTGACCAGCCCTACACACTTCCTTTTAGACATGACTACACTGTAAAGCAAAGGGTTGGCAATGGCCACATAGCGGTCATAGGCCATCAATGACAGCAAGAAGCCTTCTGTGGTGATAAACACCCAAAAAACAAAAGCTGCACTATGCAGGCAGAGAATGAGATGGTTTCCCTCACAATCAAGAAGTTGATCAGCATTTTCGGTGCAATAACAGATGAATAGCAGGCATCTATAAATGAAAGGCAGCTTAGGAAAAAGTAGATGGGTGTGTGGAGCTTGGGAGTGATTTGGATTAAGAAAATCATGCCCAGATTCCCTGCCAAGGTAATTGCATAAATCACCAAGAACAACACAAAAAGCATGATTTTTAGGTCAGCATTATCTGTCAATCCCAAAAGAATAAATTCAGTAACAGCTGTGAAATTTTCTTCGGCCATTTGTTAATTCCTTATCTTGAAGTCTGACATGAAAAAAAAATAAAGGCATTAGAATGAACAGGACAGTCTGGCATTTAGTAAAAACAAACAGAAACAGGTTTAGAGTTGTGTCTTTAAATAAATCATTTTGGGGCGCCTGGGTGGCGCAGTCGGTTAAGCGTCCGACTTCAGCCAGGTCACGATCTCGCGGTCCGGGAGTTCGAGCCCCGCGTCGGGCTCTGGGCTGACGGCTCAGAGCCTGGAGCCTGTTTCCGATTCTGTGTCTCCCTCTCTCTCTGCCCCTCCCCCGTTCATGCTCTGTCTCTCTCTGTCCCAAAAATAAATAAACGTTGAAAAAAAAAAAATTTAAAAAAAAAAAAAATAAAAAAAAAAAAAAATAAATAAATCATTTTGCTGAATCTAAGTCTACTCATTTATGATAGCTGGAGCTTTATTAAATTGTTTCTTAATTTTTTCAGGGCTACTTATGATTCTATCCCATAAGGAAATATTGAAAAAGCATTTAGACTCTCAAAAATTTTAGTCTGTTTCTATAGTGCCCACCTCAATAGAAAGAAAGGTGATACCAGAATGAGGGACACTGATGGCAAGTGAAAAGAATTTGCAAGGTTAAATTTAAGCTATGGTCTCAACTCTTCTTATTTAGACATGAAAGAAATAAATTACAAGATCTAAGGCAGGGGTTGACCTTCAAGCTGGTGCCATGATACTCTTCAAAGTGCATGGATCCCTGGCCTCTTGTGATGGCTTCTGATGAGCCCTTGGAAGGACACCCCGAGTGAAATCACCTACTCTGAGACCCAGGAAATCACTTATCACTACTGACTTATTGACTTTGGCAAACTCATTTATCTTTTCTCAGACTGCATATAATTACATCTACGTCACATGATTATTGAAAAGAAAATAGGAGATATTGCAAGCAAGATGCTAAATATTGCTTTGAGTGTATAATAAGTACTCAAATTATAGAAAAGATAGTAAGATATATATAACAGAAAAATGATAGATGTAGATTAGATAAAAGACAGATGATAGATAGATAGATAGATAGACAGATAGATAGATAGATGATAGATAGATGATAGGTAATAGATGATAGATATGTAGGTAGATAAGCAATATATTGATAGGAAATTGCTATGTGAGTTTCTTTAAGGGAAGATGTGGACAAATATAGATCATGAAAAAAATATTTTAGTCAACCAATTTACCTTTCCCCAATTTTTAATATCTGGCTCATTTTATTTTAAAATGGCATTTAAATGTAAATGTAAATGTAAATGGATGGTTTAACATTTCCTTTGATAAATTACTGGCCCATAAATTTTCACAATTTCTCATATGTTGCTCAGAAAGTATCAATATATTTGCCACAGTGCATGAGTGCTTTCAACAAATGATGTTAAGCCCAGACTTTTCATTACTGAATATAACATTAGTCTATCATGTCCCAAGTATCCTATGCAGTGTGATTTCATGAAAATATTTACACATAAAGTGAAACTGAATTAAATTTAAATTACGTGAACTAGTCCTCATTCAAGTGCTCAAGACCCATATGTGACTGGTAGTCAATATGCTGAACAACAGAAATTATAGACATTTCCATCACTGCGGAAAGTTGCATTGGTTAGAATTCTCATGGAACTGTCTGCTTCTTCTTTTCAGAACACCAACTAAAAAACATTTTCTCAAGGAAAGATTGTCTATTGTAAACAGTTTTCATCGTGAGCATACTTAAAAACACGGCACTTCCAAATGGAATTTAGAAATTCAATTATAGTGCTTATTCAGAGATACCCATCCTCTGCAAAATTTAAGATGATACTGAAGCAGAATTGAATGATAAGGTGTTGAGTTAGATGACATAATCTCTAATATTCTTAGCACTCATATGATTCTACGAGACTTAAAACAAATTTTCTAACTAATCTAATTATGAGGAAATTCAAAGAAAAAGAAAAAAAGCTTACAAAACTAATTGAACTTACCAAAAATATTTTAATCTTTCAGCTTTAGCAACTCTGTGTACTTTTCCATGTTTTTTATTGGTGAAAAAGAGTTTCCGTTAATAATTATGTGATATACAGAGTTATTATATTAATAGTATGTATCTAAAGATAACTCCAGGTAAAATAATTGAGGGCAAATTTTATCTATTAATGTACAAGGAGCAGAATAACAAAGTAATGAACAGTTTTAACATATTTAATACTTTTCCTCTAAGAGGACAAGTTTGTGCAGAAGGGACATCTATATATATACACACACTTGACATTGGCCTCTAAGGAGTTCTATGACAGCTTGAATGTTTTACAGTAACTTAGGACACTGTCTCTCAAGGGAATTTACACTTTCCCATGATTTCTCTATCTCCCTAAAGTGTATAATTAACTAAAATGCTATTAATAATTTAAGAAAACATCAAAAAAAAGATGGGGAGATTTTTGAAATTCAGTAGCATATAATAGGAACAATAACTGAAGATAAGTCTGTTCACAAAAAAGGTGAATTACCTAAATGATAAATAGTTAGAGGTTTCTAGGCTTGTTACAAACTTTGTCTTTTTTTCTTTTTTTGAAGTTTATTTATTGTGAGGGGGGAGAGGAAGAGAAAGAGAGAGAGAGAGAAAATCCCAATCAGGTTCTCCACTGTCAGGGCAGAGCCCAGGGCTCTCCATCCCATGACCTATGAGATCATGACCTGGACAGAAATCAAGAGTTGGTTGCTCAACCAACTGAGCCACCCAGGTTCCCCCAAACTTTGTTTTTATGCAGATGTTCAAGATAAGGACACTGACAAATGTTACTACTTTAAAAGCAATGTACGCACACACAGTAAACAAGCAAATTTCTGATGGTTAGGACAACTATCTCTATTCTTGGTTTAACATGCAGAGTGATTTGGAAGAAATCCTGCTTGAAATCCGGCTTAGATTCAGTGCTTACACTCACCAAACTAATGTTTACTGATGGATGATACACTCTAGGCATTATGGTACAAACTAGAGATGAGGGGTTATCAAAAATAATGGAATATTCGTTTTAAGAAAGATTGGAGAATAAACATCCTCCCGAAGACACTTACATCAGAATATCTAGATATCTGTTCAAAAAAAGTAGATAATCATGGAGGGAAATAGGAGGATGCTAAAAATCAGACTGATAAGGGAAAATTGGTAGCATGTCTTTTCTGAGGGCTTTTGTCAATCTCTGTAACTGGAATCTGGATTTTAATAAGCCTGCTGCGGAAAACCACTGAAAATTGGAGAACACACATGTGACAGATGTTTTCAGATTTGATGATTGGCAGCACATTACTGTGATCTGTAAGGGGCACGTTTACTGGTTCCTGACACGGGGTGGTGGTTGGGAACACATGGAGAACACAATAGTCACATTGAAACGAAAAGACAAAATCAGATCAGGAAGGGCTGGGGTGCCTGAAATGTGGGAGCTTAGTCCTGGAGTAGAAAGACCTAAGCAAAGTGATTAAGATGTTGACATGACGTTTGAGACTTTGGATGACTTCCGAAGTGCACATATTAAGAGAAGACCCCATAAGTCCAGATCAGGAACAACTACCAGGGAGAAAGAAATCATCAGGAATCCGTATGATGAAAGCTACTGATTCACACAAGATATATCAGATATATTTAAATTCTGTCAACACTTAGTGAGGAAATTTATTGACTATATAGGGCTTCCAGTGGAGATAGCAAAAGAGAAAAGAACTCACCCCAGAGGAAAAGATTCACTATACTCCATTTTTTTTTTTTTAATTTTTTTTTCAACGTTTTTATTTATTTTTGGGACAGAGAGAGACAGAGCATGAACGGGGGAGGGGCAGAGAGAGAGGGAGACACAGAATCGGAAACAGGCTCCAGGCTCCGAGCCATCAGCCCAGAGCCTGACGCGGGGCTCGAACTCCCGGACCGCGAGATCGTGACCTGGCTGAAGTCGGACGCTTAACCGACTGCGCCACCCAGGCGCCCCACTATACTCCATTTTAACACAGCTCAATATTAACTTTCAACAGGATTAAGAAGAATGTCAAGTAAATAAAAGTAAAGAAAACTCAACACTGTTTAAAGAAAGATGTAAAAATTCTCCACTCAACTGCAGAATGTTTGCAAGGTTTAGCATCCAAAGTTATATTTCTCTGCAGGTTGAAAAAACAGGAAAATGTTATCCATAACCTCAGGAAAAATAAATCATTGGTATTAGACCTAGAAATAACAGAGATAATAGAAATAGCAGATTAGGACTTTAAAACAATTGCAAATATTTGCAAGAATTTAAAGGAAAACATAGATATTAAAAAGAGAAACAGGAATTATGATAGAGAACCTAAATGAGTTACTAGGGGCAGGAGGTAATATCAGTCATAAGCATTTTATTGTTCTTTTTTTTTAAGTTTATTTATTTATTTTGAGAGAGAGAGAGACAGAGAGACCACAAGCAGGGGAGGGGCAGAGAGAGGGAGAGAGAGAATCTCAAGCAGGAGAGAAAGAACCCCAACCAGGCTCTCAGTACAGAGCCCAACACAGGGCTCAATCTCATAAACTTTGAGATCATGACCTGAACTGAAATCAAGCTTCGGGCGCTTAACTGACTGAGCCACTCAGGCATCTCTTATTCATTATTTTTTTTAACAGCAAACCAGATACTGCATAAAAAACAATTAGTGAATTTGAAAACAAGACAATAGATTTTACTCTTAATGAGTACAGTTCGTGGGAATCAAAGATTGGTAGGATCTCAGCTCAGGAAACATTATACTTGAGGCAATCATTATGGCAACACATTGCATTACAATCATGGTTACAGGTTTGCCATATGAAAGGTCAAGGCATCTATATCAGTCATTTAAAGATGAGGCTTTAATTTCAAATCTTCTACTTATCTGCCATGTGACTTTCATCAAGTTATCTGAGTTTGGTGTCCTTTGAATATGGAAATAGTAATATCTGTCTTACTGAGGTTAAATGATGTATTTTAACCCAGTGCCTACTGATATGCTTGTATTCTAATAATAAATTCCAAGAAAAATTCTTGTCCAATTACGATGTTATTGTCAAATGTATCCATGATTTTTGGAGCTATTCCAGTTTTACTGGGATAAAGCTGATGTCAAACTATTTTCCATTGTTACTTTCATCACTGACTCTGAATGAGTGTATTTATATCATGTAGGTCTCCATGGAGCTGTACATTATCATTTACGTTGTTTTGTTCCTTTCCTTGAATTGTCCCTTGCATTTTTTCACTAGGGAATATGTAGGATATCCTCAATAATTAGTAGGTACCACAAAGCAACTTAAAAATATCTCTCAGATGATTTGGGCACATCATCTGAATGAATTACATGTAACTTCCTCAGGGAGCATTGCAAAGAAGAGGAGAAACATAAATTCTCCCTGCCCAAAGGAAAAGCAAGAGTAATTTAGGAGAAGAAAATCCAGTCTATTAAAGGTGAGTAGATAGGACTTGCTAATTTTGATTATCACTTGGATGCTGGTAATTTCCCATGGTTCCTGGCTTCTGATCATGGACACTCCCATGGTCACTGACAGCAGATTCTTTCTAACACACCACAAAAATTCATTATACTTTTTGTTAACCGGGGTTCCCTGGAGTAAAATTGTCTTTTTAGGGCACTAAATCCTATGAATTGACTATATGTCATAGATCCATTTGATCTGTGAGAGTTGATAGTGGAATTTGGATATTACAAGTGAAGAGGAAGTCAAAGGTATCTGAAAAAATCAATATTGGTCTCATCAACTAGAAACTGTTAAGGTTAGGATTTCTACATAAACTACAGAATGCCCAGTTACATATGGATTTCATATTAACAACAAATAATTTGTAGTATGTGCCCTATGTAATATTTAATAATATTCTTTAGTATGAATATATCCAATGAAATATTTAAAAAAGAATATTTTAAGATATATTATTACCCATTCAATATTTTATAAACTACAAATAATTTTAATATAAGGACTCCAAGGCATGAGCTTGTAAATATTTTAGTTGTTTGTTTTTTGCTTTTTGTTTTTTTTTTTTCCCCTGACTGATTTGCTTCCTACTTGATTTCTTTATTCAGAATGGGATTTATAAACTGATTGAATAGCCTGGAAAATAAATAGAATGACTTTTAAGAATTATGGAGAAAGCCCTGAACCCCAAATAATTCCTACCTAATATTACCATGTCTGAAGATTGAAAAGTCATTTTAAATATGTCATTTTTTATATCCTGTTTTAATGGTTAGCCCTAAATGGAAATATTTAAAATATATGCATCAAGAAGTTCAAAACTGGGGCGCCTGGGTGGCTCAGTCAGCTAAGCATCTGACTTCGGCTCAGGTCACCATCTCGCGGTTTGTGGGTTCGAGCCCCACATTGGGCTCTGTGCTGACAGCTCAGAGCCTGGAGCCTGCTTCAGATTCTGTGTGTCTCCATCTCTTGGCCCCTCCCCTGCTCATGCTCCGTGTCTCTCTGTCTCTCAATAACAAATAAACGTTAAAAAAAAAAAAAAAAAGATGTTCAAAACTGATCAGATATCCTTTTCAAAATAAGAATGGATAGGGTGTTAATATCTCTTTAAGACCTTTTAAGACCTTAATAGCCATTCTTTTTGATAAATACTCAGAAGCAGGGTTCCTAGATCATATGCAGAATTGCTAATCAACAGGTATAAAGTTTCAGTTATGTGAAATGAGTAAGATCTAGAGATACGTCATACAACATCGTGCCTAGTTAACAATGCTGTGTTGTAGAGTTAAAAATCTTTTAACTATGTAGATCTCATGTCAATTATTTTTATAATAAAATAAAAATTAAAAGAGAAAAAAACAGAATGAAAGAATCCAGATATCTTCAGAGAGAGGTAAAAACTGACACTGAAAGTGGAGAGAAACTCAATAAACATTAGACTAGTTCTTAGCAATACATTGACGACTTCTAAGTGGTGGGATTGGTACCAGCATTCTGAATCCCTTTGTTAAGACGGTGCATTTTCCGTTCTGCGGGAAAACCCATGACAGCAGGTCCGGCGACCCTTGGAGCTTATTCGTGCAAGAGGAAGGGCCCTGAAAGCAGGGAGGAACTCAATGGAGAAACAATAGACAATATCATCCAGGAAAATGGGATGGTATCTCCTGTACTGCCTCTCTCGTCCATGCCCACTCCGGGGATCAAACTGGCTGACTCAACACTAAAAATTATCAGATTCTTAGAATTCTATCTGCCAGCTGCCACCGGCTAGCTTCAGACTCCAGCTGGCCTGTGGTAGGCTCCCGGGAGTTTCATCTGATAGGTAGAAG
Organism: Lynx canadensis; assembly: GCF_007474595.2. Taxonomy (NCBI): domain Eukaryota; kingdom Metazoa; phylum Chordata; class Mammalia; order Carnivora; family Felidae; genus Lynx; species Lynx canadensis. The sequence goes on from NC_044312.2 coordinate 101,727,641, forward strand.
CGTCTACCTTAAACCCCTTGGACTGCTAGTTGTACTGACTAAAGCTACACATCTTGTTACGTGAAAGTAATTCTATTCTGTATTTTATCTGACTGAATATGTTCAATTCCAATTCCTTCTCCACTTGAAAATCATGCTAACAGAGTTCCGAATGTTCACTGAAAAACAGTGGGAAAGGAAGGAATCCAGGTGGATTGAGCTAAAGCAGTTTCACTGTCTTCAATCACTTTGTTTCACTGACTTCCAATGTAAATTTTATGAAATGAAGGCGACACTTATCAGAGAAATATTTGCAAATCACAGTGTTGTGCCCTACGTATATCCCATTGTGGAATTTGAGAAATAAACTGACATAATAAACACTCAAATAAATATGTTAAATGTTTTATAGACCTTATCATATCCACAGTGGAAGAATCAATCTATGCATATAAATAAGCAAAGCAGAGGAAATATAGTATGTAAAATTCAATATTCAAAATCCCTGAATATTGATATAAACTGTATATTTTAGCAGGAGTGGATCCAAACCTTGTGCATTTTGAGGCTTATCCTTATATGAGATCATTCTTTAAAAAAAAAAAAGAAGAAGAAGAAATAGGGGAGCCTGGGTCGCTCAGTCAGTTAAGCGGCAGACTCTTGATTTCAGCTCAGGTCATGATGCCATGATTTGTGAGTTCAAATACCACAATGGGCTCTGTGCTGACAGCTTGGAGCCTGCTCCCAATCCTCTGTCTCCCTCTCTCTGACCTTTCCCTGCTTGTACTCCCTCTCTCTCTCTCTCAAAAATAAATGAATGTTAAAAAAAAAAATTAAAAGAGGGGGCGCCTGGGTGGCTCAGTCGGTTAAGCGTCTGACTTCGGCTCAGGTCATGATCTCGCGGTTCGTGAGTTCAAGCCCCGCGTCAGGCTCTGTGCTGACAGCTCAGAGCCTGGAGCCTGTTTCAGATTCTGTGTCTCCCTCTCTCTCTGCCCCTCCCCTGTTCATGCTCTGTCTCTCTCTGTCTCAAAAATAAATAAACGTTAAAAAAAATTTTAAAAAAATTAAAAGAGAAGAAATAAAACTATGCATGTAAGTTGCAATGTAAATGTGAATATTTATTTACAATGGAAACATAATCTTAAAGTTCAGCTCTAAAACTAATAATCAAAAGCATCATAAAATCTTGGGGTGCCTGGGTGGCTCAGTCAGGTAAGCCTGATTTTGGCTCAGGTCATGATGTCAGGGTTTGTGAGTTTGAGTCCCACGAGGGCTCTGTACTGACAATGCAGAGCCTGCTTAGGATTCTCTCTCTCCCTCTCTCTCTCTGCCCCTCCACCTCCCTCACTCATGCTGTCTCTGTCTCTGTCTCTGTCTCTGTCTCTCTCTGTTTTTCCAAAAAAAAGCATCATAATATCCATAAATATGTTCTTATTAATGACATACATCTCAGCATATTGGGTGGTAGGAGTGTTCTTAACAGCTGTTCTTACACCAAATGGATGGCACTTTTCAGTGATAAATATCATTGATTTTGAACCATATAGATATATTCAGTAACCATCAAATAAAGTATTGTTTACTCAACCTCTCTTTAACTGGATCCCACAAATGTCCTCAGACATGACAAACTATCTTGACATTAGCTGAAGGATGATGGAGAAGTTAGAATGGAGAGAGAAAATGAGCTTAATTGATCAAGGTTAAAATATTTTACATTTGCAACATTTACAAAGATATATTACTTTGTTAGTTCATGCCTAAAGCCTCATTCATGGCCTTGAAAATGCAAATGAGGAACCTAAATCTTAAACTGCATTGCCTCCAGATTATTTCTGCTTCTTTCATTAAGAAGATCAAAATTTCGAAGATGGCGGCGTAGGAGGACACTGGGCTCACCGCTCGTCCTGCTGATCACTTAGATTCCACCTACACCTGCCTAAATAACCCAGAAAACCGCCAGAGGATCAGCAGAACGGAGTCACCGGACCCAAGTGCAGACGAGAGGCCCACGGAAGAGGGTAGGAAGGGCGGCGAGGCGGTGCGCGCTCCATGGACTGGCGGGAGGGAGCCGGGCGGAGGGGCGGCTCGCCGGCCAAGCAGAGCCCCCGAGTCCGGCTTGCAAAAGCGGAGGGGCCTGACGGACTGTGTTCCGACAGCAAGCGCGACTTAGCGTCTGGGAGGTCATAAGTTAACAGCTCTGCTCGGAAAGCGGGAAGGCTGGAGGACAAAGGGAGGGTGAGCTGCGGAGCCCCCGGACGACAGAGCTCAGTTTGGCGGGGAACAAAGGCGCTCGCCAGCGCCATCTCCCCCACCCATCCCCCAGCCAAAATCCCAAAGGGAACCGGTTCCGGCCAGGGAAATTGCTCGCTCCGCGCAAACACCCAACTCTGTGCTTCTGCGGAGCCAAACCTCCGGCAGCGGATCTGACTCCCTCCGGCTGCCACAGGGCCCCTCCTGAAGTGGATTACCTAAGGAGAAGCGAGCTAAGCCTGCCCCCCCTACCGCCGTGCACCTTGCCTTCCCACCCCAGCTAATACGCCAGATCCCCAGCATCACAAGCCTGGCAGTGTGCAAGTAGCCCAGACGGGCCACGCCACCCCACAGTGAATCCCGCCCCTAGGAGAGGGGAAGAGAAGGCACACACCAGTCTGACTGTGGCCCCAGCGGTGGGCTGGGGGCAGACATCAGGTCGGACTGTGGCCCCGCCCACCAACTCCAGTTATACACCACAGCACAGGGGAAGTGCCCTGCAGGTCCTCACCACACCAGGGACTATCCAAAATGACCAAGCGGAAGAATTCCCCTCAGAAGAATCTCCAGGAAATAACAACAGCTAATGAGCTGATCAAAAAGGATTTAAATAATATAACAGAAAGTGAATTTAGAATAATAGTCATAAAATTAATCGCTGGGCTGGAAAACAGTATACAGGACAGCAGAGAATCTCTTGCTACAGAGATCAAGGGACTAAGGAACAGTCACGAGGAGCTGAAAAACGCTTTAAAGGAAATGCAAAACAAAATGCAAACCACCACAACTCGGATGGAAGAGGCAGAGGAGAGAATAGGTGAACTAGAAGATAAAGTTATGGAAAAAGAGGAAGCTGAGAAAAAGAGAGATAAAAAAATCCAGGAGTATGAGGGGAAAATTAGAGAACTAAGTGATACACTAAAAAGAAATAATATACGCGTAATTGGTATCCCAGAGGAGAAAGAGAGAGGGAAAGGTGCTGAAGGGGTACTTGAAGAAATAATAGCTGAGAACTTCCCTGAACTGGGGAAGGAAAAAGGCATTGAAATCCAAGAGGCACAGAGAACTCCCGTCAGACGTAACTTGAATCGATCTTCTGCACGACATATCATAGTGAAACTGGCAAAATACAAGGATAAAGAGAAAATTCTGAAAGCAGCAAGGGGTAAACGTGCCCTCACATATAAAGGGAGACCTATAAGACTCATGACTGATCTCTCTTTTGAAACTTGGCAGGCCAGAAAGAACTGGCATGAGATTTTCAGTGTGCTGGAGAGAAAAAATATGCAGCCGAGAATCCTTTATCCAGCAAGTCTGTCATTTAGAATAGAAGGAGAGATAAAGGTCTTCCCAAACAAACAAAAACTGAAGGAATTTGTCACCACTAAACCAGCCCTACAAGAGATCCTAAGGGGGACCCTGTGAGACAAAGTACCAGAGACATCACTACAAGCATAAAACATACAGACATCACAATGACTCTAAACCCGTATCTTTCTATAATAACACTGAATGTAAATGGATTAAATGTGCCAACCAAAAGACATAGGGTATCAGAATGGATAAAAAAACAAGACCCATCTATTTGCTGTCTACAAGAGACTCATTTTAGACCTGAGGACACCTTTAGATTCAGAGTGAGGGGATGGAGAACTATTTATCATGCTACTGGAAGCCAAAAGAAAGCTGGAGTAGCCATACTTATATCAGACAAACTAGACTTTAAATTAAAGACTGTAACAAGAGATGAAGAAGGACATTATATAATAGTTACAGGGTCTATCCATCAGGAAGAGCTAACAATTATAAATGTCTATGCGCCGAATACCGGAGCCCCCAAATATATAAAACAATTACTCATAAACATAAGCAACCTTATTGATAAGAATGTGGTAATTGCAGGGGACTTTAACACCCCACTTACAGAAATGGATAGATCATCTAGACACACGGTCAATAAAGAAATAAGGGCCCTGAATGAGACATTGGATCAGATGGACTTGACAGATATATTTAGAACTCTGCATCCCAAAGCAACAGAATATACTTTCTTCTCGAGTGCACATGGAACATTCTCCAAGATAGATCATATACTGGGTCACAAAACAGCCCTTCATAAGTTTACAAGAATTGAAATTATACCATGCATACTTTCAGACCACAATGCTATGAAGCTTGAAATCAACCACAGGAAAAAGTCTGGAAAGCCTCCAAAAGCATGGAGGTTAAAGAACACCCTACTAACGAATGAGTGGGTCAACCAGGCAATTAGAGAAGAAATCAAAAAATATATGGAAACAAACGAAAATGAAAATACAACAATCCAAACGCTTTGGGACGCAGCAAAGGCAGTCCTGAGAGGAAAATACATTGCAATCCAGGCCTATCACAAGAAACAAGAAAAATCCCAAATACAAAATCTAACAGCACACCTAAAGGAAATAGAAGCAGAACAGCAAAGGCAGCCTAAACCCAGCAGAAGAAGAGAAATAATAAAGATCAGAGCAGAAATAAACAATATAGAATCTAAAAAAACTGTAGAGCAGATCAACAAAACCAAGAGTTGGTTTTTTGAAAAAATAAACAAAATTGACAAACCGCTAGCCAGGCTTCTCAAAAAGAAAAGGGAGATGACCCAAATAGATAAAATCATGAATGAAAATGGAATTATTACAACCAATCCCTCAGAGATACAAACAATTATCAGGGAATACTTTGAAAAATTATATGCCAACAAATTGGACAACCTGGAAGAAATGGACAAATTCCTGAACACCCACACTCTTCCAAAACTCAATCAGGAGGAAATAGAAAGCTTGAACAGACCCATAACCAGCGAAGAAATTGAATCGGTTATCAAAAATCTCCCAACAAATAAGAGTCCAGGACCAGATGGCTTCCCAGGGGAGTTCTACCAGACGTTTAAAGCAGAGATAATACCTATCCTTCTCAAGCTATTCCAAGAAATAGAAAGGGAAGGAAAACTTCCAGACTCCTTCTATGAAGCCAGTATTACTTTGATTCCTAAACCAGACAGAGACCCAGTAAAAAAAGAGAACTACAGGCCAATATCCCTGATGAATATGGATGCAAAAATTCTCAATAAGATACTAGCAAATCAAATTCAACAGCATATAAAAAGAATTATTCACCATGATCAAGTGGGATTCATTCCTGGGATGCAGGGCTGGTTCAACATTCGCAAATCAATCAACGTGATACATCACATTAACAAAAAAAAAAGAGAAGAACCATATGATCCTGTCAATCGATGCAGAAAAGGCCTTTGACAAAATCCAGCACCCTTTCTTAATAAAAACCCTTGAGAAAGTCGGGATAGAAGGAACATACTTAAAGATCATAAAAGCCATTTATGAAAAGCCGACAGCTAACATCATCCTCAACGGGGAAAAACTGAGAGCTTTTTCCCTGAGATCAGGAACACGACAGGGATGCCCACTCTCACTGCTGTTGTTTAACATAGTGCTGGAAGTTCTAGCATCAGCAATCAGACAACAAAAGGAAATCAAAGGCATCAAAATTGGCAAAGATGAAGTCAAGCTTTCGCTTTTTGCAGATGACATGATATTATACATGGAAAATCCGATAGACTCCACCAAAAGTCTGCTAGAACTGATACATGAATTTAGCAAAGTTGCAGGATACAAAATCAATGTCCAGAAATCAGTTGCATTCTTATACACTAACAATGAAGCCACAGAAAGACAAATAAAGAAACTGATCCCATTCACAATTGCACCAAGAAGCATAAAATACCTAGGAATAAATCTAACCAAAGATGTAAAGGATCTGTATGCTGAAAACTATAGAAAGCTTATGAAGGTAATTGAAGAAGATTTAAAGAAATGGAAAGACATTCCCTGCTCATGGATTGGAAAAATAAATATTGTCAAAATGTCAATACTACCCAAAGCTATCTACACATTCAATGCAATCCCAATCAAAATTGCACCAACATTCTTCTCGAAATTAGAACAAGCAATCCTAAAATTCATATGGAACCACAAAAGGCCCCGAATAGCCAAAGGAATTTTGAAGAAGAAGACCAAAGCAGGAGGCATCACAATCCCAGACTTTAGCCTCTACTACAAAGCTGTAATCACCAAGACAGCATGGTATTGGCACAAAAACAGACACACAGACCAATGGAATAGAATAGAAACCCCAGAACTAGACCCACAAACGTATGGCCAACTCATCTTTGACAAAGCAGGAAAGAACATCCAATGGAAAAAAGACAGCCTCTTTAACAAATGGTGCTGGGAGAACTGGACAGCAACATGCAGAAGGTTGAAACTAGACCACTTTCTCACACCATTTACAAAAATAAACTCAAAATGGATAAAGGACCTAAATGTGAGACAGGAAACCATCAAAACCTTAGAGGAGAAAGCAGGAAAAGACCTCTCTGACCTCAGCCGTAGCAATCTCTTACTCGACACATCCCCAAAGGCAAGGGAATTAAAAGCAAAAGTGAATTACTGGGACCTTATGAAGATAAAAAGCTTCTGCACAGCAAAGGAAACAACCAACAAAACTAAAAGGCAACCAACGGAATGGGAAAAGATATTTGCAAATGACATATCGGACAAAGGGCTAGTATCTAAAATCTATAAAGAGCTCACCAAACTCCACACCCGAAAAACAAATAATCCAGTGAAGAAATGGGCAGAAAACATGAATAGACACTTCTCTAAAGAAGACATCCAGATGGCCAACAGGCACATGAAAAGATGTTCAGCGTCGCTCCTTATCAGGGAAATACAAATCAAAACCACACTCAGGTATCACCTCACGCCAGTCAGAGTGGCCAAAATGAACAAATCAGGAGACTATAGATGCTGGAGAGGATGTGGAGAAACGGGAACCCTCTTGCACTGTTGGTGGGAATGCAAATTGGTGCAGCCGCTCTGGAAAGCAGTGTGGAGGTTCCTCAGAAAATTAAAAATAGACCTACCCTATGACCCAGCAATAGCACTGCTAGGAATTTATCCAAGGGATACAGGAGTACTGATGCATAGGGGCACTTGTACCCCAATGTTCATAGCAGCACTCTCAACAATAGCCAAATTATGGAAAGAGCCTAAATGTCCATCAACTGATGAATGGATAAAGAAATTGTGGTATATATACACAATGGAATACTACGTGGCAATGAGAAAAAATGAAATATGGCCTTTTGTAGCAACGTGGATGGAACTGGAGAGTGTGATGCTAAGTGAAACAAGCCATACAGAGAAAGACAGATACCATATGGTTTCACTCTTATGTGGATCCTGAGAAACTTAATAGGAACCCATGGGGGAGGGGAAGGAAAAAAAAAAAAAAGAGGTTAGAGTGGGAGAGAGCCAAAGCATAAGAGACTGTTAAAAACTGAGAACAAACTGAGGGTTGATGGGGGGTGGGAGGGAGGGGAGGGTGGGTGATGGGTATTGAGGAGGGCACCTTTTGGGATGAGCACTGGGTGTTGTATGGAAACCAATTTGTCAATAAATTTCATATATATAAAAAAAAAATTTTTTTTTAAAACAAAAAAAAATAAATAAAAAAAAAATAAATAAAAAGGACTCCTACTGGTGTCCAAGATTTTCATAAAAAAAAAAAAAAAAAAGATCAAAATTTCACTGGAAGTATCATACAAAAATGGAAGTGTACAAAAGGAAAATTGATACCATTGTGTAGATGAAATAAAGTCTAATAAATCTATATTAATGCTTATATGGCTTTTTACTTTTTTTATGAATAGACTTTTATTTTATTTCATTTTTTAAATATAAAATTTATTGTCAAATTTGTTTCCATACAACACCCAGTGCTCATCCCAAAAGGTGCCCTCCTCAATGCCCATCACCCACCCTCCCCTCCCTCCCACCCCCCATCAACCCTCAGTTTGTTCTCAGTTTTTAAGAGTCTCTTATGCATTTGCTTTCTCCCACTCTAACCTCCTTTTTTTTTTTTCCTTCCCCACCCCCATGGGTTTCTGTTAAGTTTCTCAGAATCCACATAAGAGTGAAACCATATGGTATCTGTCTTTCTCTGTATGGCTTATTTCACTTAGCATAACACTCTCCAGTTCCATCCACGTTGCTACAAAGGGCCATATTTCATTCTTTCTCATTGCCACATAGTACTCCATTGTGTATATAAACCACAATTTCTTTATCCATTCATCAGTTGATGGACATTTCGGCTCTTTCCATAATTTGGCTATTGTTGAGAGTGCTGCTATAAACATTGGGGAACAAGTGCCCCTATGCATCAGTGCTCCTGTATCCCTTGGGTAGATTCCTAGCAGGGCTATTGCTGGGTCATAGGGTAGGTCTATTTTTAACTTTTTGAGGAACCTCCACACTGTTTTCCAGAGCAACTGCACCAATTTGCATTCCCACCAACAGTGCTGGAGGGTTCCCGTTTCTCCACATCCTCGCCAGCACCTATAGTCTCCTGATTTGTTCATTTTAGCCACTCTGACCGGTGTGAGGGGATATCTGAGTGTGGTTTTAATTTGTATTTCCCTGATAAGGAGTGACATTGAGCATCTTTTCATGTGCCTGTTGGCCATCTGGATGTCTTCATTAGAGAAGTGTCTATTCATATTTTCTGCCCATTTCTTCACTGGATTAATTGGTTTTTGGGTGTGGAGTTTGCTGAGTTCTTTATAGGTTTTGGATACTAACCCTCTGTCTGATATGTTATTTGCAAATATCTTTTCCCATTCCATTGGTTGCCTTTTTGTTTTGTTGATTGTTTCCTTTGCTGTGCAGAAACTTTTTATCTTCATGAGGTCCCAATAGTTCATTTTTGCTTTTAATTCCCTTGCCTTTGAAGATGTGTCAAGTAAGAAATTGCTGAAGCTAAGGTCAGAGAGGATTTTTCCCACTTTCTCCTCTAGGGTTTTGATGGTTTCCGGTCTCACATTCAGGTCCTTCATCCATTTTGAGTTTATTTTTGTGAATGGTGTAAGAAAGTGGTCTAGTTTCATTCTTCTGCATGTTGCTGTCCAGTTCTCCTAGCACCATTTGTTAAAGAGACTGTCTTTTTTCCATTGGATGTTCTTTCCTGCTTTGTCAAAGATTAGTTTGGCCATACTTTTGTGGGTCCAATTCTGGAGTCTCTATTCTATTCCGTTGGTCTATGTGTCTGTTTTTGTGCCAATACCATGCTGTCTTGATGATTACAGCTTTGTAGTAGAGGCTAAAGTCTGGGATTGTGATGCCTCCTGCTTTGGTCTTCTTCAATATTACTTTGGCTATTCGGGGACTTTTGTGGTTCCATACAAATTTTAGGATTGCTTGTTCTAGGTTCGAGAAGAATGCTGGTGCAATTTTGACTAGGATTGCATTGAATGTGTAGATAGCTTTGGGTAGTATTGATATTTTAACAATATGTATTCTTCCAATCTATGAGCACAGAATGTTTTCCCATTTCTTTATATCTTCTTCAATTTCCTTCATAAGCTTTCTATAGTTTTCAGCATACAGATCTTTTACATCTTTGTTTAGGTTTATTCCTAGGTATTTTATGATTCTTGGTGCAACTGTGAATGGGATCAGTTTCTTTATTTGTCTTTCTGTGGCTTCATTATTAGTGTATAAGAATGCAACTGATTTCTGTACATTGATTTTGTATCCTGCAACTTTGCTGAATTTATGTATCAGTTCTAGGAAACTATTGGTGGAGTCTATTTGGTTTTCCATGTATAATATCGTGTTATCTGCAAAAAGTGAAAGCCTGATTTCATCTTTGCCAACTTTAATGCCTTTGATTTCCTTTTGTTGTCTTATTGCTGATGCTAGAACCTCCAACACCATGGTAAACAACAGCGGTGAGAGTGGACATCCCTGTCATGTTCCGGATCTCAGGAAGAAAGCTCTCAGTTTTTCCCCATTGAGGATGATATTAGCTATGGGCTTCTCATAAATGGCTTTTATGATGTTTAAGTATGTTCCTTCTATCCCAACTTTCTTGAGAGTTTTATTAAGAAGTGATGCTGAATTTTGTCAAATGCTTTTTCTGCATTGATTGACAGGATCATATGGTTCTTATCTTTTCTTTTGTTAAGGTGATATATCACATTGATTGATTTGCAAATATTGAACCAGCACTGCAGCCCAGGGATGAATCCCACTTGATCATGGTGAATAATTCTTTTTATATGCTGTTGAATTTGATTTGTTAGTATCTTGTTGAGAATTTTTGCATCCATGTTCATCAGAGATATTGGCCTTTAGTTCTCTCTTTTTGCTGGGTCTCTGTCTGGTTTGGGAATCAAAGTATGCTTGCATCATAGAATGAGTCTGGAAGTTTTCCTTCCATTTCTATTTCTTGGAAAAGCTTGAGAAGGATAGGTATTATCTCTGCTTTAAATGTCTGCTATAATTCTGCAGGGAAGCCATCTGGTCCTGGACTCTTATTTGTTGGGAGATTTTTGGCAACTGATTCAATTTCTTCACTGGTGATGGGTCTGTTCAAATTTTCTATTTCTTTCTATTTGAGTTTTGGAAGTGTGTGGGTGTTTAGGAATCTGTCTATTTCTTCCAGGTTGTCCAGTTTGTTGGCATATAATTTTTCATAGTATTCCCTGATAATTGCTTGTATCTCTGAGGGATTGGTTGTAATAATTCCATTTTCATTCATGATTTTATCTATTTGGGTCATCTCCCTTTTCTTTTTGAGAAGCCTGGCTAGAGGTTTATCTATTTTGTCTATTTTTTCAAAAAACCAACTCTTGGTTTTGTTGATCTGCTCTACAGTTTTTTTAGATTCTATATTGTTTATTTCTGCTCTGATCTTTATTATTTCTCTTCTTCTGCTGGGCTTGGGGTGTCTTTGCTGTTCTGCTTCTATTTCCTTTAGGTGTGCTGTTAGATTTTGTATTTGGGATTTTTCTTGTTTCTTGAGAAAAGCCCGGATTGTGATGTATTTTCCTCTCAGGACTGCCTTTGCTGCATCCCAAAGCATTTGGATTGTTGTATTTTCATTTTCATGTTTTCCATATATTGTTTAATTTCTTCTCTAATTACCTGGTTGACCCATTCATTCTTTAGTAGGGTGTTCTTTAACCTCCATGCTTTTGGAGGTTTTCCAGACTTTTTCCTGTGGTTGATTTCAAGTTTCATAGCATTGTGGTCTGAAAGTGTGCATGGTATGATCTCAATTCTTTTATACTTATGAAGGGCTGCTTTGTGACCCAGTATGTGATCTATCTTGGAGAATGTTCCATGTGCACTCGAGAAGAAAGTATATTCTGTTGCTTTGGGATGCAGAGTTCCTAATATATCTGTCAAGTCCATCTGATCCAATGTATCATTCAGGGCCCTGGTTTCTTTATTGATCCTGTGTCTAGATGATCTATCCATTGTTGTAAGTGGGGTATTAAAGTCCCCTGCAGTTACCACATTCTTATCAACGAGGTTGCTTATGTTTGTGAGTAATTGTTTTATATATTTGGGGACTCCCGTATTCGGCGCATAGACATTTAAAATTGTTAGCTCTTCCTGATGGATAGACACTGTAATTATTATATAATGCCCTTCTTCATCTCTTGTTACAGCCTTTAATTTAAAGTCTAGTTTGATATAAGTATGGCTACTCCAGCTTTCTTTTGACTTCCAGTAGCATGATAGATAGTTCTCCATCCCCTCACTTTCAATCTGAAGGTGTCCTCAGGCCTAAAATGAGACTCTTGTAGACAGCAAGTAGATTGGTCTTGTTTTTTCTTATCCATTCTGATACCCTATGTCTTTTGGTTGGCGCATTTAGTTCATTTACATTCAGTGTTATTATAGAAAGATATGGGTTTAGAGTCATTGTGATGTCTGTAGGTTTCATGCTTGTAGTGATGTCTCTGGTACTTTGTAGTCCTTGCAACAATTCACTGACAGAGTCCCCTTTAGGATCTCTTGTAGGGCTGGTTTACTGGTGATGAATTCCTTCAGTTTTTGCTTGTTTGGGAGAACCTTTATCTCTACCTCTATTCTGAATGACAAACTTGCTGGGTAAAAGATTCTTGGCTGCATATTTTTCCTGTTCATCACATTGAAGATTTCCTGCCATTCCTTTCTGGACTGCCAAGTTTCAGTAGATAGGTCTGCCACTCCTCTTATGTGTCTACCTTTGTATGTTAGGGCCTGTTTATCCCTAGCTGCTTTGAGAATTCTCTCTTTATCATTGTATTTTGCCAGTTTCACCCTGATATGTCATGCAGAAGATCAATTCAAGTTATGTCTGAAGGGAGTTCTCTGTTCCCTCTTGGATATCAATGCCTGTTTCCTTCCCCAGATCAGGAACTTCTCAGCTATGATTTGTTCAAGTACACCTTCAGCCCCTTTCCCTCTCTTCTTCTTCTGGAATTCCTATGATACGGATATTATTCTGTTTCATTGCATCACTTAGTTCTCTAATTCTCCCCTCATACTCCTGGATTTTTTTATCTCTCTTTTTCTCAGCTTCCCCTTTTTCCATAATTTTATCTTCTAATTCACCTATTCTCTCCTCTGCCTCTTCAATCCGTGCTATGGCCGCCTCCATTTTATTTTGCACCTCATTTATAGCATTTTTTAATTCCTCATGACTATTTTTTAGTCCCTTGATCTCTGTAGCAATAGATTCTCTGCTGTTCTCTATACTTTTTTTCAAGCCCAGCGATTAATTTTATGACTATTATTCTAAGTTCTTGTTCTGTTATATTTCTTAAATCAGTTTTGATCAATTTTTTAGCTGTTGCTACTTCCTGGAGTTTCTTTTGAGGATAATTCTTCCTTTTTGTCCTTTGGGTAGTCCCTGTGGTAGCTCCAACTTGAAGGGAACTTTCCCTGTGCTGTCTGGAGTAACTTGAGTTGGTGAGTGGGGCTGCAGTCAGACCTGATGTCTGCCCCTAGCCCACCACTGGGGCCACTGTCAGACTGGTGTGTACCTTATTTTCCCCTCTCCCAGGGGCAGGACTCACTGTGGAGTGGTGTGGCCCCTGTCTGGGCTGCTTGCACACTGCCATGCTTGTGGTGCTGTTTACATGGGATTTGGCCAAGGGCATATTAGACTGGGTGGATCCACAAGTTTCACAGGGGAGGGTGGGGCAGGCTTAGCTAGATTTGCCCTTTGTGGTCCTCTGTGGGAGGGACCCTGCAGCACTGGGAGGGAGGCACGCCCATCGGAGGCATGGATCCACAGAAGCACAGCATTGGGCGTTTGCAGGGTGCAAGCAAGTTTGGTGACGGGAACTGGTTCCCTTTAGAATTACGGTTGGGGGATGGGATAGGGAAATGGCACTTGCCAGTGCCTTTGTTCCCCTGATGAGTTCTGTCCTTCTGGGTCTCAACAACTCTCCCTGCCGGTGTCCTCTCACCCTCCCCACTCTCTGAGAGCAGAGCTGTTGACTTTTAACATTCCAGATGTTAAGTCCTGCTGGCTGTCATAACTCACAGAATCCAGCCTCTTCTCTCTGCAAACCAGACTTCAGGGGCTCTGCCTTGTCCAGTGGGATGCCCCTCCACTGCCCTAGCTCCCTCCCGCCAGTCCGTGTAACACTCACCACCTTTCTGCCCTTCCTACCCTCTTCGGTAGGCCTCTTGTCTACACTTGGCTCCAGAGATTCTGTTCTGCTAGTCTCCTGGTGGTTTTCTGAGTTATCTAGGCCAATGTGGGTGGAATCTAAGTGATCAGTAGGACGCAGTGAGCCCAGCACCCTCCTACACCAATATCTTTGCCAATCTTGTATGGCTTTTTTTTTTTTTTTTTTTATTTTTGGGACAGAGACAGAGCATGAACGGGGGAGGGGCAGAGAGAGAGGGAGACACAGAATCGGAAACAGGCTCCAGGCTCTGAGCCATCATCAGCCCAGAGCCCGACGCGGGGCTCGAACTCCCGGACCGTGAGATCGTGACCTGGCTGAAGTCGGATGCTTAACCGACTGCGCCACCCAGGTGCCCCTGTATGGCTTTTTAAAAATCAATGGGTATGTTTCAAATATTGTTGGCTCTATTTAAAGTTTAATCGGCTATCCCAGTACATTTGTTTCATGTGGATCTCTCGCTGAGAAGTAGAGAATTCTATCATTTGTTTTAGTTTCAAAATAAGATGTGGAAATTCTTCTTCTATCCCCACTAAAAAGAAATATTTACATTGTGTCTACAAATATTGTAATTTATTTAAATGAACTACATGAAAGCTAATAGCAACCTCTCTGTGTCTTCCCAGAAGGGCTAACTGGAGTACATGGGCCAACAGAATCTAACATCACAGACGGAGTTCATTCTGATGGGAGTCACAAGGCAGCCTGAGCTACAGGTTCCCCTTTTTGGGGTCTTCCTCATCATCTATACAGTCACAGTGGTGGGCAACCTGGGCATGATCATCTTGACCCAGGTGGACTCCCGCCTACATACACCTATGTATTTTTTTATCAAACATCTGGCTTTCATTGATCTTGGTAATTCTACTGTCATTTGTCCCAAGATGCTTGTAAATTTTGTTGTGGATCAAAATGCCATTTCTTATTATGCATGTGCCACACAGTTGGCTTTCTTCCTTATGTTCATCATTAGTGAATTTTTCATCTTGTCGGCCATGGCCTATGACCGCTATTTGGCCATCTGTAACCCTCTGCTCTACAATGTTATTATGTCACAGAGACTTTGTCACATGCTAGTGGGCATTCCATACCTCTACAGTACCTTTCAGGCTCTAATTTTCACTATTAAAATTTTTACATTGACCTTCTGTGGTTCTAATGTCATCAGTCATTTCTACTGTGATGATGTTGCCTTGTTACTTATGCTCTGCTCAAATGCACAAGAAATAGAATTGTTGATCATACTATTTTCAGCATTTAATTTGATCTCTTCCCTGCTGGTAGTCCTCGTGTCTTACATACTAATTCTGATATCCATATTTCAAATGCATTCTGCAGAGGGTAGGAAAAAAGCTTTCTCCACGTGTGGGTCTCATTTGACAGTGGTGATTGTGTTCTATGGATCTCTACTATTTATGTACATGCAGCCCAAATCTTCCCACTCCTTTGATACTGATAAAATGGCTTCTGTGTTTTACACATTAGTGATCCCCATGCTAAACCCCTTGATCTACAGCTTAAGAAACAAAGAGGTAAAAATTGCCTTCCGCAGGGTCTTTAAGAATCAGCACAAACTTTGTATCTAATATTCAATATGGAATAATGTTCTAATAAACAATGATAAAGGCAAATGTCACTTGATAATGTATCTAATTCCTTTTGACTCCAGAACAAAGACTAATTATCATGTACAAAGCAATCTCTTCTATTTAACCAATATACTTACATATATTCAGTTCATATTTTGGATCTTAATTAAATGCACTCAACCCAAAACATTCCTTGCTTTTGAGTCAAAGTTTATTTTAGTTATCCCATAGAACTTTACATTATTCCCACTGGAAAACTTATTAAATGCTGCATCAGTAAACTAAATGTGTGTTTGTTTCTTTCAAGTTTTTTTTGGGGGGGGGGGCAAAGGGGATAAGGGGTAGGTATCTTCGCAATCTTATTTACTCTGTATTTTCTGAACCCACAACAAAGTATAAACAAAGTGAATCTTTTGAAGATAATCTATAGTTGGATCATGATTTCTTAAAAATCAATTCCCCCAATTCCTACCTTTGGAGAATTGAATTTATTTACATTTAAAGTAATTACATTACAAGGTCTTCTTGAGTTTATGGCTCAACACTAACTTAGGAAGGTTTATAGTGAAAGTACACAAGTGATTAAAAGAATGAGCATGGAATTATGAGCTGAACAATTCCAGGGTCACATAAGGCAGGAAGACATGAAAATTTCCGAAAGCCAGAGTGTAGAATCCATGTTTAACACCTAGGCATCCAGTAGAGATCTGAGGTAAAAACTACTTCAGATTCCTGTTCATATAGTTTGAAAACAAATCTCAAAAAAAGCCAAGTAATACTTGTTTACAACATTATGAACATTGTTTAACAGTGTTTATAACTTAGCATTATCTTAGGAAGATAAAAAATATATAGTCTTCATTAACAGACAATTCACAATATTCAGCATCCAATCACAAGTACTAGATATAAGTGAAGGCATGTGAAGAAAGAAACATGTGATCCTACCCAGGAAATAATTAAAATAGGTTCTAAAATGACAGTGATGATAGAATTACCAGGCAAGGACTTTATAACATATTAAACATATGAAAACATATGCTCAATGTATTGAAAAATTTAATAAAAACACTCACCTTTTGAGGACACAAATGAAAGATTTAAAGATGACTTAAGGGAACTTCTATAAATTAAAATACAATATTACACACAAACACACATAAATTGGATGAAAGTAACAGCTGAAAAAGAAATAACTTCACTTAAGCATATCACAATAGAGGCTACCCAAAATGAAGCCAGAGGGAAAACAAAAATTAAATAAACACTTTGAAAATTGTCTAAGTGATCTCCAGAACAATAATAAGCTGTATACTATACATTTAAATGTAGGTCTAAGTAGAAAAAAGAGAGAATGTGGAACAGAAAAACCATTGCAAGAGATCTTGGCCAGAATGTTTTTTTTTTCCAAATTCATTAAAAAACATTAACTAGAATCCCAAAGATTTAAGAAGCTAAAAATATTCTAAGCAGGGTAAACAGAAAGGAAAGTATACCCACATTACAATCAAATTTCCAAAACCCAATGATAATGAGAAATCCTTAAAAACAGAGATGAAAGATATTTCATGAACAGGGAAAGAAAAGATTTACCATTGATACATTGGCAGAAAAAATATAAGTCGCAAAACATTGCCTTATGTTAGCCTGTAATTATATATCTAGTAAAAGTATCTTTGGATAATGGATGCTTTACTACCCAATATCGCATTATCTTTTTATAAGAAGTCATTCTTTCATTTACCCTTGCATAGTTGTGTGTGTGTGTGTGTGTGTGTTTGTGAGAGAGAGAGAGAGAGAGAGAGAGAGAGAGAGAGAGAGAGTATGTGTGTAATATGACTAATATGTGCATGAACTGAAATGCTGAGCATATTTATGATTCCCAGTGTTTAATGATATTGTATAATTTATTCAGTTAGACACCCATACAAGACACTTCTGATCTTTCTCAATGGGATACTCCAGGAATAATTTCAGAGACCCATGGTACTCTCACTCAAGTAATTACATGCATTTTTTTTTTTTTTTTTAATTCTGGAGTCGGATTAAAACTTTAACAGAATGAGTCTCAAGGGGGCAGGGAAATGTTTAAATACATTCTGCAGCAACCAGTGAGGATTAAAACAATAGGAAGTCAAAGTTGATTCTCCAGTAAGGTAAGTAGAAAACACTGCTCTTGGAAAATGTCAGGGTGTACAGCTTAAACTAGGTCATTACCAAAGTCTTGAAGGGCATTATGCTCTGCAAAATTGCTTTTTCCTTTGCAATATACTTTTCTGCCATCAATAGGATTAATGTGTAGGAGAGATCTATTATATACTCTCTGGTACTCTGAGCTGTGCTATTAGATCACCTTTGTTGTCAAATAACTTAACTGCTTTTGTCGTTTGTTTTAACAAGAATCTTCATGTATCCTTATTTACCTCATGTTCCTCTTGTTCAACTATTCATTTCCTACTGACTCAGGGTGACCTTAATAGAGAGAAAGACTCCTATCGTGTTTATAAGAATATATTCTGAAGACAAAATAACTTTTTTTTTAATTTTGACCCCACCACTTATTATCTGAGTGACCTTAGTTAAGTCATTTCCTTGAAGCTCACATGGATACGGTCCTACCATCGATTTCCTAGAATTACTGTATGCATCATATGAGTTAATCTATGTAAAGTGCGCAGAAAAGTGTCGGGCACGTAATGAGTTCTCCATCAGTGTTTGATATCCATTTGTATTCTTCTTTCCACTGGGCCTCTTTAGATGTATCTCCATGAAGAATTCATAATTAGATTGGCCAAATCCCTTTTAGTGCAAAAGGAGTGTATGATTGGAGGATCGTTAGTATAAGTGATTCGCCAGGCAGAAATACCAGATGTGGCAAACGTGGACATGATACAAATAACAATATTCTGAAATTAATATAGTACAGCATTAGATTTTGTAGAGGGTAGATAGACTGAGCAGTAATGTGAGAATATTGAAATATATATTTAATGTCAAAGGTTTCCTGAACATCACCTTTTGCATCACTCCGTCAACCATTTGAAAAGTTTTTTTAATGTCTTGTTATTTTAAACAGATATGATCATTGTCAATAAGGTAAAGCTTATGGTTGAGGTGTATATGTTTGTTTTCTGGGCTTCAGAATTTTAGCAGACATATAGGGGTGCCGGGTGGTTCAGTCGGTTAAGCGTCAGCCTTCATCTCAGGTCATGAGCTCACCTTTCCTGAGTTCGATCCCCAAGTCAGGCTCTGTGCTGACAGCTCAGAGCCTGCAGCCCGTTTCAGATTCTGGGTCTCCCCCCCACCCCTCTCTCTCTGCCCCTCCCCCGCTCATGCTCTGTCTGCCTCTCTCAAAAATAAGTAAACATTGGGGTGCCTGGGTGGCTCAGTCAGTTGAGCATCTGACCTCGGCTCAGGTCATGATCTCAGGGTTTGTGAGTTTGAGCCCCAGGTCAGACTCTGTGCTGATAGCTCAGAGCCTGGAGCCTGCTTCAGATTCTGTGTCTCCCTCTCTTTCTGCTCCTCCCCTGCTCACGCTCTGTCTGTCTCTCTCTCAAAAATAAAAACATTAAACATTACGTTTAATAAAACATTAAAAACATTAAAAAATATTTTTTAAAAATAAATATATAAATAAACATTAAAAAATTAAGTTTCCATCACTATGTGTTGTGTGTGGGTCTCAGTCCATCAAAGTGAAGCTATCAATTAGGAATGCCCCGGGGACCCATGCTATTCTTGGTCTCAGAGGTGGGGGAAAGGACTTGGAGTTCTGCCTTGATTGGGGTCAAGGATGGGATGTCTGCAGTTTCATGGGTTTGCTCGTCATTGGTGAATTTAAAACCTAGGAGGCAGGAATTAAAGCTTGGGAAGGGAAATGCAGGGTACCTCCAGCAGTCGGCCCTCTAGGTCACCCAGGGCCTTCCAAAAGGGGGACTTCATGAGTGAGGTGGTCTGATCTTTCCCTAGTTGTGTACCTGGCAACGTGCTTATCTGAGAGGGATGTTTTTGAAATCAATGCCTTGGCAATCAAAAGCTTAATCTCAGAGATTTACATTATAATACATTACAATTAAAAAAGCTGATTGTTAGGCATTTGCACTACAGCGTGAGTGTAGGGTGTGTGTAGTTTGGGCCTGAGGGGAAGAGGAGTTTTCATTTATGTTTCAAGGTAAAGAGAGTATATCTCTATCTCATGAACAGTATTTTAAATTCTTTCAAAAGATAGCCTCTCAAATATAATACATAGTGATTTTGTACCTTACACAGGTTACCAAGATGAATCCTATGGAGAAACAGAATCATTCTGCAGTGATTGAGGTGACTGAATTCATTCTCCTGGGGATCACCAGCAACCCTGGGCTGCAAGCACCTCTCCTCGCAATCTTCCTCATCATATATTTGATCACAGTGACAGGCAATCTGGGCATAGTTATCTTGACCCATTTGGACTCCAAGCTAAATACCCCCATGTACTTTTTCCTTAGACATCTGTCAATTACTGATCTTGGTTACTCCACTGTCATCGGCCCAAAAATGATGGTAAACTTTGTGGTGCACAAAAATACAATTTCCTACCATTGGTGTGCCACCCAGCTGGCAGTCTTTGAGATTTTCATCATCACCGAACTGTTCATTCTTTCAGCAATGGCCTATGATCGCTACGTAGCCATCTGCAAACCTCTCCTCTACGTGGTCATCATGGCAGAGAAGGTGCGTTGGGCACTGGTCCTTCTTCCTTATTTCTACAGCACATTTGTGTCGCTCTTTCTCACAATCAAATTATTTAAATTGTCCTTCTGTGGCTCCAACATTATCAGTTATTTTTACTGTGACTGCCTTCCTCTCATATCCATGCTCTGTTCAGACACACATGAATTAGAATTGATCATTTTAGGTTTTTCAGGCTGTAATCTGCTCTCTTCCCTCTTGATTGTTCTTATATCCTACATGTTTATTCTTGTGGCCATCCTCAGAATGAACTCAACCGAGGGGAGATACAAAGCTTTCTCAACCTGTAGTTCCCACTTGACGGTGGTGGTCGTGTTCTATGGGACATTATTGTTTATTTACCTGCAGCCCAAATCCAGCCATACTTTCGATATTGATAAGATGGCCTCTGTGTTTTACACCTTGGTGATCCCTATGCTGAATCCATTGATCTACAGCTTAAGGAACAAAGAAGTAAAAGATGCTCTGAAGAGAATTTTAACCAACCGATGCAAAATTCCCACTTAATATCATACAGTTCAGTTGCAAAGGTGGGTCCAAAAGTCTTTGTTTAATGCTCTGCCAGTTCAATTATAGCATCAAAAAGTAGAAATGTTTTACCTGATTGTGTTCCTCCTTTTTTGGACAAAACTCCTCTTATATCTTCCTGTATTCTTCTCCATTCCAATTGAATAAATGAACGAATAAATTAATTAATATTATAGCCAGATAATTTAAGTTCCAAGTTATGTCCAAGGTCATATTGGAGGTTGTAGGCAAATCATATTGAACTTGGGTTTGTAGAGGTTAAAAAAAATCTTAGTCAAAATGGAATAAAACTTACCAGAAAATTACTAATGTGTTTTTTATAGTAGTGATTTTGTATTGATGATAGGTAAGATTGTGTATGCTAGGCAGGAGGTAAGAAAGTAAGTAAATGTGTGATTATAACACAACATGATCAAATAGTTTCAAGAATCTAGGCTAAATAAGAAATAAAGCATAACACTTCAGAATGATACTACCAGTTGGATTGAGTTCATATTTTCTACTTCAAGGATACAGGGGTCATCTGGGAAGATTGTTTCATTAAGAACATGAGAAAAATCTTGGCTGATTCTTGGTCCCCCTTGACAGGTCCTCATACTGTATAAGTAACTTTGATTTACCATAGGCTCCTGATAAGCTGATTTAGAATCAACAAACTCAAGATCAAGAAGTTATTTGGTCGTCTATCAAAATGACATCGAGATTTTGAAAAATCTATAGCAGTAATAGCAAAGATTAAAGATAAATGAGGCTATTTTTAAAGTGTATTTATTTTTTTATATTTGAGAGAGACAGAGACAGAGACAGAGACAGAGACAGAGAGAGAGAGAATGAGTGAAGTTGGGGCAGAGAAAGAGGGAGAAAGAGCCAAGCAGGATCCATGCTCCTGATGAAGGTAGGGTTCAAACATAAACCATGAGGTTATGACCTGAGCCGAGATCAAGAGTAGGATGCTTAACTGACTGAGCCACCCAGGTGCCTCTGAGACATTCCTGTCTATTTGGTCCCCTTCCTCAGCCTGTATATAGAGTGACGCTTTTGCAATGGACTATGCTAACAAGATGCTTCATTCACATTGTGCACTCACTCAGCAAATGGATGGACTCCTTACATTTTCATATTATCTTTGTTATTTCATGGAAATTTTTTAGACTTTTAAAATATGCACACGACCCCGCTAGTGTTTGTTTCCATCTGCCCTAGTATTAAAAGTTAAAATTGTGGGAAATTAAATCAATATATGAACCTTGCCCTCCTTGTGCTAAATCCATGCATTTTGCTTATTTTTTTCCTCCTTTAATGTATTGTAGTTTCCTTTGTTAAGAGAGTTGATCTCAAATTTTCTCACGACAAATAGAAAAAATATGTGAGGTGATGGATATGATAATTAGCCTGACGGTAGCGATCATTCCATGATACATTACAAATATCAAACCATTATGTTTTATACTTTAGTTTTATACAATGTTTTTATCGATTGTAATCTCAATAAAGCTAGACTTTTTAATTTTTTTTAAATAAAGTGAACTGACTAAAATAAAACATAAATTCAATACAGTAAAATGAACACAAAGTTGTGTTCTCTGATCATCGATTTTGTTTACCATGTTGGCTTTGGATCTTATCCGTCAGCTTATTTGTTGTTATGAGCGCATTTTGTTTTCTAGCCTAACAGTTTATATTGTACTGCACAGTCCTTTTCATTTCCATTGTTATCCACAAAACAAAAAGTAAAGTCAAATAATATTAATAGCTTTCTCCAATACCATCCATTATAGAAAGGTATTTTAAAAAATAATTCACCATGCCTCTGCCACTTACTTTCCTTACTTGACAATTCATCATCAGCATCTTTCTTGGTCAATAACTGTTAAAAAACATTTTTAATATCAGCATACTGTGAAGTACCCATCAGTCACTTTCTCTTTGCCATTCCTTGGTTGATGAACATTTGATTATTTGCAGCTTTTTATTTATTTAACCATTATTTAAAAAAAAATCCCTAAAAAAATAGCCTTGTACTTAGGGCTTGATATTACTATTGCTTCTTATTTCAGAGCAAATATTTAGGGGTTTTCACATTCTTTTTTAAAAATTTTTAAAAATATTTATTTAGTTTTGAGAGAGAACACGAGTGGAAGGGGCAGAGACAGATGGGGACACAGAATCTGAGGCAAGCTGCAGGCTCTGAGCTATCAGCACAGAGCACCATGTGGGGCTTGAACTCACAAACTGAGAGATTGTGACCTGAGCCAAAGTGGGATGCTTAACCAGCTGAGCCATCCAAACACCCAGGGTTTTTTCACATTCTAATGATATGTTGGGTAAACATTTTATAAATATGCATAATAGCTTGAAATAGAAAAAAAAAAAACACAGAAGAAAAGTCCTATGCATTGTGATTTTACCAAAAGTGTTTTTATTATTTCTTAAGGGATATGAACATTTACTGACTTATCATTTTCATTGTGCGATTGCATGATGATAAAATTGCAACATGTGACTAATAGGTGATTATTACTTTCAGCTGATAATCAGGTGATTATTATCATCACTAGCTGATATTGTGAGCTATTTGATATTCTAGCTACATCAGGAATGGCTCTAAAACATTACCTTCTTTTCTCCAGGAAATTTATCATATTCCTGACTTCATTGGTTAGGGCTATTGTCCCTAATTGCCGCGAAGTACAGATTCTCATCATAATGATAATGATAAATAGTTTAGAAATAATGCAACCGGGGCGCCTGGGTGGTTCAGCTGGTTAAACGTCTGACTTGATTTCAGTTCAGATCATGATCTCAGGGTTCGTGAGTTTGAGCCCCACATTGAGCTTTGCTCTGAAAGTGTGGAGCCTGCTTGGCATCCTTCCTCTCCCACTCCCTCTGCCCCCTCCCTGCTCATGTTGTAAATAAATAAATTAGTTAATTAATTAATTAAAAAAAAACCAGAATTCTACCAACCTATATGAAAATCCTTTGGTATTTGTACACTTTCTTTTTCCCAAAGTTAGGACCTTTAGTTTTTCTTGTATTTTCACCCCATATCTAATTAATGGCTTCATGCATACAAACTTTTAGTTTGGAAATTGGAATATATTTGTATCAATGATTAAATGGAATTAGTTACAAGGCCCTAATGTCTCAATTGCAAAGCTCACGCTCCAATTATTTCTAAAAGTCCTTGAGATTGATTTCCTACATGGACTGTACATTGATTTCTTGAATTCCTTTCCTATCACCTCTGTTTAAAAAACAAAAAACAAAAAACAAAAACAAAAAAAACCCAAGATATACTGTTTCTTGAAGGGGCTTTTGCAAACACTTAAAATTTCCCATATAGAACAGAAAGCCATTCTGGCTTCAAAGAACTGGAGAGAGTTGGCTCAAAAAAGAATGATCTCTTGGGGTGCCTGGGTGGCTTGGTCAGTTAAGCGTTGGACTTCGGCTCAAGTCATGATCTCACGGTCCGTGAGTTCAAGCCCCGCGTCAGGCTCTGTGCTGACAGCTCAGAGCCTGGAGCCTGTTTCCGATTCTGTGTCTCCCTCTCTCTCTGCCCCTCCCCTGTTCATGCTCTGTCTCTCTCTGTCTCAAAAATAAATAAACGTTAAAAAAATTAAAAAAAAAAAAAAGAATGATCTCTTTTACTATGTTATCCTAAGTATCCAAGTAGTTCATCCCTTAACTTAACATCATAGGGTCGAGACAAAAGTACAACTTTTAACAAGACTCAATGTTAAGTTTGGGATCAAATTTTGATATGAAAATAATTTAATAACTGCTACCAAATGTGATCCTTTTCAGAGCAGAATGTTCTAAACCTAACCTTATGGTATGCAAGCTAGGTCCTGCGTATCTGGCTTTAGGTCTGCTTTTAATACAGTACACAAAAGATCCAGAATAGCTAAAACAATTTTTAAAAAAGAATGAAGTTGAAGAACTTACAATATTGATTTAAAGACCAACTATAAACCTGGAGTAATCGAGAGAATAGAGTGCCCCAAACATGTACACATATATGTTCAATTATCAGCTAAGAAACCAACGTGACTTAATAGGATCCAAGATATATTCTACAAATCAGTAACAAAAGACACTATGCAAAAACTGGAGAAAAAGATTAGAAAATACATTTCACAGAAGAAATATAAAAGGCCAATACACACATATAAAAAGTTGAACATCCTTAGTCACCAGGGAAATGAAATTAAATAACTATGAGCTACCACTTGCCACCCACTAGGGTGGATAAAATTTAAAATAGTAGGTTGCCAAAGAATCACATATACAAAGAATCATATCAGCTGCTACGTTCAGCTCCTGAAATTATCATACGTTGCTGATTTGAAGGTACAAAGGTACTTCACTTTGGAAAATGGATTGGCAGTTTTATGTAAAGTTAAACATGTTACTCCCAGGAATTCTTTTCCTAGATGCTTACACGAGAGGAATAAAAAGATCTCCAGCAAAACAGGTGTATGTTAATGATACTGGTAACTTTACTCATGGCAGTACAAAATGGAAATATTTCAACTGTCCATCAATAGATAAAACATAAATTGTAGCATATGCATCGACTGAAGTACAAGTCAACAGTAACATGGAATACACATGGAATACCTGTCCATGTGTATAACAGAGTGTATGAATCTCAATAGCATTACGTTGAGCAAAAGAAACCAGACATAAACATTATTCCATTTACATCAAGTTCCGAAACAGGTAAAATTCAGCCATTGTGAAAGAAATCACAGTAATTGTGGCTTAGGATACAGTGTGGGGTAATTAGCTGCAAAGACACACATTTTAAGGTGATGAAACTCTCTCTAATTGGAAGCAGGAGTAATACTGGAAATGTTATTTTTCAAGTGGTGTCCATGCACAATCGGCATTTTATTTTCCCTAAGTTATACCTTAAAAACATATTGTCTTATTTACATTTTTATTTAATTTTTAAAAATACATCGTTTTAAAAGAACCCAGTATAATATGGTCATTTTTTCCTTTTTCTTTCCAAGTTTTTATTTAAATTCCAGTGAGTTGACGTACGGTGTAATGTTAGTTTCAGGTGTGCCATATAGTGACTCAACCCTTCCATACAACCCTTGGGGCTCGTCACAAGTGTCCTCTTTCATCCCCACCACCCTATTCCAACCACTGCCTCACTCACCTCCCCTCCAGGAACCATCAGTTTGTTCTGTAAAGTTAAAAGTCTGTTTCTTGGATTGCCTCTCTCTGCCCACCCCCCGTATTCATTTGATTTATTTCTTAAATTCCACATATGAGTGAAATCATATGATACTTGTCTTTCTCTGACTTACTTTGCTTAACATAATACTCTCTGACTCCATCCACATCACTGCAAATGGCAAGATTTTATTATTTTTGATGGCTAAGTAATATTCCATTATATATATATGTGTGTGTGTGTGTGTGTGTGTGTGTGTGTGTATAAGTATATATACACTATAGCTTTAGCCATTCATCAGTTGATGGACATTTGGGTTCTTTCCATAATTTGACCATTGTTGATCATGCTGCTATAAACATCAGTGTGAATGTGTCCCTTTGAATTAGTATTTCTGTATCCTTTATATAATGTAAATACCTAATTGTGCAACTGCTGGATGGTAGAATATTTCTATTTTTAACATTTTGAGGAACCTCTATACTGCTTTAATATTGCCTTTTTAATACTATTTTCAGTTTGTTTCTCAGAAGCTTTTGGTTTGTTTGTTTGTTTTTCAGTTTTAATTCTTATTTTACGTATATTATTCCGTTCACAATTTCTTCTTAGTTTCTACTTTCTTCCTTTAACAAAAGGAATTTGTTAAATTTGTTAAATAAAGAATTTTCAAAAAGGATCTTGCATTGAATATTTCCTGCTTTAGCAATTGAGCACTTTAAGGCAAAAATGATGCATACATTTTATGTATATATAGTGGGAAGTACTAAATAGGATTATACAGTTGCAAAGTTTCTACATTTTAAAGTAATACAATATTAACACTAATTAAAATGTGAAAAATTAGTGGTGTACATTGTGCTCCCTAGAGTCACCATTAAATATATATAAATGGAATTTTAAAAACTCTAGAAACATTTCTATAGTCCAAAATTAGACAGCAAAATAAAAACAGGAATAAAAAACAGAAGGAGAAAAGTGGAAAACAAAAGTTGTTTTTATACATTTCTTTCAAGTTTTTATTTCAATTACAGGTAGTTGACATACAGTGTAATATTAGTTTCAGGAGTAGAGTTTAGTGATTCATCACTTACATGCAACACTCAGTGCTCATCACAAGTGCCCTCCTTAATACCCAACCTAAATAGTCTTTTAATCCATTCTCCCTGCCCACCTCCCCCTCCAGCAATGCTGTTTGTTCTCCATAGTGAAGAGTCTGTTTCATAGCTACTCTTTCTCTTTTCCCCCTATGTTCATCTCTTTCAAGTCTTAAATCCCACATATGAATGGAAGCGTATGGTATTTGTCTTTCTCTGACTAATTTATTTTGCTTAGCATAAGACACTCTAGGTCCATCCACATCATTGCAAATGGCAAAATTTCATCCTTATGGATGGCTGAGTAATATTCCATTGTGTATATACATCACGACTTCTTTCTTGTTAAAATGTCTATGCTACCCAGAGAAATCTACACAATTAATGCAATCCCTATCAAAAACCACCAGCATTTTTCACAGAGCGAGAACAATCTTAAATTGTGTATAGAACCACAAAAGATCCCAAAATAGGAAAAGCAATCTTAAAAAAGCAAAACAAAGCTGGGACATGATAATTCCAGACTTCCAGACTTCAAGCTATATTACAAGTCTATAGACATCAAGACAGGATGGTACTGGCACAAAAACAGACACATAGATCAATGGAACAGAATAGAAAGCCAGGAAATGGACCCACAACTATATGGTCAATTAATCTTCAACAAAAGAGGAAAGAATATCCATTGGAAAAAATACAGTCTCTTCAACAAATAGTGCTGGGAAAACTGGACAGCAACATGCAAAAGAATAAAGCTTTTTTATAGCACACACACACACACACACACACACACACACACAAATTCAAAATGGATGAAAGACCTAAATGTGCAAGAAGAAACCATAAAAATCCTAGCGAGGAAAACACAGGAAGCAATCTCCTTGACATTGGTTGTAACAACTTTTTACTAGACATGTATTCAGAGGTAAGGGAAACCAAGGCAAAAATGAATGATTGATACTTCGCCAAGATTAGAAGTTTCTGCAGAATAAAGGAAACAATCAACGAAACTAAAAGGCAGCTTACAGAATGGGAGAAGATATTTGCAAATGACGTATGTGATAAAGGGTTAGTATCCAAAATCTATAAAGAACTTGTCGAACTCAACACCCCAAAAATAAATAGTATAGTTAAGACATGGTCAGAAGACATGAATAGATATTTTACCAAAGAAAACATACAGATGGTTAACAGACACATGAAAAGATGCTCAATATCACTTATCATCAGGGAAATACAAATCAAAACCATAATGAAATATCACGTCACACCTGTCAGAATGGCTAATATTAACAACACAAGAAGCAACAGGCACTGACAAGGATATGAATGGATAAAGAAGCTTTTCAATTTCTATATAATAAATACAAAGTTTTAAAGAATATATAAAATTATATTAATTATGTATGTTTATAATTTACTTAATAAGTTTCCAAACTACTTAGTTTCTACTATTTTGCCATACTAATAATATACTCATGAAGATTTTTATATAATTTAATAACTTGTATTATTTTGCAAAGCAGATTTCCAGAAGCAAGTTTTCTACATACTGAACATATGTATGTTTTCAACTGTTTTTGGACCTAAGGCAAGATGTTTAGAAAAATTATATTCCTCAGTTCATGACATTGTATCATCATTGGGCCAGGCAAAGGCCCTCTCTTTCCTTAGTTTATTTTTCATTCCAATTTGTTATGCGCTGAATTGTGTCGCACCAAAATCATATGTTGAAGCCTTAACCCTCAGTATTTCACAATGTGACTGTATTTGGAGGTAGAATCTTTAAAGAGGTAATTTGATTAAAATGGCTTGTTAAAGTCATTTTGATAGGGGCCCTATCCAATGTGACTGGTGTCCTTATAAGAAGAGGAGACTAGGACAGCCAGAGAGAAACTAGACATGTACCTGGAACCGACAATGACCATGTGAAGACATAGCAAGAAGGTGGCCATTTACAAGCTAAGAGACTCCTCAGAAGAAACCAAAACTGTCAAGCCTGTGATCTTGGACTTCTAGATTCCACAATTGAAAAGATACATTTCTGTTGCTCAAGCCACCCAGTCTGTGTTTTTTTGTTATGCAGCCCCAGCAAACTCTACATCTTTCACCTTATTTCTTTATTCAGTTCCCTCTCCCACTACCAGCAGGTAACCTTCCTGATGTATTTAATTTCTATCTGGTTTTTTTGTGTGTGTTCTTACAGGACAGTTTCCTTTCTACATAATCCTATTGTTCATTGCATGCGCAAATATGTATGTATAATTATTACACCTATGATATTATATATATATAAGATTTACTGGTTAAAATATATATGTAGGTGACAGGAAATTTATGGATATAACCAAGAGGCTTCCTTTTAAAAAAAATTAATCTTTGGGGCGCCTGGGTGGCTCAGTCGGTTAAGCGTCTGACTTGAGCTCAGGTTACGATCTCGCGGTCTGTGAGTTTGAGCCCCTCGCGTGGGGCTCTGGGCTGATGGCTCAGAGCCTGGAGCCTGCTTCCGATTCTGTGTCTCCCTTTCTCTCTGTCCCTCCCCCGTTCATGCTCTGTCTCTCTCTGTCTCAAAAATAAATAAACGTTAAAAAAATATAAAATAAATAAAAAATAAATTAATTAATTAATCTTTATTTATTTTTGAGAGAGAGAGAGAGAGAGACAGAGTGTGAGCAGGGGAGGAACAGACAGAGAAGGAGACCAGAATCTGAAGCAGGTTCCAGGCTCTGAGCTGTCAGCACAGAGCCCGAAGTGGGGCTCGAACCCACGAACTGCGAGATCATGACCTGAGCCAAAGTCAGACGCTTAACCCACTGAGCCACCCAGGTGCCCCAAAGCTGACTTTTTAAATACTGTGTTTGATTCTTCCCTAGTAGTTACGTTCTACCTTTCCTCACCTGAAATATAATCATTAAGAAAAGATAAAATGATAATCTTACTACCTGAGGAATGTTTTTAGAGGACACATTCTCCTTTTAATATCTACTTCACCCCATGAAATAATGGTTAATTGTATTATTTGAAGCAAAAGTGAAGGAAAAAAAAGAAAAGGTGGTATAATAAAAATTTTTTAAATGTGTATTTATTTTTGAGAGAGAGACAGAGACAGAGCACAAGCAAGGAAGAGGCAGAGAGAGAGGGAGACACAGAATCCGAAGCAGGCTCCAGGCTCTGAGCTGTCAGCACAGAGCCCGACACAGGGCGCAAACCCATAGACTGGGAGTGATCATGACCTGAACCAAAGTCAGATGCCCAACTGACCGAGCCACCCAGGTGCCCCAAAAGTTGGCATAATAAAATACTATTTATGGATAGAGATTGTTCTAACTTTACTGCTAGGCCATTGGTTTCTACCTCTTTAATATTGCATTTTTGCAATAATGAATCTCTGAATGCACATGAGTTACTTTGACACACACACTTTAATCACTGTGTCCCTGAGATATCAGGGAACTGAACTCACTTCATTAATGGAGGTCCATAGTGCCACAAACAACACTCAAGGGATGTCTGGTTGAATTCCTGCAGGGAGATCTTGTTAAGGAGCTATTTCCAAGTGGCATCTTCCCCAAGGATATAAAAGGCAATTTGTGGATTCTAGAATCACCCGTGCTTCAGAGTTAGGTATTTTATTGAACCGCATTTAGAGACTGTCACTAAGAGCCTGAAGCAGATTCTCCATTAGAGGTGGGTAGAAAATATTTGTCTTATTTTTGTATAATGGCTTTTGAAAGATCCAAAACTCAACCTCAAACTGAGCTCCTTCACTTCCATTTGGAAGGCACTCGACACTATGAATAATCCAATAAGATAATACATGAATCTGTTTCCAAGATTTGTAGCCTTTGGGAGAATACATGTTGTTAAATATGATCTGGCTATTATGTTTCCAAATCAGGGCTGGTATTGTTATGTCTTATGTACCTAAATAAGTTATATCCCTACTGAAATCATAACTTTTGCTCACCGAGTTTATGTATATCATAGTTTTATTTCTTCCATATTAGCTAAAAGAAAACTGCATATTTCCCCTGACAATCTGTGAGAAAAAGAATTCCAAATGGCGTTCCTTTTTGAGAATATAAAATCACAAATTATCTTGAGAAAATTCCCATTGAATATGATAACATACAGATATACTATCTCATAGTAAAACTAATCTGCCAATATTATAGTTGAGAAGATCTCACTCATAAAGAAAAACCTGTCTTTGAGGAGAGACGCTGCATAAATAGAAGTGAGACTTTAAGAAACCGCAAACTCCAAGATCTCTGGTTTTATAGGACAGAACCTCTATAACAAGGAAGAAAATGTTCACTTGCTGGGTTGCCCTTACCTCACATGACCCAAAATAAGACGTTCAAAAATAAATTTACTTTTTAAAAAATTCTGCCTCATAACTTTATAGTAAAAGAAGGCTCTAAGTACATGGAAACTATTTCCATATATACTTTTTAAGGTTATTATTATTAGCCATGAAACATTGGTGTTAATGAAAGCTCAACTTTTTACCCTCCACGTTACTCATTAGTATTCGTAAGAAGATTGAAAATGCCTAGAGTATGATCAGAGATGACATTATTAAATACTCCAAAATTCACGTTTGTTAGCTTCATTTGACACTACTTTTATTTCTATTTTCTGATCACATGGGGCTCCCTGCTACAAAGGATGAGCAAACTTCCTTCAGATAACATGTCACCTCTCACACACAAAGAACGGAGTCATCTCAGGAGAATCAACATGAGGACACAGACAGCCAGAGATGAAAATTATGTTCACTGTGTATCCGATAGGATAGTATGACCAGAAAATTGGTATAGCCCTGATTGTGGAATGCACTGAAAATGACGCTGAAGCATCTTTCAATTATTATTATTTTTAAAAAGGCTCAGATTATATACCTTAATTATGCAAAAAGCTTTAGCGACTGCCATTTTTCTACCAGCTAACCTGAGAGAATTATGATAGGGAAAGCAAGGCAGATGCAATAGTCAAGTCCAGTGATAAAGAAAGCTTGACCTAAGCAAGTAGAAGAGGAAGACGCTTAGGATGGGGAAGTATTTAGAGAAATTGGCCAACAATGCATATGCAGTTTTGAAAGAGCAAATTGGAGGATGAATAGGATGTTTGTCTTTTAAAATGGTTGCTTTTTAAAATGTATTTTTGCTCTTTAGTATGAAGGATATAATGAGCAACACATCAGATTCCAGCAGAAATGGAAGAGCTGATATAATTTAGATTTTTTTTTTTTTTTGCTTAGAGTTGATGTGTTTGCCAAGGGAGACAATGCAGAGCCAGAAAGCTGTGAAAAAAATATTAAAAGTCGTAAACAAAGAAGATAAGGTCATAAAGAGGCATGGAGGTGGGGACACAGAAGCAATATTCTGTAGTGTAATGTTTGAGGATAAAAGAAAAGCTAGAATCTCGAAACAGAGGGTTGTCCCTGTGTGGAAAAGGATGAAGATTGAGGAACATATTAGAAGTTAGGGTTTTTTGTTTGTTTGTTTGCTTTTTACAATTTAAAAAAAAATTCTTGAATTAGGTGAAAAAAATGCTATCTTAAGTATCTATAAGACCAACCACACTAATGTGCTCCAGACTTAAATATTAGTTTGTGTAAATTATTGTTTAAATGTCTCATAAGCCTCTAACGCTTACTATGTTCAAAATGCCACTGTAATCACTCCATCTTAAACCACATTCTCTAATATTCAAAAACGTCATGGCTATTGATCCAGTAGCAAAAACTTAAAAGAAAAAAATCACAAAGTCTTTCCTGATCTGGCCCCATCTGTTAGTCCCTCATATCTGTCTCACATAATATGAATTATGTTGAAGATACCATTTTCTTTCTGCTACCAACTGTTAAATGTATCTCCTTCCCTCTACCTCCAGCTTCTCCACTTGAACCCAAGTCAACATTATCATCCCCAGGAGCCTTATAACAAATGCTTGACTCTCTTTCTAAATTTCTATTCATGTGTACCTCTTTCCAAACCTATAGCTTATTATCTTCATGTCAGTAGGAGTTCTCATTTTAAATTTAAAGTTGATCATGTTATTTACCTACCTTAAAACTTTTTGTTTCTTTCATTTTTTTAAATATGTATTTATTTATTGAGAGGGGAGGGGCAAGGAGGGAGGGAGAGAGAATCCCAAGCAGGCTCTGCGCTGTCAGCTCAGAGCTCCATACGGTGCATGAACTGTGAGATCATGACCTGAGCTGAAGTCAAGAGTTGGATGCTTGACCTACTAAGGCACCCTGGTGCCCCAAGTTCCCTTTTATTTTTTTATTTTTATTTTTTAAATGTTCATTTATTTTTGAGAGAGAGAGAGATAGCATGAGCAGGGGAGGGGCAGAGAGAGAGGGTCTTATCTGTCAGCACAAAGCCTGATGGGGGGCTTATACTCACAAACCATGAAATCATGACCTGAGCCAAAGTTGGACACATTACCAACAGAGCCACCCAGGTGCCCTCAAGTTCCATTTTAAAAATGAACAAAACACTGGGGCACCTGGGTGGCTCAGTCTGTTGAGCATATGACTCTGGATTTTAGCTCAGGTCATGATCCCAGGGACGTGGGTTCAAGCCCCACATGGGATTTTCTCTCTCTCTCTCTCCCTCTATCCCTCTCCCTGACTTGTTCTCTCTCAACCTCTCTCCTAAATCAATAAAAAATAAATAAACAGGAACAAGTTGTAGTATAAGTTGTAAACAGAGAAGACAAGTTCTTTTCTACTCCTGTGAAGTATCTTCAAGAAATACATGCCTGCCTGAAATCCTGGAATGTTCTTCCTGTGATCTATGAAATAGTTGGTTCCTTCCAACACTTTAGGTTTCAGTTCAAATGTCACTCTCTCAGAAAGGCCTTCTGCTAACATCCTATGTGATATCATCATCCCAGGTTGTACTAATGTATGTTTTCATTCAATTTATTTATTGTGTTTATTACAACCTTCAATTATCTCATTTATAAGTTCCATTACCAGCCTTTGTCTCTTCTTTATTATTGGAATAGAAGTCTCATGAACTGAGGGACAAGTAATTTATCTGGAGACTGAACATTCTCTTGCACAAGTAGGAAATAAACAAATACTTGGTAAATAAATAGGTAAGGAGATGGCTCGGGGTTCCTGGGTGGCTTGGTCAGTTGAGCATCCAACTTTGGCTCAGATCATGATCTTGTGGTCCATGAATGTGACGCCCATGTCAGGCTCTGTGCTGTCAGCTAAGAGCCTGGAGACTGCTTCATATTCTGTCTCCCTCTCTGTCCGCCTCTTCCCCACTCACAGTCTCTCTCTCTCTCTCTCTCTCTCTCCCTTGAATAAGAAAATGGCTCAAAGAAACCAAGAAAAGAATGATGATGTAGTAAATACTCTAATTTTAGAAGTTATTTTTGGTCTTGTTTTTTCTGATTCTTTCTAAAATTTTTTTTTTCAACGTTTATTTGTTTTTGGGACAGAGAGAGACAGAGCATGAACGGGGGAGGGGCAGAGAGACAGGGAGACACAGAATCGGAAACAGGCCCCAGGCTCGGAGCCATCAGCCCAGAGCCCGACGCGGGGCTCGAACTCACGGACGGCGAGATCGTGACCTGGCTGAAGTCGGACGCTTAACCGACTGCGCCACCCAGGCGCCCCTCTGATTCTTTCTATATTGTTGCTTCATTCATTTTTTCTCACTGCAGAATGGTTCTCCATTCCATCCTATTGTAAGAGAGAAAATGTCAACAACTTGAGCTTTAACAGTTCAGGCATTTATGACCTGTAGTCTTTTTTTTAGACCACTTTATTGAGGTATGGTTGACGTACAAAAAGCTTATACATGTTTGATGGGTACAATTTGATGAGTCTGGAGTTACATCAGTGAATCCATCACCACAACATATCATAACCATATCCATC
Source organism: Lynx canadensis (assembly GCF_007474595.2). Taxonomy (NCBI): domain Eukaryota; kingdom Metazoa; phylum Chordata; class Mammalia; order Carnivora; family Felidae; genus Lynx; species Lynx canadensis. Next base: position 101,762,502 of record NC_044312.2, read on the forward strand.
ATGTCCGAACATTTCCTCCTACTCACTTTTATTATTATTATTATTACTATTAATTTTGTGTGTTTATGTGCAAGAATACTTAAACTTCTGCTAAATGGTGGATGTTATGTTATATGATGATATAGTCTTGATTCTCTAGAATGTAACACAAGATCTTCATAGAAGAGGCAATCATGGTACTCTTTTGGACAGGTGCCCACCACTGGAACTATCAGTTGTAATTGGGAAGGGATTCTAATTGGCTTAGTTAGGAACAGATGACCATTCTCGAAACAAGCAACTCTAGGAAAATATTCAGTCATATTATAATAGCATGCTGATCCGTTGGGAAATATACGCAATGAAATTATCATAGAGGTTTTATAATGTAAGGATGTTTATTATCATTGCAGTAGTGAAATATGTCAAAAGTAGGAAAATATGCAAGATAAAGGTCAACTAAAAACAAAGGCCAGATATATTATGTTTTTAAAATAATGTTATAATATTCTATAAGTTAAAAATACTGATTAAAAATAACCATGATGGAACTTTATAACTTGTGAGGCAAGAAGGAAAAGTTATGAGAAAAAAAAGGAAAAAGAAATAGTATCCAATAAAGCATAATGGGTTGTTTTACAAATATTTGTAATTTTTACAGGTCTTATTTTCTGAAAGCTGAAGAGAAAATAAGTCATCTAAAAAATAAAAGACATATTTCCAGGGCACCTGGGTGGCTTAGTCAGTAAAGCACCCAACTCTTGATTTTGGCTCAGGTCATGATCTCACAGTTTGTGAGTAGAGCTCTGCATTGGGCTCTGGAAGGACAGAGTGGAACCTGCTTGGGAGTCTCTCTCTCCCTCTCCCTTTGTCCTTCCCCTGCTTGTGTATGCTCTCTCTCTGTGTTTATCAAGTAAATAAATAAATAAATAAATAAACGTAAAAAAAAGACATATTTCCAAGTATTTTTGTCTGGGTTAATAAAATGGAAAATGAGAAAAAACAGTTAACAGATATGGATGGTAGAAATTGCAAATTCAATGTCCATCAGCTAGAAGTTATAGAAAGATAGGATAAAGACAATGGGGCAGGATAGTGACTAGAATCATCCAATCTTACAATAAAGCAACAAGTCCCAGATTAAGAAATCACAAGGAGAAATTGGATTTTTTGAAGGCATACAATTCCTCAAGGCTTTTCACACTCAAGAGACATATAAGATAGAAATCATGGCTTCAAATACCTGGCAAGCTAATAAGATATTCAAAACTGAATAAGAATGTGAGGAAGGAAATCCTCCAATAATGAATGAAGCTGGGTCATCTATTTAATTTGCTGCACTTGCTTTTTCTCTCTTCCAAATGACTGTAGTTTATTTACTAGTCCTAGCACCTTGATTTCAATAACCGAGTTAGATTCATACATCATTCCAGGAAATCTCACCTAAAGAATTACCCTTACTGCCTAATGAAAGTCCTAAAAAATAAATCTTTAGAGTTTGTAACCACTTCTTTTCTTCTCCAAACAGATGATTTTCCAAACCCTTACATGGCTCCAGGGAACCTCACCCTGGTGACTGAGTTCATTCTCATGGGAGTCTCAGACCGCCCAGAGCTCCAGATTCCACTCTTCTTTGTTTTCCTGGTGATCTATGGGCTGACCATGGCAGGGAATCTGGGCATCATCACCCTCACCAGTGTTGACTCTCAACTTCAAACCCCCATGTACTTCTTCCTGCGCCATTTGGCTATCATCAATCTTGGCGATTCTACTGTCATTGCCCCTAAAATGCTGATCAATTTTTTAGTACAGAAGAAAACCACCTCATACTATGAATGTGCCACCCAACTGGGAGGGTTCTTATTTTTCATTGTAGCCGAGGTGCTCACGTTAGCTGTGATGGCTTATGACCGCTATGTGGCCATTTGTAACCCCCTGCTTTACATGGTGGTGGTATCTCCACAGATCTGCCTTCTGCTGGTATCCCTCACATACCTCTATGGCTTTTCCACAGGTATTGTGGTTTCATATTGTATATTTTCTCTGTCTTATTGCTCTTCCAATGTAATCAATCATTTCTTCTGTGATATTGTCCCACTGTTAACATTGTCCTGCTCTGATACTTACCTTCCAGAGACAATAGTATTTATATCCGCAGCTACAAATTTGATCTTATCCTTGATAATAGTTGTAGTATCTTATTTCAACATTGTTTTGTCCATTCTAAGGATGCGTTCATCAGAAGGAAGGAAAAAAGCCTTTTCCACATGTGCTTCACATATGATGGCTGTCACTGTGTTCTATGGGACCCTTCTCTTCATGTATTTGCAACCTCAAACTAACTACTCATTGGATACTGATAAAATTGCTTCCGTGTTTTATACACTGGTGATCCCCATGTTGAATCCCATGATCTACAGCCTGCGGAATAAGGATGTGAAGGCTGCCTTACAGAGATTTCTAACAATTTCATGCTATTCTTTAAAATCAGTGTAATTTTAGAGCTCTATACATCAATGATGAGATGGTTAAGATAGGTTACCACATGTCGGAGAAAGCAAACAGGTGGCTGACATAGGTTTACAATTAATCCCAGGAATTAAAAGGAGCTAGAATTTGGGAAGCATTGAATTAAAAAGTAAACTCAAGTTCTTGGAAATATGAGGTTGTTACAGAAACAAGCATTGCTCACTAACTTCATACCCAATTTTAAAAGAAATATTTCGGGGCACCTGAGTGGCTCAGTCAGTTGGGCGACCGACTTAGGCTCCAGTCATGATCTCACAGTTTGCGAGTTTGAGCCCCGAGTCTGGCGGGTTCTGTGATGACAGCTCAGAGTCTGGGGCCTGCTTAGGATTCTGTGTCTCCCCCTCCCCTGCTCATGCTCTGTGTCTCTCTGTCTCTCAATAATAAATAAATGTTACAAGAAAATTTTTAAAGAAATATTTCCAGGAATTGGGAGAGACGTATGTTTAAAAAAAGTAAATAAACTTGAACAAAGTAATAAAATACAGCTGAGAGAAGTAAATTGATCCTTCTTATCCTTTGGTTTCTGTTTTTGCTTTGTGCCTGGGTATGTTGGGGTGTAGTGGATCACTGCATTTTGAAGAACTATAATCCAGATAGTTAAAATCCTCTTCAAAGCCAAGTGAATAAAACTGAACTGAAAAATATGTTTAAAATAAAACTCCTTACCACTGTCTGATTAAAAAAAAAACATATAATACTGATGAATTTACATTCTGAACACTAAATATGATTGACATTATTTTATTTTATTTTTAATTTAAAAAAATTTTTACCTTTTAATTTTTTTAATGTTTATTTATTTTTGAAAGAGAGAGACAGAGCTTGAGCAGGGGAGGGATAAAGAGGGAGGGAGACACAGAATCTGAAGCAGGTTCCAGGCTCTGAGCTGTCAGCACAGAACCCAACACGGGGCTCGAACTCCTCAGCTGTGAGATCATGACCTGAGCTGAAGTCGGACACTTAACCAACTGACCCCCCCCCCGCGCCCCCGATTGAAATTATTTTAATGAAATTAATACAATTTATATAACTTTTCAGTGAAAGACCCAGAGGACAGTCATTGATATTTTCGTGTTGATTCATAAATTTACTGGAGGATTTTCTTTTTTCCCTACTCTCTCAGTCTTCTTTATTGTGTATATGTCCTGTACTGTGATATCATTAGACATTCCAGGGATCATGTTTGTGAGAATTCCTTGTATCATTAGAGGGAAATTTTTGTTGTTGTAATAGACTTTTTTGCTGTTTTTTGAGAGTTTTTGATCAGTGAGTATACACCAATCTCTATTGTACAATTTTGAATAGAGGTAACCAGATGGTATTATGGACCTATTGAACCAGCATCACCAGAAAAAGGTTAATAAATCCATATTTTAATCAGCTCTATGGCTGATTTCAACACTTACCCTTAGGAATGAGTCTTGACAAATAGTCAAAGAACTAAACTGGAAGAGATATGGGCATCTGTCATTTCATTGCATTTTGCTTTATTGCACCTCACAGACATTCCTGTTTTTAAAAATGTTTGTGGCAACCCTGTTTTGAGCAAGTCTAGCAGCATGATTTTTCCAAAAGCATTTGCTTACTTTGTGTCTCTAGCACATTTTGGTAATTCTTGTGATATTCCAAACGTTTGTTATGGTAATCTGTGGCCAGTGGTTATGAATTACTGAAAGTTCCGTTGATGGTTAGCATATTTTAGCAATAAAGTTGTTTAAATTAAGTTATGTACATTGTTTTTTAGACATACTGCTATTGCACACTTAATAGACTATAGTGTAAACGTAATTTTTATATGCCTTAGGAAAACAAAAAAATTCATTTGATTTGCTTTATTGTGATACTTTATTTATAACAGTGGTGTGCAACTTAACCTTCAAAATCTTTGAGGTATGCCTGTATATGGAAAATCATGTTAACCTGCTATGGGTATGTTCACATTACTTATAAATGAATTCCAGTGTTGAAGATCTTCTTCAAGTATAGGCACTAAATAGGCATAAGAATTGTGATATAAGATGGGGCGCCTGGGTGGCGCAGTCGGTTGAGCGTCCGACTTCAGCCAGGTCACGATCTCGCGGTCCGTGAGTTCGAGCCCCGCGTCGGGCTCTGGGCTGATGGCTCAGAGCCTGAAGCCTGTTTCCGATTCTGTGTCTCCCTCTCTCTCTGCCCCTCCCCCGTTCATGCTCTGTCTCTCTCTGTCCCAAAAATAAATAAACGTTGAAAAAAAAAATTAAAAAAAAAAAATTAAAAAAAAAAAAGAATTATGATATAAGAAAAGAAATGCAATCCTACAAAACAAAATTAGACTCATAGACATGAAAGAATTGTAATTGAGGTATCCTTAGATTACCTGCCCCCCAAATCCTTTTTAAACTCTTCCCTACTAATTTCCTCCCTAATTAAGTTAAATTCTTTCTAAACTACCCAATTTGGGGAGAAGAAATTTGAGGCATCCCAGAGAAATGTTGGGTTTTTTTTTAAGTTTATTTATTTTGAGAGAGAGAGAGACAGAGAGGGAGTGGGGTGGGGGGGGAGAGAGGCAGAGACAGAATCCCAAACCAAGGTTAAGAGGCAGATGCTTAGTCAATTGAGACACCCAGGCTCCCCGAAAATGTTTTCTTTTATCAGTTATACTAACATCGTGACAAAGCCTTTAGTGGATACTTTGCATTGTCCCTTGTTTCCTTTAATTTTTTGTAAAATTATTGATGAATGGTCCTAGTTTTAGAATGAACAGCTAGAGCAGACGCTTTAGTAAGCAAGGAGACCACAAAGTCCTTTGGAATCTTCTTATTACCCTGAACTTAGGTATGGGAATGTATAGATCCACTAAATAATAGGAAAGAATAAAATTATGTAGTGTTTAATTTATTTTTTTAGGTTTATTTATTTATTTTGAGAGAGAGAGAGAGAGAGAGAGAGAGATAGAACATGAGCAGGGGAGAGGCAGAGAGAGAGAGAGAGAATCCCAAGCAGTCTCTGCACTGTCATCATAGAGCCCGACATGTGGCTTCAACTCTTGAACCATGAGATCATGACCTGAGCCGAAATCAAGAGTCAGATGCTTAACCAACTGAGCCACCCAGGTGTCCCATGTAGAGTCTTTTAGTATGCACCCACTGTTGATGTTAAAATATTATTGATCTAGTCTAATGTTACAAGATGGAAATCCTTAATTTACTACACTTGTCTGATCAGCCAAGTTCTGTTCACTGAGCATGGTTTTATTATACATTTATTCGCAGACACTATGCCTTATAAATCTTGTTTGTGATGAGACATGAGTGAGGAAATGGATGCTTAGGAGGAGCTAAGCCATGAAATACTTATGGATACTGACAGTGATTGCTACAAGTCTGAATAGGAAGGTATGGATTGACATTAAACAGGACCATCGGGTAAATGTACATGCAGGATTCATGGAATAAAGTTTCTGGATTCCCATATAAAATGTAGGTATGGTTTTCCATGACCGTTTATAAAATGTCTTCTATCAGTTGTAGTTTATTTAATTGTTTTACCTGATACAATATTTTAAGATTAAAAAAAAGAATTGAGGAATCGAACGTAATTTCTGAACTCTTTACATATTTCTTTTTATTTTTTAATGTTTATTTATTTTTGAGAGACAGAGAGAGACAGCGCATGAATGGGGGAGGAGCAGAGAGAGAGGGAGACGCAGAATCCAAAGCAGGCTCCAGGGTCTGAGCTATCAGTACAGAGCCAGATGCGGGGTTCGAACTCAGGAACCATGAGATCATGACCTGAGCTGTAGTCAGACACTTAACCGAGGTGCCCCATACTCTTTAAATATTTCTGATTCAGAGGTGCCTGGGTGGCTCAGTCAGTTAAGTGTCCGACTTTGGTTCGGGTCATGATCTCATGGTTCTGGAGTTCGAGCCCTGCATCCGGCTCTGTGCTGACAGCTCAGAGCCTGGAGCATTCTTCGGATTCTGTGTCTCCCCGTCTCTCTGCCCCTTCCCTGCTCATCCTCTGTCTCTCTCTCTCTCTCAAAAATAAATAAACATTTAAAAAATAAACAATTATTTCTGATTCATTAGTAAGAGTGTCCTTTTAATTACATTCAGCATTGAATGCCTTGTTCAGAATCACTGCTCCTCAGGATTTTGTTTGTTTTTAAGTGTTGTACTGTACATAATGGACAAGCATCTCAATGCCAAACCTCAAGTCGCGGCATTTTATAACAAGACACAAGTAGAGATGGGATATTTAGCCAATTGTACCAGATGTGTTCCCCAAACAGGGACGCAGAAGAAAAAGGCAGTATACATTCAAAGTATTACTTAATATCTGGAACATGTAGTTCAAACATATACAATTTCCTATCTTGATCTTTCCCTAGCGAGATCATCATTTACACAATGTAAGCAGCATGTGATTTTTAAGCCTTTGCTATATTTTCTCCTTCACAGTGTCTTTTTAATACATCATGGAAAAGAAATGTAAGACTCCATCCCCTTCTTCATTATATCGCAGCCCAGTGTTATAGTTAACTTTTTGCTCAAAGGATGGGAGAAAATTTTAAATTCATAGCCAGTGTATAAAATTCACGTATCCACACTTCATTCCCCATGCACCATTGGCAACATATTTCTTATTCATCATCTAGGTCAAAGTGACTAGGGTGGAAACTAATGCCCAGAGCTTTTACCAAATGCCCTGTGCATACAGCATTAAGGGGGAGGTCCTTAAAGGAAATAGATACTCATCTCACAGGAAGTTATGAGAGTTTTAAAAATGTAATTCACACCTGCCTTTAAATCTCAAAGATTGACACTAATCATCTACTACCACAAAAATAATGTTTAAAAATTAACTAATCATAATATTTTAAGAGTTAGGAGAACCTTAGAGCAATAATACTGTACTAATGACAGAGATATAGATATGCAGTTCTTTACAAACAGGGAATCACATCAATAAACCTTCAAAGCTTTCTCGAGGTATCAATTGAACAGGGACTGTAATTTTTCTAATAATCTTGCTTGCATCATGCTGTGAGGCAAGATCTTTTGGGACAGAGACACTAATAAATACGTGCAGTCACCTGCTATTCAGACCCATTGTGTGAAGAAAGAGGAGCACCTTCTACCTGGGTAGATAAGAATATATTTCAAAATGGTGGGCTTTGACTTATTGACTTATTAACAATCCTGTAGCAGCTCAAGATAAGAATTTTAAAAATTAAATAGAGTAGAGGGTGCCTGGGTGGCTCAGTCGGTTAAGCATCTGACCTCAGCTCAGGTCATGATTTCATGGTCTGTGAGTTCATGCCCCACATTGGGCTCTGTGCTGACGACAGCTGGGAGCCCGGAGCCTGCTTTGGATTCTGTGTCTCCCTCTCGCTCTCTGCCCCTCCCCCACTCACGCTCTGTCTCTCTCAAATAAATAAATGTGAAATTTTTTTAAATTAAATAGAGTATAACATGATGGACTAGTGCATTTCGTAAAATAAAAGTAAACTGTTTTCTCTGATTTTGCATTTATAAGAATAAGAGGAAGAAATATTCAAATATAATTATTATGATATTAATCTCAAAATAGTTAACCGAATGTTACTATTTATTTCTTTATTATCTAACATGTAGAAGAGACTGCACTAGGAAATGACAAAAAACCATCATGGCTCTCAATTTTAAAATGTCTAACTAACATCTAGAAAGGGAAGACGTATGGATACAGATGGTCGTTATACACGTGGCGAGAACTATAAATGAATTATGTCTCAAGTGATTCTAGAAAAAACATATGAAATATGTTAACATGGGAAGTAGCTCTTCACAGAATAGATGATGTTTCAACAGGCATTAAGGATAAAAGAATGTTCCTTTCATCATCCATTTTTCTTGTAAAGAAGAGTACAGTAAAACCTTGGATTGCAAGTAACTTGTTCTGTGAGTGTTCCACAAGATGAGCAAACATTTATAATAATTTAATTTGATAAATGAGTGATGTCTTGCAATGCAAGCAGTACATGATGCTGAAAGTAACATGATCACGAATAAACCAAAGGATCTTCAATCTTTCTCTCTCTCTCTCTCACTGCGGGATTGTGGGTGATCATCTCCCATGCTTGGATGCTCAGTCTCAGGCTCTGGTGCCTGGCAGAAATCAGTGATTTTTCAGAACTTTGGATGAAGCCCACAACTGGCGCTAGTGTATTTTTTGTGACTTCGAAGCACCTATGGACAGTCCTTTGCTTTTCCATACAAGACTAAGCTTGGGAATGTTTTGCTTCATTCTAGATCATTGGATAAGTTCTTTGTTAAAGCTGCAGGAAAATAAAAAGATTCCATTGGGCCAATAGATAGCAGTGGTTCCGTTAGTTATAGTGAAAGTTGTCCCAGACGATAACCCTCCTGTCATTCATCTCCCTCACATCAACCAAGAAGGTTTTCAAAGGTAAATGCAGGTTAATTGTTTATTTGTCTTTATATTTTGTATTTTCTTTATTATTCTGTATTATATTACAGTATTGTAATTCATTTTTTTTTTAATTTTTTCAACGTTTATTTATTTTTGGGACAGAGAGAGACAGAGCATGAACGGGGGAGGGGCAGAGAGAGAGGGAGACACAGAATCGGAAACAAGCTCCAGGCTCTGAGCCATCAGCCCAGAGCCCGATGCGGGGCTCGAACTCCCGGACCGCGAGATCGTGACCTGGCTGAAGTCGGACGCTTAACCGACTGCGCCACCCAGGCGCCCCTGTAATTCATTTTTTATATGAATATTTTGGAGTTTGACAACGAATCATCTGAGTTTCCATTATTTCTTAAGGGGAAATTCACTTTGATAAACAAATGCTTTAAATTACAAGCCTATTTCTGGAATGAATTATGCTTGCAAACCAAGGTTTTACTGCACTGGAAATGGCAAGAACAAAGTAGAGAAGCAAGGAAGGGCATGCTGTTATTGACAAGTGGAGACCAGTTTGATTAACTGGACCAGTGGATGTCCACTGCTCGTAGAGAGAATTGAATGGAATTGCTATTATAAAAATATTAAGGGATGAGATTATAAAAGTTTACATATACTTTTAAATATAATTCATGCTTTACTTTTAATACAAAGTAAAATGGTTTGTCTGTACAAATGTCAGAATTTTGTGTGTTGTAGTGAAGCAAAACAATTGAGAAGAAAAGAGACCAGAAAAATAAAGGAAATTGAGGTAAAGCTTTCTTTCCAGTCTAGTCTACTGCCTATTCTTTGGCTGCTCAGTTCTCAGACAGTAGTGCTTGGAAATGAATGGTTCTCAATATATATTATTGAAAGAGTGAATGAGTTAATTGAGATAGGCTCCTAAGGGAGTAGCAGTTGGACATAACCAAGAAAAGGGTGGAATGTGCACAGTCTTGCTTATTGATCAGGATGGGAGGTGTTGCTTAGATCTGTTTATCGGTAAGTTGCTCATCTACTCAGATTAGTGAGATTGGTGATGGTGTGTGTTATGCTAGCGTGTAGCTTTTGGAACTGTGTTGTAACTACTAGTAAGTAGATCATGATTCCATTTTTAGAATCTTAACTGTAATATTTCAATTAATTAGAACAGATTCTTTTTTTGAAATATTTTTTGTAGTTATATATTTTTCTATTTTTTAAAATTTACATCCAAATTAGTTAGCATATAGTGCAGCAATGATTTCAGGAGTATATTCGTTAATGTCCCTTACCCATTTAGCCCATCCCCCCTCCCACAACCCCTCCAGTAACCCTCTGTTTGTTCTCCATATTTAAGAGTCTCTTATGTTTTGTCCTCCTCCCTGTTTTTACATTATTTTTGCTTCCCTTCCCTTATGTTCATGTGTTCTGTGTCTTAAGGTATTCATATGAGTGTAGTTGTATGATATTTGTCTTTCTCTGACTGACTAATTTCACTTAGCATAAGTTCCATCCACATAGTTGCAAATGGCAAGATTTCATTCTTTTTGATTGCTGAAGAATACTCCATTGTATATATATATATATATATATATATATATATATATATATATATACCACATCTTCTTTATCCATTCATCCATCAATAGACATTTGGGCTCTTTCCATACTTTGGTTATTATTGATAGCGCTGCAATAAACATTGGGTGCATGTGCCCCTTCGAAACAGCACACCTGTATCCCGTGGATAAATGCCTAATACTGCAATTGCGGGGTCATAGGGTAGTTCTAGTTTTAGTTTTTTGAGGAACCTCCATACTGTTTTCCAGAGTGGCTGCACCAGCTTGCATTCCCACCAGCAATTCAAAAGAGATCCTCTTTCTCCACATCCTCACCAACATCTATTGTTGCCTGAGTTGTTAATGTTAGCCATTCTGACAGGTGTGAGGTGGTATCCCATTGTGGTTTTGATTTGTATTTCCCTGATGATGAGTGATGTGGAGCATTTTCTCATGTGTCAGTTGGCCATCTGGATGTCTTCTTTGGTGAAGTGTCTATTCATGTCTTTTGCCATTTCTTCACCAGATTCTTTGTTTTTCGGGTGTTGAGTTTGAGAAGTTCTTTATAGATTTTGGGTATTAACTCTTCATCTGATACGTAAAACAGTTTCTATTCGAACACAAAAGAACATGCAAGGTAAGTGCATGCCGGGTAATGAGAGTATCATTCTGGATATATTTATTAATTTCATTGCCATCATGTAATAACTATTTATTTCTGTGGTTTGTGACACAAAAATGTTGAGTCTGAAAGCTAATAGTCTACAGAAAGATCTTTTATGAGCAGACCAATAAATAAAAATTTTATTTTATTGCCTCCCCCCCCTTTTTAGAGTGTGGGGGGAGAGGGGCAGAAGAAGAAGAGAGAGAGAGAATGAATCTTAAGCCCTGAGCATGGAGCCCAACTCAGAGCTCAATCCACAATGCTGGGATCATGACCTGAGCCAAAATCAAGAGTTGGAAACTCAATCAACTGAGCCTCCAGGCACCCCATTATTTTCCCTTTCTCGTTCCTTTCTCCTTTTAAAAAAAACATTTTGCTTAGATTGACTTTCATTTTTAATATGAAAATTAGATATCTGGAATAGATGGGTTGCTAATTCTTATTTATATCAATTTCCATTTTGCTGTAATTAGACATTAAAACTCCATGAATATTAATGTTTTAGAAAGGAATATACAATTTATTTATGATAAAATTAAAGTAAGTAAGTATTTCTTAAAAGTTTTTACTTACCCCACAGTGTTTCCCAATAAACATACTGACAAATAAACATACAAATAAACATACAAACAAAAACATACAAACAAAAAATACATACAAACATACAAACAAAAAATACATACAAACATACAAACAAAAACATACAAACAAAAAATAACTAAAATGCGTTTTTGGATAAGTTGAATAATAGTTGTAAGAGCTACAACAGAGCTATTAGTAAACTCTGGATAAAATTTGAAGAAACATAAATTTTTATTAGATTTGTATATTTATTCCCTGTTCGATTTCCAGAGTGTATAAAGCAGTTTGCATGAGTTTATCTAAGAAAGATTTGTTTTCATTTCTCAGGTATAAAGATGAGACAGAGAGATAGAAGGAGAGAAAAAGAGGGAGAGAGGGAGAGTGAGAGACAGAGAGAGAGGGAAAGAAAGAGAGAGGGAGAAGAAAAGGAGAAGAGAGATGACATTTAACATTAACAGTATGAACACAGTTCTATAATTCTTATGGTTTCCTACAATAGATTTCCATAAATTATATTTAGATGTTCAATAGTTCAATTAGGAAAGTCAGTCAAAATGAATAAGAAAAATAAATATCCAACCTAAAGTAAGAAAATGAGGATGAATACAAAAACATAATTTAAATTTATATTTCCTTAATAAAAGGTAAAAAGAATTGAAAGAAACATAAATTGACTTATAAAGAAACATACATTTTCAAATCTCTTGGAAAGCAAATATCAGTTTATTTTCATTCGAAATATATTGTAAAATTTGTGAGGGTTCATTCCCTTGGATCATGTAGGTTCATGTTTCAGAGATAACGATGTGTGGGCAGTATGATAGAAAGCAAAATTTGAAAATGATGAGATATGGTCTCCTGAGTTAAAAATATACGAGTGTGAAACCAAACTACCTATACTCAGACCAGTTATCTGCTTTTGTTTCAGGTGTTACTACTTCAGTTTCCTCTTCCTCGTGTGTAAAGTGGGCATTACAATATGGTTTTTACATAAAGGTCTAGCAAGATCAAATGAGACCAATAAACATCTCATTGTACCCTCTCTACCCATTTTTAGTATTTGAATTGTTAATATAACTATGAAGATTATTCTGCAACCTAGAAGGGACTTTAAGTGACAAATTATTAAAGTAAGATAAAAAATACAAACTATTTTTCTGTCAGCTTTGGGACAACAATGTGGACTATTCCATGGGTCCCATCTTTCTATAGACAATGGATTTGAGAGAAGGGAAATATGCCTTTCCCGCATATATTTCTTTCTGTTCTCCATCTCATTCCCAGAATCACAATATGCTAACAATCACTATTTTGGCAACTAAACCTCTTCACAAGACAGTAAAGTATAAAATTACTACTCATAGGAGTAGCAACTTGAATTTAACTCTTTTCTCTGCTTTCCTATGCAGAAGCCTTGGAAAGATATGGCTCAGATAAATTGCACCCACGTAAAGGATTTTATTCTCACGGGCCTCACAGATCGAAAGGAATTAAAGACGCCCTTCTTTGTGGTTTTCTTATCTATCTACCTCTTCACAGTAGTTGATAACCTCGGCTTGATCCTAGTCATTAGAACAGACTCAAGACTCAACACACCGATGTACTTCTTTCTTAGCAACCTGGCGTTTGTTGACTTTTGCTACTCTTCTGTCATTACACCCAAAATGCTTGGGAATTTCTTGTACAAACAAAATGTTATCTCCTTCAATGCATGTGCTGCTCAATTAGGCTGTTTCCTGGCCTTCATGACCGCTGAATGCTTGCTACTGGCTTCCATGGCCTATGACAGATACATGGCCATTTGTAACCCTCTCCTCTACCTGGTTGTCATGTCCCCAGGAATCTGCATTCAGCTTGTGGTTGTCCCCTACAGCTATAGCTTCCTGGTTGCACTATTTCATACTATCCTCACCTTTCGCCTCTCCTATTGCCACTCCAATGTCATCAATCATTTCTATTGTGATGACATGCCTCTCCTCAGGCTAACCTGCTCAGACACTCACTCCAAACAGCTATGGATCTTTGTCTGTGCTGGGATCATGTTCATTTCTTCCCTTCTGGTCGTCTTTGTCTCCTACACGTACATTATTTCTGCCATCCTGAGGATGCGCTCAGCTGAGGGCAGGCGCAAGGCTTTCTCCACGTGTGGCTCTCACATGCTGGCGGTCACCATATTCTATGGGACCCTTATCTTTATGTACCTCCAGCCAAGTTCAAACCATTCCCTAGACACGGATAAGATGGCCTCAGTCTTCTATACAGTGATCATTCCTATGTTGAACCCTTTGATCTACAGCCTTAGGAACAAGGAGGTGAAAGATGCTCTGAAGAAAGTCATTGTCAATAGAAACCAGGCTTTTGTGTTCATTAAATTAAGGAAGTAACTTGAGTAAATCTAAACAGGCTTTTCTTCACGGTCTGCTCTTTAAAAACTATCAGAATGTCTGTTTTTAATATGCAACTTCTGCATATGTGTTCACTGTAGAATGAAATTTTCAAAATATTTTCACTTAAAATGAGATTTTAGATGTGAAAACAACTGTAAGAATTTATATCCATTCTCATTTTATAATGGAAAATGTATTAAGAATAATTAATTTTTGGTCCATAGAGAAGTACTGATTTTCTCAATTCTCAAATAAATGAAAAAGCCTCTAATTATCTACATAACTAGTTGCAGGCAACATATGGACAAAAGTTCAGACTTTTCACTTCTCGGAAATTCCCAGTTCAGAAATCTCTGGCTACATTACCAGTATCCCACATAAAAAGCAATGACACATGGTATAAATATTCTTTTTCTGACTTGCTAATTTCTTAGAAAAAATATGACAATATAAAGCTGTTCCATATTATAATTTAGCATACTGCATTTATTAAAAAGAATAGTACTACATCCTAACTTTACTTTGTGACTGATTTAACACAACTTTCTACTGACCTGTAAGCCTGGCTTGGTCCCAAAAGACTCTTTTTGTAAAGAGCAGTAAACTGCTTTTTTTTTTAAGCCTATGAGAGCTCACTATATTTTTGCCAATTATCTAAATTAAAAAATAATAATAATTAGGCAGTTCAGGGATAGCATCCCAAGGGCATCATCCATTCCATATAAATATACTTAAAATAATGGAAACATCATAAACATTTGGCCAGTAGCAAGGATCATATGATTCATAGTGGGCAAACCTTAAGTAAGTTGGTCCTTATTAATCAAGGTATAGCTTAAAACAAAAGGAACCCATTGGACAATGTAGCCTGTGTGTGGGCTTTCACTAGCTTATCAATTAAATGAGGACAATGATACTCATTTTGGAGTCTTCTTAAGGATTAAACAACATGGAAAGGGTAACCGTCAATAATGGGTACTTGTATATCTTCCTTCCTTCTATGAACCTAAAGACCTGAGTTCTAGTTCCAGCTGTACTGATGAATTTGAGGGGGCAATATATAAATAAGGATTACCACACACAACTGATAACTGTGATATAGATACATAGATATAGATACAGATGTATAGATTATATAATATCTATATACAGATATTACATATAATATACAATAGATATAGATATAGATATGCATGCATCTGTTTCAAATAAATGCGACAATAATTTTATAATGTTTAATGACATAGAGAATGATTTTTAGTTTGCCACTCATGCATATCATTTAATAATTTTTTTCAGTCTAGGGGTCATAGAAATGCTTAATGACAAAAAACTAGGATGTTATTAAGAGCTAGAGAGAGAAGATCATATTTAAACTTGCCTTAGGTCAAGGTTCACTTTTGATCTTACTATACATTTTGATGGATCATAGAGACACAGGGCTACTCTGATCCAAGGTTCTCAAAAGTTTATTCCTTGTCTTTTCATGAAGCACATTTATCTACTATTTGAACATTTCAGTGCTCCCTGTTTTTTTTTTTTTTTTTACAAAACTCCTGCAGCAGATTGTGAGTCTGTATTCTATATACCAAAAGCCTACCATTAACATCTTTGACTTCACAATCTCCTCCCTTGTCAAGCTGTGGGTTCACTGTGCCACCACTATGCTATTAAAAAGCATGGATTGAGGGAGCTAACTAGCTCAGTCAGTAGAGCATGTGACTCTTAATCTCATGGTTGTGAGTTCGGATCCCCATGTTGGGTGTAGAGTATACTAAAACAGAACCAAACAAAAAACAAAACAAAACAAACATGGATTCTTTGGAGTCTACAAGCCCGAATGTGAATAGTGGGTCTAACATTTGCTGAATGAAAAGATCTTAGACAATTTAGTATGCTTACATATGCCTCAGTTTCCTCAGCAGTTAAGAAGATGAAAAAAGTATTGATGAATCAATCTATTACCATAGGATTTTAAAAGGCAAAGGATAAAAAAAAAATTCAGAATGAAAACCTTTTTTAAACTGACAATATTTAGATTTCCTACTCTTCTTTTTAAAATGTTAAACATTCAGAAAACTATATAAAGTGAAATTTAAGAACTTCAGATTAAAAGTGAAGATTTGTCATATAATTTTAATATGAGGAAAAATAGTTACCATGATTTTCACTTAGAATTTGATGATTTTGTAAATTAGTTTTGTCCTCTTTGAGAAGTGTTTTTAATTTGTTAACAAATTATTCCACCGTGGCAACGTATTATAATGAAATATTTCCCCCCAAAATGTGGGATTATGAAGGTATTTATAGTGGTAAATGATTAGAAACACTTCACACATCCAAATGGGCACCAGATAAACACAAATTACAGGAATAACTAATATGAAAAATTAAGTTGTCAGTCCTTAGAAACATGGGATGCATGGTAAAACGGAAACGTACATTTGAAATTGAAATCAAATTTAATGAAGTAGTGTATAGTGCGAAATGTAAAGGATGGTCAAAATGAATAGGAAGGAAGAAAAGGCCACAATACCATCTCACAGATATAACCACTGTTAACATTGCGATATCTATGGTTTGCATAGTTTTCCTCCGTGTGTGAAGGATCTGTAGGTCATAATGTGATGTGTGTCTACAGAAATCACTTATGACTATATAACCTGTTTAACACGCTGCCCTTTTTTAACATCCTGTATTGTGAACATTTGTCAATATCACAGGGGGCGCCCGAGTGGCTCAGTCCGTTGAACGTCTGACTTCGGCTCAGGTCCTGATCTCACTCACAGTCGGTGGGTTTGAGCCCGCATCCGGCTCTGTGCTGACAGCTCAGAGCCTGGAGCCTGTTTTGGATTCTGTGTCTCCCTCTCTCTGCCCCTCCCACACTGACCCTCTGTCTCTCAAAAATGAATAAATGTTAAAAAAATTAAAAAAAAAATAATAAATCCAGGCTTGTTTCAACTTTTGAATGGCTACTTAATATTTTACTGAGATGTGCAGTAACTGAGTAACTATCAGAGTATTGACAACTTTCATGTTTTGGGAAGTAAAAATGAAACCATTCATATACTTGCATACTTTTATTATTCTACTAATTGCCTAGCACTAAAACCATTGTATCAATCAACGGCAGGACTAATTTAAACAATTTTGATGCTTACTATTACACTACCTTCTAGAAAGATGAACACAAATTTCACCTCCCTTGGTTGTGCAAGGCTATATTTGTTTGCTCACATCTGTACCAACCGCGGATAGTATCATCTTTTAATTTGGTCAACCAAACGAACAATTTATTGCTGGCTGATTCTTTCATATTTGGTAAAATGAACTTTTTCTCTTTGAAATTAATCAATATAAGCATATGAGTGTAAGTGACACTTATAATTATAGATAGAAATGCATTATGAAAAGAGACTCATCATTGATTTGAGTATTTCTTTAGCATATGGTATAATATGCATGTGTTTTATTAAATGATATTTTCTATGATTTTGCTTATAATACCAACTTATTTTTGTATAACTACCACTCTCTCTTAACAGCTTGCAAAAGCTGTAATCTGAATTTATTTCCCAACTCCAAGTTCCGTGACTTTAACTTTGTAGCCTGAAGTCAGCAATAGTCGGAATATTTACATCACAGAAATCAGAAAAACAACAGATGCTATAAATCAGTACTTTTTGAACGCCAGTTGACAAACATTCACTGGTCTGGCAGAGTCCCACTCTATTTTACATTCCATAGCTTATAACACAGTTTACTATTTGTAGGGATAAATAAGTCTTCATTACACTTTAAAGAAATGTCCAGGGGCACCTGAGTGGCTCTGTTGGTTAAGCATACGACCAATTTTAGCTCAGGTCACGATCTCATGGTTTGTGAGCTCAAGCCCCACAGTTGGGCTCTACATTGGTGGTACAGAGCCTACTTGGGATTCTTTCTCTCTCTCTTTCTCTGTGTGTGTGTGTGTGTGTGTGTGTGTGTGTGTGTGTGTCTGTCCCCTGCTCACACTCTATCAAAGGAAGGAAGGAAGGAAGGAAGGAAGGAAGAAAGAAAGAAAGAAAGAAAGAAAGAAAGAAAGAAAGAAAGAAAACGAAAGAAAGGAAGAAAGGAAGAAAGAAAGTCCAGACTGTTCTTATAGCTTTATTTAGTAGATTTATGGGTTACCCACCATGCATTACATATCTGAATTAACTTGTAAGGCTTTTCTCCTTTCCCAAATACCATTCAACTAATAAATATGTGAAACTATGAATTTATTGAGCTCAAACATAAACAACAGGAACATATAGGGCCAACACTGTGCGAAGTTAAATATTAAATTAAACACTAGGCTTTAAATTTATTATTTAAAATGAAATCTTAAAAACTATATTTTCACATTTATTGAAAGTTACATTTTTTATTATAGCATCATTTTCATTATATTTATAACAGAAGACTTTTCCACAATCATAATAAATATCTATTTCCACTGAACTGGTACAGATACAATATCATGTACTTTATAAGTAATATTTTTACCCCTTCCTTTATTGCATTGGCTAGCACACTAAGAATAATGTCTAGTCAGATTTATAATTGTTTTCTCAGTGGAGTTGAAATGTTTAGTATTTAATCTTTATATATTACTCTGAAATGTGCCCCCATTTCTTTTATCGTTGATAAAATGATATGCCTATAATACTGGGTTTTCATTGTATATGAGATTCCACATTTTAATTCAAGACATTCATCTTCAACAATTCCCTACATCACTAAACATGTTAGAATTTCTGCCTGGAGCAAATCTGTTGAAGTTAAAAACAGGTGGTATTGAAACCTGAGAATGGCCGGCAGGACCAGTGAGGATTATCTTTCCAATCTGGTCACCATAAAATAAGTATGAGTTAAGTTCTTAATGCCAGAAGTGGAAGATTATCCAGCATGAATGTTCCACAGATAAGAATATGAAATCCTTCTACACGTATTCCATGGCTGAAAGCAATAATTTGAAAGTGACTGAATTCATCCTCTTGGGACTCACACAAAGTCCAGAGCTTCAAGCCTTTCTTTTCGGGATCTTGCTAGTGATCTACTTAATTAGTGTCATAGGTAATCTTGGGTTAATTATGCTAATTTATATCCATTCTCAGCTTCACGCACCCATGTATTCTTTTCTCAGCAATCTAGCTTTTGTTGCTTTTTGCTACACCTCCTCTGTCACCCCTAACACCCTGGTGAACTTCCTCCAAGAAATTAAGAGAATATCCTTACCTGCTTGTGCCACTCAGTTGTGTTGCTTTATCATGTTTGTGGTCTGTGAAGTGTATATGCTCTCAATCATGGCGTATGATAGGTATGTAGCCATTTCTAAACCTTTACTCTATACCATTATCATGAACAGAAGGGTCTGTATTCAAATGGTGGTCACTACACATTTGTATGGCTTTTCTGTGGGACTCCTCCAGGCAATTCTGACATTCCACTTACCTTTCTGTAATGCAAACATAATAAATCACTTCTACTGTGATGATGTTCCCTGGTTGGTCTGGCCTGCCGTAAAACCCATTGTAAAGATATCAAAGAACTGATATTGTTCACACTTGCTGCTTTCAATACCCTTTTCTCTCTCTTTATCGTCCTCATCTGCATAGTCATTCTATTTGCCATTCTGAGGATTAATTCAGCTGAAGGCCAACAAAAGGCATTTTCTACTTGTGCCTCCCACCTGACTTCATCACCATATTTTATGGTACCGTCATCTTCATTATATGCAGCCGAAACAAGCCATTCTCTGGATACTGACAAAATAGCTTCTGTTTTCTATATTGTGGTGATCCCCATGATGAATCCTTTGATATACAGCCTGAGGAACCAGGAAGTCAAAATGCTTTGAAGAGAATTATAGAAAAGGTGTGCTTTACTGTAAAATAAAAGACCTATGGTCTAACTGAAAGCCCTCAGAGTCGGGATGCGAAACAAAAACAAAAGAAACAACGTTAAAAAAAACAGTTCTCGGGTGTTCTGCATTAGCATACTATTAATAACATGCTTTCCTATAGATATAGAGTGTACGGTAATTTTCTGATTTTGTTTTCTATTATTATGAAAATTATGACTCCCGAAATTATTGAAAGATAAGAAAATAAAATAAATTCAATTGCAAATAGTGGGTTAAATTTTGTTCCATAGATCATTGAAAATAAATTTCTTTTCCATAGAGGAATTTTTCCATAGAGGAACACTCCAACTCATGGCGTTGGTAAAAACCACATCTATTTCAGATCACTAAAGCAATTAAAGTTATTAACATTGCCTAAAAAATACACACGCTGGGGCGCCTGGGTGGCGCAGTCGGTTAAGCGTCCGACTTCAGCCAGGTCACGATCTCGCGGTCCGTGAGTTCGAGCCCCGCGTCAGGCTCTGGGCTGATGGCTCGGAGCCTGGAGCCTGCTTCCGATTCTGTGTCTCCCTCTCTCTCTGCCCCTCCCCCGTTCATGCTCTGTCTCTCTCTGTCCCAGAAATAAATAAACGTTGAAAAAAAAAATACACACGCATACACACACACACGTACGTGCACATGCATGCACACACACACACACACACGTACGTGCACATGCATGCACACACACACGTACTCCCAGTAAGATGAATCTGAAAAAAATTGTTGGTTCTGATGACTTTACAGGGACAATGACATCAATGCTGGTGGAACACCTAACAAAGAGACTAAAAGAGAGGGGAGGCCTGGGCAGCTAAGTCAGTTAAGTCTGACTTCAGCTAAGATCATGGTCTCACCATTCCTGAGTTCAATCCCTGAGTCAGGCTCTGTGCTGACAGCTTGGAGCCTAGAGCCTGCTTCAGATTCTGTATCTCCCTCTCTCTCTGCCCCCCCCCCCACCCACTCACACTCTGTCTCTCAAAAATAAAATAAAAACATTAAAAAAATTTTTAAAAAAAGACTAAAAGAGCAAACTCAAATTTTTGCAAATGAGACAAGTCCTTCAGAGCAGAATAAGGTCTGTGGTTTAAATAGTAATGCTGTGCCAATGTTAACTTGCCTATTTTTATAATAGGACTGTCGTCATTTAAGAATACCCCTGCTTTTAGTAAATATAGACAGATAAGTATATATGAAAATGAAGCATTACGTCTTCAACCGGTTATTAAACAGTTAAGGATAAAAAGTGTGGTAAAACGTTAACATTTGGGGAAATCTGGGTCAAGCATGTACAGGAATTCTTCGTAAAATGTAAGCATCTTTTCTGTAATTCTAAAATTATGTCAAAGTAAAAAGTTAAAATGAAAATAAGACCTCAGAATTTATTATTTAATTTTAGTCTTTAGTTGATTGGTATCTTTTAACACATTTCTCATTTTGGTGTTTCAGTTTCAGATTCTTTGTAAATCTTATAAAACTCTAACTTTGTGCCGATAATACAAACATTTTGATGGAAGTTTATTCATTTTAAGAGTGGGAAGAGAAAACTTTATTAATGACCTTCTGATTTGGAGACCTCTGTATTCTGGCCAAGAGAAAAATTACCCATTAAATTTACACACAGCTGCCACTTTTAATCAGTCGGCAACAGGCCATTGCAAAATTTTGTCACATGCAGTACGTCGAGGAAGACAAGCAAATTTCATGCTCGTGAATATATTTCATGCTTCATTTTTTATAAAGTAAACTTCTTGCTCAGAAGCCATGTTGCTCAGAATATTTTAATAGTAAAGACAACACTCCCCTAACTTGCCTGTTTTATCAGAAGCATGGCGAGCAGGAAAGGGAAATCCCTAATCACAATAAGGGTCCATTCTGGTGATGACACACTGTTGTTTCTTCTATATTTGAAGTGGCTAATAGAACAAGTTTGCCGCTGGAAGCCTGGCTGGCTCCTGTGTGGACATTGTCAAACTGGACACAGAGTTTATTCTCTACTATTGACAGGTTGAGTACCGAGTGGTGCATGTACAGGAATCAGCCAAAGAGAATACAGGGTCTTTTACTGAGCCAAAGAATGACCACTATCCATCCTGCCATGGCTACCTTAATTAAGAGCGCATCGCATCAGGATGCAGGTGGCTCAGTATAACAATGGACTACATGCTCAGTATTATGTTTCTAGTTGCTTGACTATGAAGCAGCTTCTCCGGTAAAAGTAACTTAAGTGACTATTCCATGAACATATATACCTCCCCGCATCGGTACATTCAGAAAAATCTCTCCCCATATCGCTTATCTAGAACTACTTGTGTGAAGTTTTTATTTTCTTACTTCCAAATCCCTGATCCTCAAGCCAAACTGTTAGCCACTACTCATGAAGTACAGTCATACTTCTGGATATCCCTTCTGTGGGGAAAGTCAACAACCAAGTGCATTGCTTGGAATTAAGTTCTTACAGGGAGTTTTTCTTCTCCAGTGTCTTTCATGGCTACCCTTGAATAGAGCTATATAACTGTCAAAGAACGTCAAGGGTGTGAAATTTTGTCCCACTTCTAGCCAACAAGTTAGTCTTCTATAGTTCACAGATTCTGGCACAAGACCCAAGACACCAAAGTGACAGAGGACTTTATTACTCATGACTCAGCAAGCTCCATGAGTTCCATGTTTGTATCTGTTACCCTTGTCCCCCAAAGTCTCAAGTGGGTGTTGTAGAGCAGCCCAGGTTGATGGTGGACACGAAGCAAGATTATGTCACTGTCGAGAAACCCTGAACTCAGGGTTTTGTATAGTGTTGTGTGATGTAAAGAAGCCTGCTTAAAATATTCCCCAAAGGGAGAAATTATCTTTAATAAGTTGCACAGAAAAACAAAACTTTCCTCCCCTCAAAGAAAGACATCATTTCTATTTTCCAAAGTTATTTCATACATAAACATGCTTAAACAATATTCTGGAATAAAGGGTGTCTGCTTAAAAGAAAGTCAGAAAGAGAGGCGCCTGGGTGACTCGGTCGGTTAAGCGTCCAACTTTGGCTCAGGTCATGATCTCATGCTTCATGACTTCGAGTCCTGTATCAGGCTCTATGCTGACAGCTCAGAGCCTGGATGCTTTGGATTCTGTCTCCCTCTCTCTCTACCCTCCCCCGCTCACAGTCCATCTTTCTGTCTCAAAAATAAATAAACATTAAAAAGTAAAAATAAATAAAAGACAGAAACATAAGAAACGCATGAAGAATTGTCTGTCTACATCCACCCTTCATTTCTACATGGGCTTGGCTTTTGGACAATTTACCCAAGAATATGCCGTTTCATAGCCAATCTGACAGGGGTTGAAACCAAATATGTTCAAATTTCCCAATACAGTTTAATTAAGGTAACTCTCAACAGGACTCCAAGAAACAGGATAAGGTCAACCTGTGGTATTAGTCGCAACCAGACTTATCAGAATCCCAGACACAGGCAGGTGAACGAACCCCACAAATCATGGTATTTTGAGAAAAGTAGGTGTCTTTCTCCTGACGCTTCTGCAATGACTTGTCCGCTTATCCCAACACATTAGTTCAGGTACAGCAGGATGTATTAGTAATTGCATGGACTCCATCTTAACCCATTTGGATAAAGCCTAAGACAAATTTATCAGCAATCACTATTTGCTTCCACTATTTACGGCCACAAAGAAGGATGTCTTGAATTTACCAGCAGGCGGTCTAATTTACCATTTAAACAGCTAGGCCATCGCCAATAGCCCAAGAACCAGACACATAACATATATACCAAGGTTCATCAAGGGAAGTATTATCCAGAATTAGTATCTTGAGCTCTGCTTACTGAGTACAGTAACCTCCTCTGTTTTCTGTTCTGCTTAGGTGCTGCTGAGGCTAAACAGCCACCGCAGTCCTGTGGACACAACCGGTTTTCAACTAAAGCACATTTAGTTAGAGAGGTTCATCAGTTTCCGTGGAGTGACAACAAAGTATCAACTGACCTATGATTGGTGTGCCTTTGGTCTCCTAGAGACTAGAGAGGAAGATGCACATTCTTTTAAATTAATCTTTGCAGTTGTACTGAAATATCAATCATAACCACAATTTGAGACACTAATCTCAGAAGAAAGGTTTCAATGTGACTAATTGGGAAATTCATTTTTGTCTGATGGCTTTCAAAAGCTGCTACTAAATAGAAGACCATGACTGAATGTTTATTTTTTTAAAAAATCATAATTTTACTATGAAACCAATGTGACACAAATTAAAGCAGAGATAGCAATTAATCAAACTGTTTTCCCAAAAGAGATAATTAAAATGTTCTTCTACCCTAGATTCTTTCATTAACTAATAACCTAGAAAGTGATCTACCATTTCAAGGGAAATAACTTTGTCCCTAAACCCTAAATATAAAATAATTGTCTGCTCTTGAATATATATAACTATATTGTTTTTCAATGTTTGCTAAAAATAATTTAATACCCAAAAAAAGCTTCCTGGGGGACCACACACACATAATAGAAAGTTATCTCATAATATCCAGGTAATTTTAAATTTTACTGGCTTCACAAAGATTTCTTTCAGGTGCACTAGACTGGACTACTTGAGGGTTTGTGGTTGAACTGAATGGCAGTGTATTGAATATTGAAAAATATCAGATAATAGGAAAAATATGTTCTATCTTAGTAAGAAAGCCTTTGGACTTATATATCTATAGCTTTTATTCACTTAATCATCAAACAGAAAGTTATTGACAATCTTTGTATTAGATACTATAAAAGGTAGGTGATTCGCTTGGGCACAAAATACAAATATTAGTGCTTAACAATATCAGTTTCAAGTTTAGGATGTGTTACAGACATGTTAGCAGTTGGTTACCATATAGTGTGGCAAGTGCTACAAAGAAGAAATCAATGGATAAAAAACCTATATATGGGAAACACTTACTCTACCCTGAAAAGTCAGGAAAGCCTCCTAGAAGAAGCAGCACAACCGGGTACTGGAAGTTTAGTGGGAGGAAAGTCAGACAAAGGGAATGATGGCAAAGAGAAAGTGTTCTGCGCAGAGATTAGAAACATGTATAAAATTGGGGCACCTGGGTGTCTCACTCAGTTAAGTGTCCGGCTTCCACTCAGGTCATGATCTCATGGCTCTTGGGTTCGAGCCCCGCGGCGGACTCTGTGCTGACAGTTAAGAACCTGGAGCCTGCTTCGGATTCTGTGCCTCACTCTCTCTCTGCCCCCCACTTCTCTCTCTTTGTCTCTCTCTCAAAAAAAAATAGACATTTTTTTTAAGTGTATAAAATTCTGGGTTACATTCGAATAGCAATGGTGGCTTGGAATACCTGTGACATAAACACTATACGAAGAGAACCACAAAAGATGAGCCTGATCTGAGATGTAGGAACCGGATTTTCAAGAGTTATGTCAGCCATGTGGAAGAAAGGCTTTTACCTTGAGAAGAATAGGAAGACATTGAAGAATTACACCAGGAGAACATAAAAATGAAGTTCGTGTCTATAAAAGTTTACATAAGCCAAACTGTGAGGAACAGAGAGACACAGGAAAGATTGGAGGCAAGAATAAAAACTCAGGGTCAGTTGTAACCAAATAACAAGTCATTGTGGTTGGATCAAGGAACCGATATCAGTGAAAAGATATGCAAAGTGTGTAAAGTATGAAATAGGTATCAGGGACAAATTGAATATTGGCATGGGAAATAGGAAAGCAAAGTAAAAGGTAATTGGTCTGATTTGGAAAACTGAATGGATAATGGCACTGTTAGTTGAAGATGTAAAATATATACTTCAGGTCTGAGTATTAGGTTCAATGCGCAGAGATACCAAGTTATTTTCTACATGTGATACTCTTGATGACCATCTAGAATATGTAAGTGGGAATTTCTGGGAGGCATTTAGATGTATATAAAACATAGAAAATAAATGAGGGATAGAAATACATGTTTGTGCTTAAGCAATGTATAGGTGTCTACTGAAGACATAGGATTGGATAAAATCACCGAACAAGAAGGTATAAAAGGGAAAGGCTGAAGGCTTTGATGAAAGCATGAATAATATGTTGTCTAAATAGAAGCAGAGATTCCAAGGTAGAAAATCAGAATGGACAAATAATAAACACAGAGACTGCTCTGTTCGGGAAACCAAAGGTGTATTCAATAGGGGTCAGTGCTATAAAGCTGCCGAGGTAAAAAGAGCTTTATTGGATTTGGGAATAGGGAAGCTAATAGTAAACTTGATGAGGGGATTCCTCGGTTTAATGGAAAAGGAAGGTAGGTTATATTTGGTTAAGTCATAAATACGATTGAGAAATCGGGTAGATGCTTTTCCTAAGGTATATGGTTGAAAAGTGCTAAAGAGGAGAGAAAAAATAAAATAGTAACCAAGATAAAGTTTCCAAGGGGATATTAATCAGAATTTAAGGGGACAAAGTGCTTTTTATATTTTACTATCTTTTACTTGTCTTGACCATCATGTGCATGCGAAGTAACCTGAGACAATGTGGTGATAAAGGAAAATCAAATTAACTTATCCTCTGCTATGCTTGAGAGAGGAGGGGGGATGATTTCAATTCTGCTAGCTAGCATGCATTCAGAGACCAGCCTGGGTTTATGGAAGTGCTCTGTAACACTTAGTTGTTCTAAAAGTTGCTTCAGTTCTATTCACCTTGGGCCATTTAGACACCTGAAGAAGGAAGGTAAAATAAAGTCTCTGAATCATTGAAAGCTGTTTGAAATTTGGAAAACTATTCTCTTGAAATTTGGCCAATTATTCTCTGGTGTGCATTTTGCCAAAAGACAAAGCCAGAAAAATCACAGTCCTGTTTTTCCTTGAAATCAATATTATGGGTGTATTGAAAAAAAAAAAGACAATGGATATAAGTAAAAAGAAGAAAATTTAAAGATTATACCAAACAGGATGCCTACAAATAATAGTATTCATATTTTGTTTCTTTCATTTTGTATGTTCTGCACTTGATTTTGGTAATTTTTAATATTCTTATAAAGTAATGAATTTGTAATAACTTCATGAAATAAACTTACAACTTAAATCATTTTTATATATGCTGCCAAAGCCACTTACATTTTTTTTAATGTTTATTTATTTTTGAGAGAGAGAAAGAACATGAGTGGGAGAGGGGTAGAGAGAGGGAGACACAGAATCTGTAGCAGGCTCCAGGCTGTGAGCTGTCAGCACAGAGCCCAGCCCGGGGCTCAAACCCACAAACCAGGAGATCATGACCTGAGCCGAGGTCGGATGCTCAACCAACTGAGCCACCCAGGTGCCCCAAGTCACTTACATTCTTAATGTCCCTTTTTATTTCTTTATATTTAAAGAAAAGTAGAACAAAAATTTTGCCATTATCTTGATTATAACATTTTAATTGAAATGCTCTCTTTCTACTTATACAGCTCCCTGGTGAATTTTTGTATCACAGAATTTTTCCTGGACCAAATCCTTCACACTGAAAGCATAAGCGAAATCCACACATAATTCTGAGTGCTTATCAATATTCTTCTTCGGCCGAATTTAACATAACACCCTGATGAGCCAGGACTCTCTTCTCACAATTGAATTGATTATTGCTTAAAAGTAAAGATTATTCAGAGCCTGTGCTCTAGATGAGTTTATTGTAGATTTGTTGTTTATTGTTTATTGTTCATCTCTTTCATGGCAAAAGGCAATCAGTCAGCAGTCACTGAGTTTATTCTCTTGGGCCTCACAGAGAATCCAGAGTTTCAGGCCATCCTCTTTTGTGTATTCCTATTGATTTACTCAGTTACTGTCCTGGGTAATCTTGGCTTGATTGTGTTAATCCAAATAAGTCCCCAGCTTCACACACCCATGTATTTTTTCCTCTGTCATCTGGCTTTTGTTGATTTTTATGGTGCCTCCACCATCACTCCAAACACCCTTGCAAACTCGTTACGTGAAATTAAAAGTATGCCATTTTATGCATGTGCCACTCAAGTGTGTTGCTTTATCACATTTTCAGTTTGGGAATTATTAATGCTGTCTGTCATGGCCTATGATCGCTATGTGGCCATCTGCAACCCTCTACTCTACGTCATTCTCATGCCCAGGAAACTCTGCCTCCAAATGGTCACTGGCTCTTATATATATGGACTCACTGTAGGACTCGTACAAGCAGTGGCTACATTCCACATGTCTTTCTGTGGCTCTAATGTGGTCAACCAGTTCTACTGTGATGATGTCCCCTTGATTGCTCTGGCTTGCTCTGATACCCAAGTCAAAGAGTTGATGTTGTGGATCATTGCTGGGTTCAATGTGTTCTTTTCTCTTATCATTGTTCTCATATCCTATGTGTTCATTGTCTTCACCATCTTAAAGATCCATTCTGCTGCAGGAAGACATAAAGCCTTTTCCACCTGCGCTTCTCACCTGTTTTCTATTACCATGTATTATGGGACCCTCAGTTTTATGTACCTGTGCCCCAAGTCAAGCCACTCACTGGATAAAGACAAATTTGCCTCAGTGTTCTATGCAGTGGTGATTCCCATGTTAAACCCATTGATCTACAGCTTGAGGAATCAGGATGTAAAAAAGGCTTTCAAGAAAATCTTTGACAAAACATATTCTGATAATAGATAATCAGTTGTGCTGTTCCTAAAGAAACTCTGAAAATTAGGAACTTTTAAATGAAGGCTTGTGCATGGGACAGTGCCGGGAAGTGTAGAAAGCTTTGTCTTCTGAAGCTCAGTTCCCTGACTCTATTTCCTTGAAAATAGGCCTTTCTTGTTTCTGCTTACACATAGTAGACATTTTATAAATGTTTATTTGTTTTACTGTTGAATTCTAAAAAGAGAGATGAAAACAACCCATTCTGTTTTTCCATGAGATGCTTCAACAATAGAGGTGAAGAATAAAGCACCTTAAAATCATAACTTGATCTTATTTCACTATGATATGGGGAATTTTAGGTTGTCTTCACAGACATCAACCATGCACATATGATTGAAAATACCAGGTAAGATATTCCTCCATAGTTGAACCAAAGTGAAAAAATAACAAGGTGTTCGGTTGAAGGGTTTGGATTTGAAAATGCCTGAAAAGCGACCTTGCTCTTTACTTTAAATGTCCCTGTTGATACGGTTGAACGTTTTTCATAAGACCTCATTTTTTAGAGCAGTTTTAGTTTTACCACAAACTATAGGTCTGAATTTCCTTACCTACAAAAGAAGGATGGTCTTGATGTTTTTATGTGTTTTGTACGTGACATGTGAGAATGTATCCATCCGTATAGATACACCCACCAGGAAAAGTGTGGTGAATAGAAACACCACACTTCTCTGTCAAACCTATTTTAAAAATATAAGATTTCATGCAACTCACAAAGTTCTCTAGCACCTCAAAGAGCACGTCTGCACTATGTTCACATTAAGTGCAGAAGGGGAAATAATCATCTGCATGAGAGGTTGCATTCTATATAATTACTG
The DNA here is from genome assembly GCF_007474595.2 of Lynx canadensis. Classification (NCBI taxonomy): domain Eukaryota; kingdom Metazoa; phylum Chordata; class Mammalia; order Carnivora; family Felidae; genus Lynx; species Lynx canadensis. The sequence goes on from NC_044312.2 coordinate 101,791,987, forward strand.
CAACTATCACAATTTCCTTCTAAAGTGGAAAAATAAGAAGATAATATTAAGAAACCAGGGGCTCCTGGGTGGTTTAGTCGGTTAGGCATCTGACTTCAGCTCAGGTCATTATCTCTGTGAGTTCGAACCCCGTGTCGGGCTCTGTGCTGACAGCTCAGAGCCTGGAGCCTGCTTTGGATTCTGTGTTTCCCTCTCTCTGCCCCTCCCCTGTTCATGACTCTGTCTGTCTGTCTGTCTGTCTCTCTCTCTCTCTCTCTCAAAAGTAAAGATTTAGAAAAAAGAAACTAATTTAATTGCTTTTTGTGAATATTAAAATGATAAAATCTTACAAATTACTGTTTTCATTAAATTTTGTGGCATGATCCTATAACATTCATTGAATAAATTACAGGCACACATAAATAACCTTATAACTTAAGATTATTTCTATCTGAACAAATGTGCAGGTACACTGAACTTATTAATTCATTTAATAACATAATTTCTTATAAACAAATACCTCCCATTATATTTAAAAATCAGAGGGGGCCCCTGGGTGGCTCAGTTGATTAAGCATCCGACTTCGGCTCAGGTCATGATCTCGCGGTCTGTGGGTTTGAGCCTCGCGTCGGGTTCTGTGCTGACAGCTCAGAGCCTGGAGCCTGTTTCGGATTCTGTGTCTCCCTCTTTCTCTGACCCTCCCTGTTCATGCTCTCTCTCTCTCTCTCTCTCTGTCTCAAAAATAAATAAATGTTAAAAAAAATTTAAAAATCAGATAACGACCATTTAAGATTAGATCATCTGTATTGCAGTATCTTTCTTAACATCTACAATGTTAAGAAAGAAAAATGCAAATAAACTTACATTTGCATTTAGAATTGTCATATTACTAGTGATGTGAACTTAGGTACTTTACATATAACTGAGACCCAGAAGTAAACCCTCAGACATTTCTTAGGTTTATTTTATTGTATTAGGTAGGAGTGCTTGATTCAGTGCCTGGAAGCTAGTAGAAACCTGACCAGGCTTTGTCCTTCTTTCTTCAAGACTGATAAGCTTTTGAGAGCTCGGTGAATTAATCTTTAATTATATACAACAAACATTTATATAACAAACATATGCATACCACTTGTTATCACAGGATATTTTTGTAAGCACTTCATAAATATTAACTCGTTTCATCTTTAAAACAAACCAATTAGTAGGGTCCTCTTATTTTCTAGAATTAGAAACAGAGTCACACAGTTTAAGCCGATTGTCCAAGGGGTCGTAGTTAATAAAGGAAAGGCTTGGCATTCAAGCTCAGGCAGCCTTCCTTCCAGAATAGTAAGTTCTAACAAAGACAGGCTGCTACCTTTGCTTGAGGTACACAAAGGTGTGTTTGAGGGTGTATTTGAAAATAATTTCAGTGGTCTGTCAAGGCTGCAGTGGCCTGAACCAGACTCTTTGGATCATGCTGACTTCCCAGAATTGGCCTGGGTTCTTGTAGAAAAAGTCAAGGTTAGCTGAACTACAGTCACATTTTTAGTTGATTGGGAAAGAATTACAAGAAATATCAGAAGGAGGAAGTTTGATTTATTTACCCTCTTGTATTAAATTAAGCATTCGTTATGCTTATTTTCTTAACTTTAACAGCTTTAAGGTTTCACAACCTTTATCCAAGGCTTTCCTTGAGGCATCTTTAACCTCTTTGTTCCTTAGACTATAGATCAGGGGGTTCAACATCGGGATCACCACCGTGTAGAATACAGACGCCATTTTGTCCGTGTCCAGGGAGTGATTTGATTTGGGCTGTAGGTACATAAAGATCAAGGTGCCGTAGAAAATTGTGACAGTCACCATATGGGAGCCACAGGTGGAAATGGCCTTGCGTCGCCCCTGAGTAGAGCGGATCCTTAAGATGGCAGCAATGATAAAGATGTAGGAGGTGAGAACAATGGAAGAGGAGCAGATCATATCAAAACCAGCAAAAGCAAAGATCAGAATTTCCTTCACGTGTGTGTCTGAACAGGACAGAGCCAAGAGAGGAAGGTCATCACAGTAGAAATGGTTAATTACATTGGGGCCACAGTAAGTTAGATGGAAGGTGATAATGGTATGGAATAGGGCAACCAGAAAGCTGTAAATATATGGAACTGCCACTAATTGAATGCAGAGTCTTTTTGACATCAGGGTTGAATAGTGCAGGGGACTACAGATGGCCACATAGCGATCATAGGCCATAGAAGCCAACAGGAAACACTCGGTGATCATGAAGGTGAGAAAGCAGCCCAGTTGTGTTGCACAAGCATAGAAAGGAATAGTGTTGATTTCCACAACAAAATTCACCATCATCTTTGGTGTGATAGCAGAGGAGTAGCAAAGGTCAACAAAGGCCAAGTGACTGAAGAAATAATACATAGGCGAGTGGAGTCGAGCATCAATCCTGATTAAAGTTATCAACCCCAGATTGCCCAGCACTGTGACCAGATAGATGATGAAAAACACCACAAAGCATGGGGCCTGAAGCTCTGGCTGGTCTGTGATTCCCTGGAGAATGAATTCAGTGACATGGGTGATATTGGTCTCAGCCATTTATTTAAGTGAATTTTACTGATTTCACTCCAAGTTGAAGAATAAAAATGGCACTTTTCATGGCCCCTGACAATGTTGGCAAAAGATGATCACTGGTGTCTTCTTGCCTTGAATCGTGTTGTCTTGTGGGCAAAAAGTACACCTTATATCTTGGATAACATGCAGAGGACTCTTGGCTCAGGGAGAGGAGTCCTTTACTCTCACAATAGCCTTCTTAAATGTTGTTTTGCCTTGTAATTTTAGAAAATATGGAAGGGTGCTGGTTAAAATTGTAATGCTACCTGAAAGAAAACACTTGAGACCACAAACACTGACATTTCAGCATTTTTGCTGCCACTATCTTTTCTCTGTATTTATAAATATGGCAGCACAAAAATGTGTAACTCATAAATGAAGCTATTTTAACTTTTTTCAACGTATTTGCATGTTTCCAAAGGCTTAAAAAAACATCAAAATAATCTACTATGACTTACTTGCTTTCCTATATCCCCTCCTTCACTTACATAGACTAAGTACTTGAGGCTGTAGAAACTAGAAGAAAATTAATCAGAAATATAGAAGAAACATGCAATTTTATTTGTATAGCAATTAGGGACTCATTATTTTTTTCCAATTCAAAATTCACAACATTCTAATGTTTCTTGTCCAAAGAATTAACATTAATTAAGTAGTCTATCATATAACTTGTTAAACTACAGGGAGATAGCCATCTTTCCCCATAAACATGTGTCTGTATACTCCAAGGGCTTAAAATATCAAAGCACTTACTCTAGTAGGTTCTAGACATATCAACAACATAGCTTAAGGAAATAATCAGCGGCAAGCAGAGTTTAATAGAAACATGTATAGCTAGGTGGAGTTCTTAATGCATGCTTCAGAATAATTGCAACTCTTTCTAGTTCTACCAGCCTTAAAAAGAGGACTAATCTCATTAAGCTCAATATTAGCCTATTTGAATTTAGTTTTGTCCTTTGCCTTATATTCTACAGAATATAACTATAAAATATTAATAAAGAAAGGCACCTTGAGAAATTCATCAGGTCTACTGCCTTCATATTTCAAATTTTATTTTTTTCTACTGTTATTATGTACCTGCTGCCACTGAAGGCTGTTCTTATCAGATACTCTATTTTTTGTCATACATGAATTAACTTATGCCAGTCTCTTGCTAATGCTATGACGAAGGTTCTATCCCAACATCCCTGATTGACATTTGCAAAAACCCAGGCTTATGGCTGTGGTCAGAGTAGGTGGTATAATGTGAGTGTGGCTGGGTTTGTTTGAAAGCAGAGCCCAGGGGGTGCCTGGGTGGCTCAGTAGGTTAAGCAGAGGACTCTTGATGTCGACTCAGGTCATGATCTCATGGTTGGAGAGATCAAGCCCCGTGTTGGGCTCTGTGCTGACAGCGTGGAGTCTGCTTGGGATTCTCTCCCCCCTCCCTTTCTCTGCCCCACTTCTCATTCACATGCATGCATGTGCTCTCTTCTTCTCTCTCTCAAAATAAATATAAACTTAAAAAAAAAAAGCAGAGCCCATATTCCTAATTATCATGCTACACTGCCCAAAGTGCATGGCTTGCTCTTTTAGCTTTAATCACTAGGATAGAATTTTAAATCTGGAAGATGTATTCATTTTTCTGTAATATCAAACAGAATGTTTCAGACTTGGAGAAGACAAATACGAAAGTGGTATTTTTTTTTTTGAAGAGTCCTGGGCTTTCTATGCAGTTTGCCAAAGTAAAGTTGCAGGAGTCTGAGCTTTTAAAAAGTTATCAAGTAATGCTGTCCATTCTGCTAAATAACTGTTTCATTCAAGAATATTCAGAATTAAGGCCTCTCTTACTTGCTTATAGGGCTTGAACGCATTGAACGTTTTCTCACAAAGTCTTTTATTTCAATTCCATATGTGAAGTTATAATGTCAAACTTAATTGAAAATAATTATAAGACTGCCATGAGATGTATAAGTAAAGGAGACCTTCACTGAAAAAATAGTGTCAGAGGAAAAGACCCATTTATAATTTGATAAAATTTTACATAAAACAGCAAAGTCCATCTGTGCATTAGAATTTCTTATATCATTGCTTTTATTAACTTGAGGATTTGTGGTGGTTACAAGGTGCATGTCAAACAAAATCAGAGGGAACCTTTTGAGAAGAAAAATGCATCAATTAAAGCATTAAATATGGTGGTTATTTACTATTAATCAGAATATTTATGCACCACATTACTGCTAGAAGAACAAAGTTTACAGTGGAGGTGCCTATTAAGGAGGAGTTTTGGATTCCTAACTCAAGAAACTTAAATCACCTAGAAATAAAATTACTCATAAGCATCTGTTAAAGTTCTCATAAAATCCAGCATTTATGATTTTGTATCTACCTTAGAACTCTATGGGTTATTTTATCAATCCCCCTAATTTTTCAAAAGTAATTATTTTTCTCATAGCTTCCAATTACTCTCAGTAGGTTGTTCTGAAGCGACCACTATTTCAAAGTATTACTAATATTTCTGTCATTTCCACATCTCTGGAATAGGGAAGTCCTCAAAATCATTGATATATTTCACCTAAAGATTTATTTAAGAAGCATTGTTGTTTCTTGTTTCATTGCATCCTTCCTGAAGTGGGTTTTCCTGGAACTTTACGGCACATTGGAAATGCCTATGAAGTTTTTAACTCAATGTCCCGGTACCCCCCACCAATTTAACCAGAACATTTGGGCCGTACCCAGGCATCAGCATTTGCAAAGCCCCCTAGGTGGTTCCAATGTACAGACATGTTTGGGAATAAGTAGCCTGAAGAAGCAATTTGTTAGAATGGCCAGCAGAGATCAACCATTCTTTGAAACTTAACTTTTACTTCTCTTTTGGTTTTGTTTGCCTGATTTATGGCTGAATTAGTTTGAATACTAATGACTCTACCAATGCAGTGGAATTCAAACTGGAGTATGGCTGTTTCTACTGACGTGAAAAGACTCACCAAGGGTTATGTGGGCAAGAATACTTTGAAGAAAATTAATTTACAGATCCTCCATTTTTTTTATCTGTTCCTTTCCAAATATCATTTGCCTGAGAAGGCATTCGTACTCTTGGTTTTTGTTTGTATCGTCCCTTTTCAAAACCCACACTTCTCACACTTGACAAATGAAAGGCATATCTCTCACCCATCTGGAATCCTATTATGTTTCCTGGCTCCAACATTTGGGCATTTAGATGATTCTTTTCAGATCAACCTATAAATATACCCCTGGTTCTTAATAAATTCAATTTCAAATGAAAATTAAATATATATTGAATAATTATCCACCAACAATGGACGTATATAGATGATTTTAATCATTTAATTGTGATAATAACTCAAATAGAAATATTTTACCACAATAACATATAGAAGCTATAGAATCTATTATTACAAAAATTAAATTCTAATCAGTGTGTGTATATTTGAATTTCAGAGAAGCAAAGCAAAGTAACCAGGAAAATAGTTACATTATATAATATAATAAAATACATTATTATGGTGAAAATTGAATGGACAAATGAATTGAAAGAGAAAAAAAAAGAAATGCTCTATTCTCTCTAATTGTACAAAGGAGTCTCTGTGTTTTCAATGGATGATGACAATTATTGGTTACAATAATATTACACTATTTTTAATGAATTTAACTTTATATAGACATATATGTATGTATGTAAAAATTCATATATATAAATATACAATGCCAATATTTATAATATAAAATTATCTTTTGTACTTATTTAAACTATTGGTGAAACATTTTAGGTGTTTACTTAACTATATATAATGAGGCAAATACTTGTTATTTTTAGTTATTTGAGTACGAAGATTAATCAGTAATAATCATTTTTATTTCTTTCTGGTAGTTGACTACTTTGTTAACAACTAGCAACTTCATTTATTTGATTCTCCATCATCTGTCTTTGTAGATTCTATTTTGCCCATCCGGTTTCTCAAAACACCATTGCAAAACAAATTAAATATTTCCTTTATACTAATTCTTAAAGGCTTTGCCTTGCTTATTAAGGATTAGGGATGTATCTCTGATGTTCTACACAGGCTTTGGCAATTAACACAATGGCAAGCTTTGCACAGAGAAAGTGTGAAAAGAAGAAGGAAATAGTTATTGGGAAACATCTTCTTTCCTATCCACAGCTCTATTAGTCAATAAATTGACTTGATTTACTTGGTGTCTCATCTTATCCAGGTCCTGCTCCCTGCTTTATAAGGGTCTGTATAGCTTTTCCAAGCCAAGCATCCTTCATCCTTCACCAAGCTTGGTTTCCTCCCCAGAGGTGACCATCTTGCAAAAGCACACTGCACACCATCAGTGTACTGGGCATACAGATGTACAGATTGGAGACACTGTGACTTCTTTAGCCATAAGATGCTCCCTCTGTGTATCCCAAAACACGTACAACTGACATGACATGACATGACATGACATGACATGACAAGATGTGACGTGACGTGATGTGACATGACACGACATGAAAAAGGGTGAGGAAGCACTTGGTGTGAGTCTGACTGCCTTAAAGCCCTGCTTGAGGCCAAACACCTCTTCTGAGAAGGAATATTAGAAAAATGAAATACCAGGGGCACCTGGTTAAGCCAGGTTAAAGGTCCGACTTTGGTTCAGGTCACGATCTCACAGTTCCTGGGTTCCAGCCCGGAGTCAGTCTCTGTGCTGACAGCTCAGAGCCCAGAGCCTGCTTCAGATCCTGTCTCCCTCTCTCTCTCTGCCCTTCCCCCACTCACGTCCTGTCTTTCTCAAAAACAAATACACATTAAAAAAAAATTTAAAGTCAAACGAAATACTAGTGGATTTCTATTTTATTTCAGGTTTCAAAAATTACAGTGAGTATCCATTCTTTATTTAAAAGGGAAATTTTTACCATATATCTGGTGTTTTCCAAGAATAGAAAAACACTGTTACCATTACTTCAGTTTAGAAACATTCCTGGTCACCCACTCTTATAAGAGAATTTTAGACAGGAGAGCCACCTGCCTTTGTATTTCTCCTCGGTTGGCCATATAACAACTAGCTTTTACGAGTACTGCTGTCGAGGAGAAGGTGGTTCTAGATGACCTGGATAACTCAATATGAGGTCATTTAAGGAGTGTGTGTGTGAGAGAGAGAGACAGAGAGAGAGAGAGAAGGGAGACAGAGGGGGCAGGAGGGAAGGGCAGGGAGTTAGAGACAAAGTAGTATTTTAAGTACAAGTAGACATCCTTTAGAAAGTACTGGCAAACAGAGTATGGAACTAAGAAATGTAGTTAGGATGTTATAGGTGTCATCTCTAAAAGCATACTGATTCTGGGGCCCTGCGTGGCTCAGGGTCGGTTAAGCATCCTACTCTTGACTTGGGCTCAGGTCATGGTCTTGTTGTTCATGAGTTCCAGCTGCATGTCTGGCTCTGCATTGACAGTGAGGAGCCTGCTTGGGATTCTTTCTCTCTCTCTCTCTCTTTCTGCCTCTCTTTCTCTCTCTCAAAATAAATAAATAAACTTAAAAAAATATATTGAAAGCAGATGGATTCCATCAGATACCACAGCTTGCAAAGGGGAGAGGTTCCTAATGGGAAGCTAGGTTATGGGTGGAAGGTTGGCAATTCGCTCCATGTACAAATTCCATGACTCACCTGCTTAGCCATGATCCTGGCTCTTAGTGAGCTCATTCTGAAGGTGTTTGGGTGATTTACTAGTTCCTGGATCCCTTCGGGTTTAAATTTGATCCTCTGGAGATATCAGAAAGCTGCAGTATTTATTTTCCTATTTTTCTCAAATTAAGATAAGCTGGACAAATTATATTGAGGAGTTAAAAAATGTTTAATTATCTGTATTCCTGAAGGAACAATTTCCATGAAGGTAAAGGTAGACTATACTACTAGAAACAACACAAAAAGACTGTAAACCTGGTTCATTTGAATAAAAATTCAAGTTTTTTGAGAGGAAAACATCAACCCTTAAATACTGAGTAACTCACTTATGAGACCTTGGACAATGTCCAAATTCTTTCTAAGCCTCAATTTCCTTAATTGTAACATTCAGTAAAAATGGTCCATATTTTATGATTTTGTGAGTATTGAATAAATTAATGTATGGGAAGGACTCAGTAAACTCTATGGTAAATATTAAGTGTTCAAAAGATATTTCCTTTGAAAAGTAAGAGGAGACAAAAAAATAAATGACACCAAAATAACCCAAAAACCTACCTAAAAACTAGAACTGCTTTCACCATAGTTTCAGATTTTGTCTTTGTGAATCTATACAAGAAGGGAAATGTGTTTTTATAAATGGTGAAATTCAGTTTCTCACCAAATTTCAAACTAGAAAGCCATTTTCAAGTCTAATATACATCATATGTTACTAGATACATGTGTGCGTAATACAAAACTCATAGCAGAAGCCAAAACTACTGGAAAATCTGCCTACTGCTTCCAATTTGCCCCAATCATTTGCCCCTTCCAATCCAGCTTTGCCCCCCACCACTTAAGCCGGTTCTTTGTAGCTTGTCTGCCTATCATCTCACCGGTAAATACCACGGACGCTTTTCAACTCTTTGTCGGATTTCCTCTGAAATCTGAAAACGTTGTATATGGTCTCACTCCTTGTCATTTGTTAAGCCACACTTTTTTTTTTTCAGTTTTGTTTCTTTTTTTAATCATGGTAAAAGCACTTTTACATAAGATCAAACCCCATAACAACATTGTAACTGCACAATACAGCACTGTCAGCTATAGACAAAATGTTGTACAGCAGAACTCTAGAACTTATTCATCTTACATAATTGACCTTTTCTATCCTTTAGCAATCAACTCTTATCTCCCCCACCCCCCTCCTTGGAAACCACCATTCTACTCTTTCTATGAGTCTGACTATGTCAGATACCTCATATCTAACATATGAAGAATAGAATAATGCAGTACTCGTCCTTCTGTAACTGGCTTATTACGCTTAGCATAATGTCCTCCAGGCTCATTCATGTTGGCACATATGCCGAGTTCCCTTCTTTATTAAGGCTGTATGATATCCCATGGTAGATCCGTGCCACATTTTCTTTATTCATCACCCATCAGTGGGCATTCAAGTTGTTGCCACCATGTGACTACTGTGAATAATGATGCAAGGAACATGAGGACTCAGATATCTCTTGCAGATATTGATTTCAACTTTGGGGGGATACATATCCAGAAGTGAGACTGATGAATGATATAGTAGTTCTATTCCCACTTTTTGAGGAACCTCTATAACGTGGTCAAGAGCAGCGATACCATTTTATATTCCTACCAATCATATACAAGGCAATTTCTCTGCATCCTTACCAGCACCAACCCTTGCTTGCAATTTCTCAAGGCTTTACAACGAATTATTTGCATCATCCTTGATAAAAATATTTGAGGTCATCTAATTTGACATGATCATTTAAACAGATGAGGAAACTAAGGCTCCTCGACCTTGAGTAATTCTGTATCTCAGTTTCCCCCTAAGAGCATATAAAAGAGCGTCACAGTCGTCATTAACAATAATATCCACAAACTCCTATTTAAGGTCACTTTTATTGCTCCAGACTCCACTCTGTGTGTGTGTGTGTGTGTGTGTGACATATTTTATAAATATATTTTTATGTATTATATATAATTATATACAGCAGTACATTTACTTTTCACAACAATCCTGCGACATAAGTGCTGTTATTATTCCCATTTTAGAATGAGGAAACCAAACTACAGAGATTGAGAACCTTGCTCAAGGTCACCTGCTGAGTAAGTGGAAAAGCCGTGTTTTGACTGGCTGTAGAGTCGTACCCACTAACTGACACTCCTCTTCCTTCCCTTCTCTGCTCTAAACACGACCAGATTGACTGCATCTCCCAGTCGTGGGTGAGGGCTGGCTCTAACTGGATGCAGCCAAAAGGGAGTTGTGACAAGAGGTGAGACTGCACCAGGAGAGGAAGGGCAGGGCACTTGTCCCCTGCCCCTGCTCTCTCCTCGCTTTGGCACCATGTCTCAGACAGCAGATCAACCCTCTGTCCGGCTCCCTCCAGGAGCCCCACATCCACAACCTTGATCCCATCGGGCTCCTACATCTCCCTACGTCCCTTCAGACCTTTCGGTGGTGATGAGGTGGCACCGTTGTTAGGCTCTAGGCGCGTCACTAATCTTTCCTTATTGACGTCTCTTCATTTGAATTATATGGGTTGGTTCTCAAGATTCTGATCAACAATTCTCTAACTGCATTGCAATCAGGCTCATTTTGTGGTTGTTGTTTTTGAAAACTAAATGCTTTGGGAATTTTTTAGGAAGCAAGATCACGTCTATTTATTTAAGTGAGAGTGGGTACATTCTAAGACCTTTGGAAAAATCAAACACTGCGGCCAGGACTTAAAGAACAGACATGATTACCATTCCTAGAAATAGGGAAATGATCTGTGAGGTGCATGGATCTTTACTATCTGCTTAAGATATGAACTCTTTACATTTTATCCATGTAATCAAAATTATTTATCTTAAGTGAGATCTGTGTAGATATGACGAAGAAAAAATATCTCTTGACAACTGACAGGTGGGCCCTGATCTGGTACTAAAAGTTAAGCTGTACTATCATATCAATAATATTATTGATAATAATATTGCTAATAAATTAATATCAATAATACCAATAATATCACAGAACACCAACATGAGAAAAGTTTACTTGGTAACAGTAATGAAGCAAGACAAAAACAGGGTCACTCAGTAATAGTGTCAGAGATCTAGACAAAATCAAGAACGCTGTCTAGACCACAAAAATGGTCCAACATTCTTTTCCTCTGGCTACTGTAAGGGACTGTTGCTTCATTACCATTTAAAGCTTTATCCCTACTCCAATTTGTCCGTGTTCTATATAGGAACCATTAACATATCAAATCATAAAAAAGTGTCACTCCATGACAATACCCAATCCACAGTGCCACCATGCTTTCTTGAACCCTACTTTAAATAACCTCATAGGATGCAATCCCACAGCAAGCTTGATTCCCGTGGTGTACAACATCCATTGTTAAAACACACAAAAGTAACACAACTTTGACCAGAGATTGTTCCTGGTGATCTTTGCCTGGAGCACACTGACAGATGAAATGGAGTGAATTCTGGGATTTATTTATTTGGAAATAAAGATTTATTTATTTCCAAATAACTTTGGGGGCTAATGTATGAGGTAAGTAAGAAGTATGGATAACATATACCTGACCATTGGGCACCTGGGTGGCTCAGTCAGTTAAGCGGCTGACTTTGACTCAGGTAATGATCTCATGGTTGGTGAGTTCAAGCCCCATATTGGCCTTGCAAAGCCCACTTCAGATCCTCTGTCCCCTCTCTCTCTGCCCACCCCCACTCTCTCTCTCTCAAAAAATAAACATTTCATATATATATATGTGTGTATATATATATATATATGTATACCTTATCATGAATGGAGACACTGAAGCTGGACAATTGTTATTGGGGTAAGGATTATTGTATCAAATCTTCTAATTCTGTATATGTTTGAAAATGTCCATAATAAAAATGGTTATTAATAATAATTAGTCCATTTACTGAAGGGAGAAAAATGTTTTAAAAATTGTAAGTAGTCATATTAGTTGGGAGGGTTAAAATATCAGTACACATCTATTAAAAATATGATCATAGGGGTGCCTGGGTGGCTCAATTGGTTAAGCTTCCAACTCTTGATTTCAGCTCAGGTCATGATCTCAAGTTCATGGGCTTGAGCCCCTTATGGGGCTCTGCACTGAGAGCATCTAACCAGCTTGAGATTCTCTCCATCCCTCTGTCTACCTCTCCCCCACTCACACTCTCTCTGTCTCTTTGAAGTACTATCACAGAGGCCAAAAAATCTGTAGAATGGAAAGATAGCAGACATAGATTTTTTTTAAAGAAAGAAATAAAAATATGTTTCACAAATAATGTGATCAGCAAAACCCAAGGAAATCAGTGAATCGGAATAATAAACTTTCACCAGAAATAGCACCTTTATATACTAGAAATGTGAAAAACACAATGGGAAAAGATTTATGAACAATATTGTGAGGTTTATTATATATGTGTGTATTAGACTAATACATACATTAAAAATATTCAAATAAAAAAATCACTAAGGAAGTACAATTTTTGCCTTAGAAATAATAATAATCTCCAATGTTGTTTCTTTTCTCTTAGATCATTTTTTCTAATAGTTCCATTATTTACTAAAAGTTATTAAAATTATTTATTTTTTTATATTATTTTCCAAGTAGCTTAGAGTCCAATGAGAGAGACAGACATGGAAAATCTATATTATAATGTAGCATGAAAAATACAATAGTGACATAAAGAAGAAACGGAGTATCCTGCAAAATGATCATTCAACATTCTTCCCCCTTTGGGGAGAATCAGGTAAAGAGAAAATTGTGAATTGCCTGAAAATTTTACCGAGATGTTAACTGTGACGTTGTACTAGGAAGGTGAGAAGGTATTAGCCATTACAGAGAGGAAAAGCTGTGGGAAAGTATTTCAGTGATGCAGGATATGCAGAGACAAGATGTGCAGCCACAGTCAAAGAAGGAGAGGTATTTTATAGTGGACAGTGAGAGAGAAAAAGCAGGAGAAATTAGAAAAGACAGCCAGGGCCATGAACACAGAACATTGTAGATCATACTAAACAGTTTTGCCTAAACCTCATAATAGAAACAATAGAAATGCCTTCTATACAAGAAATGCCTTCTATACAATGCATTTCAAAAGCTCCCTCAAAAAAAAAAAAAAACATAATGGCTTAACATTATGGAATTACATGCAATGAATTTGAAAGAGACTGATATGTAGAAACATTAAAGCTTGTGGAATTTGAAATAAATAAAAAAGAAAACTACATGTTGCAGCTGATGTGTATACCTTGAAAAATGAGAGAATTTAGGAGTGTGATTGATAGTTTACTATTCCCTGGGAGTGATGCAAAATCCATTGTTTGAGTGAGATTCTTGCTTGGAGGAGAATAAGAATTTCTTTTTGATCACTATGTATGTGGACCTTTTTAGTACCTTGCCAGGCACATAATAAGCACCAACAAATTCTCGTCACTGTTGTTATTATGATCATTATCATGCTACTCATAACCATTGCAACATCACCAACTTGCAGTTTGCAAAGCAATTTAATAGCCATTATGAGTTAACGCCCCAAAGTAGCCCTGTGCGACAAGTTAGTATTTTCATTTCTTAATTTAGGCTCAGAATTTATTTCCTTCCCAAGAGCACACAGGTAGGTAGTAGAAGGGCCTGTGTGCAAACGTAGATCTGGCTTCACATCCCCTTTTCTTCCCCCTACACTACTTCGTCTCCCGGAGGAGGGTGGTTTAAGGTAGAGGAAATGGCCATCCCTGAGGAATCAGATGATTAATTTCACACACTCACACTAAACTGTAGATTCATTCATCCTAAGCTGAAACTTTAAGTTTGCTGAGGTGGGTTTCAATTAAAACGTCCTCATGAAAAAACTGAAAACCTAGTCATTTTAATAAGGCCCCTTGAAACTGATTAGCAAGTAGTCTACTTGAAGCAATGCCCGTAGGGAATTGATTGCAACGAAGAGTTTTATAATAAGACACAGAGAGACAGTTTCATCATCAACGCTGAAGCAAACTCTGACTTGGTTTTTTTTTTTCTTAATGACCACCAATTATTGAATTAAAATCACCAGATGAACAATGGTGGTGACAGAAGCTGACATTTTTCTTGACTTCTCAGATATGCAGAACCTTTGTAGCCTGAGTAAAAATGGAAACGCTAACTAATCGCTTTCATATTCTGTAGTAGGGAGGGCAATAGGCCCTCTGGAACTTCTCGATCCTGTCAAGATACTGCATAGTCACCAGGAACACATAACTTGGAAACATAATCAGTAATGGAAATCGTTCAAGTTCCATGTCAAACTATTACTTTTTTCACAATTCCCATTTTGACATGTGCTGTGACCAGACAGTCCTGCTAGAATGCACTGAAGGAAAATAATGGCTATTAAATCCTTCAGTGAACAAAGAAAGCCAAAAGAGTCCGCGAGGCAAAAGCCTACTCAAAAGAAGAGAAGATAGAAGTATGAAATAGAAAACATGCATACTAGCGGTGAAGTGTGGGATATGAGACATGTGCACACTTGGGATGCAAGTGACCGTCTCTGAGCTGCAATAATTAGGTGAAGCCTTGGTTTCTGCAGACCTTCTGAATGTGCATTATAGGCTGAGCTATGAGAAGATACTCAGGGCTATGTCTGATCATTTTCTAGAAACAGAACAGGACCCAAAAACCTCATCACAATGCAAACATTATATTGAAAGGTATCAAACAGTCACTCCATGAAAAACAAATAAACGTGCTTGGAAGAATAAATCAAATTTGCACTTTAAAAGTATCAGCCAAGGGGCACCTGACCTGGGTGGTTCAGTTGGTTAAGTATCTGACTCTTGAATTTGGCTCAGGTCATGATCCCAGGGTCATGGGATTGAGCCCGAGGGCACTGAGGGTGGAGGCTGCTTAAGACCCGCTCTCTCTCTCTCTCTTTGCTCCTCTCTCCCCTCTTGCACGCACACATGCTCTCTCTCTCTAAAAAATAAAAAAAATAATAAAAAATACAAGTATCAGGGGAATAACAGCATAAGTGTGTGTATTTAAATAAAAACTGAAAAAAAAAATGAAAGACATGTGGAAGATTATTTATTAAGTGCCAAACTGGGTAAAGAAAAAAAAAAAAGCCTTATGTAAATTGAGTTAGTGATTAAAAATACAAGGAAAAAAATAACAAAACAGAAGTCTTGTTTTAGTTGTTTTTTCTTTTTCTGTAGTTCTTGACAAAAATGGGGACCTAATAAAGTATTATTGAACAATATAAATAAATCTCTTGGAAAATTTTTGGCAACTTGACTGCAGAAGTGGCAAGCTTATAATTTTAAAATGGTGTTTCCTCTTTTATTATATTTATTTAATCATTAGATTAAATAATGGATCTTATTGGTAAGTAATTGGATTTTACTCTGGTAAGATATAAATTTCTAATATTTAAATATTATTAAATATTTAAAATATAAATGACTAATTTACATTTTACCAATGATTAAATAAATAAATAAATATAGAGTAAAACCTCGATTTGTGAGCACAATTTGTTCCAGAAATGAGCTTATAATCCAAAGCACTTGTATATCAAAGAGAATTTCGAGAACCGTTGGCTCAATTGTGATCATGTGACATTGGCATCACGTACTACTTGTATCACATGACATCGCTTATTTATCAAATTAAAATTTATTAGAAACGTTTGCTTGTCCTGCAGAATACTTGCAGGTGCAATTCAAGGTTTTAATCCATATTTATTTAATCATAAAAGAGAAAACACCATTTTTAAGGAGTGAATCAGGCAAAGTGATCTATACATATAGATATAGATATAGATATAGATATAGATATGTAATTATTAATGTTAGTGCAGAAACAATACAGCAGTGTTGGGAATCAAATTTGTTGAGTCTCTACTTAGTATCAAGAACTATAGATAAAGAGACCCGAATCTGCCCACACAATAAATAACAAAGAGATGACAAACTAACCAAGTAAAAATATTGTACATGATATTGAGAAAAATAAAGTAAATTGAGGAAAGGCAGCAGTAGTCGTGTCAATGTTTATAAAGCACATATGCTAATCCAAACACGATTCTAGGTCTTTTCACACTTTTATTCATTTAATTCTCAAGCAGCAGTTGAGGCAAGTACTATTACCATTACATTTATTTATTTGTTTGGGGAGAGAGAGAATCCCAAGCAGGCTCCACACTGTCAGTTCAGACCCCTACACGGGGCTCGAACTCAGGAACAAGACCATGAACCGAGCCAAAATTAAGAGTCAGATGCTTAACTGACTGAATTACCCAGGAATCCCACTATTTTTGTTTTAAAGATGATGAAAACAAGACCCAGCATGTTACATGACCAAGTACTATAATGACAGATTGAAGAGTTTAAGACCCAGATAATCTGGTTCCAGTGTTCTCACACTTTACCACTGTGAAGGAGTGGAGGAGTAAGGCATCTAAAAGCACTGTAATACTGGAATAAAAACAAATTCCTAAGGCTGGTGTGACCTGGGGTATTCCAAGTCAGTGTGGACAGAAAGATGGGAAGGGGATATAGGGATTAACATAGCTGAGGTTCAGAAAGCCAACAACGGCCAGATCATTCCTAGTCTTGCACACCCTTGTAAGAATTTTGGATTTTACTCCAGGTGAAATGGGCAACCATTGCGGGATTATGTGCCAGGGAGTGAAAGCGCGTGGGATATTTAGAATAATTACTGTGTTGAAACACAACTGTAGAGGGAAAGGGTGATGGATGAGATGATGGAAGGGCAGAGTAACACAGTGGTTG
The DNA here is from genome assembly GCF_007474595.2 of Lynx canadensis. Classification (NCBI taxonomy): domain Eukaryota; kingdom Metazoa; phylum Chordata; class Mammalia; order Carnivora; family Felidae; genus Lynx; species Lynx canadensis. The sequence continues at coordinate 101,808,993 of NC_044312.2, forward strand.
GTAAAAAGATGCTGGATACAGTGAATGTAACAGCAACCAGAATTCCTATCAGATTGGAGTAGGATAGGAGCAAGAGGAGTCAAGGGTCACTCCAAAGATTTTTGCCTGGAGCAGCTAGAGAGAGAGAGAGAGAGAGAGAGAATTGAAATAAGAAGAGCTATAGAGGAGAAGTCTTGTGGTGGAACTCAGTTTTGGACAATAAACCCAAGATGCTTGTACACATCCAAGTAAAGTAGGCTGCTGAATGTTTGAATCTAGAAACCAGAGGAGTGTACTGGGATGAAGACTCACACTGGGAGTCACTGACATACAGACACTCTTAGATGGAATAAGGCTGAGTGAAATTGGCAAGTAAAGGAAAATGTATAGATATAAACAGACAAAATGGCAAAGAACTGAACTTGCGACTTGCCAAAACAGAGAGGTGAAGGTGACAAGGAGGAACCAACCAGCCAGAGAAAGAACATCCAGGAGGAATATCAGAGGATATGGGAAACCAAGTGAAGAAAGCTAATCCAGGAATCATTAATTTGGCAAATATTGTTGATAAAAGTTGTTAACTACATAATATACTCTTGTTAAGGGGATTTTGGAAAGAATAACGGGGTGAAAGTCTACTGGAATGATTTGGAGAGAAGTAGGAGGATATAAATTGCAGGCAATGTGTAAACACAAACAGCTTTCTAAGGAACACTGCCAGGAAAAAGAAAAAAAAAAACAGCAATAAGCAAAAAGTTTTAAACTAGACCCTGTTATTCAGCATTTCTATTTTTTATCATTCTACCCTAAAATACTGGATCATTCTAAACAAATTTTGAATAAAAGAATTATTATTTTACTAATTAAAAATCATAAACTGTATAAATAGGAAGTTTTATATATGTATACCAGAAAACATGCTTTGGGAAGAAATTTGAATAGTATGTAAAATCCTGATGCACTGCTGGTAAAAAATGGTAGTTATATGTAGTAAATTGTCATGCACTCTATGAGTCCAATTTAGTAAAATACATAAAAATATAAAGAAAAAAGTAAAGCAAAAGTCTCCCTAAACTTGAAGAACAGTTACCTCTGGTAGATGATATATATTTATATGTGACATTTTCTTTTATTTTTTTTTTAATTTTTTTTTCAACGTTTTTTATTTATTTTTGGGACAGAGAGAGACAGAGCATGAACGGGGGAGGGGCAGAGAGAGAGGGAGACACAGAATCGGAAACAGGCTCCAGGCTCCGAGCCATCAGCCCAGAGCCTGACGCGGGGCTCGAACTCACGGACCGCGAGATCGTGACCTGGCTGAAGTCGGATGCTTAACCGACTGCGCCACCCAGGCGCCCCGACATTTTCTTTTATTAAAAAACATTTTTAATGCTTATTTATTTTTGAGAGAGAGAAAGAGAGAGAGAGAGAGCGAACATGAGTGGGGGAGGGGCAGAGAGAGAGGGAGACAGAATCCAAAGCAGGCTCCAGGCTCTGAGCTGTCGGTGCAGAACCCCATGCGGAGCTTGAACCCACGAACCATGAGATCATGACCTGAGCCAAAGTCAGCCCCTTAACCAACTGAGCCACCCAGACACCCCGACATGTGTTTTTTTTTGTATTTGTATGTATATCTTCCTACATATAAAATTTCACAATCAGCATATATATGCATGTACTTTATATTATGCAAAAGATTTTCTTTTTTTCTTTTTTTTTTCAAAGAAAGTATATATGAAATATTTTTGATAGGTTTCTAAAACTCTAAGGTCTTTACTATAATCAGAAGCTGGTTGATTTTATTTCATTGTTTTAGTAAATAAAATGATATTTTCAAATTGTAAATTAATAAGAAAGACATGGATTATTCAATTAAATAACATCAGGGCAATTAGCTATTTGGACAACCTATTAGCTCAGGTTCTTGCCTCAGGTCATCAACTAATTAATGCTACATGACCTTAAAAAATTAAATGTCAACTCCCCAAAATATAAATAAAGAGGGTTTGTTATTATTTCAATGCCTATGCTCAGCAAAGAAAAAATAAACAGAATTGTTTGCTTAAACACTTAAAACATCTGGGTGTAAAACACATTCAGTTAGATAAGACAAATGATTAAATCAGAATCCCTCTAAGGTCACACGGACAGGAAGGGACAATTATAAATAAATGATGAAAATATTTCGGAAATGGTGCTGAGCTTTCAACTGCTTGCCATTTGGTTTTGATTTTCTTTGTTTTGTTTATACAAATTAGATTGGACATAGGTAACCAAAGACTAGTGATTTCATGGTGAGATCATTCTAGTTTGAATATGAACTAATGCTAACTTTGTTTTTATGGACTAATCTTTTTCTAATTAGAACTTTCTAATCGTAGTTGTCCCCTGGAGGGTCAGTGACCCTAGGGCAGTCATGTCTGGGGAAAACTGGGAATTAACTCTCTAGGGAATAAAGACTGTTGTCTAAAGGCCTATATCACACATTCACATACCCTTCCTATCTGAGCATCATTGAAAGGAGGCTTCTGCGAAAACCTTCAGGGGAAGATTTTTTTCTACAACTAGGTAGGTTAAATAGGTACAGTTGGTCATTTGCACAGACTTCCTTCCCCAAGTCATCCAGTTTTCCCCACTAAAAAGAAAGTGGATGACCCTATCTAATTCTGCTCCAACTGGATGAAGCTGGCATTTATACACAAGAATGAGTGAAATAACCCTCCTAACACTCCCAAAATAAATTTATTTATTTATTTATCCCCCTCAATAGCTCCCTGAGACTCAGGCTTCCTTTAAATTTTTTTTTTCAACGTTTATTTATTTGTGGGACAGAGAGAGACAGAGCATGAACGGGGGAGGGGCAGAGAGAGAGGGAGACACAGAATCGGAAACAGGCTCCAGGCTCCGAGCCATCAGCCCAGAGCCTGACGCGGGGCTCGAACTCACGGACCGCGAGATCGTGACCTGGCTGAAGTCGGACCCTCAACCGACTGCGCCACCCAGGCGCCCCTCAGGCTTCCTTTAAAAGAAAACATGTTTTATCTGCTGATAAAATTTCAGAAACCAGTCTCTGTAGAAGACAAGCATTTGTGGGTGAGAATTGCCTTTCTCTTAGGAGAAAAAAAAATGTGTATCAAAAAGACATTCATAAGTGAAGGTAATACATAAAAACGGGAGTGGACCTTTTCAAAATTTGAAATTGATGGAAGTGTGGGTTTTGAAGGTCCCCCCCCCCTTTTTTTAATGGATGTACAAGGAAAGAAAATCAGCCTGATTCCAGTATGTGTGTGCAAAGAAAAGTAACCCAATACCAAAACTTACACCTCTCAAACATCAAAGGCATCCCACGTCTCGAAGTGGGGAATGCTGACCATATCTGTTCACATCTGTACTTTCTCTTTTCCTTTTTTTAAAATTTGTTTGTTTGTTTGTTTGCTTGTTTGTTTATGGAGGGGGAGGGGATGTGCAAGGAGAAAGGGAGAGAGAGAATCCCAAACAGGCCCCGCAATGCGGGCTCAATCTCATGAGCCATGAGATCATGTCCTGAGCCAAAATCAAGAGTTGGACACTAATCGACTGAGCCACCCAGGTGCCCTTTCCACTTTTCCTTTTGTTCCACATCTAGAACAGGGAACTCTAGCACTAACAGCTGTGGTAAGACGCCAGCTCAAAAAGGCAAGCCAGTTCAAAAATTCTCTCTCAAAAACAAAATTCTCTCTCAAAAACACCTCTCACAAGGTGAGTTTTGCTTCTATGGAGGAGAAAGTAAATGGATGAGACAGAAAACTGTTTTCATGTCAGATTTTATGTACGCAGGCATGTATGTGTTGTGTGTGCTTGTAGGCATACATATATATGTGTTTATCTACATCTGTACACATTACATATATGTCTATATGAATGCATATATGTATTTGTGTGTATATATATGCATGTATGCATACATATACATTTAATTTGGAGAATGTATTAGGTATCATTTACAGTATTAAGCTGAATTAATAAATGAAGAAGATAAAATTTGAAAGGCTATTTTTCTGACCACTCATACAAAACTGTTGAAAAAAAAAGCTTCTCGGGTTAATATGTTTGGGGAGGAAAGGAGATTATTCTATTTCCCACACTTTTGTGTGTTTTAGCTTCAGAATGTACAGTTCATTGAGGTGAAATATGAGAAGAAATAAACACATCCCATTTCAAATCTCCTTTCTAGCTATCATAATTTTATGAGAACAAAAATTGAAGGCCCATTAGAATTAAAGAATTAATCTTATTTCTTTGTATGTGACTCGTCTATGGTTATCATAACCTATGTGGTGTGGTTATTGGGAGTTATATGCCTCTTTCCACCTCTGAGACTGTGAATGCTAACTTTAATTTTGGGAGGAAAGTGAAAGATAAAAAATTCTCACCATATTAAATACCTACCTACCTACCTACCTACATACATACATATAATTTTTTTTCTTTGTTATTTTTACTACATAGCCATCAATTGATTTTTTTTATTGGCCCTCATTCTTTGGCCTCATAAAATTATGATAGCTAGAAAGGAGACTTTGAAATGGGATGTGTTTACTTGTTCTCATATTCCACCTCAGTGAACTATAATTTCTGAAGCTAAAACATAAGATTTGGCATCTGGTGACAATTCCTTGACCTAATAACTTGTCTCTGACTCTATTTTGTCTTTTTTCAGAAGCCAAGAGACTGGAATAAATGGTTGAAAGGAATAACACCAGGGTGACAGAATTCATTCTTTTGGGCTTTTCTGTCCATAGAGAGATTGAAATCACTCTCTTTTTTCTCATTTCAGTAGTATATACTCTAACTTTGGTAGGGAACCTTGGGATGATTTCATTAATACGATTGGATTCTCGACTTCACACACCCATGTACTTTTTTCTCAGCAATCTGGCCTTTGTAGACCTCTGTTACTCTTCGTCAGTAGCCCCCAAGTTCCTGCAGACCCTCCTGACCAAGCACAGGTCTATATCTTTCTATGCATGTGCAACACAGTTGGGCTTTTTCCTGAACTTCTTGATTTCAGAGATGCTCCTTCTTGCAGTGATGGCTTATGACCGCTATGTGGCCATCTGCAATCCTCTTCTCTACATGGTGAGCATGTCCCCAAAAGTGTGTATGCAACTAGTAACAGGCCCCTACTTATACAGCTTTTCTGTTGCTTTGCTCCACACAGCCATTACTTTCCAACTGATTTATTGTGGCCCAAATATAATCAATCACTTTTATTGTGATGATGTCCCTTTGATGGCCCTCGCCTGCTCAGACACCAGTCTCAAAGAAATCTTGATTTTCATCTTTGCGGGTTTCAACATGATCAGCTCTTTGACCACTGTTCTTATTTCTTACTTATACATCGTGGCTGCCATCTTGAAAATCCAGTCTACAGAAGGAAGGTTCAGAGCTTTCTCAACCTGTGCGTCTCATCTGACTGCTGTGACTATATTCTATGGGACTCTGATCTTCATGTATCTGCAGCCAAAATCAAACCATTCCCTTGACACAGACAAAATGGCCTCTGTGTTCTACACAATTGTAATTCCTATGCTGAACCCAATGATCTATAGCTTGAGGAACAAAGAGGTGAAAAATGCCTTGAGGAAGTTAATTGACAAATGTTATATCCTGCTTCTAACAAACTTTAAAAAATGACTCAGGGCAGTGTCTGGCTTGGGGTAATGCCACATGTAGATATATTGTTTTTATAATCTTTTCAGTCTTTTGATGGAGTAAGTTCATTTTTATCATCCTTTATGGGAGTGAAATTATTTTGTACGTGAATTCTATTTTTAATACCGTCTTTACTAAGATGAAATATTTAAAGGAGTAGAATTTAGACTTCTAACAAATTCCAACTGTTTAGGTGTAGGACACTGAGAGCCCTTCCTGTTCCACTGATAGTAAGAATCAACAGTTTCTTTCAAAAGTGTTTCTGCTTTGTATACTGGTGGAGGACCGAGAAAGGGGCAAGGAAGGGGGTGAAGTAAATTTTTTGTCCATCCCCATGTCATTTTGTGCAAAAGCCTGTCCCCAACTGTATCTGGTCTGCTAACCATCACTCCTCACTCTGCCTCTGACTACTACTAGTTCACTACTGGCCATTCCCTGGTATGACACAATTATCATGCCCTTTGAAAAGATGCCATTTTTTGCTATGTAAAACTGTGGATCAAGAGTACCTTTTAGAAAGCTATACTCCCCTTGGTAACCCTATCAAAGCAAAAATGTAGACCTATCCCGAAATTCCCTAAGCAAAGCTGTACTTTCCAAAGTTTCTCTGAAGTTGTGGGGATATGGGGACTTTACAAAGTGCTGGGGGACAGGCAGGGGTAGCTTAAAACAACATGATAATTATGGTTGTTGTCACATTTCAAGAATATAGCTCTATGTTGGGTTAATTATGTATAAAGCAAAATAATCCAAAACCACTTAAACTGTCAACTGTAATGTCATAGATTTGTGTTTTTTTTTCACTCAAAAATTCAAATGTATAATGTCTACTGTCTGCTTCATATTGTGAGCTAAAACAAACACATTCCCTGCCTGATAGGGCTGAACAGTCTGGAAGAGGAGACAAACGTCAATCAAATAACTACAAAAACAAATGTTTACTTCTGATATGAGTTCGGCTCAGAGGGAGTCAAAGGATCAGAAAAAAAAAGGTGATTAAGTCCATTAATGGGCAACCAAGGCAAAATTCCAGCAGCATGAGCAACTAGCCATAAGTGCCTTGAGAGGTCTGTTGAGTGTGGGAGCATTGTATTCATGTTCTCCTTGGAAAATAAGGGCACATGTAGGATAAGAAGGTCCCAGTAGGGAAAACAAGTATTCTAAGCCTGTTAAAAAGAAATAAAGGACAAATGATCAGTCCTGATTGTTTTTGGCGAAGCCCACCAGACTCCAGTACAAAAATTCCTTCCACTTTGCTTGTCTGCCAGTATGTTATGACATGTTTGGGTCTGGCTCACACATCTAGTTTAGACTTTCATTCTGGCATGCTCGATACCCAGGATTTGGTGGGATGAATTTATCTTCTACAATGTATCGCTCTCGTCCGATACAACCCCCATAACTACTCTGAATGGTGGTGGCGGCAGGGCGGGGGGGGGGGGGAGTGGAGTGAATGAATGAGTGAGTAAACAAAAGAAGCGCAGTATAGACTGCTTTCCTACCTACAAAAGCCCTGTCCCCTCTGAAAATCTCCTTCACAGAGGCGGAATGTGACAACGGTCGTTGCACTAGTAGACCTACCCCATAAGCACAGTACATGGGAATGATCACATGAATGAGGATAAGCCAATCAGATGTCTTTCAAGGGACTTTGACATAATTCTGTAATTCCAGTGAGAGTCAACTGATCACTTAATCTTAGGTTAAGTGAATTCTGGAGCTGGGGTTGCCAGTGTGACTTCCCCATGCACTGAGAAACAGAAAACTGGTCTGTAGAGAAAGAAAAATAAGAAATCCAAACAAAAGAAATCTTTGTTCTTATCTTTCAAGCCCCAAGTACTTTGTTTTTGTTTTACATTCTCTGCTCTTGAGTTTCATAAAATACCATGGTGATTTTACTTAAAAACAAAACACACTTCCTTGTTATTTATTTTTATTAAGATACTTTGGGTGGTTTCTGTGGCTTTAAACTGAAACAATTTTTTTTATAAGTATTAATTCCTAACCTTGGGAGTTTCCTTGGTGAAATCTGAAACTGGACCCATTACACAAGGGCAAAAAGAGACCAAAGAAAGAGGCAGAGCACCTCAGATTGGTAAGTGTCAGTTTTATACAAGGAAACTTACATGTGAGGCTTGTCTTGGGTGGCCATAAGACAAGTAAATGTCCACTGTCACCTGCCAGAATCTTAAAAGTTTATGTGGAGGCCTTAATGGGTTTCAGTCATGTATAGGTTGAGATGGTCTTCAACAACAACTTGCTCTTTCCAGTCTGTATGATTCCTACTGTGGGAGAACATTCCAAGGACAGGAGAAGGAGTGAGGAGCCTCCCATTGCCCAGGTCCAGCTCAATGATCAACTGGCAGTCGTGTCCTCTCAATGGCCTCCCCCATTTATTCTAAATAAATCAGTCTGCTGAATTATAAGACTGTGCCCTTCTGACCTATGTACTGTAGCATGTGTTAGAATGGATCTAATGGCCCAGGCAATATATTTTGTTCATTCAATAATGAAGTTAGGAACAATTAACGGTGAATAAAGTGAACAAACAACAAACAAAATGATGTTCGTTATCAAATGAACAAAATAAAGCCAAGGTAACATATGAGTGCTTACCTTCCATGAGCTGATTCCCCTTTTTATTCTCTGTCATCCCTGTTTTCATCTCAAGAGCCTTGCGATTCAAACCAAGGCATGACCAGAAATCAAAATCTGTCAGCCTTCAAGCTATAGAATCTTAGAAAAACAATAGTTACTTCCTGGAATATTATGGGCTTCAACCTGTTTTACCATTTGTAACTAAGTGACATTGGATAATATCTCTGACTTCTATCATACGGGCTTCTCAGAACCTTAAGATGAAAAGTTGCTTTAACATTTTTAAGTTCTGACTTCATGGTGCTTATGAAACTCAGAAACTCAGAGCTGGTTCTGTCCTAAGGCTACGGTTCATTGAACAATGTGGGAAGCATACTGGATACCTGAGTTCTTTCCAGTGCTGCTCGAATATTATATGACTAAAATTAAAGAATGGTATAACTACAGATTTACTGGATTTTGTCTTATTTGAACAACTTAAAAAAAAAGAAATCGGTGATAACAAGATTAACTTAAGTTATCCCAAGTTATCTTAGTACAGATTTCATAGTTAAGTTTAGACTTGAGATTTACATGAAAACATCAATACTGTCATATTAAGGTACATGTTTTTAAAATTATTTTTATATTTGCTTCATACAACCCAACACCATTATTAAAACAGCCATAATGTGTTCTAAGTGACTGTAAATGGTACAGATTCTGGAGAGAAAGCAATAAATTAGAATTATGACTTTCAAACTCTTAAACTTTTGGAGGGAGGATGAGACAGCCGAGAAATTAATCTTGGGAATTATGACTCTCAATTGTCAAGGGCAAGAACTCAACGGAGGGAGATATCTTTGTTATTGGTTTCGTTTTGGTTGTTATAATATTAAATAGCTAAAATCTTGTACAGTGAACTGGAGAGTGGGAGAGAACTCCTAACAACGAAAGAGTCTTCTTTTTTTTTTTTCCACAAGCAGTAAGAGCTCAACCTGAGACTGGCAATGTGAGGAGAATTTAAAGGTAAGTGAATCATTGCAAAGAAGCTGCCCCATCCTCTGGGTAGCATACCAGATTCGGGTGAGGTTGCTGCAAAAACACACAGCTACTGAGGCTTAAGTTCAGTGAGTTTGAAGCGCTCCCAGAGCAGAAACGATGACAGCTTACCTTCCCAGGGTAGAGCCTGGGAGACTAAAAAAAGCCTCATAGAAAAACCAGAGTTCCAACACGGCAGCAACAAAACATACAGTTTTTTCAGTCTGCCTTAACAAAGTACCACAACCTAAGTGGCTTAAAACAATAAAAATTTATTTCTTACCGTTCTGGAGTCTAAAATCTGAAATCAAGGTATCGGCAGGGCCTTGCTCCCAGGAAGTTCTGAGGGAGATCTGTTCTTGCCTCTTGCTTCTTCTAGTAGCCCCAGTGTTTCTTGACTTGTGGCCGCATCACTCCAATCTCTGCCTCTCTTCATATGGCCATTTTCTGTCTATGCCTGTGTCCGTATTTCCTTCTTATAAGGATACCAGTCATACCGGATTAAGGGTCCACCCTACTCCAAGGTGACCGTATCTTAACTAATTATATATGCAGTGACCCTATCTGCAAATGTTATCCTGAGGTACCTAGGATTAGGACAGCAACATATATTTTGGGGGAACACAATTCGATCCACAGTAAGTAACCGTATGTGTTGGCTAAAATGACTGATGGAAGATCACTCAGTCTATACCTCCAAACACAGGGCAGAGGGAACAGCTGAGAATTCCTGGGCCCAAGAAAGAAACTTGTATATGAAAATGCCAGGGGAGAAAAGTGGCCTAGAAATTGGAACAAAATGGATTTATAACCAACTAATGTGACCATTGGAGGCCGTGACAAGTCCAAGGACTCATCAAGCAGTGAGGGAAAGAGGATACAACCTAATACCTAAGACAGCGGGGTTAAGTTTTTGCTTTTTTCTGGTTAGCATAGAGGACCAGATGCACTTCACCCAATACCAGAATATGCAAGAATCTTAGGAGACTCAATTATCTTCAAAGGAAAAATTTCCCTAGGAAGTAGTAATAGGCAGGGATGAGACACTAAAGATCATGTTTCTGGAAAGTATTATTGGAACACTTGGAGAGAGGCTTAGGATACTGACTAAGTCGTATAACTAGTGAACCCTCAAAATAACAAGAGGATTTTAGTCTTTTCTCTGGCAATTGTGTGAATCAGGGGTTTGAGTAAGGCAATTATTCCCTGAATATAGGGCTTCTATGTCTGGCTGTGGAGCAACCATTTCAGTGGCAACGTTTTTGAGTGCGAAGGGGGAGGAAAAAATTCAGGTCTGGTGGCTTTGAACTTGAAAAGATGACCCTTAGGTTTTGCACATAAATTTCTACTGACGGCTCATTAGTAAAATTGATAACACGGTTGCATACCTGGCTAATAAGGAAAGATGGAAACTGTGGTCAAGAGTTTTCTAGATGCCAAGAGTTTTATTCCTACAACACAGAATAAAACAGTAGGGATATGCCTGTCATAAAGATCACAGAAAATATGGTCTTAGAATATTGTCAACATCTGTGAAAGTTGTTCCTTGAGCAGCCCTCATTTTTGTACTTGACACAAATTCCTTTTAGAATTAAAATATAAAGCCAAAACAAAGAAACAAAAACCCTTTATTGACATGGTTTCTGGTGCCAACCAATGGAACTCTTTCCTCCTGTTCAGAATCTAATGTTACCAAAGAGAACTCCACGACCCCTGCCATCTCCCTTTCCTCCAATCCTTTCTGAAGGACAGTGGCCCATGGTTGATTAGTAAGTTAGCCCAAGTAATAATACTCTCTTCTGTGCTTGAATTAGTCCATGTTGGTGGTGGTATTACCACAGCTATATGTTATTGCTCATTCTGCGAGTCCACCTGTGCACGTTCAATTGTGCACACCTTTTAATTGGATTAGCACTTACACAAGAATAATCTCACTCACCGGGAATCATTTACATTTCCCATTTTCCTCTACGCTGGTAAATTAGCAAAGTTGTCAAAGGTAGACAGAATCTATTCTACCTGCAGCCAGAAAGGAATATAGACTAAGTAGGCTATAGGTGCATCAATCAAGATGAATTGAATAGTGAGCTTTTGAGGATGTGTAACCTGGTCCACTGGGATACCGTTTTAAATGCTATTGATCAAGTTTGAATGCACGCTTCGTGCAATAGCATTTGGTTAAACAGTGCTTTGGTATGACTGATCCATCTAGGCACTGAAACCTTGACTTAAGCTGCTAAATACAGAGCCAAAGAATGTAATATTAGTGGCAAGAAACTAGGATCCAGCAATAATTCCAAATCATAGCAACCAAAGATTTAATAGGATAAAGTCTAGAGGCCAAAAGTCAGATTGTATATGTCAGAATATTCACATTCTTTTTTCCATTATGATTAGGACACAAAACTCCTTTGTTATAAGTATTCCCCGTTTTCACATCAGGATATTTGTATCAGATCCCAAACTAAGGAGTAGAGTTAGAGTAATTGAAACAGCTTATGGAAGCAGGAACATTGTTAGCTATCAAACAACCCATACCTGAGGACAGACCTTATGATCGTACTGAGACATGGGTTGAAGATCGTGAATGCAATTCCATTTGCAAAAGTCCATGTATGGGGCACCTGGGTGGCTCAGTCGGTTAAGCGGCCGACTTCGGCTCAGGTCATGATCTCGCGGTCCGTGAGTTTGAGCCCCACGTCGGGCTCTGTGCTGACAGCTCAGAGCCTGGAGCCTGTTTCAGATTCTGTGTCTCCCTCTCTCTGACCCTCCCCTGTTCATGCTCTGTCTCTCTCTGTCTCAAAAAAAAAAAAAAAAAAAAAGTCCATGTATCCATAAACATTATAGAACACTTTTTTTTTTTTTTGGTAAGTCAGGGACCACTAACATCCTGAAGGTCATGAAAAAGACATGGATTCTTACTCTTTTTCTTATGAAATTATAAATTTCATATGAAACGTAGGTGGAGAAGCATGTGTATGGAGAAAAAAACCCTAGGAAATCATGTTTGACTCTAATAAGGGCACATACAAATTAACTTATAATTAATTAACTTATCAACTTATTTACGAGTACCTCCAATGACTACACTTAACCCAATTTTATATACACTGTGAATTACACCAATATGTCAGTTTTTCAGATGGTTGTAAACACAAAATAAAGCAGGTTTAGCAGTTAGAGTCCATTCATGGAGTAAAACATCACCTTGTTAGATTGGACCTTTTGTTGTATATAAGAGTCACCTTTAGAAAATCCTTATTGCATTGGGACTTTTGTGCCAGGACATTTATAACAGGTAGCAACATACCACAACAAATATTTTTTGGCAGTTTCACTGCCCCACATTTGCCTTGGCAATTGCTTTGTTGACTGCCTCTCTCACATCCTTGTTCCTCAAACTGTAGATCATGGGATTCAGCATGGGGATCACTGTGGTATAGAACACGGCCACCATTTTCCCCTGCTCCACGGACTCTTCAGTGGGACGCCTGAGGTACATGAATATGAGAGTCCCATAAAACAGGGTTACAGCTGTCAAGTGGGACCCACAGGTGGAGAATGCCTTCTTCCTGCCCTCAGCAGAGCGCATCCGTAGCACGGTGACTACAATGAGGGTGTAGGACGTGAGGACCACAGAGAGAGAATATGTGAAGTTTATTCCAGCAATAACAATCATCGTGTATTCTTTGATGTGGACCCCCCCACAGGCAATCTTGATGAGAGGAGGGTCTGCACAATAGAAGTGGTTGATTTCAAAGTTTCCACAGAAGTACAATCCATATGTCCAGAGGGTACATATTAGGCTAACAGAGAATCCATAGACATAAGGCACAGAGATAAGTCGAACACAGACAATCCTGGACATTCTACTGCCATAAAGCAAAGGCTTACAGATGGCCATGTAGCGATCAAAGGCCATCACTGCCAAGATATAGACCTCCACATGGACAAGGGCAATGAAAAAGTAGCACTGCACCAAACACCCCACATAGGAAATAGTTTTTGTCTCTGATAATAAATTTTCCAGCATTTTGGGGGTGACATTGGAAGAGAACCACACATCGACAAAAGACAAATGGCTCAAGAAAAAGTACATAGGGCTCTGAAGCTGAGGACTGATGCTGATCAGAATGATCATACCAACGTTCCCTAAAAGAGTGATCGTGTAAACTACTAGGAATATCACAAAAAAGAGAACTTGAAATTCCTGACAACTGGTCAAGCCCAAAAGAACAAATTCTGTCACATCCGTGAAATTTGGCATTGCCTTAACACAGAGCCAGTCTGTAGTGCCTATGGAGAGGAAAAAAAAAATGAATGGATCTGTTTTTTTCTTGAAACTTTTGAGTCATATATATCTTTATTCTAATTCAAATCATTTAAAAATCAATGCAAATACTGTGACATGTGCAAGATAAGAATATGAAGGCATCATCAGTTCCGGTAGTAGATCTTATAGGTAATGACCATCAATATTTGTTAGTTCTTTATTAGTAAAATAGACAACTACCTACATTGGTATCATATATTATTAAAAATGGACATTTATATTTTGCTAGAGCAGTATAATAATGTTAAAATCACAAGGCACACATATGATTCAAGTCAGACGGAAGGTTGTCAGGGAATGGCTAAAGCCTATTCAACTTACGAACTTACACATTGGTGTTACAATCTAGTTACTGACATATTTGCCCTACCTTATGTCAGCATATGATTTATGCCTGCAACATATGAAATTCCTGGTTATAGTTTATTTTGTTTGGCTAAACACTGTGCTTGTCTGAGTATGGCACCCCCTATTAAAATTCTGTCAACAGATAAATATCATGAAGTGAAGTTTAGGTGACATGTTATTTCAGATTCCACTGGTTTTCAGAACAAAGCAATTCTACACCTTCTTATTCATTTTTCACAGTTAATGTTATCACAGGGGAAAGTTTCCCCAAACAATATTTTTCCCATTTACTACACTTGCCCAGCTTACTTCTCTCAACAAGTAAAAACTTGCCATAAGTTCTCAAGGATGTATCTGTAGGCTTAGCACCATCTTGGGAGTTTAAGCTCCCCATAGTAATAATGGTTTGAAGGGCATATTACTGGTTTACCAATGGACCTTTGCTTATAATTGCTTATCCTAATTTATTCGCAAACATCAAAGCCAATTATATGGCTGATATATTTGTCATATCTAGAAGAATTCTAAATTCTGGAAATCTGAGGGTGAACGAGACGTACAAGATTCTGGCTTGCCTCGTACTTTATTCTCATTGAAAAGGAGTAAGCAATACACAAAGATACCAGCAAGAGACTCCAGGGAGTGGACATGCTGTGACAAAAGTGCCACATGCTAGGGAGATAAGAAGTAAGAGGAGGCAGGGCACAGACATACAGAGTGAGCAGAGATTTCTCTGAGGAGGTGACTTCTGAGTTGGTGAGGAACAGTGTGGAAATATGAAATGAAGGGCATGAAGTGCAAAAGCTCAGAAGGAGAAGTATTTGCTTGGCATGTTGAAAAAGGCATCCTTTTATATATTGAAAAAATGTACAAGCTCTGTGATCACATTATGGCCCCTATTATTAGTAACAGGATAAATTTAAGTGTGTTACTCTCTAAGAACTATTTCTTGCTCTTAAAATGTTTAATACTGGAATTAAAGATGCTATGGATTGGGCACATAACATAATAAGCATCGAAGGGTTTCTAATTATTAATTTTATGTTTTATTTAATTTAATTTCTTTTGACAGAGAGAGCATCCATGAGAGGGAGGGATGGGCAGAAGGAGAGAGAGAGAGAGAGAGAGAGAGAGAGAGAGAGAGAGAGAATTTTAAGCAGACTCCACACTCAGTGCAGAGCCCAATGTGGTGCTCAATCTCATGACGCTGAGATCATGACCTGAGCAAAAATCAAGAGGCAGACACTTAACCAACTGAGCCACCCAAGCACCCTGATAAGCACCAAGGTTTCAATTCTAAGTCTCCCCTTACTATGTATTCCATGATTGTAACCCATCTTTTGTACCTTTCGAGTGTGAAAATACTGAGTCAGATGACAGCTGCAGACTGGTTGGGGACTAGAGGTAAGGGCAGGGATTTCCCTATGTAAAAACTCCTGACCCTACTTGATGCACCTATGATTCTCTAATTAACAGAGTCAACTTGTGTTAATGGTCCTACTATCTTTCTTGAAGTATAAAACACAGGGGCACCTGGATGGCTCAGTCAGTTAAGTGTCCATCTCTTGATGTGGGCTCAGTTCATGACCTCACAGTTGGTGGGTTCAAGCCCCACATCGGGCTGGACTCTGTGCTGACAGCATTGAGCCTGCTTGGGATTCTCTCTGTCCCTCTCTCTCTCTCTCTCTACTTCTCCCCTGCTCTCTCTCTCTCTGTCTCTCTCTGTCTCAAAAATAAATAAAAAGTAAACATTAAAAGTAAATAAAGTATAAAACATGTAAAAAAGCATCAAGGTATCTAAGATGTAGAAATTAATACTACTTCTCCAATTTTTAGTCCCTGCCTGTGTGTGCATTTCTTCTCCTCTGTACAAAATCATCAGCTCTGTGGTTGTAATTGCCCAGCTTGGATGTTACATATAACTAATACTCAGGAATGTTCACACTTACCATTTTTTTTTTATGGTGTCGTGATCTCCAAGTCAGCTTTATAGAATACATTACAGTATTCTAATATTATAAAAACTCTTCAAGACAGATTCTTCTAGAGACAACAGTCTAAGCTTTATAATATCAGTAAGAATAGCGGACTGTTACCGAGTGCTTACCGAACCTTTTGCATGCAAAGGTCCTATGAGACAGGTTCTATCAGCAACATCACTTTGCAAAGAGGAAACCAAAGCACCGAGACTGAGTACATCTCCCTGGTCAGACAACCACTAACTGACCAGATTAGGATGCAAACCAATGAATTTAACTCCAGTGTTGTCCCCTCAATGACCTTATATTGCTGCCTCTTTGATGACCTATTCTATTATCTTATTTCTTTACATTTAAAAGTTAGCTTGATTATCCTTCAAGACATAACCAAGTTATCCTTTTAACGGCCCATCCCCGATAAACTAGAAGAACTTTGTATGACCCTGGAGCAGGAGGAACCACAAAGATAGCAGACCATGGACTGCTTCTTTCTCCTCCTCAAAGTTTGAGTGATCCCACAGATCTGGGATGAGATGATCAAATGACTTCTGGGAAAAAGCCAGTTGATTGCACAAGTGCATCATCTGTCAGAACAATTGAGAAGATAAAATGTGTAGTTTACCAACAAAAAAATGTATTAACCTTTTAGGAATTTCCCATGAGGAAAGACAATAGAGGTATAGTTACGAGTGGAATCATTCCCACTGACCTGATATTCTCACCTCCATTCAAATATTTTTTTTAATTTTTTTAACGTTTATTTATTTTTGAGACAGAGAGAGACAGAGCATGAACAGGGGAGGGGCAGAGAGAGAGGGAGACACAGAATCTGAAACAGGCTCCAGTCTCCGAGCTGTCAGCACAGAGCCCGACGCGGGGCTCGAACTCACGGACCACGAGATCATGACCTGAGCCGAAGTCGGACACTCAACCGACCGAGCCACCCAGGCGCCCCTCAAATATTTTTTAAAACAACAATGCGAAGGAGGCACCTGTGTGGCAACTAAGCATCCGACTCTTGATTTCAGCTCAGGACATGATCTCATGGTTCCTGAGATCGAGCTCTGTGTTCAGCTCTCTGCTATTGTAGAGACTGCTTGGGAGTCTCTCTCTTTCTCTGTCTGCCTTCCCCCCCACCAAAATATCAATCAATCAATCAATCGATCGATAAATGCACAAGCAAGCAAGCGAACAAACTTTAAAAATTAAAAATAAATACAACAACAATGGGAAAATCAATGGTACTTGTAAAGAAGAGTGAATGGGTAAAAAATGAGAAGAAGATGTTATAAATCCCCATTGTAATGAGCTCCCTATGATGTTTTGAATGGATAGAGATAAGAATATTTCCCCATAATATAATTTCAAAAAATAAAGTACCGTGCTAACAAATAAGTCTGCAAAGAAAGTCTCAGTGGTATGCTCAAGACAGAGACAAAAATGAGAAGACTTGACTGCATTAATCTGTGTTGCAAAAATACACAATCTGCAGACCTACCTTCAGCAGAGAACAACAAAGGACAGTTTCCCAGTGTTTATAATAGAATTTTGAACACTGAGAGCATTGAGAGCATTTCCCCAAGGAGCTGCCCAGGTAATCATAAAAGGAATAATGATTAAAAGTCTGGAAGTATCTCAGGAGGGAGAAGTTAAGGACCGTTAATGAGAAGGGTAGTCTTTGTAGTAAAATTAAGAAATCAAAATTCTTGATAACATGATGTAACTTTTCCACCGTCACATGGGTTCTGCCTTCTTTCACTCAAACTTGGCAGTTATGCATCTCAGGAAAATATTCTTCTTCTTTTTTCTTTAATCTTTTAATGATTTATTCTTGAGACAGGGAGAGAGACAGAGCATGAGAGGGAGAAGGCGGAGAGAGGGAGACACAGAATCTTTAGCAGGCTCCAGGCTCTGAGCTGTCAGCACAGAGCCCAACGTGGGGCTCAAACCCATGAACCGTGAGATCATGACCTAAGCTGAAGTTGGACACTTACCTAACTGAGCCACCCACGCACCCCTCGGGAAAATATTCTTGGTTTGCATCATGACAAAGAGAGATAAATACACTGTATGTTAGAGCTGCTTAAATATAATGAGGCTGACAGATACAGAAATAAATGTAATACTAAGATTTATTTTTAAAGTATTTTACAAAGATATCTTGAATTCTCAGCAAATGGCAAAATTGCTTTAAGTTCTGTTAACGAAACTAGAATCATAGATATTATTAGCCCAACAAGACCTTTGAGGTTAATGACTATCACCTAAAATTAACAGGCAAATCATAAAAAATGATTTATCCAAGGTGACTAACAAACTGCTTTGAAATTTGCAAACTCAAGCAGGAGCATCATTTGACCTTTGACCTCGATGTCCTCACTCTTTGTATGACACTAAACTAACTCTCCAAAAAAGTAAACAGGGAAATCTTTTCATTTTTGAAAAAAAAAAAACACAAAAAACCAAAAAACAGGTAACAAAGATCCAGACCCACCCGCTCACAGACTACAAAGTATCAAAATACTTTAAAACCACACTTTGAAATTTATTAGTAATCAACAACTAATTTGGCACATCAAGAGCTCTCTAAATGTGGAAAATAAATGGTTGTACTGACAAAGTTGCTTTTAACTAACCCCAAAAGTAACATTGTGCTAAATCTTACAGTCTTTAGGGTGTTTAAGTTTTGCAACCATAGACACAGTGATACAGTATTATAATTTAATCCAAATTAGTAATTTGTATAAGTGGGAGTATTTTTTTTTCCTAATGTTTATTTATTTTTGAGAAGAGAGAGAGACGGAGCATGAGTGGGGGAGGGAATGTTTATTCTCATACACATCAATCTCATTTTATATTTACATCTTTGAAGGTAAATTTATAATTACTTACATGTATAATTTAAGTGCATATTACATTGTTATAGTTATGTATTTTCTACATCAAAACAGCAGTTTGTTTGTTTGTTAATTCATTTACCAAGAGATCTTAAGAAAGTCCAAGGTTTGGGGGTTTTTGGGGGTTTTGTTTGTTTGTTTTTAATGTTTATCTATTTTGAGAGAGCAGGAGAGAAAGAGATCATGAGCCAGGGAGGGGCAGAGAGGGAGAGAGATAATCTCAACCAGGCTCAGAACCCAACTCAAGGCTCTATCCCATGAACCATGATCATGACCTGAGCCAAAATCAAGGGTCAGACGCTCAACTGACTAAGCCACCCAGGTGCCCCAAGAAAGTCCAAGTGTTAATGTCATTGTCTCATGCTTGCGTTTTGTGAAATGAAATATGAGAAATACCGAATTATGTTAACACTATCATGGTGGGACATGTTATTAGTAACAAATAGACTACTTAAATACTTTATGTCTTTCAGATACAAAAATTATTTCAAACTACTTAGCTACCTTATCTTAGTCACAGATGTACCAAGTATTCCCCAGCAATATCAATTTAATTTTTTAAGTGAACTCTAGAGAGCCGTGCTTTCAAAAATACACATCCATTCACCGATTCTACCCAGTCTGTAGTCAGATTGAAGACACTGTCAGGGGCATGTGAGAAGTGCAGTCTGGTCACTGACCACCTTGGCATTGAAATATGGCAGTTATTGGAACCTGTAAAAGAGAGACACTTACCATGTTGTATCTCTCTTAAACACCAAAAAAAAAAAAAAAAAAAAATCTAAAAGGGATTAAATACAATAGGATAGCTATTTTCAATGGGGTAGTCTCGGAAAATACCTACCCTTCATCTTGAAAAAAGCATTTGTTCTCACACGGTCTCACCACTGTAAGCCAGACCACCGTTTTGATGTCATCATACTAGAAAACTAAGTGAAATATACTATGTTTTTGGCCCCAATTTACTCTCTAAATAGGCAAATTGATAAGTATATCCCAAACTCATCCATTGCATTTTTTAAGTAAGAAAAACAAAATCTTTTCATTGTAGCTAAGTATTTGAACAATTGCAATTGGTGTACCAGTGGACTTTGGCTCAAATAACCTTTTCAATGAATTAACTTATTAAAGTTTAATTAATCCTCACTACTTACATCAACAGGGATAGATCTATCTCCTTTTTTTTCTGAATTCAAGACTTCCTCTTTTTTAATTTTTAATTTTTTTTTTTTACTTTTTAAAAGTTTATTTAAGAGAGTGCATGTGCACATGTGAGTGAGTGGGGGAGGGACAGAGAGCATGAGAGTGAGAGAGATAGAGAGAGAGAGAGAATCCCAAGCAAGCCCCACACTCAGCACAGAGCCCCACATGTATCTGGGTCCCTATGACCCTGGGATCAAGACCTGAGCCAAAATCAAGAGTTGGACGCTTAACCAACTGAGCCACAAGGCACTTTTTTTTTTTAATTTTTAATGAACAAAATCGTTAGCTTTTGTGAAAAGTCTTTAAGCGATGTGCTGAACAACAACCTGTTGGCTAATGCTTATGAAAACACAGGAGATACTATCAACTGAATTTTATTTTATTTTGTTAAGCATGTTCTGCTGGCCACTTTGCTCATGGCTTCTTTCACATCCTTGTTCCTCAAACTGTAGATCATGGGATTCAGCATGGGGATCACTGTGGTATAAAACACAGCCACCATTTTCCCCTGCTCCACGGACTCTTCTGTGGGACGCCTGAGATACATGAATATGAGAGTCCCATAAAATATGACGACAGCGGTCAAGTGGGACCCACAGGTGGAAAAGGCCTTCCGCCTCCCTTCGGCTGAGTGCATCCATAGAACGGCAATGAGAATGAACAGATAAGAAATGGTGACGACAGTCAGAGAATATGTGAAGTTAATGCCTGCAAGTATGATCATTGTATATTCTTTTACGAAGGTCCCAGCGCACGCCATTTTGATGAGAGGTGGGTCTGCACAGAAGTGGTTGATCTCAATTCTCCCACAAAAGTACAAGCCGTATGTCCAGAGGGTTGCTGCCAGACTAGTCAGAAAACCATATATGTAAGGGAAAGAAATCAGTCGAATACAGACAGCTCTAGACATTTTGCTGTCATAGAGCAGAGGGTTCCCAATTGCCATATACCTATCAAAGGCCATCACAGCAAGAATAAAAATTTCTACATGGACAAGGGCAATGAAAAAGAAACATTGCACCAAACAACCAGCATAGGAAATAGTTTTTGTCTCTGATAACAGATTTTCCAGCATTTTAGGGGTGACATTGGAGGAAAACCACACATCAACAAATGACAAATGACTGAGAAAAAAGTACATGGGGCTGTTAAGCTGTGGACTGATCTTAATTAACATAATCATGCCAATGTTGCCCACCACGGTGACAATATAGACCGCAAGAAAAATGACGAAGAAGAGAACTTGCCATTCCTGATGACTGGTTAATCCCAAAAGAATAAACTCTGTCACATCGGTGAAATTGAGCATTTTCTGAATTCTAATCAATATTTTATAAATCTCAGCAATAACTAGAAGGAAATAAATTTAAAAATCAGGTATGGTTTGTTTAGTAATTCGTTATCTTCCTTTATGCAATATCTATGACTACACTTTGCCATTCTTTACAGCAAATTTTTCTTCTGGGCACTTGGTATGTAACAGGCTTTGAAAGTTACTGAGGTGAATAAATAAACAGGACCTGACAGTTATACCAAAATATTGTGATTGAAACATACTAGTACTAAATATTGTGCTTAGCCAAATTTCTAAGACTACTTCTTAAACATCTCTTATTTCCAATACTGGTGTATTTTGTAGTTTCGTAGTTTAACATATTTATGAAGGGCTATAGTTCTCCTTTTAACCCAACTCCAAAGTAGTTTTTTACCTTATCACTTTTTCACCATAAGCATGAAACATGTTCTCCATGATTAGGTATAGAAGCCACTTAACCAAATAATTCGCCAGCCCTAAGTGTCAGATAAAAAAATTATTTTTAAGCTAACCTCATACTTGCACTCGTTTATGTTCTTGAGGGACAAACTTATGCACATGCATACATTTATACGTATTCCCTGGGTGTGGACTCTTTTGCATATCTAATATGTAATTACAATCTACTAAATATTATTGACTATAATGTTCTGGAGATAAAAAATATGTAAAACAAAGATGTTAACATCACAATTTACAGTGGTATTTATGCAAATAAGCTTTCTAAAACTATGACATATTTTTACAGAGTTATAGTAGAGTCAGAAATTGGGGATTGTTTCACTCTACTTTGGAAATCCAGTGGAGCTCTGGAAAAGCATCTTGGATATTTTGAAACTTGTTTTCAATTTATTCATTTTCAATTTTTTTTTTTTTTTTGAGAGAGAGAGAGCAAGAGATCAAGCAAGGGAAGGAAGGGCAGAGGGAAACAGAGAGGGAATCTTAAGCAGGTTCCACAATGAGCGCAGAACCCAAGAAGGGGCTGGTTCTCATGAGAGTGAGATCATGACCTTAGCTGAAATCAAGAGTTGGTTGCTTAACTGATGGAGCCACCCACGCTCTCCTCAATTTATTTATTTTCAAATTTTTATTTTACAAATGTAGAGGTTGTTTCATATAAACCTTTTCCCAGAACAATATCACCCAAATTATTTTCCTGAGAAAACACTACCATGATGTTAATAGGTATTATGGAGAAAAATCTACAAGTGCTCATTTAACAAATAATAATGAGAAATCTTTATATCCTATCCAATCTCTTAGCGATACACAATCTACCTACTAAAGGTAGACTGTGAGAAGTCCTGTGGGAAAGAATTCTGTTATACTGACCATAGCCAACATTTACTTAGCTTGAAAATGATAAAGATAAAGAGAGAGAGAAAATGAGAGAGAGAGAGAGATTCCACCAGCATCAATGAACATTCGTGTTCTGTAGGACACAAAGTGCGCTTCTATTTAATAAGAATCCTGAGACAGCTTCTCAACAGGACGATGAATTTGTTGGAGGTGGTATTGTATCATGCCCTCCAAAGGCTAAATGTCATTTTTAGGGCAAATGATGTTTCCAAGACCTTTGTTTTAATTCCAGCATTACACTTTGTTCCACTACAGTTTGACGGCCCCTATCCATTGTTATCACCAAGAGATAAGAGCAGGCATGAAGATACATTTCTGGCCATGATGGAATAAACAGACTCTTATTCACAAAGGTAACTTCCACCCACCCCTCTTGGAAAGAAAAATTTTGTTGCAAGAAAAGAGAAAGCTACCAGCCAAAGTCGATGAGATTGGGACTATATAACTCCAGAGTCTCAGGCGAACTAATGAAAACCTGAGATGTTAACTAATGGCTTAAAGATTTTAAAGAATAGTAACAGTTAAAGTTGTCTAAAATTGGATGAACTGTTTTGAAATACATCTGTCACAGATTTAATAATTTTATCTCTAAAATTCTTTGTTTTATTATATACAGAGTGTCACCCTTTCTATATAACTTCTGTGTCTTCTCCCCATCTACCCCCAGCCCCAAGGCTTCATGCTCCCTTTATGGGGCTCATTCTCCCCTAGAATAGTTTTCCAGTGGCCAATTTGACATGATCATTTAGATTTAAGCATGCATAGATATACAGAGATAAACTACAGCTTTGAGAATGAATGTGATTGCATTGAATTAGACTTGAGCATCAGACTACTATGCATAATGCAGTTTCCTTTAACTTACATTAAAGAATAACCAGCTACACTTGCTGTGTTATTGGTCAGCTCACTAGTCACAGCATGTGTGCTAATACGTTGGTCAAAATTATTTACCTACCAATTTATCATTCTTGTCACAAAAGTTAAATTACCATGTTAAAGGAATATATTTGCGATGTAATAAGTAAAAGATGACATCAAATCAGGGTAGAAAGTAGTAATATGGAAATATATTTTGTTTGGGGTTTTTTATCACAATTTTTTTCCAATATGCACAGTAACGGTGCGTAGCACTTAATGCAACTTCCATAAAGCTAAACGACACAAATAAAATGATAAATCATCTGCATTACGACTAGCAATTAAGTGAATATGATGGATGGTGTTGCTTTTCTCTGGACAGGGCGATATAAATGTGTTGCAAACTGTTACTATCTATTACCTACGATGGCTGAGTTCTTCCTGCCATTACTTTTCCTCTTTTGAATTTCCGTGCAATTGTTCCCACATAAACGTAAACTTCATTTTAAACTAATCTTAAACATTGAAATCCACTAACATTATAAACTTTTTTTTTTTTTGCCTTGTCTTCCAGCCTTAAAAAAAAAAAAGTTGTTTTCATTTTGGGAAGAAAAGGTTATTATCAGGCAGGAAGAAAACGTAACAAAATATGCCCCCCCATTTATTGGATGCATTTTTCATTGCATTGCTATGTTCTTAGGTTTGGAGATACTCTTTGAAGGTCTGGGTGGGAGAGAAAATGTGTGTTGAGTATTTATCTCAAATGTGCTGCAGCATTATTGTGAGCTCCTGTCATCACGTGCAGTCCATGGCAACAGAAGCAAAAGAGTCCCTCAACAAGAAGAAATTGGCTTTTGAAAGTTTTACAGGTTCACATCCTAGAGAAATTATTGAAAATATATTTTAGACACCATTGTAGATGACAGGGAAAGTACAAAGATGAAGAGAGCTTCTGGAACTGAAAAGAGTTAACAAACACTTCAACAGATGTACTGGTATCCGAATCAACAGAATATGCCTGTGGCTACCTTTACACCCTTATGCGTTTTTCAAAGGTTAGTAATGAAGGAATTCTTCCTCGGAAAGTCAGAGCCGAGGGCCTGGTGTTAAGAATGAATCGGCACAACAAAATGCTATAAAAGATGGTGGTGACCGTACTTCTCAAAAGCTGAGTACATGAAAACCTGACAGGTGGTTAGCCAGGTAATAGATAGCAATGGTGAAGTCATGGGAAAGTAGAGTAACAGGCTCGATTTTAAAAAGAATGAGGTCTGAAAAAAAGTAGGGGGGCTTAGGGACCTCATTAGCACTTCGAGGACTGTCCTCACCATCTAAAGGCAAAAACGCATGCACAGACTTCCCATACTGTGTCACTCTGTATTTCAAATTAAATTACCAATAAATATGCATTTTTTCCCCAAAGACCAGGTAGGAGGAAACACTAAGTATTCCAGTTAAAGAATTCTGTTTCTGGTGTCAAACTTTGGTTGAATTCTGGTGCCATGACTTATTAACTTGGACTGGTTTCATACTTGTTTTGTTTGGTCTTTAATTTCTCTATGCCTTAATATGATGCAACAGTAATAATGATAATACTCTTCTCGTTGTTTTATTATGAATATGAAAAGAGATATTACATATTAACACATAATAAATATACAAGGCGCAATTATTATTAAATGCACTCTGAGAAATTATAGCTTCCATTAATAGTTTGTAGTAATCAAATAATCAACTCTCTATGGGAAATTCTCTCTCTCTCTCTTTCTGTCACTTTCCTTCCTCCCACCCTCCCATTTCTCTGTCTCTTCCACGTGCACAGATAAACACCAACACACACACATAACGTGCATGGGATAATTCATGGTGATTACAAACAGTAAAGGAGATAAAATATGAGATGAAAATTTAACCTGACAATTCCAGATACATTTTTATACCAACCTGAGAACAAAGAGAAATATTCCCGGTAAGAATACAGAAGTGAAAAGCAAATGCTACTTGAGAGATGATGAACAATGTACACCAGGCAAAAGATAAACTGGAAGCCCACAAGAGAAACCTCCCTTAAATGTTTGCCTTAGGGGGAAAAAAAAAAGAACCAATTAAGTTTTGTCTACAAACAACCCTGGGGGAAGTACGTCTCTAGAGGAAGAGTCCACTGTTAAGGTTTGTTGTTTTAAGAGTTTTGCACAATTGTATTTTTCCCCAAACTCAAGTTATTTTGAATGTGTCCTGGGATCAGATTAAGAAAAATTTGCTTTGGGTTTGCATCACGCTAAACTTAGTGATGGTGTCACTCAATCTGCACAAGGCAGTCTTGTGTTCTGCACTCCATACTCTGTGCCATTTGGCTTTTCCAGTGAAAGATGAAGCAAGTATCATTATTCCCTACGACTAAACCTATAGTACATCAAAGCAGAAAAAATGTATCTGTGTCAAATCTTTTGTTTTACAAATAAGGAAAGTGAGAGGTTTAATAATAGCAACAATACGGCGTATATTGAAGTTAGCACATGCCAATTTAACTTAATTCTCCTAATTACCTCTTGAGGTCATTATTATTATTTCCATTTTGTAGACAAGAAACTCAGAGCTTAGGGAGTTCCAACGACTTGGTTAAAGTCACACTTAAAATACGTCAGGGACTAGATTCTTGATTCCAGACTTTGATTCCAGAATTTGTACTGCTATTCATCTCATCCTATAGCCCCAAAGTAACTATTAATAGGACAGATCAAAAGTCCCAACTTCTGATTCCAAATAACTTTCATTTCCACGACACGATTGGTGTATACCATATATTCTGTATAATATATTCTACCACAGTCTTAATGAACTTGAAGGAACAAAAATATGTTCTTTGTATAGCAAAAAAATGTGGATAATTTCAGCGGTATATGCATTTGATCACATGAATTGAGTCCTCTGGCAATTTATGCCCTCAAACTTGTTCCCTCTTCTGGCCTGACCACTGTACTCATATGGCCTCACTTCAGTTCATGCAACAAGAGTCTATTTCTGCTTACTGAGACCACTGAAGGAAATTGATAGTGTCCTCAAAAGTCTATTCTTCTCCCATTGCAAATAAGATTTTCAGTAGAGCAATTGCCTTGTTCATAGCCCTACCCAGGACCTATAATACTACTGGGCACACGGTAGATGTTCAAGAAATCTTTGTTGACTAAAGAAAATGGCTAACTGATTATATTTTCAATAGGTGAACTATACAGGCAAGAGAAGCACAAATCTATTACTTAGATGTTTCTCAGAATAAGTTTGAGAATCTCCAGGTTTACCATGAAGCCACACTTTGGAATTGAGGAGTGTTGATTAAGCATATGTAAGTTACAGCTCTGTGTGGATCTTGAGAGAATAATTGCTACCTTGAGAGCATAATTGTGTTACTTAGAACTAAGTGTTTACCAGCAACAGAGATCTTAGTCCTTGCATCATAAACAGGAACTTACCACGGACCCAGAATTTCTTTTAATGACAAGTTAATTATTTTTTATTCCCTCAAATACGGTGCTGGATTTAATTTTTAAGGTCAGCCGCTACAAGACACTAAATAGCCTCATGTAATTCCTCTGGATTTTATGTTGAAAGGTGGTTCTCAGTGCAAGGAGTCATAAGAACAACTCATTTAGCACAGAGAAATCCAGATAAGACAACGTTCGCAGAGCAAGAAGGTGAATTTTTATTATTCTAGTTAGAGTTCTCTCCAGACCACAAAGTTTGTTTAATCCAATTATCTACCTATATGGGCCATGAAAAAATTACTTTCCCTTTAAACACTTCCTTGGGAGTCCCAGTATAAAATTATAATTTCCTCCTCCATATTTTCACAGCACTCAGTTGGTATTGTTTATGCAGTAATTATCATTTTGTATCTCGTATAGTCTTAACTGCATGTTTCATAACGCTTGATGATGAAGAGCTTGAAACAAGACACTATCTTACTCATCATTGCATCCTTAATAATTGTGCAATACCAAGTACTTTGCTAGGTGCACATGCCATGTGCAGTGAAATATTCACAGGTTCAGGGATTGGGATGCGGACATCTTTGGGAGCCATGTTTCTGCCAACCACAGAGTATTGGCTTTTTTTCCTCTTCCACCTTCCAAACTTCTCATGAGATCCTCTTTTTGTCAATCTAATTTGGATTCAAAGGAGGAAGGGATTCTGCAATCCATAGTTATCTGCCTTAATCAAGGTGACACATCCAATCTAAGGCAAATTCCTTTTTTCCCTCATGATAGGAAGTTATTACAGAACAATAAAGCTTCATTGGACTTTGTCATTGAGGCACGTGGAATGTTTCCTTTTAAAGTGTGAAAGAAAGAACAAGTGAATAAAGGAAAGAAAATGATGAAGAATAAGAACACACTACTATCTTCAACCTAATGATGTTTTTCTTCACAAGCCCAAGCGTCAAAATAGCAAAAATTAAGGAGTTAACAGAATGAAGATTTACCCAAAGCTACATTTAAACGTGATGTGTGTAGGCCAAATAAGTTGGTTACAGCCTCACTTCAATGCATGTTCAAGAGGGCATCATGAAACAAACTGAGGACAATCACTGGGGGCTCTTTGGCTGTGAGAAAATTGTATGGATGTTTCCTCAATATTTGACCCCAAAATAAATAGAGACATTGTAAGATAATAACCAAAGCGTAACAAAACGTGGGATATGCTTGCGCTTCTCCCTGAAAACTCATTGCCCCAAATGATGACAACTGCCATGTAAATTAATTGATTGAAGTGTTTCAATTGTGTACAGTGGGAGATAACAAAATAAAAGTTTTTGTCTACTGTTGATGTACCTAAAATTCAGCAAGATTAAAAGTAACAGGGCAAGTGAATTCAAATACAAAGAAAGTAGAGACGATAGTGCCTTGGACTGCAAGTAACTTGTTCTGTGAGTGTTCTGCAAGATAAGCAAACACTTCTAATAAATCTTAACTTTATAGAAGACTGATGTCTTGCAATATGAGTAGTACATGACATCAAATGTCACATAATCACAACTCAGTCAATGGTGCTTCTCTCTCTCTCTCTCTCTCTCTCTCTCTCTCTCTGAGGGATTGTGGGTGATCATCTCCCATACTCAGATGCTTAGTCTCAGGCCATGGTGTTTGGCAGAAATCAGTGACTTTTCAGAACGTTTGAAGGTTACCACAACTGACACTAGTGTATTTTTTGTCACTTCAAAGTTCAGAAAGTTGGAAGGTGCCCACAACTGACACTAGTATATTTTCTGTCCCTTCAAAGCACCTATGGGCAGTCCTTTGCTTTTCCATACAAGAGTCAGGTGAGGAATGCTTTGCTTCATTCTAGGTCAGGCTGCCTGCGGATATAGACCCTTTCCTTTGCTGTCTTATTGCCAGTTACATTAAATACAGTATATGACAAAAGTTTATTAATACTGTACTGTGTCAACATCCGTGCAAGCATATACAATGGCTTCCATGCAGAAAAAGATTCCATTGAGCCAATAGATAGCAGTAATTCCATTAGTGATAGTGAAAGTCAGTCTACACAATAAGCCTACTCTCCCTTGGCTCCCTCACACCAGCCATGAAGATTTTCAAAGGTAAGTGTAGGTTGATTTGTTTATTTTTCTTTATATTTTCTATTTTCCTTATTATTTTGTATTTTATTACAGTATTGTAATCATTTTTTATATGAATACTTTGGGTTGTAGAGCAAATCATCTGAATTTCCATTTTTTCTTATGGGTAAATTCACTTTGGATTGAAAACATGTTTCTGAAATGAACTATGTTCCCAAACCAAGGTTTATGAAGCAATGTAGAATTAACATGAAGCAAAGTAGAATTAAAGTGTATTTAATTATAAATCATTAAACAAGAGGGAAAATATCCCTTAACTGATGAAGGGTATCATTATCATCCATAGTGAAGATATAATAATATATGTAACAGATGAATTATATAGTATAAATAATTTAGAAGGATAATACTGAAAATTAAAATTAAATTTGCATCTTTAAAATATTTTAAGCTTTTACAAAAGCAAACAAAAATAAGAATGAATGTATAGAAGGTATGAATAATAATTATATACATTTTTAATGCAGAAATCTAGACTAATCAGAAGGCATATAAAAAAACAACTTTTGAATATTTGTGAAAATTCCTAGTGGAAAAGCACAATAATAATATAATAACATCTAAAACATATGAAAGAGTACAAGGTTTTTTAAAAAAATAACAAAGAATACATCTTTAATTTTTTTTAATATTTTTATTTATTTTTGAGACAGAGAGAGACAGAGTATGAGCAGGGGAGGGGTAGAGAGAGAGGGAGACACAGAATCTGAAGCAGGGTCCAGGCTCTGAGCTGTCAGCACAGAGCCCGACGCGGGTCTCGAACTCACAGACTGTGAGATCATGACCTGAGCTGAAGTCGGACGCTTAACCGACTGAGCCACCCAGGCGCCCCAAAGAATACATCTTTAAAATAACATTAATTTATTAAAACAATTTATAAACTAAAATATATACTTATATAATTCTTAGCTCTAAGGAGAAATCAAAGCCAGAATTAAATTTAAAGCATAACATAATAGGAATGATGCATTTCAAAATATATGATATGGTCCAAATCTGAAATAAAAACTTAAATAGTTATCATCACTTAATAAGAAAAACATGTAAATTGATCAGTTAAGCATTTGATTCCAAATTTCGAAAAATTGAATAGTAAATATAAAGATAGCTAACCATGAGATTCATAAACATAAAGGCAAAAATTGATAAAGGAAACAGGATTGATTTTTTAAAAACTCAGCTAATTCTTGAGAATCTGGGGTTGGGCATTTGCACATATGGGCAAATTACTAGCTAGTATCAGCAAAACAAAGAGAAAGTATGAAACATATAATATTAGGAATATAACGTTGGCAAACAGGTGTTCCAGATCATAGCTGAGGGTTCTGTTTCATGCTGTCATTCAGGATCTCCAGTTGACAGGTCCTCTGCCCTCAACAAAGTCACTTTAAGCATCTATCCTCAGCTACCAGATGTTGGAGGAATGATGGGGAAGCCATCCATACTTTTAAAACACCTCGGTCTGGAGCTTTCATGTATAAATTATAGTTGCACTTGATTGGTGACAACCAGTCACCAGAGTTTGCGGTGGCCTCTCACTTCCAAGCAACAACCCCAGCAAGAGATCTATACGGAACATATTTCCAGATTCTGAGGACCTCTCACCACCTTTACTGCTCTGCCATCATCCTAGCAATCAGCTCTCTTGACCGAATTATGGAACTTCCCCCTGCCCGAGTGCCTCTACACTCCTGAGTTCAAAAACTGAAGTGGGCCTTTTAAAACACAAGTCACTTTATAGTGCACCTTAGCTTGGAGCCCTCCCACATCTTCCAATTTTTCTCAAAGTAAAAACCTTTCAACAGTTCACCCATCTTAAATAATTGGCCACTAAGGCCCTATTATGCCTCTGATTTCATAGTCCATTAATTTTCTCATTGTCCTGGGCTCCAGTGCAATGGTTTCCAATCTGTCTTTGAAACGTTCTTTTTTCCTTTTTTTTTAAGTTTTATTTTATTTAGACAGAGAAAGAGAGAGAGGGCATGCACACATGGGGGAGGGGCAGAGATGGAGAGAGAGAGAGAGAGAGAGAGAGAGAACCCCAAGTAGGCTCTGCACTGGCAGCACAGAGCCCGATACAGGGCTCAAACTCATGAACTGTGAGATTATGACCTGAGCTGAAATCAAGAGTCAGATGCTTAACCAACTGAGCCACCCAGACACCCCTGAAACATTCCTTGAAAGCCTGCATTATAAGCCCTTTACACTAGCTATTCCCATACCTAGGGCACTGCCCCCCATAACTGCATGGCTAATGTCTAGACCACTTTCCTAAAGTTTTTGCTTACTATCACCTTCTCAATTAAATTTACCCTCATTCTCATGCCTCTCAAGCCAGAGACACTCCTGTGCTCCTTTATACTACAATAATTTTTTTCTGAGTTTGTCATACAACAACTAACATATTATATGATTCACTTGTGTATTATGATAATTGTTTATGTATGTCTCACACCACCGGAATATAAGCCTCATGAAAACAAGGATTTGTTTTTCTGTTTGTTTCGTTGATAACAAATAACGAAAACAGTACCTAATACATAATTGACACTCAGCTAATACTTCTTACATGAATGGGCAAACTGATCAACTAAACAGCAATTTAGAATGCTAAGAAATAGACTAAAAGAAATATAAACAAGTTTATGTATAATATTATTGGCATTTTACAATTTTTGGAGAGAGGTGGGTTTTTTTTTAATATTTATTTAGAGAGAGAGAACACAAACAGAGAATGGGCAGACAGAGAGGGAGACAGAAAATCCCAAGCAAGCTCTGCACTGTCAGCACAGAAGCCAATCACGATCTCACGAATTGTGAGATCACGACCCGAGCCGAGAGTAGGACACTTAACCAACTGAGCCATGCAGGCACCCAAGAATCAGTCTGCTGTTGGAGATAACACCTATAATGTCCTAACTCCATTTCTTAGTTTTAACCATGAATATACTACATAGAGCTAAATTTCTGGGATTCCTGAGAAGCTCAGTAAGTTAAGCATCTGACTCTTGATTTTGGCTCGGGTCATGATCTCATGGTTCACGAGATCAAGACCTACGTTGCGACCTGTGCTGACAGCGTGGAGACTTCTTGGGATTCTCTCTCTGTCTCTTTCTCTCTGTCTCTCTCTCAAATAAATAAACTTTAAAAAAAACTACCTAGAGCTAAATTTCCAATTTGTCTTTTTTTGTGTGGAAATTGGGACAGTAGACCACCAAGGCAAATGGAAAACACAAAAGAATATTATTTGAGGTCAATTATAGTGAAACATCTGCTGGAGATCCATATTATGGAACTCTACCAGCATGACTCAAAGACACTGGTAATATGATAAAAAGAGAAAGACAGAGTTCAGTGAGAATCCTATAGATTTTCTGTCATGGAAAATGCATTTTCTGTGCCAATTTCCTCTAAAACTACCTATTTCAACACATCGGTATCTAAAAAGCATGCAATTTAATGAGGAGAATACATAAATTAAGAGATATTGGAAATGAATATGCAACACAGTTCCTCTCCTACCTATGAAAATCAGAGCTTCTTAACGACCCCACAGGTCAAATTCTGCCCAGTGCTATGGGATTTATATTTTACCCAAGTTACTGACATCAGCATTTATCTCAGAAGAATCCCCAAATGTTTCAAGAAGAATCAATTAGAAGTGTAATCCCAGTGGAGAACATCCTCAGAGGGAGAAGAACTAACGGGTAGCACTATACTCTCTCAAAATAAGTCTTTTTTGATCCATATTTGATATTTCCCTGATTCAAACCAGTTGTCTGCAATGAATACCAGGGCAATACTTTAGGCAATGCTAAAGGCCAAATCTAAAATGCTCCGGGAACAAAACTTCTCATGAGCCGGAATTCAAGTAATCATTTTCAGAATTTCAAGATCTCTAAAATATTTTCTACATTCTTCTTTAAAAAATTCGCACAAAATAAACACTAAATGCAAAACTCATGCTGTTTAATTTTCAGAAAACGAATATGAAAACCGTGTCTTTCCCCTACAGAAGTTTGCACACTGATGGGATGCTGAAGATCTGGAAATAAATAATACTAGGTCTAAGTGACAAATTTCCAGAAGAAAAACGCCTGGAACATGAGATGCAGAAGACATTGACAAAAACAGTACCTGATATACACAATAATCAATAAATATATGTCAAACATCCAAATGACTAAATAACATATTTAATTTATTGTTTCTAGCATGCGTCTCGTGTTCAGAAAAGTTTCCTAGCAGTGAGTCTAAAATCGAACTCGGAGCACTCTTGCCTCAAATGTAATTGAGGAAAAGGCACCTGACAGATAATATTTGGTAGTCCATGAGATGGGCGTCCCTAATCATATTCTGCAGTAGAATAAGCTGATCCCTTAAGCATACCCACCCGAAAAATAAATACTAAAACTGGGATCTACACTCGGGTCTCAATAACTTCCAAATTAAACCTTTTCCCACTACGATATTCTGTCACAACGTGAGAGACATTTTTTCAGGCAAGAAGTTAAAGACAATATTTTCTTGGGATAGTTGGTGATGAGAAAGCAGCACAGAATTGTCATTCCCCCTACCTTAAGGAGCGCCTGAACTTCTGCCCTGAGTCAATAATCAGGGCTTTCTTGGTGAGCTCAAGAGATAAGGAGCGTGAAGAGAGTATATTCTTTCCCAGGTTTGGAACTTTTCTGGTCTCAGCAAATGCCTGTTGTGATTTTCACCCAACATGCTCCTCGCCTGAGCAGCTGTGAAGGCTTTTCTGTCTATAAGCTGTTCCACAAATGTGTAATTATGGATGGATCGCAAGGAAGAGGCATTGTTACCAAGATTGCTCAGAATTAGTTCCCTTAAGTCCTTTCACTGTGATGTAGCATTCACTTTTATCTGTCTCTAGTGAATGACAATGCACATGTAATGTGCCATCATTCCTACCTGGTGCCAATAAATTTACAATCTTAGTTTCTGCTCGGAAAGAATTCCTCTCAATGGGCTTGTAGCAGGGCATTTATGATAAAGAACTTGAATAACTTTACTAAACCAAAGTAACCATCTATTATTAAAGGGTAGGATGGGAGGAGAAGAAAGTATCACAGACAAAAATGTATAATTAACCAGGGAGACAGGGAAAGGCAGAAGGATCTTACTCTTTGAAAAAAACATGACTTGGGCCTCATGTCTTTATCAGACACTTTGCTAAGGTCGTAAAGGTACAAAGATGAAAAGACATGGTCTCTTCCTTTAAGAACGTCCTAGAATAGGGGCGCCTGGGTGGCTCAGTCGGTGAAGCTGCCGACTTAGGCTCAGGTCAGGATCTCACAGTTCGTGGGTTCGAGCCCCTCATTGGGCTCTGTGCTGACAGCTTGGAGCCTGGAGCCTGCTTCAAATTCCGTGTCTCCCTCTCTCTCTGTTCCTCCCCTGCTCATTCTCTGTCTCTCTCACGCCTTCAAAAAAAAATAAAATAAAATAAAAACATTAATAAGGACTTTCTAGAATAGTGGAAGAAACAGGTGTACACTATGCATATGATCATGGTACCATGCCGTAATGGTGCTGATAGAATTGTAAACTCATGGCTGAACTGTAATGTGGTACCTACACAGCCTGAATGTATTAGGGAAGAATGGCTAGAAGAGGTAATTCTTCAGCTAAGTCTTAAATTGTAAGGGTAGAGGAAATTGAAAAGAACAGCTTTAAATCCAAATGACAGCCCTGCCTTAGTTTAAAGCTAAAGTTCTCTTTTCTGCTTATTATGGATCTTTGATAAGAAATACAATTGCTGAGAAGTCTGTTTTGCTTGCTGTTTGCTACGAGCATTGTGAGGCCTTTCCTGAATGTAACCCGCTGTGTAGTAGAATGGGTTGTAAACCTTCCTAAATGTAGTCTGATATGTAATGGAATGAGTGATTATACATAAACTAACCGGCATTTCTCGCTTCTGTAAACCTGCTTGCTTAGCACATTCCCCACCTACCCTACCCCCTTCCCCCTTTTTTCCTCCCACAAGTAACGGACAAAGCCTTCCCGCCAAAGGACAGACAAAGGACGCCCAATCAGAGAACAACAAATGTCCTTACTTTAAAATCAACTAATCAGGCCCCTCATAATTTGAAACCTCCCCTGTGCTATTTGTCTCTGTCTATAAAAACGCTGTACCAACCCTGATCGTGGCCTCTTGCGTCACCGGCGACGAGTGCGCAGAGGACCAGGTTCGAACCTGCAATAAACGACCCTTGCCGCTTGGCTTTGACTTACGACTCTGGTGGACTTTTGTGGGAGGTTTCGGAACTTCGGGCATTACATTTGGAGGTCCCACCGAGATCCCCCCCGAGCCCACCAGACTTCTGGTCAACGGGTCGTATCTGATTCCGATCGGTAAGTAAGCCGGCTCTAAAGTTCTTCCTTTTCTCTCTGATCTGTGTTTCTTCTCTGGAGAACCGGTTCTGTCTGGAAGCTGGTGTGACCCTGGCGGACGCGCTATAGGGCACCCAGCCGGGGTCAGTTGGAGACGTCCACTGACATCTGGGGGCCTTCTTGGCCCATCTGGGGGCCTTCTTGGCCCGTCTGGGGCCTTCTTGGCCCATCTGGGGGCCTTCTTGGCCCGTCTGGGGCCTACTTGGCCCATCTGGGGGCCTTCTTGGCCCATCTGGGGACCTTCTTGGTCCATCGGGGGGCCTTTTTGGCCCATCAGGATTCTTTTCTGTGGGCTGCTTACGCCCAACGCGCCTGCGAACTAAATACTTTCATTTTCTTTATGAACTACCAGAGTGCTAAGAAATATCTCTACGCGTCTAAAAGAAAAACCATCTAGGCATGCCAATTGTTACCCGTATTTTGATGTGATGTGTGTCTGTGTGTCTGTCTGTTAAACTGACTGGAATGATTGTTGGGAGTCAGGGGCACGCGCCTGACTTACCCTATGTGTAGTCCCACGGCATAAGCTACGGGATTCGAGTGGGCTCTAACCCGACTTCCGCGGTGATCCTCATACGGCTTAAGGCGGTCAAAATTTATTTTGATCCAAGCAGGGGGATTATACCTGCCCGCCCATGCTAAGAGGCACCTAAGTTCCCGAGAGGGACGCGGACGGGCGAGTACGCGAGTGCTTCTATGTCAGTCTAAATGTATCGTCACCCCTGGGCCCTTGTAATTACCGCCGTCCTAGCCACAACCCTCTCTGTTGGGCTGGCCGAGATGGCACCAGAAAGTTGGAACCGCTGCGAAAGATTCTTGTTAGTTCTTGTTTTTCTTTCATGGGTCGGATGTTTTATTGGAATTAAGTGTTTTCTCGGCTGATCAGAATTAATTATTCCATCCTTTGTTCCTCTCTCCTCCTTCCTCAGCTCCCTGCGGCTTTCCCTCCCGCCCCCTGGCCAGCGGCGCCCCTTCCCCCACGTCCGTGTTGCCCGCGCCCCCTTCTCTTCTCCTCTTCCTCAGAATCATAACATGGGCCAAACGCAGAGCACCCCTCTCTCCCTCCTTCTCGCCAACTTCAGGGACGTAAAAGCTAGGGGACACAACTTAAGCCTAGACATTCGCAAAAGGAAGTTGATCACCTATTGCCGCTCTGAATGGCCCACCTTTGGGGTCAATTGGCCTACAGAGGGAACCTTCTGCCTCCCCGTGGTCCTTAAAGTAAAATCAATAATTTTCCTACCAGGGAAAGAAGGTCACTCGGATCAGATTCCCTATATTCTGGTGTGGCAAGATTTAGTAGAAAACCCACCTCCCTGGATGGCCTCTTTCTTAACAACAGGGCCATGCAAAATTCTAGCGGCTAAACCTATCAACCCACCCAAGCCGCCAACTCCAACTGCACCCCCTGTTCTCCCCGACAGCCAAGATTTACTTTCCCTTGACCCTCCCCCTTACCAGGTTCCTCCTCTCATTCCGCAAGCTGCCCCTATCCCTGCTGCGCCGGCAGAGCCTCCCGTAGCCCAGCCCATAGGAGAACTAGAGAATAGGGAGGCTCAACCCGCGCCCATGCCTAGTGGGGGCGAAGTCCAAAGGCCGGCTGGACGCACCCGTAGGCGGGCCCCTCATGAGCCAGGACTCCGCCTTCCTGACTCCACCGTAGCTTTACCCTTACGGGAAATAGGGCCTCCCGATGGTACGGGGAACCCCCGACTTCAATACTGGCCCTTCTCTACCAGTGACCTATATAACTGGAAAACCCAGAATGCCCGATTTTCTGACAACCCTAAAGATTTAATAAGTCTCTTAGACAGTGTTATGTTTACCCACCAACCCACCTGGGATGATTGTCAGCAGCTCCTCCGAATCCTGTTCACCACCGAGGAGCGAGAAAGAATTCAATTGGAAGCAAGAAAGCTGGTTCCTGGAGATGACGGCCAACCCACTGCTAACCTTGATCTCATTAATGCAGCTTTTCCCTTGACCCGACCCCCACAGGATGGCTGGGACCACAACACGGCAGAAGGTAGGGGACGGCTGCGCATTTATCGCCAGACTCTAATGGCGGGTCTCCGGGCTGCTGCACGCAAGCCCACTAATTTGGCAAAAGTGTATTCAGTAATACAAGGTAAGACAGAGAGCCCTGCCGCTTATTTAGAAAGATTAATGGAAACCTTCAGACAGTATACCCCCATGAACCCTGAGGCCCCCGAAAATCAAGCTGCTGTTGTAATGGCCTTTGTAAATCAGGCAGCCACTGATATTAAAAAGAAACTCCAGAAACTAGAGGACCTAGAGGGAAAACAGATTCAGGACTTACTCCGCATTGCCCAACGTGTCTATAATAATAGAGAGACTCCAGAGGACAGGCAACTTAAAGCCACCGAGGAAATGACCAAAGTCCTGGCCGCTGTTGTCCAAAAGCCCCTGGATAAACAAAAGTCCCTAGATAAGGACCAATGTGCCTATTGCAAAGAAAAAGGCCATTGGGCCCGAGAATGCCCTAAAAAGAAAAAGCCACGTCATGATCAAAAACCGTGGCAGCCAAAAACCACACCCGCCCTCTTCACTCAAGATGCAGAATAGGGGAGACGGGGTTCGGATCCCCTCCCCGAACCTAGGGTAACGCTACAAGTGGAGGGGAACCCAGTTCAATTCCTAGTCGACACAGGGGCACAACATTCGGTCTTGATCAGACCCCATGGAAAAATTTCTGAAAAATCTTCCTGGGTCCAAGGGGCTACCGGGATAAAAAAATATCCCTGGACCACCCAGAGGACTGTGGACCTAGGAAATGGAAAGGTCACCCATTCCTTCCTAGTCATCCCCGACAGCCCCTGCCCCTTATTAGGAAGAGACTTACTCACTAAAATGGGGGCCCAGATTCATTTTACGCCAGGGGGCCCCCAAGTGACTGGCCCTCACAACCAACCCATTACCATACTTACTCTAAGATTAGAAGATGAATATCGACTCCATCAGGGGCCACCCTCACAAAGTCAAAACATAGAGCCCTGGCTCCAGCAGTTTCCAGAAGCATGGGCTGAAACCGGGGGTATGGGGTTGGCTAAACATCGCCCAGCTCTATTCATAGAGCTGAAACCAGGGGCAGATCCAGTTCGGGTCCGACAATACCCGATGTCAATGGAGGCCAGAAATGGCATCACGCCACATATCCGTCGCCTCCTAGACTTAGGCATCTTGCGTCCCTGCCATTCAGCCTGGAACACCCCCCTGCTGCCTGTACGAAAACCTAACAGTGCGGACTACCGTCCGGTACAAGATCTGAGAGAAGTTAACTGCCGAGTCATGGACATACACCCAACAGTACCCAACCCCTATACCCTCCTAAATGCCCTCAGCCCAGGAAGACAATGGTATACTGTCCTTGATTTAAAAGATGCTTTTTTCAGCCTGCCTCTGGCCCCCAAAAGCCAAGAGCTCTTCACCTTCGAGTAGTGGTCCGACCCTGAGAGAGGCATAAATGGGCAACTCACCTGGACCCGGCTCCCCCAAGGATTTAAAAACTCACCCACCTTGTTCGATGAGGCACTTCACGAGGATCTGGATCCGAGGTAACCTACTTGGGGTATCTGTTAAGAGAAAGCCAACGATGGCTCACTGATGC
The DNA here is from genome assembly GCF_007474595.2 of Lynx canadensis. Lineage (NCBI taxonomy): Eukaryota > Metazoa > Chordata > Mammalia > Carnivora > Felidae > Lynx > Lynx canadensis. Next base: position 101,848,256 of record NC_044312.2, read on the forward strand.
ACGGAAGGAAACCGTCCTCCGCATCCCCTGACCCACAACGCGAAGGCAGGTAAGAGAATTCCTGGGATCGGCCGGGTTCTGCCGCTTGTAGATACCTCGGTTCGCCGAGATGGCTAAGCCTCTTTACCGGGTCACCCGAGAACAGGTGCCCTTTGAATGGACAGAGGAAACTGAGCAGGCTTTCCAGCAAATTAAACTCGCCCTGTTGTCGGCACCAGCCTTAGGGCTCCCCGATGTCTCCAAACCCTTTCATCTCTTCGTAGATGAAAACAAAGGGGTAGCCAAAGCAGTGCTGACGCAACTCCTTGGCCCATGGCCCAGGCCCGTTGCCTATCTTTCAAAAAGACTGGACCCAGTAGCGGCTGGCTGGCCCTCTTGCCTCCGTATGATCGCTGCTACAGCTCTAATGGTAAAGGATGCTGATAAATTAACTATGGGACAAGAGTTACATGTTACAACCCCTCATGCCATCGAGGGAGTCCTCAAACAACCTCCTGACCGATGGATAAGTAACGCCCGACTGGTTCACTACCAGGGACTATTATTAAATCCCCTCAGAATCATTTATGCTCCCCCCCGAACACTAAACCCTGCCTCCCTGTTACCAGACCCGGACTTGGATACCCCCCTCCATGACTGCGCTGAGATATTGGCACAAGTTCATGGAGTTCGGGAAGATTTACAGGATGACCCTCTACCAGACGCCCAGGTTACCTGGTTCACTGACGGCAGCAGCTTTGTACATCAGGGTCAAAGGTATGCGGGGGCAGCAGTCACAACTAAAACTGAGACTGTTTGGGCAGAGCTTTTGTCAGCTGGCACCTCTGCCCAACGGGCTGAACTTGTGGCCTTAACCAAGGCACTGACTTTGGGAAAAGACAAGAGACTAAACGTGTATACCGATAGCAGATATGCTTTTGCTACGGCCCACATACATGGAGCTATATACAGAGAGAGGGGACTGTTAACTGCAGAGGGGAAAACTATCAAAAACAAAGAAGAAATATTGGCTCTTTTAAAGGCACTCTGGCTGCCTAAACGACTAGCCATCATACATTGCCCAGGCCACCAAAAACCGGTCACACCGGTGGCTAGAGGAAATAATTTGGCTGACCAGGTGGCCCGAGAGGCGGCCTTACAGGTGGACTGTGCTTTAATGACCACCCTACCAGACCCCGGTTCAGCTAGTTTACCAGAAAGTCCCACCTACACTAAAGAAGACCTAAACTGGATCCAAAAATTGCCTATGACTCAGTGCCTTAATGGATGGTGGAGAGCAGCAGACTGTAGCATAATCCTCCCAGAAGAAATGGGAAATAAAGTCTTATCCAAGATGCACCGAGCCACTCATATGGGCACAAGAGAAATGCAAGACTTAATAAGACATGCTAGGATCACCATTAAAGACTCTAGGACAAAAATTGAACAGATAGTTACTAGCTGTAAACCTTGCCAATTAACTAATGCCACCAACCACGGAAAAAACCCTGGCTCCAGAACCCGCGGAACCAGGCCGGGAGCCTATTGGGAAGTAGACTTCACCGAGGTAAAGCCTGGAAAATATGGATACAAATATTTGTTAGTGTTTATAGATACCTTTTCAGGATGGACAGAGGCCTTCCCCACCAAGCATGAGATTGCGCAGGTAGTAGCAAAGAAAATGTTGGAAGACATCATGCCCAGGTACGGATTCCCTACCCTAATAGGATCAGACAATGGACCAGCATTCGTTTCAAAGGTAATACAAGGGATAGCGCAGTTTATTGGGGCCGATTGGAAACTACATTGTGCATATAGACCCCAAAGCTCAGGACAGGTAGAAAGAATGAATAGAACCCTAAAAGAGACCCTAACCAAATTGACCATGGAGACTGGCGCTAACTGGGTAGTCTTACTCCTCTACGCTCTGTTCAGGGTGTGGAACTCCCCTTACAAACTGGGATTAACCCCCTTTGAAATCATGTATGGAGTGCCCCCCCCATAATTCCCAACCTACAGTCTAATGTGTTAACTGAATTTGATGATCATAAACTTCTTATTTCCCTGAGGGAACTCCAGCGCACCCACCAGAAAGTTTGGCCCAGACTGAGAGCCGTTTACGAGACCGGGCCCCCTCCTGAGCCGCATCACTACCGACCCGGAGACTGGGTATACGTGAGGAGACATGAGCGAAAAAAGAAAGAACAGGAGGCAGGATGGTTTGAATCCTGGTTCAGTGCGTCCCCATGGTTAACTACCCTGCTCTCTACTTTACTCGGGCCTCTAGCCATCCTACTTCTCGCTCTCACATTAGGCCCCTGCATCATAAACAAAATTATTAATTTTGTCCAAGACATGTTCAATGCTGTACAATTAATGGTCTTACAAACTCAGTACCTACTGCTCGAGACATTACAAACAGAGGCTTAAAAGACCCAAGATTGGCTCTTTAGGCACAAGGAAAAGGGGGGAATGAAAAGAACAGCTTTAAATCCAAATGACAGCCCTGCCTTAGTTTAAAGCTAAAGTTCTCTTTTCTGCTTATTATGGATCTTTGATAAGAAATACAATTGCTGAGAAGTCTGTTTTGCTTGCTGTTTGCTACGAGCATTGTGAGGCCTTTCCTGAATGTAACCCGCTGTGTAGTAGAATGGGTTGTAAACCTTCCTAAATGTAGTCTGATATGTAATGGAATGAGTGATTATACATAAACTAACCGGCATTTCTCGCTTCTGTAAACCTGCTTGCTTAGCACATTCCCCACCTACCCTACCCCCTTCCCCCTTTTTTCCTCCCACAAGTAACGGACAAAGCCTTCCCGCCAAAGGACAGACAAAGGACGCCCAATCAGAGAACAACAAATGTCCTTACTTTAAAATCAACTAATCAGGCCCCTCATAATTTGAAACCTCCCCTGTGCTATTTGTCTCTGTCTATAAAAACGCTGTACCAACCCTGATCGTGGCCTCTTGCGTCACCGGCGACGAGTGCGCAGAGGACCAGGTTCGAACCTGCAATAAACGACCCTTGCCGCTTGGCTTTGACTTACGACTCTGGTGGACTTTTGTGGGAGGTTTCGGAACTTCGGGCATTACAGAAATGTGGAGGAAATCCGGGGCTGGAAGAAGAAAAGTCGGTTACGTGTTCCATAAGATGATCTTTGCTAACTCAAAACAACAATAATTGAAAACCTAACCCAACAAAAACTTGATGAATCAACTACTACTTCTCATTCTGTCTAACCTGAGAGATTTTTGCCACATATCACATGGCAACAACCCAAACGTGGACACAAAAGCAAAGTGTTGCAGTGTGTTTGCCTTGTCAACTCTGGGAGTCCACAGTGCCATCCAGTAAATAGGGGGGCCACTTTTCCGGGATCAATGTTTCCTATTGTTTCTCCCATTTATTAAGCTTCAGCCACATGGCTTTTCCTTCTGTGGCTTCAACATGCCAGGCTTTATTCTGAAAGTCTCTACTTGCTAGTGACTCTCCCGGTTGTAGTTCCCAAAGATCTGTCTGGGTTTGCCTTCTTCTGACCAATGAGGGTTCGATTCAAAGTGTCACCTTCTCCAAGAGTCCTTTCCCCTCCGCTGAAATTGACACATCAGCACCACCCTCACTTGCGATGATCCTGAGCCATTGTCTTTCCGATTGCCTCACTTTACCTTCTCCATAACACTAATACTTGAAATATTTGATTACCAGTTTGTGTGGATACTTTGCCATCAAAATAGCCCACCTGGAAAACATAATAAAGGACTTTTTCTGCCTTGTGTATTGTTGCATCTCTCAATTGTAGCATATGGTCCAGTAATCAACACAGAATCCAACAGAGGTTTAAAATGAATGCAACATTTTAAACCAAGAGTAGCAACCACAGTCTCCAGATAACAGTTCTGAAACATGTGTGGAGAGAAACAAGTACAGAATCCAATAAGGGGAGACAGAAAGCTTCCAGGGAGAAAATGTGTAAAGTATAGGTCAGCTATCCATTTGTCCCTATAAGAGGTGCTTTATAGTTCTGTGGAAGTTTGGGGAGAAATAAATACACACACACACACACACACACACACACACACACACACACACACAAGCAGGTAGCAAGTATAGTGACTCTGAAAATCAACTAATTGTGCAAGAAGAGAATTATATTCATGGCATTACTCATAGTGTTGGTAATTAGTGTTCGTAATGTTCACAGTATTACTCATCTTATGATTCAGGTATTACTAATAACATATTTGTAGTATTTTATATTTTTTAATGTTTATTTGATTTTGAGAGAGAAACAGAGCACGAGCATGGGAGGGGCAGAGAGGGAGACACAGAATCCGAAGCAGGTGCCAGGCTCTGAGCTGTCAGCACAGAGTCCCATATGGGGCTCAAACTCACAAACCCTGAGATCATGATCTGAGCCAAAGTCGGACACTTAACCGACTGAGCCACCCAGACACCCCGTATTTGTAGTATTTTAACAATAAAATATCAATTTAAGAAAAATTCAAATGTGACCCTGTTATAAATATGAGGAGACAGAACTGATAGGGATTCAGTGTTTGGTGGAAGAATTTTAATACTTTATCTTTACTAAAAAGATGTCAGTGAATTGTATGTGTGTTCAAAACTCAATAAAAATAGCCATATAAACATATAATTTAAAATAAGTTACCATATAAAATAACAAGATGATGTTGTCTATGGGGAGATGGGGTGAGGAAGAAGTAACACAGGAATTCATATAACCCTATAATATTATTTGACTTTTAAAAAAGCATATATGCTTTATATAATTTTATTTTTTTTATTTTTTTTATATGAAATTTATTGACAAATTGGTTTCCATACAACACCCAGTGCTCATCCCAAAAGGTGCCCTCCTCAATACCCATCACCCACCCTCCCCTCCCTCCCACCCCCCATCAACCCTCAGTTTGTTCTCAGTTTTTAACAGTCTCTTATGCTTTGGCTCTCTCCCACTCTAACCTCTTTTTTTTTTTTTTTCTTCCCCTCCCCCATGGGTTCCTGTTAAGTTTCTCAGGATCCACATAAGAGTGAAACCATATGGTATCTGTCTTTCTCTGTATGGCTTATTTCACTTAGCATTACACTCTCCAGTTCCATCCACGTTGCTACAAAAGGCCATATTTCATTTTTTCTCATTGCCACGTAGTATTCCATTGTGTATATATACCACAATTTCTTTATCCATTCATCAGTTGATGGACATTTAGGCTCTTTCCATAATTTGGCTATTGTTGAGAGTGCTGCTATGAACATTGGGGTACAAGTGCCCCTATGCATCAGTACTCCTGTATCCCTTGGATAAATTCCTAGCAGTGCTATTGCTGGGTCATAGGGTAGGTCTATTTTTAATTTTCTGAAGAACCTCCACACTGCTTTCCAGAGCGGCTGCACCAATTTGCATTCCCACCAACAGTGCAAGAGGGTTCCCGTTTCTCCACATCCTCTCCAGCATCTATAGTCTCCTGATTTGTTCATTTTGGCCACTCTGACTGGCGTGAGGTGATACCTGAGTGTGGTTTTGATTTGTATTTCCCTGATAAGGAGCGACGCTGAACATCTTTTCATGTGCCTGTTGGCCATCTGGATGTCTTCTTTAGAGAAGTGTCTATTCATGTTTTCTGCCCATTTCTTCACTGGGTTATTTGTTTTTCGGGTGTGGAGTTTGGTGAGCTCTTTATAGATTTTAGATACTAGCCCTTTGTCCGATATGTCATTTGCAAATATCTTTTCCCATTCCGTTGGTTGCCTTTTAGTTTTGTTGGTTGTTTCCTTTGCTGTGCAGAAGCTTTTTATCTTCATAAGGTCCCAGTAATTCACTTTTGCTTTTAATTCCCTTGCCTTTGGGGATGTGTCGAGGAAGAGATTGCTACGGCTGAGGTCAGAGAGGTCTTTTCCTGCTTTCTCCTCTAAGGTTCTGATGGTTTCCTGTCTCACATTTAGGTCCTTTATCCATTTTGAGTTTATTTTTGTAAATGGTGTGAGAAAGTGGTCTAGTTTCAACCTTCTGCATGTTGCTGTCCAGTTCTCCCAGCACCATTTGTTAAAGAGGCTGTCTTTTTTCCATTGGATGTTCTTTCCTGCTTTGTCAAAGATGAGTTGGCCATACGTTTGTGGGTCTAGTTCTGGGGTTTCTATTCTATTCCATTGGTCTGTGTGTCTGTTTTTGTGCCAATACCATGCTGTCTTGATGATGACAGCTTTGTAGTAGAGGCTAAAGTCTGGGATTGTGATGCCTCCTGCTTTGGTCTTCTTCTTCAAAATTCCTTTGGCTCTTCGGGGCCTTTTGTGGTTCCATATGAATTTTAGGATTGCTTGTTCTAATTTCGAGAAGAATGCTGGTGCAATTTTGATTGGGATTGCATTGAATGTGTAGATAGCTTTGGGTAGTATTGACATTTTGACAATATTTATTTTTCCAATCCATGAGCAGGGAATGTCTTTCCATTTCTTTAAATCTTCTTCAATTACCTTCATAAGCTTTCTATAGTTTTCAGCATACAGATCCTTTACATCTTTGGTTAGATTTATTCCTAGGTATTTTATGCTTCTTGGTGCAATTGTGAATGGGATCATTTTCTTTATTTGTCTTTCTGTTGCTTCATTGTTAGTGTATAAGAATGCAACTGATTTCTGTACATTGATTTTGTATCCTGCAACTTTGCTGAATTCATGTATCAGTTCTAGCAGACTTTTGGTGGAGTCTATCGGATTTTCCATGTATAATATCATGTCGTCTGCAAAAAGCGAAAGCTTGACTTCATCTTTGCCAATTTTGATGCCTTTGATTTCCTTTTGTTGTCTGATTGCTGATGCTAGAACTTCCAGCACTATGTTAAACAACAGCGGTGAGAGTGGGCATCCCTGTCGTGTTCCTGATCTCAGGGAAAAAGCTCTCAGTTTTTCCCCGTTGAGGATGATGTTAGCTGTGGGCTTTTCATAAATGGCTTTTATGATCTTTAAGTATGTTCCTTCTATCCCGACTTTCTCAAGGGTTTTTATTAAGAAAGGGTGCTGGATTTTGTCAAAGGCCTTTTCTGCATCGATTGACAGGATCATATGGTTCTTATATGAGTAATTTTAAACAATAATTACAATAAGTAATTTTAACTACAAACATGCGTATATGTAAAAACAGAAAATCCTAGAAAAATAAAATCTCAAAGGTGATTTATTTTAGAGTTGTGGTATTTAACTTCTGTTATATGCATTCACGAGTTTGAATTTTGTGTAATTAATATTGTATCTGTAAGAAGAGGCTACTTGTTGACATGGTAACAAGCAATTCAACATAATATAGTAGCTTTAACAAAGGGAACTTCACACCCATTCTATATTTCTGTTGTGAGTTGGTGGAGGGCACTTTCCGTGTTTCCTCACTCAAGAACCCATGTTTAAAACTTACACTGTAAATATTGCTGGTCACCCTGGCAAACAAAACAAAACAAAACAAAACAAAACAAAACAAAAACGCTGAAAGATTTTCTCACAATTGAATGCTCAACTGAGAAGTGACACATATGAATTCTAATAAATTCTAATAAAACTCATGGTCCAGAAATAGTCACACCCTTCTACCTCAATCCAAAACAGAGAAATGTAATGCTACCATGTGTACAATAAAGCAAAGAAATTGAAATAACTAGTAAGAAAAACGAATGGCAAGTACAAACACACAAACTTTTTAATGGAAATTGTACTATTTGTGCTTGTATTTTTAAAAAATTATTAAAACTTTTGAAAATATAATGTTCCCCCTTTGCTGTACCCTATTTCTCATTCCATCATCAATTCCATCCTGTAACTTCGGGAGAAAAAGGTTGAGAAAAAATTGGGACCCCAAAGAATAGTGATAGCTTTTAAGAAAATCTTTTTTTTCTTATCAACTCTTTGGTTAATGCTTCTTTCACGTCTTTATTCCTAAGGCTATAAATCATGGGGTTCAACATGGGAATTACCGTTGTATAAAATACAGCAACCATTTTTCCCTGTTCCACAGATTCCTTTGAAGGGGGTCTAAGATACATGAAGAAAAGAGTTGCATAGAATATGGTGACAGCTATCAGATGGGAGCCACAGGTGGAAAAAGCTTTGTGCCTGCCTTCTGTGGAACGAATCCTCAGGATAGCAGGAAAAATATAAAGGTAGGAAATCAGGATGATGAGGAGAGAAAAGGAGAGGTTACATCCAGCCACAACAAACATGGACAGCTCTTTGTTGGAAGTGTCAGAACAAGCCAGCTTAATCAGTGGTGGGTCAGCACAGTAGAAGTGGTTAATTTCATTGGGGCCACAGAAGGCTAGGTTGTAAGTCCACATGGTTTCCATGAGGCCAGTGAGCGCTCCATACACATAAGGCCCAGTGATGAGGGATGTGCACACACTCTTGGACATCTTGCTGCCATAAAGCAGAGGGTTGCAGATGGCCATGTACCGATCAAAGGCCATCACAGCCAGGATGTAGATCTCCACGTGGACCAAGGCAATAAAAAAGTAACACTGCACCAGACATGCAGGGTAAGAAATAGTTTTCTTCTCCGACACGAAAATCTCCAGCATCTTTGGAGTCACATTGGAAGAGAAACACAGATCCACAAAGGATAAGTGGCTCAGAAAAAAGTACATGGGTTTGTGCAGCCGGGCATTGACCTGGATGAGTACAATCATGCCAAGATTCCCTGCGACTGTGGCCGTGTAAATGGCCAGAAACAGCAGGAAGAGGAGAATCTGTAATTCCAGGTGACTGGTCAGTCCAAGAAGAATGAACTCATTCACTGAGGTGAAATTTCTTCTCATAATTTCCTTCAACGGGACATGAGAACTTTGGATCAGTACAGAACGTTTTTTTAAAGGTAAAAAATAATAATATTTTCTTAGAACGACATTTTGGATTTTTTTTACCTGCTTTTTCTCTCCCTTTCTATGACTTTTGGCCCCAGGAGACACTAGAAATAGTGGTTTAATTGAAACAGTATCCAATTAAATATTAGCAAACACACTTAAACCTCGGGGTCCCAGTCACTAGCGGGCTTTAAGTCTTTTTCTTTGATAAATATCCCTCTTATTTCTCTTTGTCCATTTACCTTTTTGGTTTCTGTCAAGACATTTCTTACCCATCTGCATTTCTACTTTGTCTGTTTTCAATATTTTACTTCACTTCACATCAATTTTTTTCATCCCAGATTTTGCTAACCAATGCCAATAAACAAGCATCTACCACTTATCTAAATGAATGTACCCAATAATATAATTAGTGGTTGAGAACTTTGTAGCAGCAGTTCTTTTCCTGAGACCGATTATTTTTCCTGACGATGCCGCCTCAACTCCTGAGGTCCTTTGTAAAAGAGAACTAAGGGCTAAATTTAAATAAGCATCTTCATTCATTCTTTGTGAGATAGAAGAAATCGACACTTCCCATTTTAGAATGACTGGATTCTAGTTGGAGAGAAAGATGGAAGAAAAGAGAAACCTTTGAAAAGCTGAGTGATGATAAAATGTTTTACCACGTGTGGTTACTAACATAACGCGCAGGCAAGCTTCCAAAAAGTCTTTTAGCATTTTTACAGGCAATCCGATAGGTTTGCAGAGGCTAATTTTTCAGTCCATCAGATCTGAACTGGACCAGAGAATGACTTGGTCCGGTATGTTCGTCTACGTTTGAGAAAACAGACGGGAGAGCAAAACGAGAGCCCCGAGCCATAGACAGATTTGACAAAGCCTGGGTGGCAGCAGTACCCACCCCACACCCATGTCAGTTACTCCTAGGGGCCATAGTTGACCTTTATGCAACCGTGCTAAGACAAAACAAGCAAAACAACCACAAAACTTCCCTTCTCGTTGTTTATTCTCATACTACATTTTCTACGGTCAAAGAGCAGATCGTAGGCAAGAGAATGTGATGAAAGAGAAGTGTGCAATTGTTCGCCATCCCCTTACACCATAGGCTAGCCCTTCCCTCCCTCCTTTCTGCCTCCCGCTGGAAGCTCCTGTGGACACAGTGCGGAGCTACCCTGGATCACATGGATGAGCTGGCAGAAAAGTGAGTGATTAAGTCACAACGACTAAATCGTTGACGGAGCTGAACCGACATACCAGCTCAGAACTTTATATGAAAGAGAAGTAAACTTCTAACTTAACTATTGTTTTGTTTCGCCCTTGCGGGAAGGGAACTCATTATTCCAACTAATCTAAACTTCCAGGATGGCTGTAAGTCTCTGTAGAACTCATCCTGATCTTCAGATTTGCCTTTACCATGGCTTCTTTCCTATAGGTTTTCAAGATACAGGCAATCTAGAATCAATACTCTTGGTGGGCCAGTTAAAATCTGCGACAAACACATGGGGCACCTGGGTGGCTCAGTCAGTTAAGCGGCCGACTTCGGCCCAGGTAATGATCTCACAGTGTGTGGGTTTGAGCCCCACTCAGGCTCTGTGCTGGCAGCTCAGACCCTGGAGCCTGCTTCTGATTATGTCTCCCTCTCTCTCTGCCCCTCCCCCACTCATGCTCGCTCGCTCTCTCTCTCTCTCAAAATTAAATAAACACTAATTTTTTAAAAAAATCTGTGACAAACACAAACCGCTCAGGAGATGGAATCTCAATCATTGCTAGTTTGATCCTAATTCATTAAAAAAAAATTCCCCCTTCCACCTTAGAAAAAATCTAGTGATTAAGCTATAACTTAGAAGAGAAATATAGATCCCCAGACAAAGATATATGTAATCTTGGATTTTATTTCCCACTCAATCAACAAGGTTCCTCTTGGAAAGAAGAAAGTTTTATCTATGTCAGATAAAACTCTGCAGTGATAATTATTAGTTAGAATTTAATTAATTCCTCGGAGATTATGCCCAAAGACAAAGTTATGACTTAAAAATTGTGATGACGTGTTTAAATAATCGCAGCGTAATCCTCTTGAGACCTTTTAAACATGCCATAAACCTTTTTCCATCCATTCTATGTTCACACACACTCACACACACACACACACACACACACACACACACTGCAACTCTCTGTAATGCAGGGGAAAGATAATACAAAAATGGTTTAAAAATAAAATTTAACCATTAGTCATATTTATTCTTTAAATTCTCCTCCTCTACCCTAACCACAGAGGATTTTTCCAGGGGCTATTTTATAGCACTTAATCCCCAGCTTCATAACATATCTCTGGGTTTTTTTGTTTGTTTGTGTTTTGTTTTTGTTTTTGTTTTCTTACCCACTAGTATTTCTCAGCTTTATCTCTTCTTTCCTGGAATATGGAATATGGAATATTCCTGGAATATGGAAAATTTCCTGGAATATTCTTTCCTGGAGTTCCAAGAACTCCATATTATCCTGAGCAGTTCACCTTTTGCTGGCTCTTATCCTCTAGCTCAGCTCTAGACCAACTGTTGCCTAGTGAACAAACTAAGATGTTTTGAAAAACTAAAAAGCTCTCTGTATAATAGGAACCATCATCTGTCCAAAAATGGTTATTTAGTAGATGGATGGGGTGTCTCACGATCTTTTTCTTATCTCCTACTAGAGAGCACTGAAACATCATGTTGCACCCTTCCATGTGCTCATGCCCTTTTCTTTCCTTCTGCCTTCCTTAAAAATAACCTACTAAGGTATATTTATGCTTTGCAAACCTTTAAAAATTATTTTGCGCTAAAATGTTTCCAGTATCCTTAATACTTATGTTCATCTCACAGGTTTTGCAACTGGCAGATTCGATATGAAAAAGTACAACTGTGCTGGCCCATTAGCTCGGTGATTACAGATATCTTGACCTTCATAAGCCTCAGTTTTCTCACATTTAAAATGTTGCTGCAGGATTTTTCTCTGACGATTTTAAAACTTACAGTGTATGTAAATATCTGACCATGTGTGAGGCATATAAAACTATCACAAGAAATTCTTAGCGTCTACCTTCCCTTTGTTTAATATTTAGAAGAATAAAAAATACCCAGATTATGAGCATTGGTGCTGGTCACATGACCGGCTCTGATTTTTGTCTAGGTAGCCATGTACCCATTTCCAACCACACATCGATTCCTACCAAATAAGAAATTGGATTCCACGTATACAAAGTAACACCTTGGCTCATTCCTAACACACAAAATAGACAGCCCTACCTATAAGGAAGTAGGAAAACCAATGTGCCTTCAAAAAATCAGTAAGGGAAACTGTTGCTTGTGTTTATAAGGGTGATTATTTTTCCCTATGGTATTAAATCAAGATGAAGCAATCAATTCCGTCAATTAAAACTTTCCTGAAGACACAGCTCAAGGACTGTTAACATGGGAATTAGGGATGGCTTAAACTTCTCTCCTGTGTCTTCTTCGTCTCTGTCAGTAATGGTCTTACTGACTGCTTGCCATGCCTTGCTGGGCCCATCCCCCTCACTGCCTCCATCACTCAGCAGAAAGAGCTGCATTCTAAAGAATTTCTTTCTTTTTTTAAAAAAAAACATTTATTTATTATTGAGAGACATAGACAGAGCATGAGCATGGGAGGGGCAGAGAGAGGGAAGCCACAGAATCTGAGGCAGGCTCCAGGCTCTGAGCTGTCAGCACAGAGCCCGACGCAGGACTCGAACTCACAAACAGCGAGATCATGACCTGAGCCGAAATCGGATGCCTTACCAACTGAGCCACCCACGCACCCCCTTAAAGAATTTCTATTTCACTTGTCCACCAATGTGACACAAGCATATTCTACCATATGGTATTATTGCAGTGATCATACATTCACTTGATAAAAAAGGGGTATTTTAGGAGCGACTGGGTGGTTAAGTCGGTTAAGTGTCCGACTTCAGCTCTGGTCAGGATCTCGCGGTTCATGGATTCGAGCCCCGCGTTGGCCTTTGTGCTGACAGCTCAGAGCCTGGAGCTCCTTCGGAGTCTATGTGTCCCTCTCTCTCTGTCCCTCCCCTGCTTGTGCTCTCTCAAAAATACATAAACGTTAAAAAAAATTAAAAACTTTTTTTTAAGGGGAGTATTTTAGTCCTTTATTTTACTTGTTTTCTATTGTTTTGTTTTTAGAAAAAGCCAAGAGGAAATGAAAGCAATTGGAGACCCCTACATTATCCACATGATTGACAGTGTTTCCAACTGCTTATTTTTCTAGGCCATGGTGTACTTTGTACAGCTGTTGAATTTCTTAGTGGTTAAGGGTTTTTAATATATTTGATTAATAAAGTACCTAACCTTCATTAAATTCGACATACTAAACTCCTTTTTTCATATAAGATTTTGTCAAAAACTCACTTAAAAATCTCAGGTTAATATTATTTTAAATTTTTTTTCATGTTTATTTATTTTTGAGAGAGAGACAGAGTGCAAGCAGGGGAGGGGCAGAGAGAGGGAGAGACACAGAATCTGAAGCAGGCTCTAAGCTGTCAGCATACAGCCCCACATGGGGCTCGAACTCACAAACCGTGAGATCATGACTTGAGCCCAAAGTCAGATGCTCAACCGACTGAGCCATCCAGGTGCCCCTCGAGTTAATATTATTAAACCCATTTTACAGTTGAAGGAACTGAGCCTTAGAAAAGACAATCACTTTTCTAAAAATCAAAGACCTACTAAGAAGAGAAAGCAGTTCTGACTACAAATTTGTCTTTAGCCACTAACATTCACGGTTTTCCTCACAGTTCATCTCATCTCATGAAGTGGATTAAACATCATCTCACTTTATGAACAGATTAAACATCTATAAGAATACCTCAAAACTTCCCATGTTTTCTAGGTTCAGGAAGCATTTTCTAATAAAAATGTATTACCACATTTAGCTAGAAAGAGAATCAAGTAAAGTGGGCTTAGTTTCACAGAGGAATTCTTTTCAACACAGCTGGCCCTTTAGTGCCAGGAGAGTTACCTTCTTTTGATTCCTTCATCTTTAAAATGTATGAGTATAGGGGCACCTGGGTGGCTCAGTTGGTTGAGCATCTGACTTCGGCTCAGGTCATGATCTCACGGTCTGTGAGTTCGAGCCCCGCGTCGGGCTCTATGATGACAGCGCAGAGTCTGGAGCTTGCTTCGGATTCTGTGTCTCCCTGTCTCTCTGACCCTCTCCCGTTCATGCTCTGTCTTTCTCTGTCTCAAAAATAAATAAACATTAAAAAAAATTAAAAAAAAAGAAGTTATATTCCCTTCATACCACTACTCAGGTTAAGAAGTGTTCATGGTTCTCCATCTACACCAAATTAGATCTAAGTATGTTAGCAAAACTTTTCTTCTCTCCTCATCTGATCCAGTTTACTATTCAGTATCATCTTTTCCCATTTTCCTCTCTGTGATTGGTGTCCCAGGCACAACCAAGTTATTCTTCTGGATCAGTTGATTCCTTCTTCAGAAAGCACCTTTCCTTCATCCTTTGCCCTTTGAAATTCCATTCAACTTGCAAAGCTCAGCTCAACGATTACTTCCTCTGGGAGAACTACCTCAAAAGCCTTCAGCAAAATTAATATTTTTTTTTTCCTTGGTGCCCAGAAAACAAAGACAAATACTTCAACTGTTTCTGTTACCCAAGCAAGTCCTCTGGTAAAATAGTTGTGGAATTTTCTCCATAAATACTACTCTTCATAGGCACTGGGTATATGTTTAATTACTTTTAAAACCTATGTGCCTTGCCTTTGATAGACCTTAAAAACTTCGTGTTGAGCTGAGTTAAATGAACATGTGGCCACAAACATACAAAGATATTTCTGTCAGTTAAGCAAGAGACAACTTGTCCTCAACATAGTCTTGCCTCTGTGAAACCGGCTGTCATTAAGGTCATTAAATAGAACAAGTCTTCTAGGAAAAAAAAATCATTTTATTATAATAGATCTCCCAACTCAAGATCATCAGAACAAGCAAATATTTTAAATGTATTACAATCCCCAATTCAATGGATACTTTTACATGCGTTCTGAGTTCTTAAGCTCATTCATCAGAGCATCACATTATTTCTTAAGTGTTCCTTAACATTCGTGAAAATTAATTCAACAATGAAATTGCCACTGGACACATACTTGTAGGATATGAGGCAGATAAGATTTATAAAGAGAGGAATCAGTCTTCAAAGCCAAAGATTTGGAGTAAGTCACTTACCTAGCTACCATTCTTGACTCTTGATTGGATATTATTCGGACACTTACTCTACAAAATTTTTATTCTGTATGTATGTATTTATTTAAAAAAATTAAATGTTTATTTATTTTGAGAGAGAGAGAGAGAGAGAGAAAGAGACAGGGAGACAAACAGACAGAGTGAGAGCAGGGGAGGGGCAGAGAGAGAGGGAGATGCAGAATCTGAAGCAGGCTCCAGGCTCTGAGCTGTCCGCATAAAGCCTGATGTAGGGCTTGAACCCACAAACTGTGAGATCATGACCTGAGCTGAAGTTGGACGCTTAACCGACTGAGCCACCCAAGCGCCCCAATTATGTTATTCATATAAGGAACCACTTTCTCTCAAGAAAGGCAAGCCAAAAAAAAAAAAAAAGCATGTTTTTTCTTAATTTTTTAAAGAAAACATGGCTTTTACATTACATAATAACATAATATAAGTCTTTCAAATTATTCATCTGGTGATTTTTCAAGCTATGAATAACAGATTTATGTAGTAATTTCATCATATTTTCAAATATATTCTTTCTCTTGCTCCTTCTTATTTGGTGGTTCAAAAGAAGAGTCATGACATATAAGAGAGACACTTTTAATTTTGCTACTCATTTTTTCGAGGAGGTGTCATTACCCAGCTACATTTGTAAGATTAGATTCAAAAACAGAGAGGTTTATGTGGTTGACAATGACTGGAAAGATTGAAAATTTGTTGGCAAAAGTGAAAACTTGACACTCCCATATACTCCTAAGAATGTTCTGGAGTCTTCATATGGTTTATGGTAAAATCTAATTTTTACTGTTACTGTAGCTACAGAGTGGCAGGATGTGATGATAATGTTCCATGTGGCCAGCTCTTGAGAAAACAAGTCTGATGTGACACAACTCTGTATGAAATCTAATATACAGGCAATGGCCGCCATGTAACAGTAGAACACTTTGGACCCAATATTGTAACTACATGAAAAGCAAATGGTCGGGTCATATGGGTGGGATTGTCACAGACAGCATCAGGGACAAAACACTGAGTTAACACCAAGGTGATCATGTGACACTGTTCAAATAAATTGATCAACGACAAGACTTTTTCAATAAAAAAAAATTAACCAAAATGTGTGGCATTGGCAGATCGGTGAAAAATGGTATGAGCAGGTGATCCACAGAGTTAGGCTCAAGTTTTCCACAAGAAAGAGACACAAATAACTGTAGACAAGACAAAGAACAGTTGGCAACACTGGACAACTGGTCAACCTCAGGAAGCTAAATTTCTTCCTTCTCGTCTGATTTACCCTGAACATTTCAAGAGAAATTCTGTTTAAGAAAATAAAAATAGACCAATTATGCATGAATAAATTATACACAATTAAGATTCCATCAGTGCATCTCATATGTTTTCCAATTCCCATCACTATACAACTAATGTTGTAATTTCCAATTTGTAAACATTCGCTAATATCTATCTATCTATCATCTGTTTATTACCTATTTGGCTCTTAAGGGAGCATAGACTATGTACCAGGCTAAGCATTAGAAAAATAACTGCTTTCAAATTTTATATCTGACTTTGTGGCATTTACAAGATTATGGAGAACACAGACATTAATTAATTAACCAAAACTATAAGGGTCGTGTATATAAAGAATGATAAATGTAATAACAGAAAAATACAGAAAGCTATGAGAGGAAACAAATTCTCGAATAGGTAAAGTAACTTTATAGTTAATAATAAAAATCAGGGGCTCCTGGGTGGCTCAGTCGGCTAAGCGTCCGACTTCAGCTCAGGCCGTGATCTCGCGGTCCGTGAGTTTGAGCCCCACGTCGGGCTCTGGGCTGATGGCTCAGAGCTTGGAGCCTGCTTTGGATTTTGTGTCTCCCTCTCTCTCTGCCTCTCCCCCATTCATGCTCTGTCTCTCTCTGTCTCAAAAATAAACGTTAAAAAACATTTTTTTAAATAATAATAAAAATCAGTTCACTTTTATTGAGTGAATATTATGTATCATGCATTGTACTAAGTACTTTATAGGTATTTTTAAAATGTTTTTATCTGAGTATAGTTGACACACAATGTTACCTTAGTTTCAAGTGTACAACAAATATATTAATCCATTTTTTTACGCAGGTTCTTTATGAGAAAATACTATATACATTTATCTTACAGAGGAGAAAATGAGGCAGAGAAGCTAAGTAACTCGCTCACTAAGTCTGATTCCAAAGTTTATGTTCTTAACTATTAATTTAGCTGATAAACGATGGAATCAGAGTCTGTCTACAAAGCTCACTTTATTGAACTGATTGAATTTGTCTATACCTTATAAAATAGGATGTCTTTTCATAGTAGATTATATTATTCAGTGTGCATTCAGCTGTCAATTACCTGATCAACAATATTTTGAGGATATAGAAAATGATAGTTTTGCTTCTTACATGACTTTCCCCTTCAAAAACCTGTAGTGAGAAAAGAGAGCATCCAACTGGAGTTCTGCTCAGGTCATGATCCCAAGGTCATGAGATTGAGTCCTGAATAGTTCCCCATGCTGGGTGTGGAGCATGCTTAAGATTCTTTCTCTCCCTCTGCCTTCCTCCCAACTCCTGTCTGAGCAACCTCTCTCTCTCTCTCTCTCTCAAAAAAAAACAAAAAACAAAAAACAAAACAGTATTGAGAAAAAAGCAGGGGTGGGAGTGTTCCAGGCTGGCTCAGTTGGTAGAGCATGCAACTCTTGATCTCAGGGTTGTAATTTCAAGCCCCACATTGAGTGTAGAGATTACTTAATTTTTTTTTAAAAATGTATGTCATAGAAGGAAAAGGAAATGATAAATGTTGAAGCCAGACACATTTGGGCTTCTCAGCTATGTGATTTTCGGTAAGCAATTAATCTGTGGGTCTCTACTCATCTTTAAAATGGGGATAACAGCGCCTGGGTGGCTCAGTCGGTTAAAAGTCCGACTTTGACTCAGGTAATGATCTCAGGGTTCCACATCGGGCTCTGTGCTGACAGCTGGGAGCCTGTTTTGGATTGTGTCTCCCTCTCTCTCTACCCCTCCCCAACTCACACTCCATCTCTCTTTCTCTCGCTCTCTCTCTCAAAACTAAATAAACACTTAAAAATTTAAAAATAAATAACATGGGGAATAACAATTCTGTAATCATAATATTAGTGGGCAGATTAAGTGAAACAACATACATTAAAACAGTACTTGAACTTTGGTGAGCATTGTTATTTCCTTCTCTCCCTCGTGTGTGTGTATGTGTGTGGGTGTGAAAATCTAAACTTTCTTCAGATGTCAGGAAATATATGATATATGAAGAAAAATGTTAGACTTAAAGCAATATCTTTCCCTGGACCATTTGTTTATTTTTTTTAAGTACACATGAATCAGACTTCCTCTAACACAGTACCAGTTGGATTCGTGATCTCTTAGATAGGTGGGAAGCAAAGTGTAAAATACCCTGTAATTATTGATCCTTAAGGAAGTGTGGTAAATATTCTCTATTTTCACATAGGTTCCTCCATCACTGTGTTGCTTAAATCTGTTCAATAAATTAAAAGAAAGTTCAGAATTAACTTGCAAAGATGTAGAGTGAGAATTTAGGAGCCATTGCATCTTCATTTAGTTCCAAGCTAGGCTATAAAAATAGAGACAAGGACCCTGAAATCGGAAAATTGGAATAAAGGAGCTGGTTTTAAATAATTGCATATGTGTGTCTGCTTAAACAGCAATAGCGCTCTAGGTATCTGTTTAAGTAGAATCCAACACACTATTAACTAGATGTTAAAATTTACAAAAGTAGCGATTTGTTTAGATGTGTGTTTTACCAGCATCCACCATTTGAATTTCAAGATAAAGATATTTAAAGAACATCTAGTAATAGAAAATTTGAAACAATTAAATGGGATAATATAGAATTAATAAATATGAAAATGTTACTTTGTAGAAAATATTGAGGAGAAATAAGCTCTCAGGTAGAAAAGAAGCTTTGAAACACGACTGAGAAAAACATGTCCATTGAGGGAGGGAGTGATTACGGTTCCGTGGCTTTTCCTTTTTCATTGAAAGTAACATGTACATATGTGATCACGAATATTTTCTAATGCCTATTTTGTTCAGATCCTGCCTGCTCTGACATAACATTGTACTAGGAGCTGTAAGTATGCTGGATCAGGTGCACAAAGAATGAACAATTCCCCATCTTCTGCAATTATATAAGACCAACTTCGATTTACTCACAGTACATTCTTTTTTTTCTCTGCTGCATTAGCACTCCCGTTTTCTTATACTATGTAGCACTTAACAAATTGCATGATTTTTCTCTTTACAGAATTCTACAAAACCATGCAATCCTAGAGCTCCTTGGGGGTTCTTGCTTGGTATTGGAGCAGTACTTGGCTTATTATACGTACTCAGTAAACATTCCTCAGCTCTGCTTACGCTTTGTAGCTGCAAAGTCACCTGAAAGCTTAACCTCTTTAAAAATCAGCTTGTCCTGGGGCGCCTGGGTGGCTCAGTTGGTTAAGCAGCCGACTTCGGCTCAGGTCATGATCTCGCGGTCCGTGAGTTCAAGCCCCGCGTCGGGCTCTGTGCTGACAGCTCAGAGCCTGGAGCCTGTTTCGGATTCTGTGTCTCCCTCTCTCTGACCCTCCCCCGTTAATGCTCTGTCTCTGTCTCAAAGATAAATAAATGTTAAAAAAAAATCAGCTTGTCTTTTGCATTCTTTAGCATTAAAATATTGACAAACAGGTTGGCAGGTTTAATAATAAAATTAGGTATATAATAACTAACTGTGGTAAAATACAATTGTGGATAAAATTTGAGCTATGATACAAATGAAAAATATCTGTCCCATCCTGAAAAAATCGATTAATAGACAAAAATGAAGGAAGGTACGAAAACCCCCGATCCCAGCAGGCTGGGATATCACTGATAAACTCTACCGAAGTTACAATTTCTTTTGAGGCAAGCCATGTATTTCTGTAAAAGATACTCATTGCCTACTTCAGGAGTTAATATCTAGGAGTTAATTGGAAGTCTTTGTATACTGTTATGGCAGAAGGAGGAAAGTGTCTTACTGAGAGTGGGGAGGAATAAATGGACATCAGGCATGGTCCTGGAGCTGTTACCATGGCTTTTCTGTCCCAGAGGTGACAGCAAGTCTCGATCAGCAGTTCTGATCACATTCCTTTAGATAATGGAATTAAACCCCTGCATAGCAATTAGTATAGTATTAAAAACTACTAAAAGTTAGCTCATGATAGTCATACATTGGTTTGCAGATATAGAGAAATTTTCCAAAAACGTAAGAAACCAGTAATAGTGATAACTTTGAAAAGAGACAATGGAAGATCATGGTGGGGGGAAAAGGGAGGAAAATCTTTTACTTTGTACTCTTCTGTAGAGATTGAATGTTTTACTATAAGAAGGAATAATTTTTACAGTGTGAAAGGAACATACGATGCTACAAATGTAAAAGTGTAAACGTATATAAGAGAACTTATCCACCCTACCTACATATCTAACCTCCAACCCTTTACACACTCAATGCACACTCACACATCTCCTATACAACTGTAAATCTCCTGTACCGCTGTCTTTCATGCTTTGTCATTAGATTGCAGATTTTCATTGTAGATTAAAAGTTGACTTTACTGTAAATGCAGTTAAAGTTGGATCCAGTTCTCATAAGTACATCTTTTCTATAATTTTTTTTTTGAGACAGAGAGAGACAGAATGAACGGGGGAGGGTCAGAGAGAGAGGGAGACACAGAATCTGAAACAGGCTCCAGGCTCAGAGCCGTCAGCACAGAGCCCGACGCGGGGCTCGAACTCACAGACCATGAGATCATGACCTGAGCCGAAGTCGGACGCTTAACCGACTGAGCCACCCAGGCGCCCCTCTATAATTTATAAAGAAGGATACATTGTAACTTTATTTCAAAAGTACATTTCTTCTCATCAATTTCCAAAAAGCTTGCTTCACATTCTTGTTCCTCAGGCTATAAATGATGGGGTTCAACATAGGGCTTACAAAAGTGTAGAAAACAGCAATAATTTTAGACTGCTCCACTGACTTGTCCGTGGGAGGTCTAACATACATGCAGAAGAGTGTCCCGTAAAATACAGTCACTGCCACCAGATGGGAACCACAGGTGGAAAAAGCTTTGTGCCTGCCTTCAGCAGAATGCATCCTCAGAATGGCAGTGAGAATGAAGATGTAAGAGATGACAATTATGAGGAGGGAGTTGGAGAGGTTAAATCCTGCTACCACAAACATGGACGTCTCTTTAATGAAAGTGTCAGAGCAAGACAGCTGGATGAGGGGGGGGTCAGTGCAGTAGAAGTGATTAATAATATTGGAGTCACAGAAGGTCAAGCGGTACGTCCACATGGTTTCCATCAGGCCACTAAGGAAGCCGTAGACATAGGGACCAGCAATCAGGCGAATACAGACCCCTCTGGACATCTTGCTGCTGTAAAGCAAAGGGTTACAGATGGCCACGTACCTGTCATAAGCCATTACAGCTAGCATGTAATACTCAGTAATCACCATGGCAATGAAAAAATAACACTGGGTTAAACAAGCAGCATAGAAAATGGTTTTCTTCTCTGATAAGAAGTTCGCCAGCATCTTGGGAGTCACATTCGTGGAATAACACAAATCCAAGCCGGACAAACTGGCAAGAAAGAAGTACATGGGGGTGTGGAGGCGTGAATCTATCCTGATCAATACCAACATCCCAAGGTTCCCCCCCACGGTGATCAAGTAGATCACCAGGAACAGCACAAAGAGGATGGGCTGAAGCTCTGGACAATCTGTTAATCCCAGGAGAACAAATTCGGTCACTAAGGTGGAATTTCCTCTGACCATTTTCTTAGCTGCCAGCATTATTCACGTGGATGAATTAAAATAAAGTAAGAAGTGAATGAGAAGTCCATCATATATTTTTTCTCTCTCTTTCTCCCCTTCTCCTCCGTCTCACACTCTCAATCACTCTCACGCAGGACTATGATCAGCATCTGAGATTGCAGGAACTGAGACTTTTAAGAAGGCGGTGGCCCCTAGAAGCTAGGTGTGTAATGTGCAGATGGTCCCCAAGAGAATGGCTCATGTGACACCAGCTTGCTTCAGAATGGGGGCCTTATGACCCAAAGTCTGCCTAAAAATGGACTGAACCACCAACAGTCGCTTACCGTTCTCTATAAAATCACAGGTTTCATCATGGAGCCTGGGAATGGTTCCAGATGCAATGGTGACATGTGTTTGGAAACACTTCTGCAAGTCAACAGTGCATGCATATGTAGAAGTTCAACTTCTGAGAATTACACTCCCTATGGGTTGTAGGTGAAAACCCCAAATTACAGTGATTTAAAGGAAAGGGATCCTGTTTCACTGTGATATCAATAAAGTACAGGAAATTATGGCATTCATATGTGAATAGACCAAAGATAATGACCCCATATGTGAAAATAACAAAGCCCTGCATCAATCACTAATGAAGGAATTTTCGTTCAGAAGCACTTGTATGACTAGAGAAAGGGAGACCTAGGTTGGGGGAAAAAAAGAAGTGGTCAAAGAGTGGATTATGCTTGTGGATAAAATTATCAATTCAGATAATATCAATTATAATGAAAGAATAAAATGAGAAACTTTTTCCAGGAGTCGGGAGAATATATTTTCATCATGGATTCTCAATGTTGTCGTGTTATTGTACGTGATAGACTGAATAAGATAAGGGATCAGAACTCAAATACCTCTCAGAGCCAGTTAGATAATAAGGATGAGTGAAGTGGGCTAGGTATAAGGATGAACAGAAATGAAATAGAGAGTGACTCCCAGGTTAAAAAGCCAGCAGCCACTCAGGCCAGTGGAATTTTTACTACACAATAACGTAAGCCCTATGTTCCAAGATCTTAAGAGCTTCCAAATGTAAACAGGTATGAGGATTCATTATTTAATGTGAAACCTACCATACACAGTGTTGGCAAATAATTTCATTTTTAAGCCTGTCTTTAACCAGAGCATAGAAAAGAAGTCTGTATGCCTGATTCACTGAAAAGGCAATGTCACCAGCTATATTTGCTGTATGTAAGCTGTTCCCGGGTATTGAACCAAGTACCCTCAAAAGTCAGCTACTTCGAACTCAGTGATGTTTCCAGAATGTTGTATGATTTAGTCATTATAATAAGATAATCTTTGAGTACAAACAGCATTGGACACTGCATGTCTGTGAGTCACTTTCCTAGGGAAACAAAGGTGACTGGTAATAGTGCTTGTCTTGAGAGAGCTGGTTGGTATCTTCAGAATAAAAGGGGCATAGGAAGAGAAAATTAAGATTATATGTGATAAGTTCAATAATAAAGATTTGAACAGTTACTAATTAATTGTGTCCAGAGAGGCAGGATAGCCTCAAAGAATGGTACCCTTTAACTGGGACTTACAGGATAACTAAGAATTTTCTAGAAAGATGAGGGTAGGGAGGACTTTCAGACAGTACACAGAGACAGGAGGCTTTCAAGAGAAATCAAAGATACTCCACGTAGACTCAGGGATAAATTTTCTACGGATTAATTCTACAACTTTGGTCTTTGAGAGCAAACTGCAATAATTTGAGAATCAGGATAGGTGTAAATAGCAAAAGTGCTTTTTCCTCACTTGCCAGAAAAGGTGAGTCTATTTGGAGAATATTCACCTTAACGGTACATGTAAATCTCCCATTTCAATGGCATTACGACATTCATCTCACCTTTAGATTTGGACAGCTATGCCCTAAATACTAGCACCTGGCTGCTCATCATATTACATTTGACAACTAATAAAAGCAATAAAGATATAAAAGAGAAATAGGAATTTAATTTGCTGTTCCCTACTATTTCCTTTGAATAGGTTCAGCAAGCACGCTTTAAGATTTAAGAAGGAGAGACTACGTTTGGATTATAGTTCTTCTTTCCATGCACACAGCCACATCAGTTTTACAAAGCAATGATGCAGTTCTGTTTTGTTTTACCTCTAGAAGAACCTGCAACTAATACAGAGTGAGTACAATTAGGAAAGGGGGGGAATGGGGCACACATAAACCTTCAACATGCTGTCACCAGAGTTCTTAGATTAGTACTTTCAAAACTGTATGCACCAGATCAACGGGATATCAGGCAACAAAATAGGTCTATGGTAAAACTAAATTTGAAAACTGCTGAGTTTTTTTTAATGTTTATTTAGTTTTGAGAGAGAGAGAGAGAGAGAGAGAGAGAGACAGTACAAGATGGGGAGGATCAGAGAGGGAGGGAGAAACAGAATCCGAAGCAGGCTCCAGGCTCTGAGCTGTCAGCACAGAGTCTCATGCAGGGCTCAAACTCATGAACCATGAGATCATAACTTGAGCTAAAGTTGGATGCTTAACCGACTGAGCCACCCAGGCACCCCAAAGAATGCTGTGTTTTGAAAAAGAGAAGGGAAAATGGGTTTCTCTGTTGCAGGAAGTCTCAGAGCCTTCTAGATGCCCGCATGTATTGTGAAGCTATATAAGGTGGGCAAGAATACGCAGCTTTTCCTAAGCTCACTCGTTCAAAGAGCCTGAAGCATCTCTACTCTCGTTAGACTTAGAAACCCTAATTCCACACTGAACACCAGAAAGTGCTAGAACCCTTGCATCTCAATAGCAAAACCAAACACAGGAACGTAAGGTCTATCCTGCACTACTTGGAAAATCATCTTCTTTCAGTAGTGCCACTGGTAGTATACTAAAGCACTTTTGAATTTATCATTGATACATGCTCTCAAAAAAAATTGTTTGGGGGAAATACAGAGCTTGGAAGAGGACCCCTGTGAATGGGAAGGAATGGAAGCAAGCAGAAAATAGCCAAGAACTCCTAGGGGAATAGAAAGCGATATGACATCAGAGCTCTGTTTACCAATCAGAGGTGGACACAAGTCTTTTCTGCTCCCAAGCACATGATCTGTACAGCTGGACCCTAAACACTAGCCCCTGTTTGCACATCATATCATATCAAGCAAATAATTATGGTTGCTTATTAAGTGTCTATTTGAGTTAAGGTATGTGGTAAATTACCATGTATGTGGATATAACATAGGTTCCACATATTGTAAATATTCTCATATAATTTCCACATATTTTAACTTATCTGTGTTGAAATTATTACATATTCTTTTTAAAATCATGCTTCCCTTGTTGCTTCTCCTCTGTCTTTTTACAGACCTATCTTGCAATCCATGACCCTGTTTCTAAAACCAATGTAATTGAGGGGCATGTGGGTGGCTCAGTCAGTTAAGCATCTGACTTCAGCTCAGGTCATGATCTCGCTATTTGTGAGTTCAAGCCCTGTGTCAGGCTCTGTGCTGACAGCTCAGAGCCTGAAGCCTGCTTCGGATTCTTTGTCTCCATCTCTCTCTGCCCCTCACCTGCCCACACTCTGTCTCTCTTTCTCTCAAAGATAAATAAACATAAAAATGTTTAAAAACAAAATAAAACAAAACCATCTAATTTGAGTTTCTTGCCTGATTCAAATTTTAAAGGCCAAAAGTGTTTGGAAACATGATTCCCAATATCTTTAAAAAAAAAAAAGATATTTGAGATCTGAAATGGGCATATGACAAATACTGTTGGTAAATGTTAAATATTTTTGGTAGCTCTCTATGATAATTCCAAACCAAACCTGCTGCATTAGAAGTAAAGCCTTTTATTCCACTGGAAATAAGTAGCTGAATAATTTTGGAATACTTAATATATTATTTTTATTTCTATAAGCAAAAGCTTGTAGAGTTTTCTTGCGCTTCTGGGCTCATGTTTAATGGCTGTGGGAACTGCTCTTGAAAGCTCCCTATTTAAATTACTGTACCCAGCACTCCTTGTAGTTGGAAAGATTGCTCACTTATTTGATATTTATTTAAGGAATAGCAAAATTTATCCTCCGTTATTCTTATTTTCTAGCTTCTATATCAATATAGAATGCCAAGTAATTCATACTGAATTATTGGAGAGATTGCTGAACTAGTTTTATAATAGTCATGCACATTTTTCTCTCCATATGAGAAATGCCACACAGAAAGATAATTAAATTATCTTTAATTTAATAATTAAATTAAATTAATTAATTTAATTAATTGAGGTGGGGAACCAGATATCTTCCTAAAGATTTCCCTCTGACTTTGGTGTCCATTTTGAAATTTCTGGGCAATAATAAGCCAGTGAAAGTAGCAATGAGTTTTTTTTTTTTTTTTATCTATGTCCCTTATTTCAAGAAACATAAGAAAAATAAAATTCTCACCATAAGGTTTCACTGGTTCAATAATGTCAAATTGCTTTTCTCCGGATTGGAATGATCATAGATAAACAAGATAACAGAGACTACATAGATTTTTCATGCAAATGAACTTGACTCACAAGGATATTGATATGTATATATATTTGTTTCCTATTATGTAATAACACAAGAAAACAAAACATTACTTTGTAATTTTGTAGGGATTATTGAGCAAAAAATAGGTGTCACATATGGTAAACTGGTACACGTGGTAAATATTTGGTGAAAATTTGGAGTTCCAAGATTTTACTTTCCCACTGAAAATCAGTCAATCAAAGTGTGTAGCTCACTTCCAAAAGTGTCATTGATATCTCACATCCTGGTGGATGAAATGCTCATTTGGGGAATGGTTTGCCCTCTTCAGGGTCCAGTCTAAAGGCACATGTTCAAGGTAACAGGATAACACTGACCTGCTTTCATTTTTGCTAACTATTCCATGTGCATAAGGTTGCCATTTCATAATCCTGTAAGATGGAGTGGGAGACTAGGAGATATTGAAGCGAAGGATAGGGACACACAAAACAGGAGGAAGGGTTATTGAAGTTTAGAGTCAGTAATCCGATAAGCATGCAAGCTCAACTGTTCATAAAGATGTAGATAAGCCTGCAAGAATAGCTAGAAAAAGAATGGTACTTTAAGGTAGGAAATGGCAAAACAAGTAAATAATAGGTCATGTAGTTGGTGGAGCCATGCATCTCGTGTGAATATTAATTTCCCAGAAGGAGCACCTTCCTTGTCTACTCTGCCAAATAAACTCCAGTGTCTTCTCCTGTCTTAGTTTTCCATTCCATTGTCTCACAAATTTAAGAGCAGGGTGCATTACCTGGTTACAATGAATGAACTTCAGTTATAGATCTTGTTACACATTATGGCTTTGTACCAGCCAGTGGTATCACAAAACCCCTTTTGAATCTTCGTTTAGAAAGCGATCTTTGGGGCACCTGGGTGGCTCAGTCTGTGAAGTGTCCAACTTCAGCTCAGGTCATGATCTCACAGCTAGTGAGTTTGAGCCCCGCATTGGGCTGTGTGCTGACATCTCAGAGCCTGGATCCTATTCTGTGTCTCCCTCTTTGCCCCTCCTCTGTTCACACTCTGTCTCTCGATCTCTCTCAAAAATAAATGAAAATTTTTAAATAAATAAATAAATAAACATATAAACACTAATTTTTTTTATTTTTTTTTAATTTAGGAAGCAATCATTTAACCTTGATATAGCGACTTTCTTTCTGTGAACTTGAGTCCTCATCTATTCAATATCATACTTTGGCTACATAATTTCTAAAATGCCCATCATTTATAACATTCTGATTCAGGATTTATGTAGTTACAAATCCTATACCCATTATTAGCCATGTGTCTCAGTTTAATTAAATTTACCCCAAACATTTCTGTCTCAAATAATTGAAAAAGAGATTTATTGAGTTCTATAAGAGTTTTATTTTTGCCAGAATGAATATAATAATTCTTTCTTGAATTTTTTCTCTTTTCAATTATTTGATTTTTTTGGAGGGGGGACTGTTCTTCCAACAGATATTATTCTTTTTTTTTAATGTTTATTTATTTTTGAGCAAGAGAGAGAGAGGGTGGAGGGGCAGAGAGAAAGGGAGACAGAGGATCCCAAGCAGGCTCAGCACCATCAGCACAGAACCAGACATGGGCTCAAATCCACCAACCATGAGATCATGACCTGAGCCGAAACCAAGAGTCAGATGCTCAACCAACTGGGCCACCTCGATGACCCAACAGATATTATTCTTTTAAAAATTATTAGGGGCGCCTGGGTGGCGCAGTCGGTTAAGCGTCCGACTTCAGCCAGGTCACGATCTCGCGGTCCGGGAGTTCGAGCCCCGCGTCAGGCTCTGGGCTGATGGCTCAGAGCCTGGAGCCTGTTTCCGATTCTGTGTCTCCCTCTCTCTCTGCCCCTCCCCCGTTCATGCTCTGTCTCTCTCTGTCCCAAAAATAAAAATAAACGTTGAAAAAAAAAATTAAAAAAAAAAATTATGAGATTATCAGGTGCTCCCTCTCATATGGTTATTCAATACGTGTTAAACTATTGAATGGATGAAGAGAATGTTATTTGCAAAGTAAATTGATTAGTGTAAACGCATTAATTCCCACGAGAGTTTGATATTTTCTAGTGACCAATCTAAATAAAAATACATACAAACTCATTGTAACTGGCCAAGAAATTAAGCTAACATTGAAAGCTCCTTTCGTGGCCACCTAACTCCTATGGTGAAGATCCAAAAATAAAACAGGAAGAGAAACTGCAAGTGTAAAAGTCAGAATTGTCGCTCTTACCTGATCCCAGGAAAGATTCTTTCGGAGACACGAGTGGTCCAAATGATGAGGTGCCGGGAGTGATTTATACTCAAATTGTAATTTGAAGCTCCTATTCCTAAGATATTTTTCAACATATACTGAAAAAACAATGACAATATTACTAAAAGAGAAAACTCCCAGGAAATAGTAACTTAGGCAGACTTATACTGATTAGAGTCTTGGGATTTCCCCCTTGTGACTGAATCAGTTTGTAATAATTTTGAGCTGATTCCTTTCAGTGGTTAGGAATTTATTCTCATGGAATTTTTGCATTATGGACGACAACTTATTCTCATCAGATAAACAGAACAATGAATAACATCATCAAATAATGATTCAATTCATGGTCTTTGACGTTTTTATGATTTTTCCTGTTCTAAATTGTGTTTTATCCATACAATTGCTATTGAATGAATGTTTGCTGAAAGGACTTTCATATCCAGAATTAAGTGCTTAAATTATAACACCCAGTGAGTAAAATCATGTGGGCAGGATAGCATAATGAGTTGTGTAGAGTTCATTCAAGATGTTAAGTTCATTTCTTAACTGGGTTATTTGTTTTTTGGGTGTTAAATTTGATGATGTTTTTATAGATTCTGGATAATAATCCTGTAGCGGCCAGTTACATATAAAGAGTTGGGACACAGAGGCTTTTTTTTCCAGGAAGCAGCTTTTTTATTCGTGCTGGCATGAGCTTAGTGGGCTAAGACCCAAAAGGCTGAGCTCCGAGCACAGCGAGGGGTTGCCTTTTGTACAATTTTTGCTCCTTTGTCTCCCGTATATGGTATCATACGGTCTGAAAGGGCAGTCTATGTTACAGAGTCATGAAGAATGCTATGTACATATACATAGCCAGGTTGCCTTCCCTTGTCTTGAGATTTTCACCACATTCCTTAAGGAGGCGTTATACCACAACCCTTTATCAAATATGTCTTTTGCAAATATCTCCTCCCATTTTGCAGGCTGCTTTTTAGTTTTGTCAATTGTTTCCTTCACTGCGCAGAAGCTTTTTATGTTGATGAAGTCCCAATAGTTCATGTTTGCTTTTGTTTCCATTGCATTCTGTGATGCATCTAGAAAGAAGTTGCTCTGACCAGTGTCAAAGAGGTTGCTGCCTGTATTCCCTAGGATTTTTATGGTTTCCTGGCTCCCATTTAGGTCTTTCATCCATTTTGAATTTATTTTTGTGTATGGTGTAAGAGAGTGGTCCAGTTTCATTCTTCTGCATGTCACCGTCCAGTTTTCCCAACACCATTTGTTGAAGAGACTGTCTTTTTTCCACTGGCTATTCTTTCCTGCTTTGTCAAACATGAGTTGACCATGTAGTTGTGAGTCTATTTCGGGGTTCTCTTTTCTGTTCCATTGATCTATGTGTCTGTTTTTCTGCCAGTACCATACTGTCTTGATGACTACAACTTTACGATATAGTTTGAAATCCGGGATCATGATACCTCCAGTTTTGATTTGTTTTTGTTTTTGTTTTTGTTTTTCAGGACTGTCTTGGCAGTTTAAGGTCCTTTGTGGTTCCATACTAATTTTAGAATGGTTTGATCTATCTGTACAATGAATACTGTTTCCTTAAGATTTGTCTTCCCTTCCAAACTATTAATTCCAACAGAGTAAGAAACTAAAATTTTAATTTACTATATACACAACACTCTGCACAGTGACTAGAACATGCTAGTCATAAATACATATTGAGTGACTTTATTGAAAAAAAATAGAGTAGGATTTCACCCACAAATATCTTTTAGTTGACATGGTGTTTTCAAATTGACACATTTTGCACTACTTGCAAGATCATGAAATTCTTCTAAAGATCAATATAATTTGAATTCATGTGGCTTGCATTCTAGTATGGAAGCAAACGATGAGACCTGAGTAGCAGCTTCATCCATTAAAGGGCAAATGTTCTATGGTTTTAGAAGACGGCTAAACTTACTATCTTCTAACCCATCATCCTAACTTCACAACCTGATTTCATTTGTTGGCCTTATGATTGAATATAGTGTGAAAGGCACACAAATGTCAGTTACAAAGTAGAATAGGAATGTAATACAGAAAATGTTCACTTCTACCTGCAAAAAAGTCTGGCAAGATAACCTATATGTGATGACTTTATATCCATGGTGACTAGATCAAGTGAGGAAGAAATAAAAAAGAGGTCTTTCAAGCTAAAAGTCATGATTTTTAATTGTAATTACATCTGTTCTGTGTGAGTTTATAACAGGTTGGTAGAATTTTCTTTTGTCCTGGACATTACACTTTCATTAAGCCTGATACTGAAGACACTTAATGAAACAACCCAAATTCTGATAACACATAGATATATAAATAGTGGTACATTTTTAAAACGTAAAGCTACTCAATAACAGAAAATATATCAAATTATGGATCTATACATCAACTGGATGATTTTCCAAAATATTTTTGCAACTCAAAGAATGTACACACAAAGGACTATATATGCTTTGATTCTATTTATATGAATATAGTAAGAAAAGGCACATCTGTGATTAGCAAAAGCGGGGTATGCAGGGCAGTAATTGTCATAAAAGGGATAAAAAGGAAATTTGGGAAGTGATGAAATCCTCTATATGTCAATCAATAGTGGTGACAGTCCTATGGATACACATTTGTCAAAACACCTGAATCGTACTTAAAATGGACACATTTGTACCCATTACCTATTATATAGTTCACTGTCTCCACAGGGATCAGTTGTTTGTGAAAAAATGGATGCATCCCTTAATAGAATAAAAGGTTAAAATTATATGGTCATCTCAATAGATGCAGAAAAACATTTGACAAAATTCAACATCTTATCATGAAAACTCTCAGCAAATTGGGTATAAAAAGAGTATACATCAATATAATAAAGGCTATCTATGACAAGCCAATGGCTAACATCATACTCATTGGTGGAAAGGTGAAACCTTTCCTTTATGGTTAAAAACAAGACATAGGTGTCCACAATCACCACTCCCAGTGAACAAAATACTGGAAGTCCAAGCTAGAACAATTAGGCAAAAAAAAAAAAAGTATCCAATATCTGAAAGAAATAAGTAAAATTATATTTGTAGATGATAGATCTTATACATAGGAAAACCTAAAGACACTACCAAATAACTGTTAGAGCTAATAAATAAATTCAGTAAGTTTATGCAGAATGCAAAATCAACAAGTAAAAAATAAGTTGCATTTTTACATACTAATAATGTACTATTTGGGAAAGAAATAAAGAAAAAAATCCAATAGCACCAAGATCAATAAAATACTTAGGAATGATTTTAACCAAAGCATGAAAAGATCTGTCCACTGGGGTGCCTGAGTAGATCAGTAGATTGAGTTCTTGGTTTCAGCTCGTGTCATGATCTCACAGCTCCTGAGTTCGAGTCCCACATCAGGCTCCTTGCTGACTGTGCAGTTGCTTGGAATTGTCTCTCTCCCTTTCCACCTCCCCCACTTGTATGCTCAGTTCTTCCTCCCTTTCTCTCTCTCTCTCTCTCTCTCTCTCTCTCAAAGTAAATAAATGAAGTAAAAAGAAATCTGTGAAAATCTAAAAACAAAAAGTCTTTGATGAAAGAAATTGAAGAAGACATAAACAAAAAGATACCCAGTGTTTATGGATTGAAAGAGAGTTAAAATTGTTAAAATGTGCATACTACCCAAAGCCATCTGTAGATTTAATGCAATTCCAATAAAAAATCCAATGACATTTTTCACTGTAACAAGGCAAATAATCCTAAAATTCATATGGAACAACAACAACAACAACAAAAAGACCTTAAATAGACAAAACAATCATGAGAAAGGACAAAGCCAGAGGCATCACACTTCCTGATTTTAAATTATTTTACAAAGGTATAGTAGTACAAACAAGATGCTATCTGTACCAAAAACAGACATATATAGACCAAAGAAACAGAATTGAGAGCCAAGAAATAAACCCGTGCGTATACAGTCAACTAATATTTGACAAGGGAGTTAAAAAATACTCCATGTGGAAAGGAGAGTTTCTTCGGTGAGCGGTGCTGGAAAGAGGATGACCACATGCAGAACAATTAAATTGGAGCTCTATTTTATACCACACATAAAAAATTAACTTGAAATAAATTAATAACTTAAGCATAAAACCTACGATAGGAAAAATGTTCCTTGGTATTCGTCTTGGCAATGGCTTTTTGTATGTGAAATCAAAAGTACAAGCAAGAAAAGAAAAATTAGACTGCATCAAACTTAAAGCTTCTGCACAGCAAAAAAAAAAAAAAAAAAAAACTATCAACAAAATGAAAAGACAACTTATGGGTTGGGAGAGAATATTTGCAAACAATATATCAGAGAAGACATTAATATCCAAAATATATAACAAAAAATACAGCTTAATACAAAAACAAATAAGCCTGTTTAGAAGTGGGCAGATGGCCTGAATAGAAATTTTTCCAAAGAAGACATACAAATGGCCAATAGGTAATGAAAAGCTGCTTATCACAAAACATCATGGAAATGCAAAGGAAAACCACAGCACAATACAACTTCACAGCTATTAGGTGGGTATTATCAAAAAGACAAGAGATAGTAAGTGCTGGAGAGGATGTGGAGAAAAAGGAACCCATGTGCGTTGCTGATGGGAACATAAATCTATATAGACAATAGGGAAACAGTATGCAGCTTCTTCAAAAATAAAACTATCATATGATCCAGTTAGCCCCCTTCTGGGGACATGTACAGCCGGTCGAAATGAAATCATAATCTTGAAGATATCGGTGCACCTTCACGTTCATTGCAGCAAAACTCACAAGATTCAAGACACGGAAACAATGTTAGTGTCCATTTGCAGATGAATGGTTAAGACGATGTGGTATTTATATACAACGGAATATTACTCCATCATTTAAAAAGTGGAAATTGCCATTTGTAATATTGGATGAGGGAACTATACTAAGTGAAATAAGTGAGATAGACTAAGACCGTATGATCTAACTTCTTTTTGAATGTGTTTATTTATTTTGAGAGAGAGAGAGAGAGCAGGAGCCAGGGGCAGAGGGAGAGAAAGAGAATATCTCAAGCAGGATCCGCACTCAACATGGAGCCTGACACAGGGTTCAATCCCATGACAAAGGGATCATGACTTGAGCTGAAATTAAAAGTTGAATGGTCAACTAACTGAACCACCCGGGGGGCCCAGTATGATCTAACTTTTATGTGGAATCTAAGAAAGTCAGATTCACATAAACAGAGGGTACAGGGCTGGTTGTCAGGTGGGGGGGGGATGTGGGAAATGGGGAAATGTTGGTCAAAGGCTACAAGCCTTCAGTTATAAGATGAATAACCTCAAAGGAATCTAACGTACAACATGGTGACTGTAGTTAACAATACTGTACTGTATACTTGAAAATGCTAAGAGAGAAGGTCTTAAATGTTTCACCGTGACCACCACAGGAAAAAAAAAATGTGTTTATGCGACATGATAGATGTGTTAACAAACAGTCTTGCGATAATCATTTCGTAACATATACATGTATCAAATCATTACAATGTACACCGTAAGCATACACAATGTTATATGTCAATTATCTCTCATTTTATAAATAAAATTTATAAATTTATCTCATTTTATAAATAAAACACTAAACTTAGTAAATTTCCAAGATTAAAATCATAAGGCATATGTTCTCTGGCAACAGAACGAAATGACAAATATGTAACAATGAAATATCTTTTAAACTCTCAAATATACAATAATTAAGCACTATCTTCTATAATAGCTCAAAGGTTAAAGAAGAGGTGCTGGAAAAAAAAAGAAAATAGTGCAAAATGAATGTAAAAATTACCAAAAATTGGCAGTTTTCGGCTAACGTGGTGTTTAGGTAAAGGGTATAAATGTATATGAGAAAAAAGCAACACTCAAATCAATAATCCAAATTTTCACTTATAAACTAGAAATGAAGAAAAAAGACATTGCCCGGCATTTCTAAACTTTTCACATCCAAGTGATACTGAAAGCATTCTTTCTTTTCCTAGACCTGGGTGCGTAGATTCAGGCTTGCAGATCAGAGGGAAGAAGTAGGTCCCTATAGTTCAGAGGTCATAGACTGGATCCACAAACTCAGAGCTAGGGAAAAAAAAAAAAGATCACCCTATTCCTCTCTTCCCCATTCCCATACTGACCATTATATGAGCACATTCACAAGGAACGTGAAGACTATCATGATCCGTGCTTTTTGGTTTTACTTAGTAACTCAGAGGAGAAGGACAGAAGGATGTGTTTCACAAGCACTCCTAGCCCCAAAAGATAGATAATAATGAGAATAGAACAAATGTAAGGAGTGGAACTGAGAACATCTTTATCTTGTCATCATTGTAAACAATAAGAACACAGGAATGTTCCATGCCATACTAAGTGGGAGTTTTCAATTAGAACAGTGCTCCTCAAATTTAATGTGTTTACAAATCACCTATGATTTGATTAAAACACAAGTTTGGATATAGTGCATCTAAGGTGCAGAATGTGATGCTCCTACATTTCTAACAAAGTCCAAGGTGATGCTGTTGCTGCTGGTGTATGGACCACATGTTGAGGTGCAAGAATGCAGATTTATAAGTGAAGTTCATCTTTTCCCCAGACTTGAGATTTTTAGCTGAGATATTTGAGACTTATCCATAGAGAATATAAAAATACATCATTAGAATACAAAGATATTGAGCCCAAGTTTTAGTGACGATTCATTGGAAATCAGGGTCAGTCCCATCTTAGTGACCTATTTCCTCTGAGGACATTTTTCAAGGCTTGCTTTACATCCTTGTTCCGCAGACTGTATATCAATGGATTAAGCACCGGACTTACAAAAGTGTAGAAGACAGCTATTATTTTGGATTCCTCTACAGTCTTATCTGTTGGTGGTCTTACATACATGCAGAAGAGTGTCCCATAAAAGAGGGTCACAGCCATCATGTGGGAGCCACAGGTGGAGAATGCCTTGCGCCTACCCTCTGCCGATTTGATCCGGAGGATGGCACCAACAATGAAGGCATAGGACACCAGGATGATGCAGAGGGAGTTGGAGAGATTGAAGCCAGCTGATACGAGCATGGCATGCTCTTTGACATACGTATCAGAGCAAGAAAGCTTAATCAGTGGTGGGTCAGCACAGTAGAAGTGGTTGATGACATTGGATCTACAGAAGTTCAAGCGGAAGGTCAGGAGGGCCTGGAACAGCCCATCTGAGAAGCCATAGACATAAGGAAGTGTGGCCAAACAGAGGCAGGTACGCCTGGACATTTTCATACTATAGCGCAGAGGGTTACATATGGCCACGTAGCGGTCATAGGCCATTGCCGCCAGCATGTAAAACTCAGTGAGGAGAAGTGCAATGAAAATGTAACATTGCGTAAAGCAGCCAACAAAGGTGATGGTCTTCTTCTCCGATAAGAAATTAGTCAACATCTGTGGGGTTGCATTTGAGGTGTAACACAAGTCCACAAAGGCCAAATTAGTGAGGAAGAAGTACATGGGTGTGTGGAGGCGAGAGTCCAGTCTGATCAACAGCATCATGCCCAGGTTGCCCGAGAGGGTGACAAGATACAAAACCAGAAACAGCACAAAGAGGAGAAGTTGGAGTTCAGGCCGGTCTGTGAGCCCCAGGAGAATGAATTCTGTTATTGCACTGGCATTTGAGATGGACATTTTCTGAGAATCTGGACCTAAGTTGGAAACAATGGAAGTCAAGCAGACAGAAAGGTACAAATCCTACTTCTGACTGTTGAAATGATTTTCCTCAATATCTCCATGTGTCATTCAAAATGAACGTTACCATAAACAGACTTTGTGCTTCTGCTAAGCCATTATTTCATTTGTCTTTGTATGGAATTACTATTATATTTCTCTCTGTATAACTGTAGTCGCACCTATAGCTATACCTATAGATAACTGTACATAATACCTATTCCGTTATCCATGTTTACAACTGAGCTACACGTCCCCTCTCCCCCTTCAAAATTTTTCCCTCTCAAACTGTACTTATCTGATAAGGTGCAGGATGTTTTATGCATCCAGCACACCCTGCATACCTCTAACTCACTCTGTAGCATATTCTATCACCTTTCTGCTCATTCTATCTACTTTCCACTCCTCATATATTCCTTCCTCCGGGACAGGGACAAAGTCCAGCTCATTATCGAACTGTGACTTCTAATTGCACATTTACAGATTCAATTTTAGGAAAGAGAAGAAAAGAATAGTGGAAGCA
Source organism: Lynx canadensis (assembly GCF_007474595.2). Lineage (NCBI taxonomy): Eukaryota > Metazoa > Chordata > Mammalia > Carnivora > Felidae > Lynx > Lynx canadensis. Next base: position 101,885,230 of record NC_044312.2, read on the forward strand.
TGAAAAATGGATTAATTACATATGTTTTACTCATCTCTGTATCCCAATGGAGCTTGTCATGATGTCGTGCCCTCAGGAGAATTAAGAGCTTTTTGAATTTAGTGTACAAAACAATTGCTGGGAAGGCTTCTTAAGAAAAGTTACAGGAAGTTTATGTGAGATACTTTCATGTGGGATATGGGGAACTTCATATGTAACAAGTAACCAGGAGATTATAATGCAGATGTTCCCAGATTCACAATTTTAAAAAGGACAATCACTTTGGTCTAATAAACTTACAGCAAATAAACGAGTGAAGAATCATCTAATCAAATGAATTCTCACTCATTATTTTGAGAACAGTCTACAGCAATATAGATATATAATGTGCTGATAAGTAAGTAAGTTTTGCATGGTTAGTATTTAAGTTGTTAATCACAACTTCTACCTATCCAGAAGTAGGACAAATTCTATGGGTTTTTGCTCTCCTTTACATCATAACCAGTGCTTAGTTTCATCTTCCTTTTTCTCAAATGTTCTTTTTCTTGCCCTTCCTCTCATATTCAATTTTTTGAACCCTGCCCAATTCTTGTCTCATTTCAAAATGAGTCACTGAAACTTACTTTAGTATAGGTTTTAGAGAGACAACAGCAATGTCTTTTTGTGCTTTATCTCCTTTATCCAGAGAGTAGGTACTTAACATTTGTTGAATACACTAACAACACTTGCTGATAATGAGCAATGATCCTTAACCGTGGGTTACTTCATTTCCTCATTCGTAAGTGGGAATGATGATATCTGTTCTACCTCGCTCAAGAGTCATTGTGGATATCAAACTAGATGTTCATAAAATAAGTATCATGTGATGAGGCACGGCCGATGCAAAAGTGAACAAAACCACCTTCAAAATCCCTGCCCTTCCGACCTTCACGTACAGTGGACGGAGACACAGATTAGTGCAAGGAAGTAAATGGTGATTCAAATGGCATTGTTAGGGAGGGAAAAAAATGGAATTTCATGAAGCAGGTGTTTGGCTTTTAAGTAGCAACATCAGGGAAGTACGTCTGAAAAGATGACCTTTTTTGGCAACAAACTGAAGGAGGACGAGAACAAGCAATAATCTTACTTTACGAAGGGTGTTCCAGGAAGGAGAAGGAACAGAGGCAAAGTCACCGTGTGGGATCTTTCTTTGTGGATAGTGGCAGTGTCTGTTCAGGAAGTGGCCAGCAGGAAACTGCCCTCTAAACAGTGTATTTCTTTAAATGACACACATCAGTAGGGTGGCTTAGGAGATGATTTCACATCTGTTTGCACCCAGGAACCCTCAGAAAGGATGTAGATAGTGGTCCCCAGGACAGAGAAAGATGGAAAGTAAAAGATCAGAATGTGGGCTTTTCAGATTTATAGACACTATAGAACTTGGACTTAAGGCTTTCACTTGTAGAAAAACTCATTTGTCGCATGTCACTTAATGAATACCTGTGGGAACTGAAAGAGTCTTGATTCGTGAGATGGTGACTTGTGTGGGATCCAGAAATGCCCACTGGAAAGTAGAGCAGAAGTTCTGATAAATGGGAAGAAAAAAAAATAAAAAGATAATGAATAGCATAGCGTGTGCTTACAGAAAGGATGTCACAGACGACCCAGCTGCCTGTATAAGGCCAGAGCAAAAGGTGAACATTCTTAACAGGGGGTTCAGAGTGGGTCCTGGAACACAGAGACTAACAGAGCTGATGACGGGAGATATAGAAGGAGATCACCCTCACTCCTGTGAAAAGAAAAAAAAAAAGACTAAGGAAAAAAAAAGAAAAAAAAAACAAACCAAAACACCCAGGCAAGGATTCAGCCCTAGAGAGAATGCACTAGAGGGTAACAGAACTCAATGGGCAAGTTGTCTAGAGTAATTTTGTAACCCATTCAATTATAGGTAAACGACAAAAGATTTTTTCTGAAAAAAAGTTTGTAAAGTTAAGAAATAAAACTCTTAGCGAGAATTCATTGAAAAAATGGAACTTAAGCTTCTTTTTTCCTCCTTTTTAAAATATAAATCTCATGAAATATTTATTGAAACTATGGATCCTCAACCAGAGTTAATACACAAACTCAAAATCTTCCCCCTCAAAAAATAGATGGATGATAGATAGATAGATGATAGATAGATAGATAGATAGATAGATAGATGTAAAGGGCTCATAGATTGCCACGCTCTAACTACAAGAACTCTTCTCTTAGGGAAAGCTCCACCCCATGTCTGAAAATGTCCTTGCATTTTTCTATGATAGTAGACATTTTACCTTTCTTTGTTCTTTTGCACCAGTGACAGCTCTGCAAAATGTTATCCAGGGAGATCAATGGAAATGTCAATGACCTTCTTGTCAGGAAAACTCAGTGAGGCTCAAACTCAGGACCTGAGAACAGAAGGGATGGCATGGGCATATTTCAAGCAAACAAGGAGCAAACTGTTGTGCCTTAGTTTGACACTTTAAGTAATTTCCTCCCGACTAAAACTAAAGAACATAAAAACACGAAGACTTACTTCTGATTGTGAAATGCACTATTTTTTTCACCTCTGATTGAGGAAGTTCACTGAGCCTTTCCAACCTGTAAAATGTTGTTGCATTTATACCAGGATGTGGGAGGTAGGGGCAGGTCTTCAAACAAGTCTCAGAAGGATTTAATAGCAGCGATGTGTGTTACATGGGGAATCACGCCTGTGGGGATTAATCGGGACACCCTGGGATCAGAAAGCTAATCAGATGACTCAATCTTATTTTCCCTAATGTCAGAATTCCTATTTGCCCTACGAGCTCTGGGGAAGGCACACGAAAAGTTTCATCTTCAAATTTTGACAACCGTCTGATTTTCCATTTTTTTTTTTCTTTCACACTGAAACTGTTTCCTCTCTTAAATCCAGAACACTCAGAATGTCCCCGCTGATGAACATCGAAGCCTTGGGGAAGGTCAGTCATAAACAGCATTGTGACATACACAGGTCATGGGCAAACTCCTTGGTGAGGACTTCCTCTGTGTGGACAACTTTCAAGTAGGTAATTTAATGTCTTCAAAATAACCCTGAAGGGAAGGGACTCCATCCTGAACTTTCAGAAGAAAAGACAGAGGCTCTACTAAAGGAGCTTGGATGGACTAACGTCCCAGTACCAGGTAGTACCTAAGTGGCAGGGTAGAGTTTGATGCCTATCGTCACATACCAAGTGGACTCTGTTTTCTTTTCTTTTTTTTTTTTTAATTTTTGTAACGTTTATTTATTTTTGAGACCGGAAGAGACAGAGCATGAACAGGGGAGGTCAGAGAGAGAGGGAGACACAGAATCTGAAGCAGGCTCCAGGCTCTGAGCCATCAGCACAGAGCCCGACGCGGGGCTCGAACTCACGGACTTTGAGATCATGACCTGAGCCGAAGTCAGACGCTTAACTGACTGAGCCACCCAGGCACCCCCAGATTGGACTCTGTTTTCAACTGGAAGTTGCTGCCGTTCCTCACCCTACAGTCACACTTTGTCCTTCTGTCCATCTCTGGCTTTAAATATTCCCTGAGCTTCCCCTACAGTTGACACCTTGCTCATTCCCAGCAGATCCAAGTTGCTTCTGGCAGCAGGAAAGGCTCAAATGGATGTCTTCTCAAAAGATGCTTTCTCTGCCTCTGCAGAAGTGAGTTTGACCTCCCTCCTCCATGTGCTCTTAGCGCCCTGCCCCCATCCTTGTCTAACACAATCTGTTTAATTTACTGCCCACATCTCTCTTGACAACACTACATTGCATCTTCATGGGCAGGAACTGTGATCTCTGCGGCTAGCACAGGCCCTGGGATATGATCGCTGATCAACAGATACTTGCTGGATGACTTAAGAAGTGGGCCGTGTGTTCTTTGGTTTTGCGAATCCACAGCAACTCTTGGTTATCCCCTCCCTGGTACTTGCGCTTTTATTGAGCATACTTCCTTCTCCCTCAAAAATGAAAACTGCGGGGAGCCAAAGTGGAATAAGTGGGGAATTTATTTAAGGACCCAATTGAAACAAATCACAATGAGGGTCATTAAATATAGGTGATAGGCATGGGACACTTACTATGTGCTGCAATCACCTTTCAATCCTTAGTTTAGTTGTTCCTCACACAAGTCCATAGAACACTAGCACCATTTTCTTCATTTTACAGAGGGTAAACTAAAGCACAGAGAGGTTACGTAGCTCTCCCTGGTAGATGCAAATAATAATTGGTGAGCCTGGCATTCAGTCAGGCCATTCAATTGTCTTTAATACCATGTTGTTGATACTTTAACAACGAAATGTGACGCATTCACACCATGCTCAACATTCTCCAGGTTTACCGGCATTAATTCATTCATTCATTCATTCACTGGCTTGACAAACATTTAGGGGAAACTTTGTGCTTACCACTGTACTGTCGATGTAGAGTATAAGAGAAAGTCAAACTATCTGTGTCCTTAAAGAGTTTCTACTCCGTGGTGGGAGGGATGAGGCAAGCATATGCAAAGTTTCACTGTGCAGTTTTCTTTTTTCTTCAAATTTGTACTCTTTAAATATTTTATTTAATTAATATGCAGTGCCATATTGGTTTCAGAAGTAGAAGTCAGTGATTCATCACTTACATACAACACCCAGTGCTCATCACACGAGTGCCCCCTTAATACCCATCATCCATTAAGCCCATCTTCTGCCCACCTCCTTCCATCAACCCTCAGTTTGTTCTCTGCCATTAAGACTCTATTGTTGTTTGTTTCCTATGTACTCTTTTCCCAAATCCCATTTGTTCATCTGTCTTGTTTCTTAAACTCCACATATGAATGAAATTATACGATATTTATCTTTCTCCAGTGGACTTATTTTTCTTAGCATTATACATTCTAGCTCCATCCATATTATTGCAAATGGCAAGATTTCTCTCTCTCTCTCTCTCTGTTTTTTTTATTTTTTTGGATGGCTGAATATATTGATAAATTTCTAGCCAGACTTATAAAAGAGAAAAGAGTAAGGACCCAAATAGATAAAAATCTCCAATGAAAGAGGAGACATCACAAATAACGCACAGAAATACAATTATAAAAAATACTATGAAAAATTATATGCCAAAGAAAAGGGCAATCTGGAAGAGATGGACTAATTCCTAGAAAATCGCACACTAACAAAACTGAAACAGGAAAAAACAGGAAATTTGAACAGACCTATAACCAGCAAAGAAATTGTATCAGTTATCATAAATCTCCCAACAAATAAGAGTCCTGGGCCAGATGGCTTCTCAGGGGAATTCTGCCAGACATTTAAAGCAGAGTTAATACCTGTTCTTCTCAAACTGTTCATAAAATAGAAATGGAAGGAAAGCTTCCAAACTCTTTCTATGAATCCAGCATTACCTTGATTCCAAAACCAGACAAAGACTCTACTAAAAAGGAGAATTACAGGCCAATATCCCTGGTGAACATGGATCCAAAAATTCTCAACAAGAGACTTGCAAATTGAATTCAACAGTTCATTAAAAGAATTATTCCCCATGATCAAGTGGGATTTATTCCTGGGCTGCAGGGCTGGTTCAATATTCATAAATCAATCAATGAATCAATCAATGTGATACATTAATGTAAAAAATGTAATGTAAAAAAAGATAAGAACCATATGATCCTCTCAATAGATGCAGGAAAAGCATTTGACAAAATATGACATCCATTCTTGATAAAAAGCCCTCAACAAAGTAGGGATCGATGGAACATATCTTAACATCATAAAGACCACATACGAAAGACCCACAGCTAATATCATCCTCAATGGGGAAAAACTGAGAGGCTTTTTTTTTTAAAGACAAGAATGCCCACTCTCACCATTACTACTTAATATAATACTGGAAGCCTTAGCCTCAGCAATCAGACAACAACAACAAAAAATAAAGGTATATATATCATCAAGGAAGAAGTCAAACTTTGACTATTTGCTTTATGTAGAAAACCTGAAAAACTCCACTAAAAAATTGCTAGTACTAATACATGAATTCAACAAAGTCACAAGATATAAAATCAATGTGCAGAAATCTGTTGCATTTCTATATCCCAATAACGAAGCAGCAGGAAGAAATCAAGGAACTGACCCCATTTACAATTGCACCAAAAACAATAAGATACCTAAGAAAAAACCTAACTAAAAAGGTTAAAAAATCTATACTCTTAAAATTATAGAAGACTCATGAAAGATATTGAAGAGGACAGGAAGAAATGGAAAAACATTCCATGCTCATGGATTCGAAGAGCAAACATTGTTAAAATTTCCCTACTATCCAAGGAATCTACATATTTAATGCAATCCCTATCAAAATGCCACCAGCATTCATTGCAGAGATAGATCAAACAATCCTAAAATTTGTATGGAACTACAAAAGATCCCAAATAGCCAAAGAAATCCTGAAAAAGAAAAATAAAACTGGAGGCATTACGATTCTGGATTTCAAGCTATCTCCCAAAGCTGTAGTCATCAAAACAGTATGGTACTGGTACAAAAACAGACGCAAAGATCAATGGCACAGAATAGAAAATCCAGAAATGGACCCAAAACTATATAGTCCACTCATCTTTGACAAAGATGAAAACAGACAGTCTCTTCGACATATGGTGTTGGGAAAACTGGGTGGCAACATACAGAAGAATTCAACTGGACCACTGTCTTACACCATACACAATAATATATTCAAAATGGATGAAAGACCTAGATGGGAGCCAGAAACCATCAAAATCCTAGAGAAGAATACAGACAGTAACCTCTTTGACACTGGCCAGTGCAACTTCTTTCTGGATACATTGCAGAAGGCAAGAAAAACAAAAGCAAACATGAACTATTGGGACTTCATCAACATAAAAAGCTTCTACACAGTGAAGGAAACAATCAACATAACTAAAAGGCAGCCTACAAAATGGGAGAAGATATTTGCAAATGATGTATCTGATAAAGGGTTAGTGTCCGAAACCTATAAAAACCTTATCAAATTCAACACCCAAAAAACAAATACTCCAGTGAAGAAATGGGCAAAAGGCATGAATAAACACTTTTCCAAAGAAGACATCCAGATGGCTAACAGACACATGAAAAGAGGCGCAGTGAGGTTTTCAATTGCTAAGAATTTGTGAAGATCATGATGAAAAGTGGTAGAATTTGTAATGACATAATTATAATGCAATGAGCTTAATGATAGTTTATTAATTCAATATAGATCTATTGAGAATCATCTGTTCTAGGTTTGGGAAAATACTGGCTTTAAAATAAGTGAGCAAAAGCAGATAGATATGGACCTTGCCCTCTGGGGCCAACAATCTGGTTATGCTACAATCATGAATCGATCACACAAATATCATACAAGTATTAACTTAGAGGTGTGAAAAGTCCTATGCATTAAAGGTTCGTGATACTATGCGAGCATATACCCAGAGGATAGGGCTTACTCAGCAAAGAAAAAAACTGACACTAAAACACACCAAATTTGACATAAGAAGAAAATTTACCTACAGAGAAATAACAGAGGATCTGGTAATAAAATCTTCTGTGGAACACACTAAGACAGACCTGAAAAAGAATAATTTTCTATGTACTGAAAGGAAATACCAGTCTACCTAGATCCGTACCCGAATGAGTTATTCATCAAGAATTAAAGTTAAAACGAGGCAATTTCAGACGAATAAAAACAGAATTTCTCTCACACAAACAAACGGTCATTGAGGATGACTAATTAAAGGTATAAATCATGTAGAAGAAAACTAGACCCAGGATAAAAAGGGGATACAAAGAGAACAGTGAGTCATTGAGAAAAATGGCTAATTTTAAAGGAACATTAATATTAGATAAATATTAGATAAATTAGATAAATTAGATAAATATTCAATATAATTATAATTGTAGTCATATATAACAGGTAATATTTAAACAGTTTATTATTAAGTGATAATTTATTGTCAATCACATATCATTCTTCATGACACCATATAAGATAGAAGCAGGAGTATCCATGTTAAAATATTCTATAATCCTTTTATTATTCCAAGAAAAGTATGACTAATGACTTTGTTCAATCATTATATCTATCCAAATTTTTAAAACTTTACTAAAAGTAGAAAGTACAATGTATTCTAATCAAATAAAAAGTAGAACAAAAAACTAAAAAATAAAGTTTAGAGAACACAATTTAATTCGTGTTAGAAAGGGGAGAAAACACAGAGTAAATGCTTTCTAGGTGCAAAATAAACTGTTAGAAAGTATTCGTCAGCCTGTATATTCATAAAAGTATGAAATTCAGTAATTGAAAGGACTCAGGGCCTGAAAGTCAGGGTAGAAACGAACATAATAGGCATCAACTAACTGAAAAGAATAAAAAATACTGCTGAAGGTATCTGAATATCAGGCAAAATGCACACTTAGGTTTTAATCATCAAAGTTGGGAGAGAATGTACAAAATGTTAAAAGGGATAAGCCTCATTCATTAGCTGACAGGAGCTAATAAAATACGCAAAAATTGCGAAGAGAAATTGATAAATCCACAAGCATCCCTCTCAGATTTTATATTTGAAACAGTAAAGCATTTGTAGGATACTGAAAATCTTAAAATAAAAAATCAACTGAATTGACCTTGATCTCATAAGACCCTGCTCTGCTCAGCTCCCGTTTCCTTTGAGAGTAATTTTCAACACCATTGATTTCCAAACCTTGTATGTCTCAGGAGAAAATGCCAAAGATGAGCAGTAAGATACCATGAAATGGATGGATACACAAATTATCCTGCAGGCAATGGACCACCTGTAATGCCTGAAGAGGAAAGTAACACAACACCTCACTTCCGTTGCTATTTTCCTTGTGAACTCTTAAATCTGGATATGGCAGCTTCCAGTTTGGAAAGTGGCCCAGTTTGGGTAAGACACAAGAGATGATCAAGGCATGCAAAACTTATGACGAACTGCAAACTATGTTAAACCTAGGAAAGGAAGATCTGAAGTGGCAAGTATCAGAATAAGAGGGTGGACACGGGACCAAATATAGAATATAAGTACCTTATGTCTTTCTCCATCTTGTAGCCACCATCACTGGCTCAATGAAGTTGGTATCATGTGCCTTCTGAGAAAATAATGGACATTCTGGAGAGAATAAGATATTTCTGTATACTCTAAAGTCTTCTGCCAAAGATCCTTCAACAAACTCTAACATTTCAAGCTTCCGGATTAGAGGTGGTAAGGTTATTTTTTAAAAACAGTTTGCGGGGTGCCTGGGTGGCGCAGTCGGTTAAGCGTCCGACTTCAGCCAGGTCACGATCTCGCAGTCCGTGAGTTCGAGCCCCGCGTCAGGCTCTGGGCTGATGGCTCAGAGCCTGGAGCCTGTTTCCGGTTCTGTGTCTCCCTCTCTCTCTGCCCCTCCCCCATTCATGCTCTGTCTCTCTCTGTCCAAAAATAAATAAACGTTGAAAAAAAAAATTTAAAAAAAAAAACAGTTTGCAATGATGATGGAATGGACAACTTGGTCCTTAAAAAGAGAACCTAGTGAAAGACTGATACAAATAGGAAAACGTGATGCAAGATAGAATTCTCATAAAAAAACGGGCGGGCTATTGAAAAAAACGATAGAAAATTTATTGTTTTCCTTACACAATCAGAATTAAAGTCTGTTTTGCAACATTTATAATGCTAGGGAAAAGAAAGGTTTAAATATGCAAAAATAAAACTCTAAAGCATTGAAAGAAAATATAAGAGAATATCTTTATAATCGGAAAGAATTGTTTACACAAAACATACAAACACACCATAAAGAGAAGATTAACATTTGAACTATGTTAAAATACCACCAAATACATCATGCACAAAAGGGAAACATAAGCTACAAACAGACTGAAGTATTTGCATTGCATATATCATGAAAAGGTTGGTATCTAGTACAGAATACATAAGGAGCTAATGCGAAGGTAAAAAATAAAGCTAAAATAACCCAGCTGAAAAATGAACAAAAAATGTAGACAGACAACTGAAGAAAAGACAGCTTTTCAATCAGTACCAAAGAACGTATTTGGTACGTTCACTTGTAATGACAACACAGAAGATTAAAGAAGAAATTAGAATCCATTTTACACCCATCAGATTGGAAAACATTTTGAAAGTCTGACAGTACATAGGAATTGACAAGAATATGGAGTAAAGACCAATCTCGCACACTGTTTTTGGGACAGCACTAAGTAGAGCAATTTGTCAATATCTACTAAACGCAAAGATACTCTTTTATGACCCAGAAATTACCCTCTTGGGAATTTACATGGAGGAATGCTTGAACTGGTCCACACTCAGAATTTCAGAGCAAAATGTTTGCTAGATTTTCATATTACCAAGGAACAGGAAAAATGTATTCCCCCATCAATAAGAGAATGGATAGAGAGACTGTGGTATATTTATATACTGACGTGGACTATACCAGTGACAGTTCATGCTCCATGAATCAGCACGGATGAATCCAACAAGATTTAGTGAAAACAGAATAACTTGCAGAAGGATAGCACGACTTCATTTATAGCCAAGTTTTCAATCTGCTAAAAAAAATATTATATAATTCTATGGACACAAGAACACCAGCAAGTGTGGAACTCTACATAGGGATAAGAAACATTAAATTCACAGCAGGGTTGAGTGTAGGGAATGGCGAGAGAAACGGAATCAGGCAGGGAGGGCTTAGTTTGAGAATAGCTGAGTATGTGAAATAATCTGAGCCCAAACTGGCATGTGTGAAGCCGTAATAATGATTAGATACATTTGCACAGAAGGTCTTTACATTGTTTTCTATTTTCGATGCATTGGAAATAGTCCATAATAAAAAAAAAAATACAAGTGAAACTACCAAACCACTTGTATGATGAGGGTATAAGGGTGAATATTAATTTAAAAAAATAAAAATAAAAACCTTCTAAGGAAAATATGCCATTCCCTCAAAAGCCTTATGAATGAGGATTACAGTGAACTAGGATTATCACTCTAAAGGTATTTCTTTTCTTGGGGTGCCTGGGTGGCTCCGTCCATTGAGCATCCGACTTCAGCTCAGGTCATGATCTGAAGTTTGTGAGTTCGAGCCCCGCGTCGGGATCTGTGCTGACAGCTCAGAGCCTGGATCCTGCTTCAGATTCTGTGTCTCCTCATCTCGGCCCCTCCCCTGCTCATGCTCTGTCTCTCTCTGTCTCTCAATAATAAATGAATGTTTAAAAAAAATTAAAGAGATTTCTTTTGTTTAAAAAATATTTTTTAATTATTTTCAATGTTTGTTTATTTTTGAGAGAGACAGAGGGGAGGGAATGGAGGAGAGGGAGAGGGAGAGAGAGAGGGAGCAGAGAATGCCAAGCTGGCTCCCTACTGTGAGTCCAGAGCTCAACACAGGGCCCCAGTTTAGGAACAGGGAGAGCCTGACCTGGACCAAAATAGTCAGACACTTAACCCACTGAGCCACCCAGGCACCACTAAAGTTATTTCTTAGGGTAATATGAATTACCCAGAGATCTTTATTACTATGTGATCTATAGAAATGCAAAAAGAAAAAAAAATACCTGCTATGGTTGAAAAGTTTTCAGAAATCAGTTTGAAAATTCTTAAGCACTGTAAAAATTGAACATGTGATCATTGACATAGTATCATTTGGTAATTCTGGGGTTTTTTTATGACTTTGTACAATTACGAATTTATTGGTAGAATCTTTTGTTCTTTATTGATTTATAAAGCAAGAGCAATGCCTTCTGGTCTTGTCTTTCAGTTGCTATGCAGTATTTGTCCTTCTTCACTGAGACGGCACTTTAAATGTTTGCAAATATCTTATATAGTCTTCTAAGTCCCATATTCAAATTAGGAACGACAAAGAACATGTAATGACAGAAAGTGATTTGCTAAATGTAAATGTTCATTAATTGGTGAGATTATAAGACATATTACATACCTCTGACCAAAGTGTCTATTTAAAAAGTAATTTCTTTTGGACAACTTTCCTGATTGCTTGTTTAACATCTTTGTTCCGCAGGCTATAGATCAAAGGGTTTAGCATAGGGCTCACAAAGATATAAAAAACTGCGACAATTTTCCCCTGTTCTACAGATGCCTCGGAAGGGGGTCTCAGATACATGCAGAATAGCGTCCCATAAAAGATGGTGACGGCCGTCAAGTGGGACCCACAGGTGGAGAAGGCCTTGCGCCTCCCCTCTGCAGAACGGATGCGCAGAATCGTCGTGAAAATAAAAATGTAGGAGATGAGAATGATGGCAAGAGAGCATGTGAGATTGAAACCAGCCACCACAAACATGGCAGTTTCTTTGACATACGTATCCGAGCAGGCAAGGACTATGAGAGGTGGGTCCGCACAGTAGAAGTGGTTGATTTCATTGGGTCCACAGAAGGAGAGGCGAAGCATCAGGATGGTCTGTGCCAGGCCATTTGCAAAACCGTAAATATAAGGCGTAGCAACAAGAGAGAGGCAGACACATCTGGACATCTTGCTACCGTACAGCAAGGGGTTGCAGATCGCCATGTAGCGGTCGTAAGCCATCACCGTCAGCATATAATAATCCGTGATCACCAGGGCAATGAAAAAGTGGAATTGTAGAAGGCAACCAAGGAAAGAAATGGCTTTTCTCTTGGATAAGAAATGAACCAGCATCTGCGGAGCGACACTGGTAGCGTAACAGAGATCCACAAAGGAGAGATGGCTGAGGAAGAAGTACATGGGCGTGTGAAGTTTTGAGTCACTTCGGATTAACAAAATCATGCTCACGTTGCCAACTACTGTGATAAGGTAGATGACCAGGAAGACCACAAAAAGGACAGGCTGCAACTCGGCTCGATCTGTCAGTCCCAGGAGGATAAACTCAGTCACTGCTGTGTAGTTTGTCTGTAACATCGGCTTCAAATGGGGACTGAAAGAAAGCAAATAGAGATGCATGTCTTTGGTCAAGCATCTGTTACCCCCATCATGTCATCTGATAGTTCTAGTCTGAAACTTGTAAGTTTCATGTACAGTAAAGAAATAGCCTAGTAAGCCCGCAGTTGACAGTTTAAACATCTACATTAGTAGAGAGCTCCTTTTATAAAGGCAGTCATATTCTAAATGCTTTTCTTCAAGTCTCTTCGTGTTGACAAGACTTAATCTTCTCTGCAAGATGTATTACTTTTGTTCACTTACAATTTCCTTAAACGTTGCAGTTTTGGGACATTGCAGTCTGTTGTTTCTGCAATGTGGTTTCATGTGGTATATAAATCATCACGTGGTTTTTGCAGCTAGAGGGAATGACGCATATCCCTATAGAACTAGCTTTTGTCCTCTTGCCTCCCCGAACTCAAGATCTTTTCAATCAGTTTGTTCCCTCATGCTGCAATTCATGTCCTTTCCCTTGGTGTCTTCTCTACTCAGGTGGTCCCCTATCACCAAACCTTAGTGAACATGTAAGACTCAGCCTAGGATCTCCTTTGCTTTGGGTATCATTGTCAAAAATCACGGCCAGAACGTGGTTCATGAGGCGTAAAAGTCAATCCTGTTTTTGGTATAAGAAAAGATATGTGTATGATACATAATATATACGTATGTATATATATTTATTTATAAGACATATATATGTGTATATATATATATATATGTATAAGACATACAGATACCTATATATCAGTGATATCAAGTGTTCATAGGGTGAGAGACTAACGGAAACAATATATTAAAAGACTCCCTGGTATGGGAGGAGGTGATAATAATGAAAAAAAAAAGATTAACAAACATATCCAGGCATTATAGTAATTCAATTGCAACTCTACCTCCTCTTAGCTCTCGCAAAAATTGAGAAAAATTCTGTGACATAAATTCTATTTAAGTTTTTCAATACATGTAAATGATCTTACCAGAATAATCATAGTAATATTACAACTGAGACGAGACATAAGATACCCTCAAGTCCATCTCCCCATATTTCTGCAGGATAAAAGTACCATAAATATCATTCTGGAAAACCTACACTTCCTTTCAAAAACACACACTAAGGTATGGCAATGTTGCACTGCCTCTTTCTAATAGCTATGAGGCCAGGGATGGCGAGGGATCACTCTGTAAGGCAATTTGTAAATGTCTTTCTCCAGCACCTTGTCCACTACATTATCCCATGCTGCACTTTTGGACTTTGGAATTATTTGCCAGGGTAATAAAATGTAAGTCACCTAATGAATGTCACAAGTCACCTAAATGAATGTAATCATATTTATCTTGTGTATTTCTAAGTTCTTAAGATTAATTATCATAATAGACAAGTACTGTTTCTTGTTGGGATGGTATTCTTAATATCTATTTATTGACACATTAATCAAGAGTCAAAATAATTACAATCTCCATTTATTTGTTACTGTGCATTAATGAGGCAATACAAACTTGATCATTTCAGATAATTTAATTGAGTACTTTGCGACAATAACTTTTCTTTAAAGGAAGAGAGCACAACTTTCTATATGATACGAGCAAACAAACAAACAAAAAACTCTCATAAAAGTGTTTGTAGGTGGGCAGAAGTAGTTATGGGGATACCTGGGGGCTCTGTAGACTTGACATTCACCCTCACTCTGAGACTCTGTCATGTAGATGCTTGCTGTCACTAGGCAGCCACCCAAAGAGGTAGAAGACTGGTGTCTTCTTTAACAAGGATTATGTCTCCTTTACATGTGGCAGTGGTTCAGTTTGAAGTGGAAAAAGATTTAGAGAAAGTATCTTCATCAAATGCATTTTTCATTCACTTAAAAAATTAATATAGATTATAAAGTTGAGTGTGACCAAGTCTCCGTGAAGGGGATACAGAGTATTGCATGATCTGATGCTAATAATTATAAAATAATAGAGTAGTATTATCAACTTGGAAGGAAACAAAATGGTATTTACTACCATCCTGTTAGTTTTCTTCATGAAGCAACAGACAGTATGCATGGGTGGTTATGAGAGTCAGCAGAGATTAGAGATACCTCATGCATAAAATTTGGTTCTGAAAACAACTCCCTTGTTTGAGATATTTAATTCAGATAAAACTTTTCAAGTATGCCTGATGTGTAGGAAACACTTAGTAAGTTGTAGCTACTGTTGTATTTGGGTGAAAAATCCAGGTCTAGTCTAACATAAGGCTCAACATCGGAGTGTGACTTTCGGGGAAAAGAGTTTATCTAATCTCTAGCTAGAGCCTCATTGGCACCTGGAACAGTGCTTTCCCAAATGGAGCCAATCAATCATATATGGAATAGATGTTCTCTCTAGTTTCCTTTCTATTATAACTATTACTCTATTGTACTTGTATAAGTACTTGTACTCTTAAAGATTGTTAGAATCAATATCAACAATTGTGCTAATCCATTAGAGTATGTTTCAACCCGTAATTTGATTTTTTTGTTGACTAAAACATTTATTTCTACTTTCCAAAATATGTATTTAACAACACCAAATCCTACCTGTGAAAGAGGAGTGATTTCCCAAGGACAGCATGGATAGAAGAACCTGAAGAGTTTATAACAGAATTATCACATAGGCACCAATTCCCTGTGGTTTAATTAATTTAGCAACAAATCATTCAGACTATTTACAGTCAGTGTCTTATGCTTTAGCAAATCCTGACTAAGCTCATTGAGGACATGATTTTGGCCCATGCCCCAATATCAACAGGGAATCAAATCTCTTGAGAATCATAAAGCAATGGGATTCCTCATTTATTTTAAATTATGCTTGAATGTCTTACTATTTCTTGACTGGGGGAATAATAGGTTCTCTTGTCTACAACCTGTCAGGTAGAACGGTGCCTGGCGCACACAGAAAGTTTTGGAGTCTGGAATGTCATTGGAAGATCAATCAACTTAGGTTGATCTTGGACTCATTATTTACTCATTCTGAGCCTTGTGCTTTATCTTGTTACTAGGATTAATAGTCCATGTATTATGTACTGTGGGAATGTTATGGATATACACATGATATAGATGTGCTGGGGTTCTCCCTTTGTCACCCTCTCCCACCCTGACCCACTGCCTTTTCTTCTCTACCTTCCTTTGTCCCTCTGGAGTTGAACCCTGATGGATCACATCTGTAGAGCTCCTTTGGTGTCCAGTGTCAGCTGAGTTTGGCCACTGGGAGGAGCCAGTGGAGGGAAAGTAGGGAGAAAGAGAAAAGTAACTCAATTTATTTCTCCTTCTCTCCCCGATTCACAACAAAGGTGCTCGAGTGGCTGCATCCTTCCAAGCTAAACTCCTGCTGAGCTGTGTATTGGGAAAGACAGCGGCCAGAACTTGCTTCCTGCCTCTAGATCCCCTTGGGTCTGAGGTTTGTAGGCATCGCCTGGACACTGCTTTCCACAGCTAGCCTCCAGATATTTCTTCAACTTCTCTGATCGATTTCTGTAACTTTGCCTGTATTCTGTGTCTGTTCTTTAAATTCTCTTCAGGTAATCAGTCCTGAGTGAAATGTTGTTTTATGCCATGTCCCTAACCCAGGTCAGAGCAGCACACAATAGTTATTCAATAATGTGGCAGTGGAAGTAATAGCAGTAATAATGATTATTCATTTTGCTAAAAATTTGGACTATAGCTAGGTTTAGAAGATTCTGGCCTGGCGCTTATAAGGACCCTCTTTGTGTATCATGACTCAACTGAGGACTATGCACATGAGTCAGATATTATCACTACTAGCATTATTGCAGGTCGACTTGGATTTGAAAATGTGGCTTAGACTTGCTTTTCTGTTCCTTTCCTCTGAATTGAAGTCACCCAGGCACATAGGCATAGCCCTGGTGCTCTCCTTCCCTTTCCAGAGCCATGGCCAGTCAGTATGTCTGATTGAGATGAGACATGTTCATGAACCACATAGAGAATTGGATGCCTTGTCTGGTTGGCCAGGCAGAGGCAAGGATCCTTTCCATAATCCCACTAATCTGTACTCACCCTACTTAGATAAGCATGTGAGGGATGTAGTGAATGGAATCCAAAATGTCCTTTAAAACTTTGTCCCCCAGAGTCACTTAGAAACCTCTGCCTCAGCCTTTGTTACCATAACTGGCACATCTTTTCATCTCTTCATGCATTCCAGAAGCCTCTGGGTCATCCCTGACTATGCACTCTTAGTCTCACTCTCTCCCAGAGCCAAATACCATTTTCATGACTTTTCAAACAATGTCTACTTTTTATTTTGATGATTTAAAAGTTTGATTTAGTTCATAAAATATATTGAGTGAATGCTATATTGCCTCTGACGGTAGGTAAGGCTCAAATGTTTTCTCAAAAGATGCTTTCCCCGCCTCCGCAGAACCGAGTTTGACCTCTCCCTTCAACATGCTCTTAGCAATCTGCCCCCTTCTTTGTCTAACACACTCTGCTTAATTGCCTGCCATATCTCTTTTGCCACGAGTACATCGTAAACCCCTACAGGCAAGAACTGAGATCCCCGCAGGTAGCACAGGCCCTGGGATATGATCGTTTATCAATGGATACTTGGTGAACAATTTCAGAAGTGCGCAATGTGTACTTCATCCTATGAATACACAACTCTTGCTTCTCCCCTGTCTGGTAACTTCCGGTTTTATCAAGCACACTTCCTTCTCCCTCAAAAATGAAAACTGTAGGGAGACGAAGTGGTGTAAGTGACTCATTTGTTTAAGAAACCACAGAAAAGACATCAGAACGGGGGTATCTAATTACAGGTGATAAGCATGGAATATTTACTATGTTCCAGGTATTAGGCTTACCACTATACACATGTTAGTTCAGTTATTCCTCACACAACGTCTTGGGTCATTTATACTATTAGCTTCATTTTACAGATGGGAAACCGAGGCAAGGAGAGCTTAAATAAGTTTCCCTGGTAGATGCAAAGAATAAATTGTGAGCCTGAGATTAAAACAAGCCAACTGACAGTCCTTGATATCATGTTATGTATAGTTTAGCAAAGAAATGTGACGAGCTTACACCATGCTAGACATTCTCGAAGATTCGTGGCATTCATTCATTAATTCATTCATTCATCCATCTATCCATCCACAGGGTTAAAACCATTCAGGGAAAGCCTTGTATTTACCATTGTGCTGTTGATGTAGAGAGGATAAGCGAAAGTCAAAAGATTTGGGTCCTTAAAAGAGTTTCTGCTTCATGGTGGGAGGGATGACGCAAGCATATGTAAAGTTTCCCAATCAGGTTTCCATTTGTTAAGAATTCCTGAAGATCATGTTAGTAAGTAGCATAGAGTAGAGCTGGCACTCAAATAGCCATAATGCAATGGGCATAACAATAGTGTATTAGCACAATACAAATTTATTGAGAACCATCTATATTCAAGGTCTGGGGAATAGGCTGGCTTTAACATAATAAGCAAAAGCAGACATGGACCTTGCCTTCTGGAGCTGACACTCAGGGGATGAGACAGTCATGAATCAAAGTTACTTAGAAAACACAATTTAATTCATGGTTGGATAAAGGTAAAAACAGATGGAGAAAAAAAAATTTTAAGTGCAAAATAAATTGTTATAAAATATACCTAAGTATGTGTATTCACAATGAAATATGAAACTCGGGAATTTGAAGGACTTAGGGCCTGAAAGTAAAGAAGGTAAAAAAATATATACAATAGGCATCAGCCAACCCAAAACAAGGAAAATACTGCTGGTAGTCTATGAATATCAGGCAAAAGCACTTTTAGATTTTAATCACCAGAGTTGGGATAAAAAATTTAAAAATGATAAAAGGAATAATACTAGTTCTTTACAGGACATGAGATAATAAAATAGGAAAAAAACTGGGGTGCCGGGGTGGCTCAGTTGGTTAAGCTTCCGACTTTGGCTCAGGTCATGATCTCACCCTTGTGGGTTCAAGCCCTGCCTTGGGCTCTGTGTTGACAGCTCAGAGCCTGGAGCCTGCTTCAGATTCCGTCTCCCCCTCTCTCTGCTCCTCCCCTGTTCGCACTCTGTCTCTCAAAAATAAATAAACATAATTTTTTTTTAAAGTTAACAAAATAGGAAAAAATTGCAAAGGGAAATAAAACCACAAGCATCTCTCTCAGTTTTTGTATATGAAGCAATCAAACATTTGTAAGGTACGGAAGATCTTAAAAATAAATAAATCAATAACTAGATTGGCCTGGACTTCATAGAGCTGTGTTCTGCCCAACCAATCTATTCTGAGAGGAATTTCAACAAAATTGACTTTCAAAACTTGTGGTCTCAGGAGAAAAGGCCAATGATGAGAAGTAGGGTGCCATGAAATGGATGGACATGCATATGGTCCAGCACAAAATGGACCGCCTATAATTACTGAAGAGGAAAAATTATAACACCCCTATTTTGTTGCTATTTTCTCTGCGAACTCTTAAATGTGGATACGGCGCATTCAGACTTGGGAATTGGACCAGTTTGGGCAAGAAAGAAAAGATGACCAAGGCATGCATCACTGATGACAAATTGAAACATATGGTAAGACATAGTAAGGAAGATATATGATGGCAAGTACCAGAATACAAGAGTGGACACAGATCTAATATCAACCATGAATAACTTTTTTCTCGCTCTTCTCATAGCCACCAGCATTGGCTCAATGAAGTTGGTGTCCTGTGCCTTCTGAGAAAATAGTGAACATAAACTCTGGAGACAATAAAGTATTTCTGTACATTTTAATGGTATCATCTGTCAAAGATCCCTCAAGAAAATTCCTTAATGTTCAAACTTTCAGATGAGAGGTGATAAAACTATCTTTATAAAAATAGTTTGCATTGACAAAGGCTTTGACAGGTTGGTCCCACAGGAGAGAACCATGAAACAAACTGATACAAATATGAAAAATTCATACATGACAGAATTTTTACTAAAATCTTTTTGTAATTATTCTTTTTAAGTTTAGGAGTACCTGGGTGGCTCAACAGGTTAAGCATCAGACTTCGGCTCGGGTCATGATCTCACGGTTTGTGAGTTCAAGCCCCGTGTCCAGCTCTGTGCTGACAGCTCAGAGCCTAGACCCTGCTTCAGATTCGGTGTCTTCCTGTCTCTCTGCCTCACCCCCCCTTGTGCTTTGTCACTCTGTGTCTCTGAAAAATGAATAAACGTTAAAATTTTTTAAATAAAAAATAAAACAAATTAAAAATTTTTACGTTTGTTTATTTATTTTGAGAAAGAGACATGAGTGGGGGAAGGGGCAAGGAGAGAAGGAGAGAGAGAATCCCAAGCAGGCTCTGGGCTGACAGCACAGAGCCTGATGGGGAGCAGGATCACATGAAGCCATGAGATCATGACCTGAGCTAAAACCAAGAGTTAGACAAGCGGCACCTAAGTGGCTCAGTTGTTAAGTGCCCAACTTTGGCTCAGGTCATGATCTCATGGTTTGTGAGTTTGAGTCCCATGTCAGGCTCTGTGCCAACAGCTTGGAGCCTGAAGCCTGCTTTGGATTTTGTGTCTCCCTCTCTCTGCCCCTTCCCTGCTCATACTGTCTCTCTCCTTCAAAAATAAAAAAAAACATTAAAGAAATAAAAAATTTTAAGAAAGACTTGGACACTTAAGTGACTGACCCACTCAGACACCCCTGTACTAAAATCTTAATAAGAGCCATATGGAATGTTTAAAAGTTGGAAAAATTAATTATTTTCATAAAATGACAATAATAATTATATTGCAACATTTGTAATACCAGGAAAAATAAAGGCTTAAATATGCAAAAGTAAAACTTTAAAGAATTGAAAGAAAATATGAAAATATCTTTATAATAGGAAAGAATTGTTTAGGCAAAACATACAAAGCACAGCCATAAAGAGATTAACATTTGAACTATGTTACATAGTTCTATACTACCAAATATCTCATGCATGAAAGTGAAATACAAGCTACAAACAGGTTGAAGTATTTGCACTGCATATATCATCAAAAGGCTAGTATCTACTACTGAATACATAAGGAGCTATTGCAAATGTACAAAATAAAGATAAAATAACCCAGCTGAAAAATGAACAAAGAATATAGACATACAACTGAGAGAAAACTTTTCCGTTAGTATCAAAGCACTTAAAAACACTCCGCTTCACTTGTAATGACAACACAAAAGCTTAAATAAGAAATTAGAATCCATTTTACACCCATCAGATTGGAAAACATTTTGAAAGTCTGACAGTACATAGGAATTGACAAGAATATGGAGTAAAGACCAAATTCACACACTGTTTTTCAGACAGCACTAAGTAGAGCAATTTGTCAATATCTACTAAATGTAAAGGTACTCTTTTATCACCCAGAAATTACCCTCTTGCAACTTTACATGGAGGAACTCTTGAACTTGTCCACATTCAGAATTTCAGAGCAAAATGGTTTTCTAGATTTTCATATTACCAAGGAACAGGAAAAATGTATTCCCCCATCAATAAAAGAATGGATAGATAGACTGTGGTATATTTATATACTCATGTGGACTTTACCAGTGACAGTTCATGCTCCATGAATCAGCATGGATGAATCTAACAAGATTCAGTGAAAACAGAATAACTTGCAGTAGGATAGCGTGACTTCATTTATAACAAATTTTAAATCTGCCAAAATATTATATAATTTTATGGACACAGGAACACCAGCAAATAATAGAACTCTACATAGGGATGAGAAACACTAAACTCACATGAGATGTTAGTGCAGGAAATGGAGAGAGGAATGGAATCAGGCGGGGAGGGCTCGGTTTGAGAATAGCTGAGTTTGGGAAATATTTGAAGGAAAACTGGCACGTATGAAGCCTTAATGATTAGCTCACTTGCACAGGTGGTCTTTATAATATTTCCTATTTTTTGATGTATGTTGGAAATAGTTTGTGATAAAAAAGAAATACAAGTGAAACCACAAAACCAGTTTTATGATGAGGGTGGATATTGATTTAAAAAAAAAACAAACCTTCTAAGGAAAATACGCCATTCCATCAAAGCCTTATGACTAAGGATTCCACGGGACCAGTATTGTCATTCTAAATATTGTTTAGAGTAATAATCAGAGATACATAAGAACTTCTTTGTTATGTGATTACTGTAAAGAGCAAAAGAGAAAATAAACCCTCTCACCTACTATAGTTGGGAAGCTTCTGCATATTAGTTTGGAAATTAATAAGCACAGTAAAATTAAACATATGGTCATTGACATAACTTGGTACTTCTGTCTTTTATAGCTTTGTATCACTATGAGTATTATCCATAGAAACTTCTGTTATTTATTAATGTATAAACCAGTAATAATGCCTTCTGGTTTTGTCTTTGAATTTCTAGGGTTTGGGTTCTTTTTTTTTTAATTTACTGAGATGGAACTATAAATACTAACAAATAATTTGACACTTTCAAGATCCAGATGTGAACAATAAAAGTCGAAAAGTAATCAATGACACAAGGTGATTTGTTAATCTTAAATGCTCATTTATTGGTGAGACAATAAGATATATTACATACCTGCGACCAAATTGTCTATTTAATAAGTAATTTCTCTCGGACAACTTTCCTGATTGCTTGTTTAACATCTTTGTTCCGCAGGCTATAGATCAAAGGGTTTAGCATAGGGCTCACAAAGATATAAAAAACTGCGACAATTTTCCCCTGTTCTACAGATGCCTCGGAAGGGGGTCGCAGGTGCATGCAGAATAGCGTCCCATAAAAGATGGTGACGGCCGTCAAGTGGGACCCACAGGTGGAGAAGGCCTTGCGCCTCCCCTCTGCAGAACGGATGCGCAGAATCGTCGTGAAAATAAAAATGTAGGAGATGAGAATGATGGCAAGAGAGCATGTGAGATTGAAACCAGCCACCACAAACATGGCAGTTTCTTTGACATACGTATCCGAGCAGGCAAGGACTATGAGAGGTGGGTCCGCACAGTAGAAGTGGTTGATTTCATTGGGTCCACAGAAGGAGAGGCGAAGCATCAGGATGGTCTGTGCCAGGCCATTTGCAAAACCGTAAATATAAGGCGTAGCAACAAGAGAGAGGCAGACACATCTGGACATCTTGCTACCGTACAGCAAGGGGTTGCAGATCGCCATGTAGCGGTCGTAAGCCATCACCGTCAGCATATAATAATCCGTGATCACCAGGGCAATGAAAAAGTGGAATTGTAGAAGGCAACCAAGGAAAGAAATGGCTTTTCTCTTGGATAAGAAATGAACCAGCATCTGCGGAGCGACACTGGTAGCGTAACAGAGATCCACAAAGGAGAGATGGCTGAGGAAGAAGTACATGGGCGTGTGAAGTTTTGAGTCACTTCGGATTAACAAAATCATGCTCACGTTGCCAACTACTGTGATAAGGTAGATGACCAGGAAGACCACAAAAAGGACAGGCTGCAACTCGGCTCGATCTGTCAGTCCCAGGAGGATAAACTCAGTCACTGCTGTGTAGTTTGTCTGTAACATCGGCTTCAAATGGGGACTGAAAGAAAGCAAATAGAGATGCATGTCTTTGGTCAAGCATCTGTTACCCCCATCATGTCATCTGATAGTTCTAGTCTGAAACTTGTAAGTTTCATGTACAGTAAAGAAATAGCCTAGTAAGCCCGCAGTTGACAGTTTAAACATCTACATTAGTAGAGAGCTCCTTTTATAAAGGCAGTCATATTCTAAATGCTTTTCTTCAAGTCTCTTCGTGTTGACAAGACTTAATCTTCTCTGCAAGATGTATTACTTTTGTTCACTTACAATTTCCTTAAACGTTGCAGTTTTGGGACATTGCAGTCTGTTGTTTCTGCAATGTGGTTTCATGTGGTATATAAATCATCACGTGGTTTTTGCAGCTAGAGGGAATGACGCATATCCCTATAGAACTAGCTTTTGTCCTCTTGCCTCCCCGAACTCAAGATCTTTTCAATCAGTTTGTTCCCTCATGCTGCAATTCATGTCCTTTCCCTTGGTGTCTTCTCTACTCAGGTGGTCCCCTATCACCAAACCTTAGTGAACATGTAAGACTCAGCCTAGGATCTCCTTTGCTTTGGGTATCATTATCAAAAATCAGGGCCAAAACTTGGTTCATGAGGCATAAAGTCAATCATGTTTTTGATATAAAAAAAGATACATGTATAATATGCAAACCATATATATATGTATATATATATATATATATGTATAAAATATACACATACATATATCAGTGATATCAAGTGTTTATTGGGTGAAAGATTAGACAAAGAAATAGGATTAAAAGTCCCCCTGGTATCCAGGAGGAGACAATAATGAAAAAAAAAAAGTTAACATATCCATGCCTTATAATAATTTTATGGTAACTCTACCTCCTTTTAACTTTCACATAAAATAAGAAAAATTATGTAACATAAATTCTGATTAGGGTTTTCAATACATGTGAATGATCCTAGTGGAATAATAATCATAGCAATCATACAACTGAGACAAGACTTAAGTTACCCTCAAGTGTATCTCCCCTTTCTGCATTTATGGAGGGTACTTTTATGTACCATAAATACCATCCTGTAAAAACCAGTAGCTTCCTTCAATAACACACACAGGTATGACAGCATGTTATACTGCCTTTTACTAATAGCTACGCATCCAAGAATGGGCAGGAATCATTTTCTAAGGCACTTTGTAAATGCCTTTCCAATAATCTTGCCCATTGAATTATCCCACTCTGCACATGTGGACTTTGGTCATATTGACCATGGTATTAAAATCCAAGACAAATCACTTAAATCAATGTAATCATAAATATTTTGTACATTTCTAAGTTTGTAAAGTCAGAGCAGTTATTATAAAAGTCAAATACTCTTTCATGCTGGGATGGTGTTTTTAATAAATATCTATTAACATATAAATCAAGCATCAAAATAATTAATATCTCTTTGTTTCTGTGGGTTAATGATGCAGTGTAACCTTGAACATGTCTGATTATTTAACTGACACTATACGACGACAACTTTTCTTTAAAGAAATAGATCACAACACCCTACATAGTTAGAACAGAGAAAACTCAGAGAGAAGTATTTGTAGGGAGACAGAAGTGGCTCTGGGGTACCTGAGGCTCTGTACTCTTGACATTCACCCTCACCCTGAGGTTCTGGTCATGTAGATTTCTGGTGGCACTACCCATTCATCTAAAGAGTCTACAAGGTTGATGTTTATTTTAAGAAGGGTGATGCCTCCTGATATGTGGTCATAATTCAGTCTGAAGTGGGAAAAGATTTAGGAAGCCATCTTCATGAGATGCATTTTGATTAACTTTCATGTGGATTATAAACCTGGGAGTGGCTGTTTTTCTATGAAGGGGTGTAGAGCATTGTACAATAGGATGCTTGTAATTATAATGAGTAGCATTTCTAACTTGGAAGGAACCAGAAAGTATTTAATACCACTCCCTAATTTTCTTCATTAAGTAAGAGACAGTATACTGGGCTAGATTTTGAAAGTCATCAAAATGAACAGATCCTAGGAGCCCGCAGACCACCTGGCAGGAAAGCCACATCCCCCAATTCCTAACCATGGGGCACGACCAAATTCCTCATCTTTCTGTGTCTAATTTCCTCATGTGTAAAATTTGGTTCAAGGAGCAACTCCCTCATATGAGGGATTTAAATTAGTGCAAAACTTTTAAAATATGTCTTACATGGAGGAAACACTTAAGAAGTTGTAGCCACTGTTGTATGAGGTGAAAAATCGAGGTCTGGTCTAACATAAGACTCAACTTCAAGTGTGACTTTCAGGGACAAGAGTGTATCTAATCTCTAGCTAGATCCTCAGTGGCACCGGGAACAGTGCTTTCCCAAATGGAGCCAATCAATCATTATATATAGAATGGATGTTCTCTCCGGTCTAGTAACTATTACTTTGTTGTATACGTATAAATATTTGTGCTCTTAGAAAATTGTTAACTCGATAACAACAGTTTTGCTAACTCATCAGCATATGTTTCAGCCCATAACTTGATTTTTTGTTGACTAAAATACTTATCTCTACATTCCAAAATATATTTTCACAACGCCAAATCCTACCTGTGAAAGAAGAGTGATTTCCCAAGGCCAGCACAGATAGGAGGTTATAAACTGTTATAGGTTTATAAACTGGGTTCTTCTAGCCTGAAGAGTTTATAACAGAATTGTCATACAGGCACCAAATCTCTATGGTTTAATTATCTCTAGCAGCAAATCATTCTGATAATGTGCAGTCACTAACATACTTTTGCAAATCCTAACCAAGCTCCTTGAGGACCTGATTTTGGCCCATGCCCCAATATCAACAGGGAATCAAATCTCCCGAGAATCATAAAGCAAGGGGATTCCTCATTTATTTTAAATTATGCTTGAATGTCTTACTATTTCTTGACTGGGGGAATAATAGGTTCTCTTGTCTACAACCTGTCAGGTAGAACGGTGCCTGGCGCACACAGAAAGTTTTGGAGTCTGGAATGTCATTGGAAGATCAATCAACTTAGGTTGATCTTGGACTCATTATTTACTCATTCTGAGCCTTGTGCTTTATCTTGTTACTAGGATTAATAGTCCATAGCTATTATGTACTGTGGGAATGTTATGGATATACACATGATATAGATGTGCTGGGGTTCTCCCTTTGTCACCCTCTCCCACCCTGACCCACTGCCTTTTCTTCTCTACCTTCCTTTGTCCCTCTGGAGTTGAACCCTGATGGATCACATCTGTAGAGCTCCTTTGGTGTCCAGTGTCAGCTGAGTTTGGCCACTGGGAGGAACCAGTGGAGGGAAAAGAGGGAGAAAGAGAAAAGTAACTCAATTTATTTCTCCTTGTCTCCCCAATTCACAACAAAGGTGCTCGAGTGGCTGCATCCTTCTAAGCTAAACTCCTGCTGAGCTGTGTGTTGGGAAAGAAACTGGTCGGGATTTGCTTCCTGCTTCTAGATCCCCTCAAGTCTGGTGGTTGTAGTCATTGTCTGGTCGTTTTAGAACAAGGAGTGGACACTCCTTTCTGAAGTTAGCCTCCAGATGATTCAACTTCTTTGATCAATTTCCATAACTTTGCCTGTATTCTGTGTCTTTTCTTTAAATTCCCTTCAGGCAAACAATCTGAGTGAAATGTTGTTTTATGCGATGTCCCTAATCCAGGTCAGAGCAGCACACAGTAGTTATTCAATAATGTGGCAGTGGAAGTAGTAGCAGTAATAATGATTATTCATTTTGTTAAAGTTGGGGATATATCTGGGTTTAGAAGGTTCTGACCTGGAGCTTAAAAGGACCATTGAGGTGCCTTCCTTCTGGATCCTGACTCAATTGAGGACTATGCATATGAGTCAGATATTATCATTACTAGCATTATTACAGGTCGACTTGGATTTGAAAATGTGGCTTAGGGGCGCCTGGGTGGCGCAGTCGGTTGAGCGTCCGACTTCAGCCAGGTCACGATCTCGCGGTCCGGGAGTTCGAGCCCCGCGTCAGGCTCTGGGCTGATGGCTCAGAGCCTGGAGCCTGTTTCCGATTCTGTGTCTCCCTCTCTCTCTGCCCCTCCCCCGTTCATGCTCTGTCTCTCTCTGTCCCAAAAAAAATAAATAAACGTTGAAAAAAAATTTTTTAAATAAATAAAAAATAAATAAATAAATAAAAATAATAAAATAAATAAATAAATAAATAAATAAATAAATAAATAAAATAAAAAAAAGAAAATGTGGCTTAGACTTGCTTTTCTGTTCTTTTCCTCTGAAGTGAAGTCACGCAGATAGAGTAGCACATAGGCATAGCTCTGGTGCTCTCCTTCTCTTTCCAGAGCCATGACCAGTCAGCACGTCTGACTGAGATGAGACATGTTCATGAACCACATAGAGAATTGGATGTCTCGTATTGTTGGCCAGACAACAGCAAGAATCTTTTTCCATAATCCCACTAATCTGTACTCACCCTACTTAGATAAGCATGTGGGGGATGTAGTGAATGGAATCCAAAATGTCCTTTAAAACCTTGTCCCCCAGAGTCACTTAGAAACCTCTGCCTCATTCCTTGTTACCATAATTGGCACACCCTTTCATCTCTTCATGCGTTCCAGAAGCCTCTGTTATCAATGATTACATGTTCTCATCCCCATTCCCTCTGAATATTATTATATCCTTGACTTTGAAATACCCTGAGTCAAACTTTCCTAAATTGAGAAGAAGGGGGAGGAGGAGAAAAAGAAGGGAAAAACAATCGGAATCGTAGGCATCCAAAGAAACTTCAAAGAGGTTTGCAAAGTTGCTTTAAAACTTTTGGGAGATCCTTTTTCTTAAAATAATATGTAATGTTAAAATTAATTTCTTTAATAAAAATTTCAAATTTGGACAAATGCTATGAATGGGAAGTGCACGACAGGAAAAAGCAAGTCATGGCTCTGACCACTTTTTGATCCCATTAAACACTATCAATCTAGTAGCGGACCCAATCCTTTTGCCTGGAAACTATAAAGGTTTTTGGTGCTCCTCATAGTTCAGTCTTCTCCATAAGAAGCCTGTGTGTGTGTGTGTGTGTGTGTGTGTGTGTGTGTGTTTATAATTTTCAAGAATGTCTGAAGCATAATTACCCATAAACATTCATTATTAGCCTTGACAAGTCCATATGGGCTGAAATGTTCTCAGAGAAATATCTAAGCAAATAATATTTTACCTGCATCCTAGCTCTGTGTTCATAGGAAAAAAAAATATTCAATTTTTCTGAGTGTCAGGACTTTCAGCTTAAGAAATAAATTATATCTGCATCACAGAAATATTGTAAATGTCAAATGTTCTTTGCCTGTTTGTGGTAATGAAGATGGATATTTATTTTAAAATGCTTAGCACACTAGTGATTTGTATTCCTCATAAATACTCAAGAGATGAGAGTATCTTCCACACTATCTGAGTCTCAAATGTGTTGTAGGTGCAGATAACATAAAGTAAATGTGAAAATGTAACTTTAATAATTCCCTGTAATTGTCTACCTCTTCCTCTGGAGACAATTACATTGAGCAGAGATGGGGGAAAACAAGATACAGTGTGTTTTTTATGGTGAATCTGCTATAAAACCAGTTAATTATATCTGCCCAGATGAATTTAAGAAAATGCAGAGATAATTTCAACGATCAAAGCATGTATAAACAGAGTGTATAATGTGGAAGTTGATGGTCAAAACATATTCAAGTTCTCAACAATAGGTCAGTTGATTGGTAAGCAATTCAAATTTCCACAATGAATACAATGTATCACCTTAAGGGAGGAAAAACAATATCTTAACTAAACATGAAAACATAATTTCTTTCTACTAGCATATTTCATGAAAGATTTGATGATAGCATGGATTTAATACTGTGTTACAAAGTATAAGGGATAATTATAATATATTCAAGCTTTGACCCATCTCAACAGATCAACTAGGCAGAAAAGCACTTTCAGAATGACAAGGAGTATATATAGGGTTTGTTGTTGCTTATTTTTTTTCACCTAGCAGGATTTTTGACCCACCTGACGAGTAAAGTTCTTTTATTTACTCTTCACATGTTCATGGCAACTGGTAAATAAATATTTTGCATGTTTCTCTCTTATATTTTCAGAAGAAAATTTAATGACAAAATATCTATCTTTAGTTGTCATGTTACCTGAATCCTTGTGTCAGGATATAATTCCATAGCATGTAGACTTGTGAAGTATGATTTTCTTTTAAAAAGCAACTTTGTGTGTCTCCCTCTCTCTCTGCCCCTCCCCCGTTCATGCTCTGTCTCTCTCTGTCTCAAAAATAAATAAACGTTAAAAAAAAATTTTTTTAAAGCAACTTTGGACTTAGAGCCATCAAAATGTTAATAACTCTTTGGTTGCTCTTTCTCTTTAGGGAAAGGCCCAGTCCTTCATATTTTAATGATTTCCCCCGTTTTATGACTTATGAGGCCTCTTATCACTGGTGAAAAGAGGCTTCGATCTGCATCCGTTATGTTTGTGCTTCTCTTTGGCCTTCTTTGGCTTCCGATCTACATGGTTGCTCTGCTGTCCTCTACCAGGACAAGTGCATCTTGTAGTCCTTAATTTCTCTTGGCTGGACACAGCCTGCTAATCTTCCCTACTGACCCAGCTGTACCTTGGCCCTTCAGGGGACTACAGCCCCTCCTGTAACTTAAATCTGCCCCTTAGACTCTTGTAGACATGACCTGGGAATGCTCCTGTGAAGTACTCAGCCTCGCTGATGCAACACATCTCAGGTTCCCACCTTTGTGTGATATTTTCACATTCCCCTAAAAGGAGATGAAGGAAATTTGGAAATTTGGGGATAGTCCATACCCCCACGGAAACCAAAGAAACTGTTGGAACGTTAAGTCAAGTCCAAGGAGCACTACTGAAGTTAGGTGGGCCCACAGTCTACTTTGCCTTGGCTGCCCGACAAGTTGATTCAAGGTCAAAGCCCACAGCAAGGAGAGCCAGTCTCAGAGTTATTTCCTAAGGCCTTAAATCTTCTTTTTCTTTTTTTTTATTCACTCATTAGTATGCCTATGCCAAAGTACCAGGCTTTGGGCTCTTTACTTTCTCTCTGTCATAATCTACATTTTTATGTCAAGCACTAATGGTAGATGGACTTCAGATGAGGAAAATTTGGCTCAATCATATAAAAGATAAAACACTATTATTTTTTCTTATTTATAATGTTATTATTATGAACCTGGCTCAGAAGTACTAGGAATTTACTCTGATTTCAAATTATAATGTAAATAAAATTCAATGAGCAGGAATCATAAACTAAACCTACCATTGTATAAGCAGTCCATGCCAACAAGTCTACTTGAACTAGTTTCATTCAAACTAACCTTTCGATTAGATCTGAGAGTCTAAAAACTCACTCCCTGCAACTTGCTATTTAATTCACAGGAAGAAATGATCTTAGGTTGATCCTAGTGAAAATGAGACAAGCTGCTGTTTACATGGAACACCACTAAGTCACAACGCTCCTCCTAGCATCACTGCTTAGGTATTCATTCAGTACCTCTCCACTAAACATCAACTGTGCACCCAAAATATTGTATGGATCTGTTCCGGAGATGTCAACTGAAATTGACATTAATTCTGTCCTCAGAGCACTGACAATCTTGTAAAAGAAATAGAAAGGTTACAAAAGGAGTAATTACAACAAGAGAGACAGGGAAAACCACCAGTGGCATTCACAAGGGGAAACAACTATTCCAGCTGAGGATACGATGAGCAGAGTCACGACAAAGCCCTTTTCGTTACAAAGAATGCAATACCTTATTACCTACCCTAGGAGAAATCTCAGTATCAAAATTGGTACCATGTGTTCTTGCATTTAATGGAAGATACCGCATTCATTTAATGATTAACCCATAAATGAGGATCTGATCCATTGAGAAGTGACTTTTGTAAAGACCTCCAGAGGGAATCTTAATGATGTCCCCTAGGTGATTTCCTGATGAATGCTTCAGAGAGGAGTCATCCAGAGTTAGTCATCCAAGTATGAATCCTCCTACCTTGGGGACCTTCCAGGAGGCTAGGAAATCACTATCCCTCCACAGGCAAGTCTGAAAATCAAGAACTCCTAATATTGTTTGATATCTTAGTATCTCCTCTTTTGAACATAAAATGGAACTAGCAGGGATTATAAAAATTGACACAGTAAGGCAAAACCATAGGCAGGCAGACTCCGACTCTTTCTGACAAAGACAGCAGGTGACTAGTAATGTGTTAAGAGGTCAGGCCTTGCAACCATCTCGAAATTGGTTACAGATCCATTTCATAATACAGCCAAGATTTAGAATAGACTTACACACCGAGCTTCAGCCAGTTCTTGGAATTCAAAAAGTCCGTACCTCACCCTTCCCTCTTAACCTTTCCTCCTCCAAGACTAGAGACTTAGACATTCGCACAAGAAAATGTACTTTCACTCCATACAACTGTAATGATTTCCTATACTTTTTATTAAGAGAAAATTTTTAAAGGATTTAGGGAAATGAGTGTAAGGTTAAGGGTGAGAAAGAAAAACATAAATGTGAACACCTCCCCTTATTCATTTGAAGGAGCTTCTCATAGATTTACTCAATTCAAGCTTGCACTGAAATATGATGGCATTGTTGCGACCAGAATGATCAAAACAGATTTAAATTGTTTTGTTCAAAGGGAATATACTTTTCTTTACTGTGTTATATATATAACACATGTTATTAAGTGAACTCTATGCCCAACATGGGGCTGGAACTCATGACCCCGAGATCCAGAGTCACATGCTCTACCAACTGAGTCATACAGGAATTCCTTCTTTACTGTGTTTCTGTCCCTTTCCAACACTGCAATGGATTTTATTGACTTTTGAGCTAAAGGATCCCATTTAACCAAAGTTATCAGAAAAGATTCATTAGGGATTGAAGGGTTTTTTTGTTTGTTTGTCCCCCGTCCCCATATTGTTCATAGACCTTTAATTCCTACCTAAGCTAAGCATAATTGTGGTTCTTTTTGGCAAATCTGTTATTTGAACTGTAATGATTTTATACATTTAGTTATTCTCTTCTTTTGGATTGCTCTCATTCCTCTCATTTTCTCACTAATCTTTCTATTGGAATGAGAGCACTGAATGACAGAGGAAGAAGGGTCTCTTAACAACGTGGAATGCACCCATCTGGTGGAGGCCCATGGCATTGTGGGCTATGCTATGTGACATGTGACTGAAAAAGTCTTAGATGCCATTCAACAAAATCTGTGCTGGCATTTTTTGAACACTGAACACTTTAGTGAGAATATGAACACATGAGTTCTCTTCTACTCCTTCACTTCAGCTTATAATTTAGATTATAACTATACCAAATTTACTTCCACAGTAAGTGTTTCTCCACGTGTATCCAAGAAAGAAAACCCTGGACCTTATGCAGTAGATAACAGAATGGTGTGATCATTAATAATAAAGCTTACCTCTTTTTCCTTCTATTTATGAATGCAAGAAAACTTGAGTTAAGCTCATGGAGACTCTTGGTAAGATTATCTCTTTTCAAGGTTCTAAAAAACCAACAGAATACTACTAGAGCTAAAGTCAGAGGAAGGGGTATTTCCTTCTTCAAACTAATGGGGAAAATTTTTGTGTGCATGATGATGGCAAGTTCTATACTTAGGGAAACTTTGTGGTGATACATCAGGATCTTCTCTAAGGAGGAAGTATAAACTAGCAGAGGGTAAAAACATGTGATAAAACCTCTTTTATTTAGTTTAAACAGATCATAACAACTGTCTCACTCAGTGCTTCAACCCTAGCTGTACATTAAAATCATGTGGAAAGTTTATTAAAAAATATGCCAATGTGTATACCTCACCTGAGCTGAGCTGTGATTCCAGTATCAATGCTCTCAAATATTCCCCATCTGAATGTAACATGAAGCCAGAGTTGATAATCACTGATTGAAGTGTTATATTTGTGAATATATCATTGTTATAAGCAATAGAATTATTCTTTAAAATGTATAAACTTTTAATATCCTCCTGGCTTTAAAAATTAAAGGCAATTTATGTTTTCTGTCCTGAGTCAACTTCCAACTCTTTCTAACAGTCCAACCTGCAAATTTTAATCATCAATTAAAAAGGTTTTGGGTCAGATGCCATTATCACTAGTTTGTGTTATAAAAACAAATCAGATATGGTAGCTAGAATTTTTGTAGCAACTCAGTCTACACTGGTACATCACAGAGGTGAGACATCTACACATCATGAAAAATCAGCGGATGTGAGTTGGCAAACTTACCTCATTGATTCATCCATTTGTTCAACTAATGGTTATTGTATCAAATGATGTAGGTATTGGCCCAGGTTCTAGGGATATGGCAAAAAATAAAGTTCTTGCCCTCCTGTGGCTAACATTTTAATAGAGGACAGATTAAAAAATATGTAATAATTATTTATGTAAATAAATAATCATTTCAGAAGTGATAAATGAGGAAAAATAGATCACGGTCCATGATTAAAGATCTATTTGGAGTGGAACTTAACTTGAGAGATCTAAATGAGGTGATGCCATGAGTGACTCAAAGGCCTGGTAGAAGAAATTTCAAGGCAGAGGGATGGGCATATGCAAAGGTCCTGAGATAGGATTGTGCTCAAGATGTTTTAAAAAAAAAAACAACACTAGAAGGACAATGTGGCAAAAGAAAAAGGACTAGAGAGAGAATTTTATCTTAGACCTAACTGACAGCAGAGAAAATGCTGACAAGCTGTTTTAAGATTCCATGCATAATCTTTGGAAGGTATAGCAGATAAGACTTCCTGATGGTTTAGATATAAGGTATGAAATCAAAGGCATGAGATAAAATGAAATATGAACATGACATATATAATATAAAATAATCATAGATATTGGGATATTATGAGATAAAAAGAGACCATGAGATCAAAAGGGATATTAGGTGAGGAAACAACCCAGACTCTGAGTGGCTGGTTTGAAAGGAGATGAGATGGAAAAGACACCAAGAAACCTACGTTGCTGTAAGAGAATAAGGAAGAAACTGAACATCAATACATACACAACAGGCTCTCAAGAGTATATTCTACTCCAATTACAGAAGTTTTGTCCTTGTTGACAACAATACAACCAGTCTACAGAGCATCACCCCATCTCCTGATTTCCTGATGAAGCTTTATATCATGATCAGACAATGGCAGTAGCCATGTTGGAGCACCAGTGGTTGTGATAACATAGCCTAATGAGCTAAGTCGAATTCTGTATGTGCTAGCTGTGAGGTAAGAGTGGCAAAGCAGTCAGCATGGCAGGTGCATGGACTTCAAATATATTGTCCATTTCACCACCAACCACCTCAAGGCACCTACTGTAACTCTTCTATCACTGGGGCAACTAACAACCTATTTACACCTCTCTTTCCAAACCTGACTTTGTTTTAGTGCCCATTTACTTCCTTTAGTCTTGAAATGAATGCAGTTTATTTCTGGATTTATATCTGAAAAATTATTCTCTTATCAGAGAATATGACGATGAACAAACTTCCCCAACAAAATGGCACTGAGGCAACTGAGTTCATCCTGCTGGGACTCACAAGCCAACCAGGGCTGCAGCCCATCCTTTTTGTGGTGTTTCTCCTGATTTACCTCAGCTCTCTGACAGAGAACGTTGGATTCATTGCATTAATCAGGTTCACTCCATGGCTGCAAAACGCCATGTGCTTTTTCCTCACCCATTTACATGCGTGGATATTTTGTATTCTACTAACGTCTCACCTCAGATGCTTGGTAATTTTCTATCAGAGAAGAAAACCATTTCCTACATGGGGTGTCTGGCCCAATGTTTTGTTTTTGTGATTCTGCTCCTTATGGAGTATCACATGCTGGGTACCATGGCCTCTGACAGGTACATGGCCATCTGCCATCCCCTACAATACAACAGCAGAATGTCCAGGCCCCTTTGCATCTGCCTTGTCACTGCCCCCTACCTCTGGGTACCATGGTGGGCACAATGCAGGTACTATTGACCTACCGCTTATCCTTTTATGGACACAACATCATCAACCATTTCTACTGTGCTGACCCACCCCTCCTGATGCTGACAGGATCAGACACTTACAGAAAGCAGACGGCTCTATTTGTGTGTGGAGATTAACCTCACTGTTCCATCCTTATATCCTACTCATCATCCTTATCTCCTACATTTTCATTTTCACCACCATCATGAGGATCCCTTCCAGCAAAGGCCAGTGCAAAGCCTTCTCCACCCGTGGCTCCCACCTGATCGCTGTCGCCATGTTTTTTGGGTCCCTATTCTGCATGTATCTGAGACCAGCCCCTGAGCAGTCTGTTGAACAGGGAAAATTGTGGCAGTGGTTTGTATCTTTGTGAGTCTCATGCTGAATCTATTTATCTACAGCCTGAGGAACAAAGATGTGAAGCAGGCTTTGAGAACAGGGTGTCGGAGGAACTTTGGCACAATGGAGAAAAGGTGTATTTTGACAGTCTCCCAATGAAAAAAAAACAAAAACGTGTCAAAAACAATGAAAAAGCAACCCCTGTTGGTTGTACCTGAATGCAATTCTCTGGAGTAACACTAACATTGATTATATATGCACAGCTTCTGGCCAGGTGAGAATCCTAATGGCAGCCATGAAAAGGACAGTTGTTTGGAGATGATGACAGGTGGGAAACACAAGAGCAGAAGTCAGCTGCTTATAATTAAGCAGGGTCCCCTGTTTAGTCTCACTCAAGAACTCCCTTCCCCTTGATCAGTCTGCAGACAAGTCCTTCCTTTCAGCTCATAGGTCCACAATATTGACCATCACTGAGCTATTCTTATGAGCAAAGTGCAGGGCTTTGCAGTATGTTTCCTGAATATGAAAATAATTTACATTCACTTGATACACTACATAGTTTCCTTTAATGAAAGCTGATTATCTTCTCTAAAAAGGCTGAAAACTCTAATTCTGCATATTTGTTTCAATACGTTCGTTTTTGGTACATTCTTATGTCTACTTATCCAGAGTAGAAAACCATCTGTGCTTTATTATTTTCACAAAGAATCTGATAGTTGACGTCTTAACCAACACATTTGTTTCGATAGTTTTCCTTAATCAAAGCAGATACCTATAGGAATGGGCGAAACCCATTCTGGATATAGAAATTTCATGGCCTCCATTAGAGGCTTTTATGATTCTGTTCCGACCTTATTGACAATTACTTGCTCTGTGATTCTGCATATTACCTTGCTGTTCCGTTCATGTGTACCCATAAACTATTTTTAAAATAGCAGCTATTCTAAGCGTGGAAATTTGGGTTTAGTATTTTGCAACTAACTCGTAGCACAGCCATATTCCAGATTGCTTGATACTTTTTGAACTTGGGCTTTACTTAAGTGAATTAATATAGCTTACCATTGATATGACACATTTAGTACATCTTTTCCTTTTAATATTTCAGCAGTTTTTATTTTTCTCTCTTTAGGAAAATCTTTCTCCACGTAAGTTTCAGCTTCTGATCGGTTATTACATGAAGATAAGTTTCTACAGTTTTAATCTTTTTTCTTTCTTTCCTTTTGGACGTAGCGACGTGTATCGTCGCCACCACCAAATGGGTGCTCAAGTTTTCCTTTCTCCTCAAAAGCGTTGTGAGTGCTATTTCATTGTGTGTATGTGTGAATACAGTAGATATAAAATCATCACAGAGGACATTGGTGCATCAGATACAATTTATTGGAACCGAAATCTGTTTTACTTCATCTCCATGACACGGTACTTCTCGCTGTTGTGATGATGATGTTACAGCACAAGAAGAATTCTTCATTTGGTGGAATTTCTTTGGGTTGATAGACTTTTGAAACATTACTATGAAAATTCTCTCAAAATATCTTTTTAGGCCTTCAGCGCATTCTTACAATTGGAATAGCTGAATAAAAGTGGACAAACATCTTTAATACTCCTGAAAACCTAACGTTAAATTGATTTCCAGAAACACTGTGAATTGTTATTTTTCCTGACACTAACAACATATGGAAGTGCTAGTCCTTTAGAACTCTCTTAACTGATATTCAAGAGTATCCTTTTTTTAATGTTTTTGTTTTGCTTTGTTTTGTTTTGTTTTTGTTTTGTTTTTGAGACAGAGAGCACAAGCAGGGGAGAGGCGAAGAGAGAGAGGGAGACAGAGAATCTGTAGCAGGCTGCAGGCTCCAAGCTCTCAGCACAGAGCCCAGCAGGGCTTGAACCCACAAACTGTGAGATCATGACCTGAGCCAAATTTGGATGCTTAATTGACTGAGCCACCCAGGCGCGCCCCCACAAATGAGTATCTTAGTTCATGTTTTCATTACCAAACTTGTTACTCATCCATTTTTAGCATGTTTAAATTTATCAAAGTTCCATTCACAGCTTGCAGCATTTATTTATGTGTTGGGGTTAGTGATTCAACTGATTTCTAGGAACTTATCAAACCTTAACACTTTTACCACTTTATTCTCTTTGTGGCAAAATCTTTGCCCAATTATTGAGTGCTACCTGTCTATTTTTTTAACTTTATTTATTTATTTTGAGAGAGAGGGAGAGATATGTGAGTGGGAGAGGGGCAGAGAGAGGGAGAGAGAGGGAATCCCAATCAGGGTCTGCACTGCCAGCACAAAGGCAAACCTGGCCCTCGAACTCAAAAAGCTGTGAAATCGTGACCTGAGCCAAAACCAAGAGTCAGATGCTTAGCAAACTGAGCCACCGAGGCACCCAGAGAGCTGCTTATTTTAAATATTTTATAGTCAAACAGATTAACTTTCTGTCGTGAACTTTTCCTACTACTATTAAGCTCAGAAACATTTTTCTGATTGTTGAAATTTTCAGGATTTATTATAATTCTAATCAACACAGAATTTGTTTCCAGTGATTGAATGACTCACAGCTGAGGGCTCGGTGTGGGCATGTCGGTTCTTTGGGGGGGAATAATTGTTGGCAAAAGGGAAATTTAGCTAGGGATAAGGTTCTGTGTTTACATAACTGCGAAAAAATATGTGGCATTATGGACACTGGCAATGTTACAAAACTAAAATGTTTATATAAAAGTGTTAAGTAATGCACAATGGTTATAGATAAAACCACATTCTTGCTCGTCATTTATAGGCCACCAGCATCTCTCTGCCTTTCTGGAAAAAAAAGTCTTAATTCACTCATCTCCTTTCATCCTAAGCAGAACTCTCTATGCCATAATCCCATATATCTCCCAGTCAGGCGTGAGGACTAAGCCATAACATTCCTATTCATACCAAGACATGTTTATTCATTATTCAAATAATTTACTGCAGATATGTCTTGTATGCATAGCCATATTTGAATTTTATGTACATATTTTCCTGTATTTCATGAATGAAACCACCTTATGCATAGATGCCAGGTTAAAAATCTTGGATAACTAGAAGCATCTGATTTGCATTTCCTACAAAAACTTTTATAAGGAAAAATAATGAAGATGGAATTTTTACTAGCAATTGGAGCATATTTTACCTTTATATTAATTGTAAGAATTTATTGTTAGATGTATTTACATCTATATGTATTTTAAATGATGTGAACAAATAAGAAATAAACAGAAGTATTTCATCTAATTATACAATGAAGATAACATCATACATTTGTGAGATAATAAAGGATTGCTTAAAAATATTAAGATGAAATGGGTTAACATCTATATGTGCCAAAAAGATACTTGTTTTAGACCTAAAGACATCTGCAGATTGAAAGTGATGGGATGGAGAAACATTTATCATGGAAATGGACATCAAATAAAGCCAAAGTAGCAACACTTGTATCAGACAAACTAGATTTTAAACCAAAAATGTAACAAGAGATGACGGGCTCTATATTATAAGATTATTATAATATTATTGTAATATTATAATAAAGGGGACTGTCGAACAAGAAGTTCTAACATTTGTAGATACTTATGCCTCCAAATATATAAAACAATTAGTAACAAACATAACGGAACTCATTAATAATAAAGCAATAACAGCAGGGGATTTTAACACCGCACTTACATCAGTGGATAGATGAAGCAGAAAAATCAACAAGGGAGCCATGGCTTTAAATGACACACTGGACCAGATGAACTTAACAGATACATTAAGAACATTTCATCCTAAAGCAGCAGAATAAACATTCTTTTCTTTCTTTTTTAAAATATTTTAAAAATATTTTTCATGTTTATTTAGAGAAAGAGATAACAGGAGCAAGAGAGGGGCAGAGAGAGAGGAAGACACAGAATCCGAAGCAGGCTCCAGGCTCTGAGCTGTCAGCACAGAGCCCCACGTGGGGCTTGAACTCACGGACCGTGAGATAGTGACCTGAACCGAAGTCGGACGCTTAACCGACTGCGCCACCCAGGCGCCCCAGAAGAAACATTCCTTTCAAGTACACATGAGATATTCTCCAACATAGATCACAGATGAGGTCCCAAATAGGTCAGGCCTCAGCAAAGACAAAAAGATTGTGATCATACCATGTACATTTTCTGACCCCAACACCATGAACCTTGAAGTCAACCACAAGGAAAAATCTGGAAGGACCACGAATACATGGAGATTAGACAACATACTACTAATGAATCAATGGGTCAACCAGGAAATAAAAAAAAAAAAAAACATTAAAAAAAACATGGAAACTAATAAAACTAAAGACATGACAGTCCAAAATCAGGGGGTGCAGCAAAAGTTGTCATAAGAAGGAAGTATGTAGCATTACAGGCCTATCAAGGAAGCAAAAACATCTCAAATAAACAACCTAGCCTTACACCTCAAGGAGCTAGAAAAATAAAAACAAATAAAGCCTACAGTCAGAAGAAGAAGCTCAATAAAGTTTAAAGCAGAAATAAATGACATATAGAAACTAACAAACAAACAGAAAACAATAGAACAGATCAATGAAGCCAGGGGCTTACTTTGAAAAAATTAATAAAATTGATAAACCCCCTAGCCAGACCTATAAAAAAGAAAAGAGAAAGGACCCAAATAAATAAAAGCACGAATAAGAGAGGAGAAATAGTAACCAACAACCAACACCACAGAAATACAAGCAATTATAAGAGTATATTATGAAAAATTATATGCCAACAAATTGGGCAATCTGGAAGAAATGGATAAATTCCTAGAAAACTACAAACAACTAAAACTGAAACAGGGAGAAATACAAACTGGAACAGACAAATCACAAGCAAAGAAATTGAATCAGAAATCAAAAATCTCCCAACAAACAAAAGTCCAGTGCCAGATGGCCTCCGAGGGGAATTCTACCAAACATTTAAAGCAGTGTTAAATGTTATTCTTCTCAAACGATTCCAAAAATAAAAACGGAAGGAAAACTTCCAAACTCACTCCACAAGGCCAGCATTATCCCAATTCCAAAACCAGACAAAAACTCCACGGAAAAGGAGAACTACAGGCCAGTATCCCTGATGAACATGGATGCATATCATAAATAAATAAATATATATATATATATATATATATATATATATATATATGCAAGATACAAGCAAATCAAATCCAACAGTACATTAAAAGAATCATTCACCACAGTCAAGTGGGATTTATGCCTGAGCTGCAGGGTGGTTCAACATTCACAAATCAATCAGTGTGATAAACCACATTAATAAAAAAAAAAAAGGATAAGAACCATATAATTCTATAAATAGATGCAGAAAAAGCATTTGACAAAATACACCATCCATTCATGATAAAATCCCTCAATAAAGTAGGGATGGAGAGAGCATACATCAACATCATCAAGGCCATATTTGAAAAACCCACAGCTGATATCATCTTCAATAGGAAAAAAATAACAGCTTTTTCACTAAGGTCAGGAACAAGACAGGGATGTCCCCCCTCATCACTGTTATTTAGCATATTACTGGTAGTTCTAGTCTAAGCAACCAGACCACAAAAAGAAATAAAAGCATACAAATCAGCAAGGAAGAAGTCAAACTTTCACTCTTTGAAGATTGGCATGATACTCTATATAGAAATCTAAAAAGATTCCAGCAAAAATTTTCTAAAACTGATACATGAATTCAGTAAAGTTGCAAGATATAAAATCAATGTACAGAAATCTGTTGCATTTCTGTACACCAATAATGAAGCGGCAGAGAGAGAAATCAATCCGTCCCACTTACAATTGCACACAAAACAATTAGATACCTAGGAATAAACCTAACCAAAGAGGTAAAATGTCTGTACTCTGAAAACTATAAAACAGTGATGAAAGAAACTGAGGTGATACAAAAATGGGAAAAAATATTCCAGGCTCATAGATTGAAATAACCAATATTGTTCAAATGTCTATTCTACCAAAGGTAATCTACACATTGAATGTAATGTCGGTGAAAACATAACCAGCATTATGCACAAAGCTAGAACAAATGATCCTAAAATTTGTGTGAAACCCCAAAAGATACGCAATAGCCAAAACAATCTTGAAAAAGAAAAGCAAACCTGCAGGGATCACAATCCTAGACTTCAAGTCATATTACAAAACTGTAGTGATGAAAAATAGACACATGGATCAATGGAATAGAACAGAAAAACCAGAAATGAACCCACAACTACATTGGCCAACAATCTTCAACAAAGCAGGAAGGAGTATCCAATGGAAAAAAGATAGTCTCTTCAACAAATGATGTTGGGAAAATTGGACAGCAACGTAAAGAATGAACCTGGACCACTTTCTTACACCATACACAAAAATAAATTCAAAATGGATGAAAGACCTAAGTGTGAGACAGGAAACCATCAAAATCCTAGAGAGAACACAGGCAGCAACTTCTTTAACCTTGGCCACCGCAACTTGTTACTAGGTATGGCTCCTGAGGCAAAGGAAACGGAAGGAAAAATGAACTATTGGGGCTTCATCAAATTAAAAAGCTTCTGCACAGCAAAGGAAACAATCAATGAAACTAAAAGGCAACCTACAGAATGTGAGAAGATATTTGCAAAGGACATATTTGATAAAGGGCTGGTATCCAAAATATATAAAAACTTATAAAGCCCAATACCCAAAAACAAATAATCCAGTTAAGAACTAGGCAGAAGACATGAATAGATACTTGCCCAAAGAAGACATCCAGATGGCTAACAGACACATAAGATGCTCCACATCACTCGTCATCAGAGAAATACAAGTCCGAAATCACAACGAGATACCACCTCACACCTGTCAGAATGGCTAAAATTAACACCACAAGAAACAACAGATGTTGGAGAGGATGCAGAGAAAGAGAAACCCTCTTGTACTGTTGGTGAGAATGCAAAGTGGTGCAGGGACTCTGGAAACCAGTATGAAGTAGCCTCAAAAAGTTAAAAATTTCTATGATCCAGAAATTGTGCTACCAGGTATTCATTCAAAGAATACAAATACTGATCTGGAAAGATATATGCACCCCAATGTTTGTGGCAGCCTTACCAACATAGCCAAACTATGGAAAGAACTAATAAATAGATAAAGAAGTTAGTGTGTGTGTGTGTGTGTGTGTGTGTGCGTGTGTGTGTATAATGGCATATTCCTCAGCCATAAAAAGGAATGAAATCTTGCCATTTGCACTGACATGGATGGGATTAGAGAGTATTATGCAAAATGAGATAAGTCAGTTAAAGACAAATACCATATGATTTCACTCATATGTGGAACTTAAGAAATAAACAGATAAACATAGGGGAAAAGAAGAAACAGAAGCAAACCAGGAAACAGGCTATTAATTATGCACAACAAACTGAGGGTTACGGGAGGGGAGGT
The DNA here is from genome assembly GCF_007474595.2 of Lynx canadensis. Classification (NCBI taxonomy): domain Eukaryota; kingdom Metazoa; phylum Chordata; class Mammalia; order Carnivora; family Felidae; genus Lynx; species Lynx canadensis. The sequence goes on from NC_044312.2 coordinate 101,928,400, forward strand.
ATGTGGGGAATGGTTTCAATGAAGCATGGGTATTAAGGAGGGTACTTGTGATGAGCACTAGGAGTCGTATGTAAGGGAAGGATCGATCACTAGATTCAACACCTGAAACAAATATTACACGGTATCTTAACTCAAAGGAATTTTTTAATTAAAAAAAAAAGAGGAAACAGGTTAAAATATGAAGGGAAAGTTTACACAATATCACAGTGTGCAATAAAATTTTATTTAGAAAAATTCAACATATTCCTACAAAATATGGCCAGGAAAAATTAATAACATACAGAGATGCTTGCTTATTTAATTTTAGGTGGCAGAGAGGCCACAAAACAAAATTTAAAAAAATTTTCCCATAAAAATGTAAATATTCTTCATATGAGGAATCATCAGAAATAACATGAACAGCAATCATCAAACTGATGTATGTCTTTTATTACTTAAAAGTATGTTTCAATTATTCTTCTGTTCCAATTAAAACATATTCCTTTCATAAGAGTGCAGTTGAGACAACAAAGAAGACAAACAATCTTAAATGATATGCCCTAATATTAATAAAGGCACAGTCAACTGGTTATGCTCAAGCATAACTAGTCATAAGTGCTTATGACTAAGTTGATGACTCCCAGAGAAAAATTTACCCACAGAAAAAAATTAACAAAAAGTTTAAAAAATAGCAAAAGCCATATTCAGAGCATTAAATGCAGCAATTCCCCATCCTAAAAAAACAATCAAGCATGTTCATGGAGATATGAGTTAATCCTTGCAATAATAGGATACAATATGACAGAAGCTTGCAAGACAAACTGTATGCAAAGAAGGTGCACCAAATTCATTGTAATAAGAGATTACAAGTACGTTTTGCTTTTTTTTTCAAAATTTAATTTTAATTTTGTTCCAAAATTGAAAAACCCTTTAGTATTTTCCAATTTACTTTTCTACAATTCATATGCAATATTCTTGTAACTAATTTCAAGTATGGTCGAATTTTCTGTATAATACTTCAAAAGTGATGTTCACTAAAAATATTTAGTCTGTATGAAAATACAAACATTATACTATCAAGTGAAAACTTAGTATTCAAACTTGTATAGGGCAAATGATTCCAATTGTGTCTCAGGAATTATAAGAATATGTATGCGTATCAAATCATTGAGAAAAATATAATAAAATACAAACAGAAGGGGCGCCTGGGTGGCTCAGTCGGTTAAGCAGCCGACTTCGGCTCAGGTCACGATCTCACTGTTCGTGGGTTCGAGTCCCGCATCAGGCTCTGTGTTGACAGCTCAGAGCCTGGAGCCTGTTTCAGATTCTGCCCCTCCCCCACTCGTGCTCTGTCCCCCTCTGTCTCGAAAATAAATAAACATTAAAGAAAATTTTAAAAATAAATAAATAAATAAATAAATAAATAAATAAATAAATAAATAAATATAAAATGCAAACAGAAGTTGCCCACTGGAGTAGGAAATGTCACCAATAAATGTCATTGCCTCACATCAGTTTATTTTTTTAATTTGTATATGGCAAACATTGTTGAAAGAATCAGCCTCATTCAATCAACTGAGACCTAAGAATGGAGCCTAACTTACTAAAACTGCAGGTCATTTAAGTATTGTTCTGGAAAAGCATTTGAATACATTACTGTAAATACAGGAATTGATTTCACATAAGCATTTACTACTGCCATCTTAGTTAATATCCAAGCACACAATATTAGAACACCGACATTTAAGATAATTTTTAGAAAATTTAACTTACATTTCAATATGAAGCCATCAGCTTGACTAATAACACGTAGGTTCATGTGCTAACGTGTTGAATTATACACCTCTTCATATAACTTCTTTACTATTACTTTTCACGATAGAAATTTTGGAAAATACTGCAACAGCCTTATTCACCAAATAATGAGTCACAGACACTTTTATGAACCAAAGTAAACATTAGGTGTTCTCCTCAGAAAGATAAAGACACACCGCTCATTTGTAGAATGTTTCGGGGCATTCTTAGGTCTACAGAGCCAATTGATAGACTCTATTTATTAAGTCTGAATAAATTGGATCTAAGTCAGAAGTACTAAATGAAATATATATCTAGATTTCTATTATACTATGATTGAACTGGATCCATGATTCTGAAAACTTATAAGCAGGTGTTGAGGGTATTTTTTTCAAAATTGAGGAGCATAAACAATATTTATAATAAGACAAAACTTTTTCAGGATATCTATAATATTGGTTGGGAAAAAATATGGAAAGCTTAAACTTATAGGGGATCCATATATTTAAAATCCCCCCGGGGCGCCTGGGTGGCTCAGTCGGTTGGGCGGCCGACTTCCACTCAGGTCATGATCTCATGGTCCATGAGTTCAAGCCCCGCGTTGGGCTCTGTGCTGACAGCTCAGAGCCTGGAGCCTGTTTCGGATTCTGTGTCTCCCTCTCTCTGACCCTCCCCCGTACATGCTCTGTCTCTCTCTGTCTCAGAAATAAATAAACGTTTAAAAAAAAAAATAAAAATAAAATAAAATTCCCCCAATGTAATATAGTGATTACTCAGGCACAAGACCATTGATCTATATCACTCATTGAAGAATAAATTATTTCATAATTCTCTTTTAAAATGTTTAAAACTAATCACTCTATTTTGAACCTCATTATGGCTCTCTAGACCATATAATTCAGAGGAGATGAATCTCCCATGTTCCAATCAAACTGAATTAATTCTAATATTTATCCCCAGGAAAATAAAGACGTTAAAGTGTTTTTGGGAATTATTGGAAACTACACAATTTACATTCTGAGATTTTTTTTTGCTAAGGAAAATACTGTTTCAACATTACAATTTTTATTAAAGCTATTACTTTGTGGAGAAATTTGCTAATGTCATTGAGAGTTTATGTGATATTCCATCATGACTATAGAGTAGTAGGTTTGCCCTGTGAAGGGACCCACTATGTTATTACAGACACTCAGTAATTACAATGAACAAATGCTACACTGCAGTTTTATGAAAGAGATTTCCCTGAATGACTTGCTGCATAGCATGGATCACATGCTTGTTTCTTAAACTGTAGATCAGTGGGTTCAACATTGGGCTCAAGAAAGTATAAAAGACTGCAATTATTTTGGACTCCTCCACAGACTTCTCAGATGGGGTCCTTAAGTACATGCAGAAGAGGGTTCCATAAAATAGGGTGACTGTTGTCAAGTGGGAACCACAAGTAGAAAAGGCCTTGTGCCTGCCTTCAGCAGAACGGATCCTCAAGATGGCTGCAATAATGAGAAGGTAGGAAAGGACAATGATGAAGAGAGAGCTTGACAGGGTCAAGCCAGCGACTACCAACATCGCCATCTTTTTGACATAAGTGTCAGAGCAGGCCAACATTAACAGAGGAGGATCTGCACAGTAGAAATGATTGATTTCAAGGGAGCCACAGAAGGACAAGTGAAAAGTCAGCAGTGTCTGGGAGAGTCCATTAAGGAAGCCACAAGTATAGGGGACCATGACTAGAGAGATACAAACGTTCTTAGACATTCTGCTAGTGTAACGTAAAGGGCTACAAATGGCTACATAGCGATCCAATGCCATCGAAGCCAGCATGTAAAGCTCAGTGATCACCAGGGCAATGAAGAGAAGACACTGTGTGAAGCATCCAGCATAGGAGATGGTCTTCTGGTCGGAGAGGAAGTTGTGCAGCATGTTTGGAGTGATATTGGAGGAATAGCCAATGTCCACGAAGGAGAGGTGGCTAAGGAAGAAGTACATGGGTGTTTGGAGGTGAGAATTGGTCCTGATCAGCATAATCATGCAGAGATTGCCTGCCAGCGTGATCAGGTAGATCACCAGAAACACCCCAAACAGGATCTTCTCCAGGACAGGGTCGTCTGTGAGTCCCAAGAGAATGAATTCTGTCACTGTAGTGTGGTTTAGGGAAGACATTCTCTTATCCCTTTTAAACTGAGAGTGACAGAGAAAGTGAGAAATTCCATCTGATCCAGAGTCTCTGTTTATTCCACCCATTTCATCATTTATTCATTGATATATTCATCTACCAGAAAATTTCTCTTCTAACAATACATCAGAACGTCTACATAAATATTTAGTACATGTCACTGTACTGTCTTTTTGTCCTATATCTCAAATGCCAAACATACACACACTTTCTCTGTCTCCTGTGTATATATATTCATATATGCACATTTCATATTAATTATTATCTACTAATGTATAATATTACGTATTTTATGTATACACATGTTCATACATTTATGCCTTTCTTCCCAGGGAACTCCATATTTGAATTTGGTCACACTTTGAGAAAAAGAAAACCCGTGAGATGAAATTCAGCAATGAAAAGGTGCAAGAAAGGTTGCCTGGGTGGCTCAATCAGTTAAGCTTCCAACTTCGGCTCAGGTCATGATCTCACAGTTCACAGGTTCAAGCTCACATCGGGCTCTGTGCTGACAGTTTGGAGCCTGGAGCCTGCTTTGAATTCTGTGTCTCCCTCTCTGTCTGCCCTTCCCCCACTTGTGCTCTGTCTCTCTCTCAAAAAATAAATAAATAAACTTTAAAAAATTAAAAAGAAAAAAAAAGATTAACTCAATTTGGGGGACTTGGCTGGCTCAGTCGGTTAAGCGTCTGACTTTGGTTCAGGTCACGATCTCACAGTTCGTGGGTTCAAACCCTGTGTCAGGCTCTGTGCTTACAGCCCAGAGCCTGGAGCCTGCTTTGGATTCTATTTCCCCGCCTGTCTCTGCCCCTCCTGTGCTTGTGCTCTGTCTCTCATCTCTAAAATAAATAAGTAGATAGATAGATAGATAGATAGATAGATAAAATAGATCTTTTTTTAAAATAAGAAAAGATGCAGGTAATTAGCATCATTCAAAGGGACAAAAATGAGCTTGCATTTCTAATGTCCCACGAACAATGATACATTATTGTTTCAGATATAACATGGAAGATAAATCTTTAGTACCATATTTTCTCCTTAAATCTACAGCCGTCTGGCTTGATTTCATTCAGAAACATTTATTTATGAGATTCATCTCTTGATACTTGGCTAACAGTTTACAGAATAAAGAATTATTTCTGCTCTGTAAATTGACACATTCATTTATTCATTTACACTGTAAAGGCTGATTTGTTTTTTCCGTCCTAGGTTCTGTGGTTATCACAGTGAACAAACACCCCAACCTCATGCTGCATATATTGTAGGAAAATGAACAGATATCAGACACATAGACAAAGAGATATATCATTATGTTAGTTAAAAGCAAGGGCTATGAAGAAAAATAAAGACGGAATGCATTTAGGTGCATTTTTTCCTCTTTATCGGGATACAAATCTCCACACAAAGAACATAACCTATTTTTAGTAAACAATGTAGAACGTGACCTACCTGGAAAAAGCTGATTTACCGTGTTTTGTAAAATCAAGGTGGGAAGATTTATAATGTATTTCTTAAGTATATTCCGTAGAGTATTAAAAAATAATTCTAAAAAAGTAATTAAAAGAGTCTTTGTTCCTCACAGGTATAACCTTAAATTGATGCTCTGAGAACTGAATTCTCCTTTGAGGCCAATATCCCTATCTAACATATATATATACACTGCTTAGTTCTGTGCATGAGATCTTTAGCACAATTAGCAAAATTAGCCCTCCGTTTTAATACTATTGGAAGAAGGAAGACAAAGATAGATAGGTTTTGCTTTTTTTAATATGGTAGAGTGGGAATTCCAATTAGAAAGTCTGTTTTTCCCTGTGAACACTAAGGTGACTTCAGCTAGTGAGACTGCAGACTAAGAAGGTACTGTAGGTGAGTGATTTGAGGAGCACAAAGACCAGGAAAACTGCAGACTAGAAAAAATACTCACCTCAAGTAATTCTGACAAAGGATCTATGTCCAGAATAAGTGCATATCCTCCATAACTAAGGGATGAAAATATAACCAGCCCAGTAAAAAAGAATCTGAAGTGAACAGGCTCTTCATAAAAGATATCTGAACAGCCAATAACTGCAGGGAAAAAAAATGTCGATCACTAGAATTGTCAAGAAAAGCAAATTATAACTACATCCGGATGCTTCTTCACACCCAACTCAAGAGCAAGAATTAAAACAGATTGAGAATAAACAGACAAAAATGACAATGCGAAATAACGTAACTCTCCTAATGCATCCCTTGAGGGAATATAAAGTCATTCAGCGACTTTGGAAAATGGGTCTACCTCCTAAAATTTCTCATAGACTTACAGTTTCTTACTAACCTGTGACGAAACAAGTATTAAGTATTTATTCAAGAAAATAGATGACACTTATCCACAAAGAAACTCAAACATATATTAGCAGACACATAGGCAAACAATTTGTGGTATGTCCAGATGTGGACACAAAATGAACAAAACTTTTTAAAAATTTGGAAGAGAAAGGAGACGAGTTTTATTTGAGCCCAAGGTGGGACAGATGCCCAAGATACACAGTCTTCAGAAAGAAGAGAGTGCTCGGGGGGGAACACCATATATATATATTATATATATATATATATATATATATATATAATATATATATATTACATAAGGAGTTACAAATTACCATGATGAAGGACATTCCAGAAAGTTACAAACCTAATCTTATGTTTTTAGTATGTGCATGGCTGCATGACTTTAATCTTAGGGGAATCAGGAAGGTTTTGCTTTTTGTTTTGTTTTGTTTTGTTTCTTTATGTTTGGGATGCTTCTTCTTGGTGATTTCTTTATTTTTATTTTTTTAATGAAGCAGATAGATGTGTGCTCGGGGGAGAAACAACCCATGCTTTGAGCCTTTGCGGACTCACTTGGACCTTGGTAAATTTTAATTTTTTTTGGTGTTTATTTATTTTTGAGACAGAGAGAGACAGAGTGTGAGTGGGGGAGGAGCAGAGAGAGAGGGAGCCACAAAATCTGAAAAAGGCTCCAGGCTCTGAGCTGTCAGCACAGAGCCCAATGCGGGGCTCGATCTCACTAACCATGAGATCATGACCTGAGCTGAAGTAGGATGCTTACCGACTGAGCCACCCAGGCACCACTGGACCTTGGTAAATTTTAAATAATAACTTTCCTGGTAGCCCAGGAGCAGGGCCCCCAATGTTATTGAAAATCTCCTTTGTTACATATAATAGAAATAAAAAAAAAAACCTGAGTAACGCAACTTAAATAAATCCTGAAGACATACTACAGAAAATGACCAGCTTCCTAAAAGCAGGGGAATGGCCTCTCCCAAACCTGTTTCTCCGTAAAATCAATGAGAACACTGGCAGAGTGGTCAAATCAACTTCTTCGGACTTTTGGAAAGTAACCAAAGGCTTGCAATAAACCTAGGATTGCTTATTCAAATAAAAATGGCAGAATCTGGTATGAAGGTTGACCTCTGTGGTGTTTTATGTGCCCCGTTCCCATTCCCCATCCTCAGCAGCTTTGAAAACATGCAATTGTGATCGCATGGCTGCATGCACTGCCAAAATTCAATCAAAATTTCTATCTTTCATTGTGAGTATATGTACCTCCATAAATTTGATTTAAAGGTCACTTTTATTTCCACAGGGTCAAGCAGATGAAGTTATTCACTAGATGCTTAATACTGACAAAATATTTGTTACTAATAAAGTGTAACAGCAAAGGTATGATGTGATCGGGACTCTTTCCAGCCTTAAACTAATGCAATTCAAGAGCAACCATTTCCTTCCCCTCAAAAAATTTTTAGGAAACACTTCAAGGATGGAATCCAGAAAGCTATGTAGATAATCTTTTTTCCCTTCTCTTTTCTTGGTTCCCAGTTTCAGAGACCTTGGTTTTAAAAAACATGAGAAGATGAAAGACAAGCAGCTAAGGAGAAGTAGTTAGATGAAGAATTTTAAGTAGTAAATGGGAGTGGTCAAAGGAAATATACGAGAGTTCTCTCCACGAATCTTCATCAGCCTTATGCAGTATTACGTGCTGGGCACCATGGCCTCTGACAGGTACATGGCCATCTGCCATCCCCTACAATACAACAGCAGAATGTCCAGGCCCCTTTGCATCTGCCTTGTCACTGCCCCCTACCTCTGGGTACCATGGTGGGCACAATGCAGGTACTATTGACCTACCGCTTATCCTTTTATGGACACAACATCATCAACCATTTCTACTGTGCTGACCCACCCCTCCTGATGCTGACAGGATCAGACACTTACAGAAAGCAGGCTGCTCTGTTTGTGTGTGGGGATTAACCTCACCGTTCCATCCTTATATCCTACTCATCATCCTTATCTCCTACATTTTCATTTTCACCACCATCATGAGGATCCCTTCCAGCAAAGGCCAATGCAAAGCCTTCTCCACCGGTGGCTCCCACCTGATCGCTGTCGCCATGTTTTTGGGGTCCCTATTCTGTATGTATCTGAGACCAGCCCCTGAGCAGTCTGTTGAACAGGGAAAATTGTGGCAGTGGTTTGTATCTTTGTGAGTCTCATGCTGAATCTATTTATCTACAGCCTGAGGAACAAAGATGTGAAGCAGGCTTTGAGAACAGGGTGTCGGAGGAACTTTGGCACAATGGAGAAAAGGTGTATTTTGACAGTCTCCCAATGAAAAAAAACAAAAACGTGTCAAAAACAATGAAAAAGCAACCCCTGTTGGTTGTACCTGAATGCAATTCTCTGGAGTAACACTAACATTGATTATATATGCACAGCTTCTGGCCAGGTGAGAATCCTAATGGCAGCCATGAAAAGGACAGTTGTTTGTAGATGATGACAGGTGGGAAACACAAGAGCAGAAGTCAGCTGCTTATAATTAAGCAGGGTCCCCTAGTCTCATTCAAGAACTCCCTTCCCCTTGATCAGTCTGCAGACAAGTCCTTCCTTTCAGCTCATAGGTCCACAATATTGACCATCACTGAGCTATTCTTATGAGCAAAGTGCAGGGCTTTGCAGTATGTTTCCTGAATATGAAAACAATTTACATTCACTTGATACACTACATAGTTTCCTTTAATGAAAGCTGATTATCTTCTCTAAAAAGGCTGAAAACTCTAATTCTGCATATTTGTTTCAATACGTTCGTTTTTGGTACATTCTTATGTCTACTTATCCAGAGTAGAAAACCATCTGTGCTTTATTATTTTCACAAAGAATCTGATAGTTGACGTCTTAATTAACCAACACATTTGTTTCGATAGTTTTCCTTAATCAAAGCAGATACCTATAGGAATGGGCGAAACCCATTCTGGATATAGAAATTTCATGGCCTCCATTAGAGGCTTTTATGATTCTGTTCCGACCTTATTGACAATTACTTGCTCTGTGATTCTGCATATTACCTTGCTGTTCCGTTCATGTGTACCCATAAACTATTTTTAAAATAGCAGCTATTCTAAGCATGGAAATTTGGGTTTTACTAAACCCAACTAACTCGTAGCACAGCCATATTCCAGATTGCTTGATACTTTTTGAACTTGGCTTTACTTAAGTGAATTAATATAGCTTACCATTGATATGACATATTTAGTACATCTTTTCCTTTTAATATTTCAGCAGTTTTTATTTTTCTCTCTTTAGGAAAATCTTTCTCCATGTAAGTTTCAGCTTCTGATCAGTTATTACATGAAGATAAGTTTCTACAGTTTTAATCTTCTTTCTTTCTTTCCTTTTGGACGTAGCGACGTGTACCGTCGCCACCACCAAATGGGTGCTCAAGTTTTCCTTTCTCCTCAAAAGCGTTGTGAGTGTTATTTCATTGTGTGTATGTGTGAATACAGTAGATATAAAACCATCACAGAGGACATTAGTGCATCAGATACAATTTATTGGAACCAAAATTTGTTTTACTTCATCTCCATGACACGGTACTTCTAGCTATTGTGATGATGATGTTACAGCACAAGAAGAATTCTTCATTTGGTGGAACTTTCTTTGGGTTGATAGAGTTTTGAGCGTCAAAGAAAAAATTGTTTTCCTGGGGCGCCTGGGTGGCGCAGTCGGTTAAGCGTCCGACTTCAGCCAGGTCACGATCTCTCGGTCCGTGAGTTCGAGCCCCGCATCAGGCTCTGGGCTGATGGCTCAGAGCCTGGAGCCTGTTTCTGATTCTGTGTCTCCCTCTCTCTCTGCCCCTCCCCCGTTCATGCTCTGTCTCTCTCTGTCCCAAAAATAAATAAACGTTGAAAAAAAAATTAAAAAAAAAAATAAAGAAAAGAAAAAATTGTTTTCCTGATTAAAAGTATGCAGATAAAGATACTGATATTTACTTTCCCCAAACCTCACCCCTACAATATACATAAGCATAGTCTGTTTCCTCAAATTAATTGGAAGAACAGTGTATTTTTTTATTTAGGTACAGTGGGAATTCAACGTTACATTCGTGTCAGGTGTACAACATAGTGATTCGCCATCTGTATATGTCATGTTGTGCTGACCATCGAGGTAGCTACCATCTGTCACCATGCTATGCTAGTACAATATCACTGATGATACTCCCTGTGTTGTGCCTTTTATTCCAAAGACTTATTCATTCCATAACTAAAAGCCTCTGTATCCCAGTCCCCTTCATCAATTTTTCCATCTCCCCACCAACATCTCCTCAGACAACCATGACTGTGTTCTTTCTGTCTACAGGTCTTTTTGTTCGTTTGTTTATTCATTTGTTTTATTTTTGAGATGCCACATAAATCTTTCTCAGTCTAAATGACTTCACTTAGCATAATGCCTTCTACCTCATTGATGTTGTCACTAAGAACATGAGCTTTTCCCACTTTATGGCTGCATAGCATTCCATTATGTGTGTGTGTGTGTGTGTGTGTGTGTATACCATATCTTCCTTATCTGTTTGTCTATTGATGGACACTTAGATTTCTGAAACACAGTATTTTTAAGGGGAAAAATAAGGGGAACTTGGATTGAAAGGAATCTGCATTACCATCAACTTCCATTACTATTAGGGAACTGTTTGGAGCCCTTGTTTTTCCCACTTTCCTATTTGAAATCTAACAGTAATAAAGATCTTTCAGTTTATATCTTAAGATCAGGACTGTACTGGTAACATACCTTTTTTTTGCCTTTTTTTTTGTACATATACAAGAAATTGTTGTTTCTTTTCGAAAATTAGTATATGCATATAAACAACAAATTTTACTTTTCCTTAATCTTAGTGTTTAACAAAGTTATATTGTAAACATCATTGTACCCTATTTCCTTCTAAAATTCTCTGTAAAATCTTTTGGCCTTTATTTAATTGGGTCCTTCTGTCATTTTAACGTCTAGAATCTGCCCATGCCTAAGGGTTACAAAAGGCAGGCAATCTTCACCTGGCACAGTGCTGAGGTGACTGTGACTGTTAGGAAGCAGGGCACATTTGCATTCTGCATAAGTTTCAGTGAACAGGGTAACCTGCAATGTGAGGGTGGCCTGTATTTCATAAGCCTTTGTTGCCTTTTTCTCAATTCCAAAGCAAACATTCTTATGAAAACACTCCCCTATGTCTTATTATGCCTTCACCATATTCTTAAATTGGAAGAGTTGAATAACAGTGGACATTTTTCTAAGTTTATTTATTTTGAAAGAGAGAGAGAAAGACGGAGACAGAGAGCATCAGTGGGGGAGGGCTAGCGAGTGGGGGAGAAAGAGAATCCCAAGCATTCTCTGCACCTTCAGAGCAGAGCCCAACGTAGAGCTGGATCTCATGAAGCATGAGATCATGACCGGAGCCAAAATTAAATGTCGGATGTTTAACCAACAGGGGCACCCGGGTGCCCCAAAGTGGACCAACATTTTTTAAGACTCTTAAAAACTTAATGGTAAATTGATTTACAGAAAAAGTGTATATTATTATTTTCCTTGACTCAACAATATGTGAACGTACCAGTCCTTTCGAACTCTTTTCAACATACGTACAAAAAAGTGTCTTATTTCAAGGTTTTTTTACCAACTTGTCACTCATCCATTTTTAGCATTTTAAATTTTTAGCAAATTTATATTCACAACTTGCAACATTTCTTTACATGTTGGGGATCAGTGCTCCAACTGATTTCTAGGAACTTATCAGACCTTAATGCTTTTGCCACTTTATTGTGTTTGTGGCAAAATCGTTGCTCAATTGTTGAGTGCTGCTTATTTTAAACATTTTATCATCAAAATAGAGTAACTTTTTATCTTGAATTTCTTACACTGCTACTAATCTCAGAGATATTGTCTTCTGCTTGTTGAATTGTCGATATGTATTATAATTGTAATCAACAAGAATTTTTTTCAGTGATTCAATGGCTCACCGTTGAGGAGTAGGTGTGGGCATGTCAGTCGTTGGGGGAACAGTTGTTGGCAAAAGGAAAATTCATCTAAGGATAAGGTTCTGTGTTTATGGATCTGTTGAAAAATATGCAGCATTTTGGACACTGGTACAGTACAAAAATTAAGGTTCATGTAAAAGTGTTAGTTAATGGGGATACCTGGGTAGCTCAGTTGGTTAAATATCTGACTTCAGCTCAGGTCACGATTTCGTGGTTGTGGATTCTCGTGCCTCTTGGGGCTCTGTGCTGACAGCTGGGAGCCTAGAGCCTGCTTCAGATTCTGGGTCGTTCTCCCTCTCTGCCCCCCACCCCTCATGCTCTCTCTTTCTCTCTGTCTCTCTCTCTCTGTCTTTCACAAATAAACATTTAAAAGTCATATTAATTAACGCACAGTGTTTATATATAAAACCACATTCTCGCTCCTCATTTATAGGCCACCAGCACCTCTCTGCCTTTCTGGCAAAAAAAACTTAACTCACCTTTTTACACCTCAGCAGACCTCTCTATGCTATAATTCCCTACATCTTCCGATCAGACACGGGGATCAGACTTTAACAAGGCTACTCACACCAACGTGTTTCCACATTATTCAAACAATTTAAAAAGGATATGTATTATATGTATAGCCACATTTGATTTTTATTTATATGTTCTCATATATTTCATAAATTAAATCAGCATATGCATAAATGCTAGGTTAAAAATATTGGCTATCTATGGGGACCTGGGTGGCTCAGTCGGTTAAGCACCCAGCTCTTGATTTTGGCTCATGTCATGGTCTCAGAGTTGATGGGATCCAGCACCACATCGGCTCTGCACTGACAACACTGAGCCTGCTTAGGATGCTCTCTCTCTCTCTCTCTCTTTGCCCTTCCCTTGCTCGCAGACATGCTCGCACTCTATATCTCAAATAAATAAATTATCTTTTAAAATATATATTGGATAACTAGAAGCATCTGATTTTCATTTCCTGTAATAATTTTTGAAGGGAAAAATAAAGATGGAATTTTATTTTATCAGGAATTAAAACATTTTAAACCTACATTAATTGTAAGAAGTTAAAATACATATACAGGTATGTCAAAGAAGAAATAGAAACAGATGCATCTAATTATATAAGGAAGATAAAATCACAAATTTCCTGGAAAATGAAGGGTTTCTTGGGGCGCCTGGGTGGCTCAGTCGGTTAAGCAACCGACTTCAGCTCAGGTCATGATCTCGCGGTCCATGAGTTCGAGCCCAGCGTCGGGCTCTGTGCTGACAGCTCAGAGCCTGGAGCCTGTTTCAGATTCTGTGTCTCCTTCTCTCTCTGACCCTCCCCCGTTCATGCTCTGTCTCTCTCTGTCTCAAAAAAATAAATAAACGTTAAAAAATAAAAAAAAAATAAAATAAATGAAGGGTTTCTTAAAAGTATTAAGAGGAAATGGGTTAAAATATGAAGGAAAAGGTTATACAATAGTACAGCATGCAACAAAATTGTATTTAGAATAATTTAAGATATTCCTATAATATATGGCCATGAAATACTATTAATAACACACAAGAGATGCTAACATTTAATATTAGGATGCAAAAAGCCACAAAGCAAAATAAAATTCAAAACTTTTTCTAAATAAAAAGGTAAATAATCTTCATTTAAGGAATCATCAGAAATAACACCAACAGCAATCATGTCCTTTTTTATTAGTTAAATGTGTATTTCAATTCTTCTTCTGTTCCAATTAAAACAGATCCTTTCCTAAGAGTTTCAGTTGCAACAATGAAGGAGCAAGGAATTTTAAATGATATACTCTAAGATTGTTTGGTGCATTTCATGCAGCAATTCTCCATTCTAAGAAAAAATCAGGTATGTTCGTAGAGATATGAGTCAGTCTTAACAATAATAGGATACAACAATATGATGGAATAATGGCTTGCAAAGCAAACTATATACAGATAAAGTGCACCAAATACATTTTTAGTAAGAGTTTATAAGTAAATTTTGCTTTTATTTCAAAATTGAAATTGAATTTTATTCCAAAATGGAAAAATCCTTTTGTATTTTTCAACTTTCTTTTCTACAATCGGTATGTAATATTTTTGTAACGAAGCTCAAGTATGATAGAACTTCGTGATTTATACTACTTTAAAAGTGATGTTCATTGAGAATCTTCAGTGTATATGAAAATACAAACGTTATACTATCAAGTGAAAATCAGTGTTCAAACTTGTATGTGGAACTATAAGAACATGTATGAATATCAATTCTTTGAGAAAAATATAACAAAATACAAACAGATGTCACCCATTGGCTTAGGACATCTCACCAATAAACGTTGCTCCCTAATATCTGTCTATATTTTTATTTAGGTACAGCAACCATGTTTGGTAATACCAGCCTTATTCACTCCAATGAGATGGAAGAAATGGAGTCTAACTTACTAAAACTGCAGGTCATTTAAATATGGTTCTGGAAAACCATTTGAGTACATTACCGTAAATACAGCAATTGTTTTATATAAACGTTTAGTGCGGTGGTCTTAGTTAAAACGAGAGTGCACAATATTAGAATACCAAACATTTAAGACAATTAATAACGCATAGGTTCATGTGTTAATCTGGATGAATTAGGTACCTCTTCATATAATCTCCTTTACTATTAATTTTCACAAGAGAAATTTTGAGAACCAGTGTAAAGAGGCTTCTCTGCCAAATAATCGGTCACAGACACTTTTACGAAGCAAAGTAAACATCAGGTGTTTTCCTCCAGAAATATATAGACATGCCACTCATCTTTAGACTGTTCCAAGGCATTCTGAGGTCTATAAAAGCCAATTGATAGATTCTATTAACTCTGAATAAATTATACCTAAGTCAGAATTACTACATGAAAAAATATACCTACATTGCTATTATACTATGATAGATTTGGATCCATAATTATGGAAACTTACAAGCAAGTATTCACAGTTTATTTTCAAGATTAAGGAGCATAAACAGTATTTACAATAAGACAAAAAGTTTCTCAGGATGTCTACAAAATTGGTTAGGAAAAATACATACAAAGCATAATACAATGAAGGATCCATATATTTAAAATTTCCCCAAGGTCAGTCCAGTGATTCCTCAGGCCTCAGAACCATTGCTCTATATCACTCATTGAAGAATAGATTATTTCACATTTTTTATTCTTTATTTCTTTATTTATTTATTTATTTAAGAGAGAGCTAGAACAAGAGTAGTGGAGGGACAGGGGGAGAGAGGGAGAGAGAAAATCTTAAGCAGGTTCCACACCCAGCACAGAGCCAGACACAGGTCTCAGCCTCACAACCATGAGATCATGACCTGGCCCAAATTCAAGAGTCAGACATTTAATGGACTGAGCCACCCAGACACCTCTCATATTCTTTTTAAGTATAAACCTAAACACTCCAGTTTGAACCTTACTATGCCTCTGTAGACCATATGATCAAAGAAGATGGATTTCCAGTGTTTCTATCAGACTGAATTAATTCTAATACTTACCCTAAAATAAGTAAAGACGTTGAAATATTTTATGTAATTATTGGAATAACACCAAATTATATTCTGATATTTTTTGCTAAGGAAAATGGTGTTTAATTTCAACATTACAGTTTCTATGAAAACAATTTGTCCTGAAGCTATTAATTTTGAGGAGAAATTTGCTAATGCCATTGACAGTTTATGAAGCTACATTATGACTGTAGAGTAGTAGGTTTGTACTGTGAAGGGACCACTATGTTATTATAGACACTCAGTAATTACAATGAAGAGATGCTACATTGCAGTTTTATGAAAGAGACTTCCCTGAATGATTTGCTGCATAGCATGAACCACATCCTTGTTTCGTAGACTATAAATCAATGGGTTCAACATTGGGCTCAAGAAAGTATAAAAGACTGCAATTATTTTGGACTCCTCCACAGACTTCTCAGATGGGGTCCTTAAGTACATGCAGAAGAGGGTTCCATAAAATAGGGTGACTGTTGTCAAGTGGGAACCACAAGTAGAAAAGGCCTTGTGCCTGCCTTCAGCAGAACGGATCCTCAAGATGGCTGCAATAATGAGAAGGTAGGAAAGGACAATGATGAAGAGAGAGCTTGACAGGGTCAAGCCAGCGACTACCAACATCGCCATCTTTTTGACATAAGTGTCAGAGCAGGCCAACATTAACAGAGGAGGATCTGCACAGTAGAAATGATTGATTTCAAGGGAGCCACAGAAGGACAAGTGAAAAGTCAGCAGTGTCTGGGAGAGACCATTAAGGAAGCCACAAGTATAAGACACCATGACTAGAGAGATACAAACGTTCTTAGACATTCTGCTAGTGTAATGGAGAGGGCTACAAATGGCTACATAGCGATCCAATGCCATCGAAGCAAGGATATAAAACTCAGTGATCACCAGGGCAATGAAGAGAAGACACTGTGTGAAGCATCCAGCATAGGAGATGGTCTTCTGGTCGGAGAGGAAGTTGTGCAGCATGTTTGGAGTGATATTGGAGGAATAGCCAATGTCCACGAAGGAGAGGTGGCTAAGGAAGAAGTACATGGGTGTTTGGAGGTGAGAATTGGTCCTGATCAGCATAATCATGCAGAGATTGCCTGCCAGCGTGATCAGGTAGATCACCAGAAACACCCCAAACAGGATCTTCTCCAGGACAGGGTCGTCTGTGAGTCCCAAGAGAATGAATTCTGTCACTGTAGTGTGGTTTGGGGAAGACATTCTCTTATCCCTTTAAACTGATAGTCTTAGAGAAAGTGAGGAGTTCCATCTGATCCAGATTCTGCATTTATTCCACCCATTTTATCATTTAGGCATTGGTATATTCATCTACTTGGAATTTTCCCTATTTAAAAAATACATTACATTATCTACATAAATATTTTTATTCTGTGTCTCTTGTTATCTCTTTGTCTTTGTAACTCAAACACACATGTACACACACACTGTCACCTTTGTTTGTGTGTGTGTATATATGTATATTCATATTTCATACTAATTAATACATAATAATGTAATAATATTACATATTTTTTGTATACATATTCATAAATTTATACCTGTTTTCTTGAAGAACTGCATATTTGATTTTTACATACTAAGAAAAAAACCCAAAGGAATGAAATTCAGATATGAAAAGCCACAGGCAATTGACATCATTCAAATGGACAAAAAGGGAATTTGGATATGTAGAGTCCCACCAACTCTCATACACTATTGTTTCAGATATATTCTAGAAGATAAATCTTTAGTATGGCACTTTACTTGAAAGTCGTTGCTATCTAGCTTAATTCCATTCAGAAAATTTATTGAGTGAAATAAATATTGTGTATTGATATTTAGCTAAGAGTTGGCGGAATAAAGAATGCTTCTTGCTGCTTTGAAAATTCACACATTCATTTATTCATTTACACTGTAAAGACTGGGTTTTTTTCTTTCTGTTCTAGGTTCTGGGATTATAGCAGTGACCAAACATCCCAACCTCATGGAGCATATATAGTAAGAGAATGGACAGATTTAAGTACATAGACAAAGATATCTGTCATTATGTTAGTTACAACCAAATGCTATGAAGAAAAATTAATATGGAATGCGTGTAGATGCAATTTTTTCCATATTGTTGGGATACTAATATCCATACAAAAGGACATAACATATTTTTAGTAAACAATGTATAAAACGATTTACCTGTAACAAGCTGATTTGCCACGTTTTGTAAAACAAGGTGGGAAGATTTATAATATATTTCTTAAGTATATTCTATAGAGTATTTAAAAAATAATTCCAAAAAGCCAATTAAAAGAGTCTTTGTTCCTCATGGGCATAACCTTAATTTAATGCTCTGGGAACTGAATTCTCCTTTGGGGTTAATATCCCTACATAACATATACATACACTGCTTAGTTCTGTGCATGAGATCTTTAGCACAATTAGAAAAATTAGCTATCTGTTTTAATACTGTGGAAGGTATAAAATAAGGATAGGTTAGTTTTGCTTTTTTAATATAGTAAAGTGAGAATTCCTATTAGAAAGCCTGTTTTCCCCTGTAAACACTGAGGTGTTACACATGAGGCATCATCTAACGAGAGTGAGGAAGAGGACGTTAAGATATATGAGAGATTTGAGGAGCACAAAGACCAGGGAAACCACAGACTAGGAAAAATGTTCACATCGAGTAATCCTGACAAATGACCTACATTCAGAACACATACACATCCTCTACAACTCAGGGAGAAAATATAACCGGCCCCATTTTCAAAAATATCCTGAAGTGAATAGGCACGTCATGGAAGATACATGAATGGCCAATAATGACAGAAAAAGAATGTCAACATCTATAATTGTCAAGACAATACAAGTTAATACTATAGCTGGATACCACTTCCCAGCCACCTCAATGGCAGGAATTAAAAAGATGACAGTGAGTCTCTGGGAAGACAGTGCATAGTAGGGTCCTAGGCTCTCCTCAACCCATGATACACCTAGATTATAGCCTCATCAGTGAAATAACCCAGAAAATGACCCAAAGACTGGCAGAATAAACTCTCCACAGCCAAATGTAGAGAAGAAGCCACATCAGAGAGGATAGGAAGGGTGGAAAATACAGTCCAGAGTCAAATGGACCAGTGGGACTGTCCACAGGATGGAGGGATGTGGCAGAAAGGGAGAGGTGAGAGGAACAGACCGCCCACACCAGACCCCTCAGACATGGGAAATCCACATGAGGAAGATGAATCCCCATAATATTTGGCTTTGAAAATCCAAAGGGCCTCACTTAGTGAGTTCTTATAATCAGGGGTGCTTAACATCTACAACTTTAAAAATCAGGGGACTCAGCTCTGGGTGGGGGGGTTGGAGGGAAGGAAAAAACTGAGTTTCTGCCTTTAAAAAGATATCATAACAAACATCCCTACTGAGAGACAGCATAGAAGCTGCAATCTGAAAAATGCATGGGGTATAAGGGAAGATTTATCTACTGATCTCAGCATGTGTTGGAGGAACAGCGATATTTGGGAGACTGCTCCAAAAACATAAGAGCTGGTGGAGATCACTGCCCTCCCCCCTCCCCCAACCCGAGTCTAGATACATGGGCACCTGTGGGAACCAGTACAGCAGGAACACTTGCCACCCAGCTTGCTAACAGTGTTCCACCCCCATGCTCTGCCACAGATGAGCACCTCCATTCTGGCCTGGGAAGAAGTTTTCCCAGGTGGCTTCAGGACTCCTCCTGCAGTGGACTGGCTCAGATATTGCTGGCTCTGGGCACCCTGCTCCCATGAACCTGCCCATTTCCAAAAAAAAATTTCTAAGGCTTTATTTTTGAGATAGAGACAGAGCGTGAGCAGGGGAGGGGCAGAGAGAGAGCAAGACACAGAATCCGAAGCAGGCTCCAGGCTCTGAGCTGTCAGCACAGAGCCCGACGCAGGGCTCGAACTCACAAACAGTGAGATCACGATCTGAGCCGAAGAAGGGGGCTTAACCGACTGAGCCACCCAGGAGCCCCTGAACCTGCCCACTTCACTATGCTCTAGGCCACAGTCCATCCAAAGCGGTGCCACAAGTCTAATAGTGTGCACGCAGCCTGATGGGAACCAGCCCCACACCAAAGTGACTCCTGCTCTGGGGAGAGGCCGAGATAAGCACACACACCAGTCTTACTGCAGCCCCAGCAGTGAGCTGGGGGCAGATATTGGGTCTAACCATAGGCCCTGCCTACCACCCAAAGCTTTTCAGGGAACAACCCAGAGAAAGTGCTGAGCAATTCGGTGCTACCCAAATACATAAAGCAGCTAATAACAAACATAAAGAAAGTATCAATAGTAACACAATAATAGCAGAGGACCTTAACACCCCACTTACGTCAATGGATAGATCATCCAAAGAGAAAATCAGCAGGGAAATGGCTTTGAATGACAGATGGGTTTAACAGATACATTCAGAACATTCCACCCCAGAACAGCAGAATACACATTCTTTCCAAGTGCACATGGAAAATTCTCCAGAATAGATCACATGTTAAGCCACAAAAGAAGCTTCAATTCAAAATTCAAAAATATTGAAGTTATACCACGCATATTTTCTGGTCACAACTCTATGAAGCTAGACATCAATCACAAGAAAAAATCTAGAGAAAACACAAACACGTGAAGATTAAATAACACGCTACTAAACAGTGAACGGACCAACCAAGAAATAGGAGAGGAAATAAAAATGACAATCAATCAATCAATAAATAAATAAATAAATAAATAAATAAAACAAATCACAGTGAGAACACGACAGTCCAGGGGTGCCTGAGTAGCTCAGTCAGTTGAACATCCAACTCTTGGTTTTGGCTCAGGTCATGATCTCACAGTCTGTGAGTTCAAGCCCTGCATTGGCCTCTGTTCTGACAGTGTAGAGTCTGCTTAGAATTCTTTCTCTCCCTCTCTCTCTCTCTGCCCCTCCCACATTCACTCTCTCTGTCAAAATAAGTAAATAAACTTAAAAAAAAAAAAACACAACAATCCAAAATCTCTGAGATGCGACAAATGTTGTTCTAAGGGAATTTTATAGTGATACAGGCTTATTGCAAGAAGGAAGAAAAATCTCAAATAAACAACCTAACCTTACACTTAAAGAAGCTAGAAAAAGAAGAACAAACAAAACCCAAAAACAGAGTTAGGAAGGAAATAATAAGGATTAAAGCAAAAATAAATGAAATAGAACCTAAAACAACAACAACAAAACAATAGAACAGATCACAATGAAACCAGGAGCTGATTCTTTGAAAAGATCAACAAAATTGAAAAACCTTTATTCAAACTCATCAAAAAAAAAAAAAAAAAAAGCAGGAGGGGATTCAAATAAACAAAATCATAAATGAAAGAGGAAAATAACAACTAATACAGAAATACAAAGGATTTTTAGAGAATATTATGAAAAACTATAGGCCAGTAAATTGGACATCTAGAAGAAATGGCTAAATTCCTAGAAACATGTAATCTCCCAAAACTGAATCAGGAGGAGATAGAAAATTTGAAAAGATCAATTACTAGCAATGATTTTGAGTTGATAATCAAAAACTCCCAACAAACAAAAGTCCAGGACAAGATGGTTTCACAGATGAGTTCTACTAAACAATTGAAGAAGAGTTTATACCTATTCTTTACAAAAACTATTCCAAAAAATAGAAGAGGAAGGAAAGCTTCCACATTCATTCTATGAGGTTAGTATTACTTTGATACCAAAACCTGATAAAGACACTGCAAAAAAAGACAGAACTACAGAATATCTCTGATAAACATAGATGCAAAAATACAATACATTAAAAAATTATTCACAGTGGTCATGTGGGATTTATTTCTGGATGCAAAGATTGTTCAATATTTGCAAGTCAATCAATGTAATATATCACATCAACAAGAGAAAGGATAAAAACCATATAATCATGTCAATATATGCAGAAAAAGCATTTAACAAAGTACAACATCCATTCATAATAAAAATCCTGAACAAAAAGGTTTAGAGGGAATACACATCAACATAATAAAGGCCATATATGAAAAACGCATAGCTAATATCATATTTAATGCTGAAAAATTGAGAGCTTTCCCCCTGAGATCAGGAATAAGACAAGGATGTCCACTCTCAGCACTGTTATTCAACATAATATTGGAAGTCTTAACCACAGCAATCAGACATGCAAAAGAAATAAAAGACATCCAAATTGGTAAGGAAGAACTGTCACCATTTGACAATGACATGATAGTGTATGTAGAAAACCCTAACGACTCCACCAAAAACTATTGGAACTGACAAATGAATTCAGTAAGGTCACAAGATACAAAATCAATATGCAGAAATGCATTGTATTTCTATGTACTAAGAATAAAGTAGCAGAAAGGGACTAAGTGAGTTCTAACGGAAACAACACCCATTTCCTGATTTAGAATTTTTATTGCTTACATAAGACACTTTTATCATTTTGTCCCTTCATTATTGACAGCAATTTGTTCTATAATTCTACATATTACCTTTCGGCTCTTGTCTAGCCACAAACTACTGTAAAATAACAGCTACCCTAATAAGCATGGTTTTAGTATTTTACAACTAAATTGTAGCATAGGATTATTCCAGATTATTTGATACTCTTTGAAATTGGTCTTTACTGAAGTGCATAATGTAGCGTGATATTAGTGTGACACATTTATTATCTCTTCCTTTTAATATTTTGGCAGTTTGTATTCTTCCTCTTACAGAAAGTTATTAGGGTAGAATTTCAGTTTTATTCCAACTTTTTTTTCCTTTTCTTTTAGATGTCTTGATGTGTACAGTAACTCTCAGCGAATGGGTACCCAAGTTTTCCTTCATCCCCAATAGCATTGGGAGTGTTCATTTCATTGTCTGTGTGTATAAATAAAGAAGGTATAAAAACATCAGAAAACACTGATCCATCAGTTACAATTTATTGGAACAGAAATGTGTTTCACTTAATCTCAATGTCACAGTATGTTATGATGATAACGTTACAGCTCAAGAAGAAAAAAAATCCTTTATTTCAAGAAATTGTCTTTTAAGAAGCAAACTTCAGAATTAAATACAAATTTTGTTTTGTTTCCACATTAAAACTCTGTAGACAGAGATTGATATTGACTTGCTTGCATCCCACTCCTAACAAATCAGCCTGGTTCTATTTACCCCTGAAGAATCTCAATATATTCAAAAGCACAATATTTTTAAGGAGAAAAATAATAAAATTTGAATTAAAAAGAACCTAGATGAACTTCCAATTCAATAAGTGATAGAACAGTCCGACTCGTACTTTTCCTACTTTTATTTCTAAATTCTGACATTAATAAATACAGGTCTTTTAATCTTATAAACTGAGATCTGAATCATACTGGAAATCTGTAGTTTTTTTTTGTTTGCTTGTTTTCTTATAAAAAAGATAGTTGTTCATCAAGGAAAACTGGTACATAGATACAAGGAACAAGATTTACTTTTCCTTAATTCTATGATAAAAAAGTCATCATAATGTATATATTAATGCACCCTTCTTTTCTCATAAAAAACTATAAAAAATCATTTTCCCCGTCCTTAACTGGTAATTTCTTTATTTTAATGTCTGTAGAACATTATAATTTAAAAATCAGTCACATGATACTCAAATTCTCCTTTATGATATAGCCAACACTCATGGAGTCTATGGTTACTTACAGCCAGTTTTCTCTCTGGCAACTGCTTATGCCTAACTGTTACAAAACGCAGGGCAGCTGTGATAACAGATTTTTTTGAGAACTGTGCAAAGCAGGTCGCATTTGAATTCAGCACGTTTTAGTTCACACAGTGCCACACAAAGTGAGGGCTGCCTGTATTTAATAGGCCATTCATTTCTTTTTCCTCAATTATAAAACAAACATTACCATCAAATTCTCCACCCAAGTGTTTTAGTATGCTTTTTGCACATTCCTAAAATTGGAATAGCTGAGTAAATGTATACATTTTTAAGACTCCTGAAAACATAATGTTCAATTGATTTTCAGAAAAACTGTATTATCGTTCTCTTGACACCCATAATGTAGAACGTGCCAGTCTTTTTTGAAATCAAAGATAAATCCACAAAAGTATCTTATTTCAATTATTTTGTTTGAAATTATCATCATTTCTTTATCGATGATTGATTAGTGCCTTAGGTTTATCTATAGACACAGTTAGGACCATGATCCCTTAAGCTACAAACTACATAAGATTAATCTGATAAATACTGAAAGCATAACCATTGGTATAATGATAAGGTGGGGGGTGGGGAGTCCTGATCGGTAGCATTAGCCAATTTTTTCATTGTTGTAAATACTCCCACTCCCCTGCCAATTCCAAGAGGATCCATTTAACAACTGGCTTTCAAATCTGAATATTTAAGAATTGGCTCTCTGGGGTCAGCTCCAACTCATCTGTAAAGAAAACCCCGTCTAAACTAAACTGATAAGTTCTCCAGTTCTGACATGTGATTTGAATGGGGGTGTGGGAGTTCCCACCAACGAAGGTGAACCCCAGTTCCAATATCTTAACATATTATTGTATTTTGGGTTTGAAGTTGGCAAATTGGCACTGGAGCATTTGTTTCATATTTTTAGTTACTAGTATTTTTACTCATTAATTTTTTAGCATTTTTGTATTTTTATCTATTTTCTGCATATAGCCTTCAACATTTATTTATATGATGATGTTTTAGTACTTTGAATCATGTGTTAATACCTTTACCACTTTATCTTACTTGGGGCAAATACTTCCCGAAATATAATATGCCTCTTGATTTTAGATAGTTCTACGGTCTTCCATTGTGAATTTCTCCACTGCAATTTGCCTCAGAAATGTTTTCTTCTGATTATTTAAAAGCTTAATGTTTATTTTTTTAAGGTTATTTATTTTAAGAGAGAGAGCAGGCGGGGGAGGGGCAGAGAGAAAGGGAGAGAGGATTCTAAGCAGGCTCCATGCTGTCAGCACAGAGCTCAAGGCAGAGCTTGAACTCACAAACTGTGAGATCATGACCAGACCTGAAGCCTGATGCTTCACTGACTGAGCCACCCAGGCTTCCCTAATACTTTAATTAAAATCAACGTAGGCTTTTTTTTTTTCCGCCGTGTTTGAAATGATGCACTGTTGAGAAGTATGTGTGGGCACATCAGTCTTTCAGGGGACAGTTACTGACAAAGGACAACCTAATTGTGAATAAGATTCTGTGTTTAGATATCTTTACTGAAAAATAATGTTGCATTATGGACACTGGTATGGTACAAAAATAAACGTTTGTGTAAAAATGTTAACAAATACACAATATTAATATGCCAAAGTTAAATGTTTTGCTTTTCATTTATAATCTCTTTGCTTTTCTGGCAAAAACAAAACAAAACAAAACAACAATCTTAACCAGTAACCTTTCATCCCAAAGTAGACCTCTCTACTGCTGAGATTCCATACATTTCCCCATCAGATGTGGGGACCAAACTATAACAATACTATGAAGACTAAAATATTTTTCCATGGTTTCCAATAATTTACAAGGAATATGTGTTGCATATATCACTATATTTGAAATCATGTGTATGGGTGCACCTGCTATCCAGATTGAGCCATCATATGCATAATTTCTTGGTTACAAAATGTTAGATAGGTAGAAGCATTTGATTTGCATTATCCTACCATGAATTTGAAAGACATGCATATAATGAAGATGAAATTTGTCTACCAGAAATTAACACTTTCTTAAATCTACATTAATTATATGAATTTAGTTCAAAATGTATGTACCAATTGATCAAAGGAATAGAATAGGGCAGAAATAGATTCACTTAGTGTGCAATAAATGTGATGTCACAAATCAATGGAAAAACAAAGGCTGCTTAATAGCTAGTAGGAGGAAATGGTTTTAAAATGTGAGGAAAAGAGGTACATATGATATTACAACATACAACAGAATTGTATCAAGAATAATTCGGGGCGCCTGGGTGGCGCAGTCGGTTAAGCGTCCGACTTCAGCCAGGTCACGATCTCGCGGTCCGTGAGTTCGAGCCCCGCGTCGGGCTCTGGGCTGATGGCTCAGAGCCTGGAGCCTGTTTCCGATTCTGTGTCTCCCTCTCTCTCTGCCCCTCCCCCGTTCATGCTCTGTCTCTCTCTGTCCCAAAAATAAATAAACGTTGAAAAAAAAAATTAAAAAAAAAAAAAAAAAAAAAAGAATAATTCAAAATAGTCCTATAAAATATGGCAACGAAAAATATAATAGAGATATAACCTTATTTAAATTTAGGGTGGAGAACAGTACAAAGCAAAAAAATATATATTTTTTCCAAATAATAATGCAAATATTCTTCATGTGAGGAATCATCAGAAGTAAAAGGGGAGCTGATGTAGTCTCTTTATTTGTTAAATATATACTTTACATTGAAGAGGGTACTTGCTGGAATGAGCACTGGGTGTTGTAGGTAAGTGATGAATCACTGAATTCTACTCCTGAAACGAATGCTGCACTATATATTAACTAACATGTATTTAAATTAAAAAAAAAAAAAGAAAGGGAAAGAAAAAATAATAATAATAAATGCATGCATATATGTGCTAAATTTATACTTATAGGACATAATTTGATAAAATTTTAATCATTTGGATTTTTTCCCAAGGTCCTAAAATGACATTATAGCAAGTTATAAGATTACGTGCCTATAAACATGCTGTGTGTAGATAACAACTCCATAACTCAACCAATGCTATCATTTTGATGTATTTCTATGTGGAGCTAGGTTTTATAGACTTAGCCCATCTCGGAAATCTGCATTTATTCCATCACTCAGAAAGATTATTCATGGATGTAATAATAGTTGTGTCTATAGCATTTATGTTTTAGAGAAATGAAGGTAAAAGTAAAGTAGAATATTTGGAAATATATATATATATATATATATATATATATATATATAATATTCTGTTAAAATAAAACAGACTTTCTTCCCAAGAATTGCTATGGAGACAACAAAGAAGTAAATACCCTCAGAGGATATTCCCTAATATTAATAACAATATAGTGAAATATTTACTCTCAAACATGACTACTCATAAGTATAAATGGTTGATGCTTTCTGGAGGAAAATCTAGACATCAAAAAATTTAGCAAGAGCTTGAAAACTGTTCAAAGCATGTCATTCAACAATCATACATCTAAGACCGATCCTAAAGAAACAATCAGAGACATATGTACATAGAGATATGAGTCAGTCTTAAAAACAAAAGGATGCATAGATATGAAATAATGGTTTGTAAGATAATCCAAATGGAAGAAAACACACCAGAATGTTGAAAGCAGCTGTCTTAGGTAAGAGATCAAAGGTAAATTTTGCTTTTATTCCTTAGAGGTTTCTATATTTTTCAATTTGCTTTTCTAGAATCAATGTGCTATGTTTGTAATTAAGTTCAAGTATAATTTAATTATGGAGTATTAAGCTACATTAAAAACTGTATTTACTTGGGGTGCTTGTGGGGCTCCTTCAGTTAAGTGCCTGACTTGATTTCAGCCCATGTCATAATCTCATGGTTTGCAAGTTAAGCCCCACATTGTTGGGCTCAGCACTGACAGCAAGGACCCTGCTCCAGATTCTCTCTCCATTTCTCTCTGCCCCTCCCCCACTCATCTCTTTTTCTCTCTCTCTCTCTCTCTCGCTCTCTCTCTCTCTCTCTCTCTCAAAATAAATAAATAAACTTAAAAAAAATGGGGGGTGGGGGCACCTGGGTGGCTCAAAGCCTTTGACTTCAGCTCAGGTCATGACATCACAGTTTATGAATTTGAGCCCAGTGTCAAGGCTCTGTGCTGACAACTACGAGCCGGGAGCCTGCTTCAGTTTCTGTGTCTCCCTCTCTCTGCCCCTCCACTGCTTATGCTCTGTGTCTCTCTCCCTCCCGCCAAAATAAATAAACATTAAAAAAATGCTTTTTAAATGGTATTCATCAAAAATATTTAGTCTGCAGGAAATGCAAACTTTACATTATCAAGTGAAAGTCAACATTCAAATTTGTATTTGGAATAGGATTCCAATTTTGTCTTATAAATTATCATAATATATATGCATCTAAAATTGCTGAGAAGAAACATGGAAAAACAGAAACCAGAAACACAAATTATCCATTGGTTTAGACATATCACTGATAAAAGTTATTTATTCACATCTGTCTTTATTTTATAGTTATTTATAATGCACATGTGTGCTTTTAGAATCTGGAAAACATATTCATAAAATATAGTCTAAATAGATCTACCATATATCAAAACTGCCTGATTTCCATGAAACACAAAGACAATTCTATTTTGATTGCACACAAATTATCATGTTTACCTGAATGTGAGAGGAATTGCATGTTAGCTATTATTAGCTATTACACCCTCATGATAATAACCATGACTTCATGTGGTGCAGTAACCTCATCCCTTTATTATCCCCAACATTCCCCCCAGCACTACAGCTTGCTGAATTTAACCACAATGAGAATAGGAAAGAGAGAATATTTGGAATCAAGGGGTTTGCCTTTCTGCGCTTTAGTGGCTGTAGAAAGCCATTTAATCTCTCTGTGCCTAAGACTCCAAATGGTATAAATGGAGAGCATAATTTTCTCACAGATTTGTTATCTGAAGATTAAAATAAATAGTGATATATAAATGCACAGTAAAATACAGCTGTATGACACATATGATTATTTTTGTGCATGTTGATTTTGTTGTATCCTATTTCTAAAGAACTTCTGAAGTGGCCTTCACCCAAGGAGTTAAACAATGAAAAAAATAAATCACAAATAGAAGTAAATAAATAGCATATAAAGAAAGACTAGAGAGGTCAACCATTTGGTTTAAGAGATTTGCCAAGACTGAGTTTATGGATTGGTTCCTGAAATTTACACATTGGTTCCTGGAAGCCATAGTGGTTCTCAGAACTAAAAAATAAAAGGAGGGGTGCCTGGGTTGCTCAGTAGGTTGAGAGTCTAACTTTGGCTCAGGTCATGATCTCCAGGTTCTTGAGTTCAAGCCCCATGTCGGGCTCTGTGCTGACAGCTGAGAGCCTGGAGCCTGCCTTGGATTCTTTGTCTCCCTTTCTCTCTGTCCCTCCCCCACTCATGCTTCTTTCTCTCTCTTAAAAATAAATAAACATTAAAAAAATTAGAAACAAAAAAAAAAGACTAGCTCAATTTGGGGGTACTTGGGTGGCTCAGTCAGTTAAGCATGTGACTTTGGCTCAGGTCATGATCTCATGGTTCGCGGGTTCGAGCCCCGCATCAGACTCCGTGCTGACAGCTCAGAGCCTGAAACCTGCTTTGGATTGTCTCTCTCCCTCTCTCTCTGCCCTTCCCCAATCTAGTCCTGTCCCTCTCTCTCTTTCTCTCTCTCAAAATAATAAATAAATATTAAAAAAATTTAAAAGGAAGCATACGATTATTTAGACAAAATAGAGAGTACTTTTGCAGTGATTCTCAAATACACTTTTTCAATTAGGATTCTAAATCTGGATATCAGCAACATTCTGATTCCTAGGAATGGGAACGTAAGTCCTTGCTTAAGAAAAAAGAGAGTTTGTTTTAAGTTAACCAAGTGTTCCACAGACTAAATGATGTTGGTCCTCAAAAAGAAATTAGAATGGGGACTCTATCACAGGAAGAACCCCTCTGTTACTCATTTCTAATCCCCATATTATCACAGACACTTATTTCAAATGAACAGATAACCAAATTTCAATTTTATGAAAGAGATTTCCCTGAATGATTTGCTGCATAGCATGGATCACATGCTTGTTTCTTAAACTGTAGATCAGTGGGTTCAACATTGGGCTCAAGAAAGTATAAAAGACTGCAATTATTTTGGACTCCTCCACAGACTTCTCAGATGGGGTCCTTAAGTACATGCAGAAGAGGGTTCCATAAAATAGGGTGACTGTTGTCAAGTGGGAACCACAAGTAGAAAAGGCTCTGTGCCTGCCTTCAGCAGAACGGATCCTCAAGATGGCTGAAATAATGAGAAGGTAGGAAAGGACAATGATGAAGAGAGAGCTTGACAGAGTCAAGCCAGCGACTACAAACATTGCCATCTTTTTGACATAAGTGTCAGAGCAGGCCAACAGTATAAGAGGAGGATCTGCACAGTAGAAATGATTGATCTCAAGGGAGCCACAGAAGGACAAGTGAAAAGTCAGCAGTGTCTGGGAGAGACCATTAAGGAAGCCACAAGTATAAGACACCATGACTAGAGAGATACAAACGTTCTTAGACATTCTGCTAGTGTAATGGAGAGGGCTACAAATGGCTACATAGCGATCCAATGCCATCGAAGCAAGGATATAAAACTCAGTGATCACCAGGGCAATGAAGAGAAGACACTGTGTGAAGCATCCAGCATAGGAGATGGTCTTCTGGTCGGAGAGGAAGTTGTGCAGCATGTTTGGAGTGATATTGGAGGAATAGCCAATGTCCACGAAGGAGAGGTGGCTAAGGAAGAAGTACATGGGTGTTTGGAGGTGAGAATTGGTCCTGATCAGCATAATCATGCAGAGATTGCCTGCCAGCGTGATCAGGTAGATCACCAGAAACACCCCAAACAGGATCTTCTCCAGGACAGGGTCGTCTGTGAGTCCCAAGAGAATGAATTCTGTCACTGTAGTGTGGTTTGGGGAAGACATTTTCTTCTCCCTTGAAAACTGATAGTCTTAGAGAAAGTGAGGAGTTCCATCTGATCCAGATTCTGCATTTATTCCACCCATTTTATCATTTACGCATTGATATATTCATCTACTGGGAAATTTCTCTTCTCTTTTAACAAACACATCAGAACATCTACAGAAATATTTTTGTCCTGTATCTCTCGTGTGATCTCTTTCACTTTTTCTCTCTTTCTCACTTTTGCTCTTGCTCTCCCTTGTGTGTGTGAAATCACATTTATACTTGCCTTCTTGCAAAAGAAAATTCCATATTGGGTATTTTTTTTTCAAATTTTATAAAAAGAAAAATACAAGAATTAAAAGCAGATATTAAAAACAGCCATTTATATCATTCAAATGGAAAATATAAAGGAAGTTGGGTTTCTAGGGTCTCCCCCGATCTGATAACCTATATTTTAGATACAAAATAGAAGAAATATTTAGTACACCATTTTCACCTGAAACCCATTGTGGTCTGTCTTCATTTTATTCAGAAAGCATTGAATTAGTAGGTTTATCTCTTGGTATATGGCAAGTCATGTCCTGAATGAAGAATCATTCCCTCTGCTTAATAAAGTTGCTCACTCATTTACATATACATGCACATGACTGAAAATATATTTTTTTTTCTGCTCTAAATTCTGGGTTTACAACATTGAACAAATTCCCCATCCTCATGAGGCCCATGTTGTAGGGAAGGAACAGATATTAAACATATAGACAAGCCTATAGAATGTGATTCCAGTTAGAAGCCAGGAGTATAAAGAAATATGAAGATGAGATGCTTTTAGATAAATACTCAGAGAAGTCTCTTCTGAGAAAGTAGAATTTAAACAGTAAATAAAACCCCAAGTATATGGAGAAGAATGTGGAATTTCTCTGCTTGTTTGTTTGTTTCCATTTTTTGAGCGACAAACACATATATGAACATATTTGTTTTGGAAAGCACAAATGATGTTTAAATGTGGCCTTCGCTTCCAGCTGGGGCCATTATATCTCAATGTTTTACAAAAATAAGGTATGACTGGAAAACAATGTGCCTCAAGAGCTGTTCCCTAAAACTATTTTTATATATTCAATAAAATAATTGATTTTTTAAGGGTGCCTGGGTGGCTCAGTCTGTTGAGCATCCAACTTCGGCTCAGGTCATGATCTCACAGCTCGTGAGTTCGAGCCCCACATCAGACTCTGTGCTGACAGCTCAGAGCCTGGAGCCTGCTTCAGATTCTGTGCCTCCCTCTCTCTCCGCCCCAACTCACTCACATTCTGTCTCTGTCTCTCTCAAAAATAAAAAAACATTAAAAAAATTTAAAACAAAAAAATAATTGAATTTTTAGACATATTACAAAATATTAGCATATGAATAGAAATATCAAGTACAATTGAGGAAATTAATTTTTTTGGTCCACACTGGCACTCATCTCCACACAAAAGAACAAACATATTTTTACTGAAGAAATGTAGAAAATGACCTACCTGTAAAAGCTGACTTTCTGTATTTTGTAAAAACAAGGTGGAAACATTTATAATGTATATCTCAGGTACATTCTCTAGAGTATTTCAGAAATAATTCTGAAGAACTAATTAAAATAGTTTTGTTCCTCAGGAGCACAGCCTTAATTTGGTGCTTTGAGATCCTACTTTCTCCTTTGAGGCCAAAATCTCTGCCTAACATCTATGTCCATCTTGGTACTGAGTACTGAGATCTTTAGCAGTGATAATGCAATCAGCCATCACCTTTAACACCATAGAAGAAGGAAAATACGAGTCTATGAGTTTTGTATTCTTTGTATAGTAAAGATGAGAGGACTCTCATCAGAAGACGTCAGTGTCTATAGACACTGAGTTTAAGTCATCTAATAGGAGCAAAGGGAAGGAAGGCAGGGTCAGTGAGAGAGATGAGAAGCAGAAAGAATATACAAGGCAGAAGAGTAACATAACCAAGGACAGGAAGTAGAAGCATCATTCAGGGGTGAGGACCCTTTAAAGGGCAGACACCATGGATTCATACAGGAACCAATCTGCCCCATTGAGTTAACTTCATCAACATGGTAAAAATCAAAGATGGGTCTCAGAGCCAGGATCATTCATAAAATTGATGATTCGTAAAACTGGTGATTTATACGAGGAGGGTTGAAAGTAGAATAAAGAATATTTGAACGTCGGCACTGCATTTGTTAAGGAATGAAAGAATCTAGAGATGTTTTCACTAGCCTGTATCTTGCAGTACACTCAGTTCCAGATCAACACAATCCAAGGAATCAAAGTTAATACAATCCAAGAAATCAAAGTCAATACAATCCAAGAAATCAAAGTCAATACAATCCAGGGAATCAAAGTGTAGGCTGTCCAAAGACAGGAGAGGCAGCTCCAATCTTCAGATGTCCAAACCATGGTGTGAATCTTAAAAATAGACATCGCCAGTTATTTTAGTAGCAAAAGGTGGGTTTATTCGGGAAACAAAGAGAATTGCAATCTGGGACAAGCAAACTGGCAAAATTTCAGCCAAGTCCAGTCCAGTCTCTGTCCCTTCCCTGCTTGTGCTCTCTCTCTGTCTCAAAAATAAATAATAAACGTTATTTTTTAAAAAAAGGAGAAAAATAAAAAGACATAGATACAAAAGTGTTACAATAGTCAGATGGTTGAAAACATCCTGCTGACATTATAAATTTGTTACTTGTGTTTTTGTGATTATTCCATTGGCTATCTTTTGACAAGTTATAGCAGATCCAACATTATGCTGGAAGTTTTAAATTTAACGTAATCAAGTTATACAGATTGGAAAGGAAAAAATAAAATTGTGCTATTCACAGATCACATGACAGTTTGCATCGAATCTCCATTGAAAAGGTGCAAAATAAATGTTAACTAGATTTATCGTGGTGATTGCTTGGCAATATATATTAATACTGAATCTTATGTTGTACGTCTGAACTAAATATATATGTATTTTGTACATATAAAGTCATATAATTATGTTTTATATATATTCAAAAACAGTTAAGAGTATATTTGGGAAAGTCACATGATTACAAGATCAATATACATAATCATTTATATTATGATGAGAAATCCAATTGTCACCAAAGTAACATGAATTATAGATAGAGATTACATCAGATGACATTCTCACACACACACACACAAAAACTATTTACCTCACATAAGGAGATCACAGAGACTCTGTGAGCAGGGTGAGCGGGTTATTTTTAATTAGGGTTTAGGATGACTATTCAAAAAGGGGAACTTGTCATTGTTTTACAGGACAGTGGTGAGACACCAGGCTTTGATAGGGTCAAAGAACGAATCTCAGGGGCCACAGAAAGTGAGCAAAGCTACAGAGTTTATTGAGAGAAAAGTATAAAATTCTCAAGAGTGAGCGGGGTCCGACTGGGTTGCCGCAAGGATTTTTGTCCCCGACTTTTTATTGGGACCTTATCAGAAAGTTTGTGAGCCTCCACGCATGCATGGCACCTAGCTCAGGTGGGTCTGGAATATCTTTATCATGTTTGTTTGTTTGTTTCCCCCAAACCCCTGCTACCCCTTCAGCCTCCAGCTTGCAGGTGCACACTGCCTCGCTGTGGGTCCCTTACCTCTCCCTGCCTAATACTCTTTCCCCACTCAATTGCATGTGAAAGCAGCTATAAGTTTGCACAGGGGTGTTTAGGAAACATGCCGAGACACATTGAATGCTGTGTTCGCGATGCTTGTGCTCCTCCTAGGGAAGAGATTTAACATTATGATGAAGCAGAGGCCAGGGTCTGACCAGGGTTAAGGGGCTACTCGCTGCTCTGAGAGCTGGTATAAACTGGATGGGCTTGTTATTTCAGCTAAGAAATGCAGCGTCCTGCTTGTTCATTGACTGGAACAGAAACTGCTACGGAAACATATAGATGGGGGCACTTGGGTGGCTCGGTTCGTTAAGCGTCAGACATCAGCTCAGGTCATGATCTCACGGTTCCTGAGTTTGAGCCCCACATTAGGCTGTCTGCTGTCAGCACAGAGCCCGCTTTGGATTTTCTGTCCCCCTCTCTCTCTGCCCCTCGCCACTTGCACTCTCTCTCTCTCTAAAATATAAACATTTTTTTTTATCTTAAAAGAAACATAAAGATGGAAAGATGGACAGACACATTTGGACTTCAGCAAGGCTTGGTTTTAAACTTTTCCCTTCCTCATTCTTGAAGCTTTGCCCTCCCCTTCACTTGCTTTTTTGTACAATCTTTTGTTCCAGGAACTGGGTATGGATATTGACACCTCGCTGGCTTCAATGTATACTTAGTAATAAGACTCAAGTGGCCTGTGTTTTCCTATAAAACCCTTTAGCCTTTAGCCCCCGGTGGGCTTGCAGTCCTGGAGGCATTAGCCTGCTGCAGCCCCTGTGCCTGGCAAAATAAAAAATTATCTTCCTTCTTTATCTCCAAACTGTCTTCGTGTTACATACTTTGGCTCTGGAGCACAGAGGGCAGTTTTTGACAACAGAACCAAATCAATTTCCTGAGAAAACAAGCTTTAAATTTTCTGCTAGTTTTGGGGCGCCTGGGTGGCTCAGTCGGTTAAGCATCCGACTTCAGCTCAGGTCATGATCTCATAGTTGGTGGGTTCGAACCCCGTGTCGGGCTCTGTGCTGATAGCTCAAGCCTGGAGACTGCTTCAGATTCTGTGTCTCCTCTATTCCTTCCCCACTCGCACTCTGTCTCTCTCTCAAAAAATAAAGATTAAAAAATAAATTAAATTTTCTGCTAGTTTCAACCTCATTAACCCTATGGGGCATGGTTTCAGTCCTGCAGAAAAAAAACTCAAGAATGTACTTCAGGTAGGGCGCCTGGGTGGCTCAGTGGGTTAAGCATCTGAAATGGGCTCAGGTCATGATCTTACAATTCATGAGTTCTAGCCTCACGGGTGAACATGAGCTCCACTTCCACATCTGGTGAGTCCTGCTTCTCTTTCTCTCTCCGCCCCTTAGGGTGAAAGGAACAATCCAAATGACAGCCCTGCCTTAGTTTAAAGCCAGGTTCTCTTTTCTGCTTATTATGGATCTTTGGTAAGAAATACAATTGCTGAGAAGTCTGTTTTGCTTGCGGTTTGCTACGAGCATTGTGAGGCCTTTCCTGAATGTAACCCGCTGTGTAGTAGAATGGGTTGTAAACCTTCCTAAATGTAGTCTGATATGTAATGGAATGAGTAATTGTACATAAACTAACCGGCATTTCTCGCTTCTGTAAACCTGCTTGCTCAACACATTCCTCCCCTTCCCCCTTTTTCCTCCCGCCACAAGTAATGGACAAAGCCTTCCCGCCAAAGGACAGACAAAGGACGCCCAATCAGAGAACAACAAATGTCCTTACTTTAAAATCAACTAATCAGGCCCCTCATAATTTGAAACCTCCCCTGTGCTATTTGTCTCTGTCTATAAAAACGCTGTACCAACCCTGATCGTGGCCTCTTGCGTCACCGGCGACTAGTGCGCAGAGGACCAGGTTCGAACCTGCAATTAACGACCCTTGACGCTTGGCTTTGACTTACGACTCTGGTGGACTTTTGTGGGAGGTTTTGGAACTTCGGGCATTACAAAGGGATTCTCTCTCTCTACCCCTCACTCACTTGTGCACTCTCGCGCTCTCTCTCTCTCTCTCTCTCTCTCTGTAAACAACAAAATGCACTTTATGTCGATCTGTACCTTTGAAACAGCACTGGGATTTTACCATGGATTTGCAGTGTCTCCTGTGGCCAGGCTGTTTCCTGGCCTGGTAGAGACTATTTCTGCATTCCCTTTCTTCCCTTAAAATCCTTAACTACTGGGGGTTTTGCATTTCTTTGTTATTCTATCACCTCCTTGGATATTCTAACAGAAGTATGCTTGGGTAAGTAGAGCTTGTAGGGCACAGATCATGGACCTAAAATGACTTCTCTTGTGTCAGGAAAGTTTTATTTTTCTGGGGACCCCTAACTCTCTGTTAACACAACCACAACTGAAAAACTTAAAAATAAATAAATAAATATTACTTATAATAACATCAGAAGCATACACTACTTAGAACTGAATATAATAAAAACTACGCAAGAGATTTAATCTGAAAATCACAAAACACTGCAAAGGGAATAAAGACTTAAATAATGGAAAGATATATATCACTTGTGGATTGGACAATTTGATGTTGTTAAGTTGTCAGTTTTTCCTGAATTGATCAATAGTTTGTTGTTGTTGTTGTTGTTGTTGTTGTTAGCATTTTTAAAATTTATTTTTGAGACAGAGAGAGACAGAGCATGAACGGGGGAGGGTCAGAGACAGAGGGAGACACAGAATCTGAAACCGGCTTCAGGCTCTGAGCCATCAGCACAGAGCCCAATGCGATGCGGGGCTCAAACTCACGGACTGTGAGATCATGACCTGAGCTGAAGTCAGAGGCTCAAACGACAAGGCTCATGCGCCCCTTGATCAATAGTTTTAATGCAAGTCTAGTCAACCTTGCAGCAAGCTTATCTTTTTGAAAAATTGATTCCAAAATATGTAGAGAGATAACTATAAAAAAATACTTAGATGAACCGAAGCTATTTTGAGAGTGAAGAAAAATTATCGAATGATCTAGCCTAACCAATCTTAAGACTTAATAAAAACTTACTGTACTGACAACAATGTATAGATCTAAAGATAACAAACAGATTAATTGTACAGAACAAAGGATCCAGAAATGTATCTGGTGAGAGAGCGTAAGGCAGGCTGAGGGCAAAATACAAGCTACATCACTCCCACCAGGAATAGGTTTGCTGCTGACTGACAGAAGGAAAGGACAAAAAACAACTGATTAAACCCATAAGAGTCTCCCCCGGTTTACAAGAAAAAAGCAATCCCATCAATGGCCTAAAGTCCAGGAACTCCCTTCTGTCTTAATGTTAATGCTCTGCTAGAGGGAAAAACAACCTTGGCTTGACAATAGCTAAGCCTTTGGTAATCTTTGAGTCTTTCTAGCATATGAAAGTCTCTTTGGAAATTCCTCTTGACTTTATCTCCCAGGACTCCATAAAACAGTCAACCCCCACGGTATGCTGTGCAGCTCTTCCTGCCCAAGGGTCCTGTCCCTTGCTTTGATAAAATCTTTTTGCACCAAAGATGTCAGTTAAGAATTCTTTCTTGGGGCGCCTGGGTGGCGCAGTCGGTTAAGCGTCCGACTTCAGCCAGGTCACGATCTCGCGGTCCGTGAGTTCGAGCCCCGCGTCGGGCTCTGGGCTGATGGCTCAGAGCCTGGAGCCTGTTTCCAATTCTGTGTCTCCCTCTCCCTCTGCCCCTCCCCCGTTCATGCTCTGTCTCTCTCTGTCGCAAAAATAAATAAACGTTGAAAAAAAAAAAATTTAAAATAAAAAAAAAAAAAAAGAATTCTTTCTTGGCCGTTGGCTCCAGACCCCACGAACCCCACCATCACCCCAAAATTTCATCATATCCACTCATATATAGTCGGTGGGTTTTTGAACAAAGGTATGAAGGTGTTTCAGTGGAAAATGCCACTGGAAAAATTAATCTGTAGAAAAATTTAACTTCAATTCCTATATCACATTATACTCCAATACTCCACTATTAATTTGTTACGGATCATAGAACCAAATGTAAACACCAAATCTACAAGTTCCCAGGAACAAAAATAAAAGAATGTCTTCATGATCTTAAAGGTTACCAAAGTTTTCTTAGGAAGGACAGAAAAATCACTAATTGTGAAACAAATATATAAATTTTATGCCATCCAATTTCAAAGTATGCACTCTTCAAAAGTAATGTTAAGATAATGAAAAGGTAAGCCACAAGCTAGAAAAAAATATTCGTATGAAATATTTTTCACAAGGACTTGTATTTAGAACACAAAAATATCCTCCACAACTCACTGATCAAAATAAACAACAAAATGTAGCAGGCACACTTCATAAATGAAGACACGTGAATAGTCAAAAACCACGAGAAAATAATTTCAGTTACCTATCATTTTCAAATAAATGCAGATTATAACTACAACTGGATAGTTGCCACCTCCATGGCAAGAACTAAAACGATTGAGTGTGACAAAAGGAAGCAACTAGAACTCTCATGATATGCCACTTGATGGAATGCAAAATAATTTCACTACATTAGAAAACTGGTTATTTCTCATAAAATTCACTGAGGAACTTATACCTTGTTACAAAACTGACCCAGCAATTCTACTCTGAAGTATTTATCCAAGAGAAAAGAAGACACATACCCTCAAAGAAACTCAAGTGTATACTGGCAGATGCATAGATAAACAAAGGGTCGTATGTCCATACAATGGAATGCTGCACAGAAATAAAAATGAACACACTGCGCATACACTGTAAATGAATCTCAAAAATATAGAGAGAGGGATCAACTGCCTGAAAGATAGAGCAATGAACTACCCAACCCTGCTCCTCTGCAAAAGAAACAAGAACACTGGCAAAAGATATCCAAATCAACGTTGACAGAACTCTGGGACTTAACCAAAGGCTTGCAGCAATCCCGGGAGTGTTTGTTCCAGAAAAATGGCAGGGGATCTTGATGAGAAGGATGAGCTCCCCAGTTGTACAGTAGCCTTGAAAACCGGAATTGCAACTTTCTGGCTGCACTCATTGGTCAGACTGCCTTGAACCTTCACTGCAAATTTCTACATTTCCTGGGGAATAAATTTACCTTTAAAAATATGGCTGAGCAATCAACTTGGCTTTCAAATCGAGCAGATCAAATTATCCATGTTTAATACCAGAGTATGATGTTATGAGATTCAGCTTATACTATAGATTATAAACATGAAGAGCAAAAAGCTTTAGTACTGAAAGCTAAGATTTTCCTCAAACCCATTCTCTACTAGAAATTTGTTTAACAATTACATCAACGAACCCAGGAGCTCCTGGGTGGCTGATGTGGTTAAGAATCCCACACTTGGTTTCAGCTTAGGTCATGATCTCACGGTTCCGGGTTCAAGCCCAGCATTGGGCTCTGAGTTGGCAGTGCTCTGAGTTGGCTCTGAGTTATACTGGGTTTTATGTCTCTGAACAGGGAGTTGCTTGGGATTCCCTCTTTCTCCTTCTCTCTCTGCCCCTCTCCTGCTCTCTCTCTCTCTCTCTCTCTATCACTTTCGCTCTCTTTCTCAAAATAAATAAATAAACTTACAAAAGAAAAGATGGAGCCCATTAAACTATCTGATTTATCTCTTAGCTCTTCTCTTGTCTTTGTTTCTATGGTCACTGAAGCCTGGGAGGAGCAAGGGGAGGAAAAAAAGAGAGAGAGAAGGAGAAGAAAGAGAAAGAAGAAGAGGAAGATGGGAAGTAGTTAAATAGAGAGTTCTCAGTAGCGAATAGGAACTGTCAAGGCAACTATTTATCGGCTTTCTCTCTGGAACAGGGGCCCAAAGAGTTTTTACCCAGCCGGATAGGACCATTTACTTTTCAAATTCCTATCATCACAAATTGCATATTCTTAGAGGATCAGGTACACTGAACCGAACAGGATAATAAAAGACGATGTTGTTTACGTTAGGCCATCTGACAAAAACAGAAGGAAGAAAACACATAAAACCCTCAAATCTAGGAACTATAGAAAAACAAAAGGAATAAGAGCAGCATCTTACAGGTTTTAGCCTAAAAGTCATACTTCTGTACTGCCTTGTGGCCAGATTTTTTTTTCTTGATCCTGTACCCCCTAAGGAAGGTCTGCCTGCTATTTTAATCCGAACATTTATTTGTAACTATCACAAACATACCAAGAAGCTTCTGGCTTCTGGTTTTGTTTTTCAGTATATTAGAGTAAGTAGCCAAAATGTAGTCACTTTAACATTGTTAGTTGGAGGGGGCCCTGATCATTTGAAATGTTTAATTTCAAACAAGATGACTTGTTTTAAAAAGAATAAAACGTCATCCAACAGATCATCCAACCATATATAAGAGAATAAATTTTCTTTTTTTTTTAAGTTTTATTTACTTATTGAGAGAGAGAGAGAGAGAGAGAGAGAGAGAGAGAGAGACAGCATGCATAAGCGGGGAGGGGCAGGGAGAGAAGAAGAGAGAGGACCCCAATCAGCCTCCATGCTGTCAGGGCAGAGCCCAAAGTGGAGTTCAATCTCACAACCGTGAGATCATGACGTGAGCCGAAACCAAGAGTCAGACACTTAACTGACCAAGCCACCCAGGTGCCCCATTAGTTTTCTTTCTTTGAGGAGGCTCTCAATCTACGTATGTGACATCATATTTTTATGATGTCATATTTTTATGATTTTTCCCAGTTCACTGGGGATAAAACGCAGTCTCTAAGCCCTCTTCGAGTCCTCTGGACAAATTCTGGCTCAGCCTACCCCTTATCACCTGTCCTCTGGAAGTTACATAAGTCACCATTCAATCATGGAGCTGTCGAGTAGGAAAAAAAGAGTCATTCCTTCTGCTATTCAGTCTTTATCTCATTTACTTTTATACTGGGTTTTAGGTCTCTGAACAGGGAGCTGTATTATGACAGCTGATTAGTTTCAAGCATAAAGGCTCTGTGGAGTTAGTGGGATTCATATAGAGGTTTAGCCATATTCCCCAGGATGTCGAGACATTTGGCCCAACTCTACTATCAAAAACAGCAACAACAAAACTCATGACAGAATGAAGTGGAACCGGGATGAATGGAGGTGGATTTAGTCATTTCTACGTTCCTTCAGAGTTCTAAAATCTCACACTTTGTTGATTCTAAGTACAGAAGAATAGGTTGTTTTAAAAATTTTACCTAAGGAAGCTTTGACGTCCTTAGTTCTCAGACTCTAGATGAAAGGATTTAACATGGGAATGATCACTGTATAAAACACAGATACCACTTTGTCTTGGTCCCTTGAGTAGCAGAAGCTGGAGCGCAGATACATGAACAGAATAGTGCCAAAGAAAATGGTGATCGCCATCAAGCAGGAAGCACAGGTGGAGAAAGCCTTGTGCCTCCTTTCAGCAGAATGGATCCTCAAGGCGGCAATGAGGATGTACAGATAAGAACTGAGAATAATCAGGAGGCAGCTCAGTTCATTAAAACTGGCAAAAGCAAAAATGACAACTTCATTGACACGTGTATCAGAACAAGAGAGTTTCAGGAGGGGTGGAGTGTCACAGAAAAAGTGGTTGATGACATTCAAGTGGCAGAAAGACAGCTGAAAGGTGAAGCCTGTGTGAATGGCAGCCTTCAGAAAGCCTGCAAGATATGCGGCCAATACCAGAAGGACATTAAGACGCAGGGACACGGTGACTGTGTAAAGAAGAGGCTTGCAGATGACCACGTAACGGTCATAGGCCGTCACAGCCAACAGAAAGCCCTCAATTCCAGCAAAGGAACCAAAAAAGAAGAACTGCGTGGCACATGCACTAAATGAAATGACTGGGTTCTCCACCCAGAAATTCATTAGCATATTAGGGGCAATGACAGAAGAATAACAGAAGTCAACAAGGGATAAATTACCGAAGAAAAAGCACATTGGGGTATGGAGATGTGAGTCACTCTTGATTAATAGGATCATGCCAAGATTTCCAAACACAGTTATCATATCGATGACTAGAATCACCATAAAAAGAAGCAACTGTAGTTCTGGATGATCCCTGAATCCCATGAGAATAAATTCAGCCACTGTTGTATGGTTGCTCATATCTTTGTCTCAGAATGGATGACTCGTTTGCTAAGATAAGAAAGAAACCGAGAAAATATTTTTTTTTTCAACGTTTATTTATTTTTGCGACAGAGAGAGACAGAGCATGAACGGGGGAGGGGCAGAGAGAGAGGGAGACACAGAATCGGAAACAGGCTCCAGGCTCTGAGCCATCAGCCCAGAGCCCGACGCGGGGCTCGAACTCACGGACCGCGAGATCGTGACCTGGCTAAAGTCGGACGCTTAACCGACTGCGCCACCCAGGCGCCCCAAGAAACCGAGAAAATAAATGGCACAAAGAAAAAAAAATACCAGGAAAATAAAATAGTTCATTCTCTGCTATAATTAAGATTAGTTCTTAAATGCCCAGAAGACCTGTGTATTAAACCTCTTTATTTGCTTATTACAGTGAAGAAAACTTCCTTAAGTAAACTCAGTAACCTATTTTCTTTTTAAAAGTAAAGTGTGTGTGTGTGTGTGTGTGTGTGAAGTCTTTGAAGATTGACCCTATTTATACATATCCTACACTAACTTCCAACTTTTCCCTCCTCCCCCCTTGCCCCTACTGCCTTCACTTCCTACGATCCAATTCCTTTGCATTGGCCTTGGCAATTAAACATACGATACAGTTGAATATCCTTGCTGTGTGCAAGACTGCATTTCCTGTTTTCTCTTAAGCCCATTCTGATTGGGCTTGCACCCTTTCACTCCACAGAAACACTTCTTGCCGAAGGCATCAGGGATGTTTACATTGTCAAACCCCATGGTCAATTCTCATTCCTCATCTTTTTGATCTATCAATAACATTTGAGTGAGCTGATTTCTTACTACTCCTCAGAAGACTTTTTTCTCTCATCTGCTAGGACACCAGACTCTGAGTTTTCCTCCTACCAAATGGATTGTTCCTTCTCAGTGTCTGCTTATTCCTCCTCTCCTTTCTTAGTCTTAAGGTTGGAGGAGCTCAGTCCTCAATCTTTCTCTCTTTCCAATTTACACTCTACCAGGGTGATTATTCAATTTTGCCAACGGAATTACCTTCTATATACTTAAAACTCCTGAATTTGTGTCTCCAGCCCTGACCTCTTTTCCAAACTCCAGACTTGTAGTTCAACTGCTTGCCCACATCTCCACATTAATATCAAAGAGCAGCTCAACATAACCCAAAGCTGAATTTCTCAGGCCCTTCCCTAAGTTGCTCCAAACATAGCATTCCTTATCTCAAATTAATGACAACTCTATACTTTCATTTGCTCAGATGCAATTAAATAAATATTGAAGAAACTGATCTCTTCTCTCTCTCACACGCTATATAACCAGTCCATCAGATAATTATGTTGGGTCTACCTTCAAAATATTTGTATTAACTACCTCCTACCACCTGCATTCCTACCAAGACCTCAGCCAACATTATCTTTCACCTGGATTATTACAACAGTCTTTTAACAGGTCTATCTCTATATTCAGATGAAATCCTACCCTATAAAATAACCAATTGAAAAATTTTGTAAAGCTCTACTTTATGCCTATATGTATATATACAAACATACTCACATTATATATGGCATTCTTGCTACAAAAAATTAATTTTCTCTGTTTTACACATACACAAGTATGTATACACACGGATATACATGTATTATACATCCATATATGTATGTGTCTGTATATACTGAAAATTCTATAAAATTCTGATTTGTTATTAGTGATCCTAAATCCCTGTCTTCTAAAAACAAAATCCAGGGGGCACCTGGGTGGCTCAGTAGGTTAAGTGTCCAACTTCGGCTCAGGTCATGCTCTCATGGTTTGTGAGTTTGAGCCCCGCAATGGGGTCTGTGCTCATAGCTCAGAGCCTGGAGGCTGCTTCAGATTCTGTCCCTGTCTCTCTCTCTCTCTCTCTCTCTCTCTCTCTCTCTCTCTCTGCCCCTCCCCTGCTTGTTCTTTCTCTCTCTCTCTCAAAAATAAATAAACATTAAAAACATTAACAGGGCCTCTGGGTGGCTCAGTCGGTTGAGCATTTGACTTCAGCTCAGGTCATAATCTCGCAGTTTGTGAGTTCAAGCCCTGCGTTGGGCTCTGTGCTGACCACTCAGAGCCTGGAGCCTGCTTCGGATTCTGTGTCTCCTTCTCTCTCTGCCCCTCCCCTGCTCATGCTCTGTCTCTCTCTGTCTCAAAAATAAATAAAACATTAAAAAAAAAGTAAAAACATTAACAAAGAAATAAATCAAAATAAAAACAAAATCCAAATTAATTTAGTTGAAACATTAAGTTTAATGTTTCAGACATATCATAATTGAGATGGTTAATCATTTGAATGTTTTTTGAGTTGTCTCAGAACCTTTCGATATCTGAACACTTTCAGATAAATTAAACCGTCTTACCTTTGGCCTTAAGAGATCTTCACTAAAAGTAATTGTTTTCACTTTTAGTTTTGTTTTCTTGCTTTGGGAGGAATACCAGTTTTCTGTCTCACAATGTGAAATTTGTAGCTGGGATGAAAATGCAAGCGGTGGAAGAGATCCAGCTATGACAGAATTAAGACACGGTTAATTCAAAGAAGAGTAGAAAATGCTGCTTTTGAATCTGACAGCAGACGGTCCACCTTATCAAGTCTGTGATGATTCTCTTGAGAGTTAGTCTCTGCAAAGCACTAAAAATTGAAAGCTTGAAAGGTGCCAATCCAAAATTAAGACACACATTTGCTCTTCACTGAAGTAATTAAACTACTTTCTCCCCAGTGAACAACTTATACCCTGGAGAGTAACTTAGGCACGTAGAGAAGTACAGAAGCTATTGCATGGTCTTGAGACTCCATGGAGCATAACACTAAA
This sequence comes from Lynx canadensis, assembly GCF_007474595.2. Taxonomy (NCBI): domain Eukaryota; kingdom Metazoa; phylum Chordata; class Mammalia; order Carnivora; family Felidae; genus Lynx; species Lynx canadensis. The sequence goes on from NC_044312.2 coordinate 101,973,355, forward strand.
TTAAACGGTACGAAATGGACCAGATCCAGCCTCTGCACTTCAGAATTCCACTTAAAATGGGATCGCTCTTCATTTCTACTAGAATATGGATCTCTCGGTGCATTAATTAATTAATTAATTAAACAAATATCTACCAGTATCCTTGGTACTGAGAGAGTAGCCAATAAAACCTATCTTGTTCAATCCTTTATTCAGCTTGCAGTCTGGAGTCGGGGTGTGGACGGTTATCACAGGGTGATCAGAAAAAGTGAAGTCCAAAGACACTTGGTGAACTACCGGGCTTGTTTGATCAATCACTTCTTCTCAAACACCTTCCTCATTGCATGTCTTTTCCTCCTTTCATTTGTTCATACTGGTCCACACATATGTGTCTCCTGCTATTCCTTTGGCAAACCGAGGAGAATTTTGCCTCAGGGCCTTTATAGTTACTGTAAGTATACCTGAAATGCTTTTCCACAGACATTCAGATAATATTACCTTTATTCAAGCCTTGATCAAATGTTATTTCCACAGAGAACTCTTCTCTGACACCACCATTCCCTACTCTAATACCTGGTTTACTATTCTTCAAAATACCACTCATACCCATGTCAAACACGTGCACATGTACACACACACACACACACACACACACACACACCTATGCACACATACATGCACATTTGGCATAGAAAATAAAGTCTTCCTCACTGGAATATAAGTTTGGGAAGATTAGAACCTTTAATTTTTTAACTGCTATATCTCCGGTACGTGTTACATGCTAGTTTTTCCATTAATAGCTTTTTGACTGTTTTATTGAAGTATACATGTGCCCAGACGCAACAAATTATATACATTAAATGTGGGCAGAGTTTTGTATATCTATGAACAATTTTTAATGGATTATGGCTCAAGATGTAAAGGGTGTGTATTTCCTTATTCTAAGCACAAACTATGGACAAGTAGCAGGAAACACAATTTATACCTTTATGTGGAAAAGGATATTTTAAGCTCAAAGATACATAGGTGTGAAGCTAAGATATAGACCCTCCTAGTAGTACAAAGTTGTAATCTCCTGAAATACCAAGTAAACGTAAGACAGAAGAACAATGTTTAGAGACAGTAATGTGAAGCTCTCACGTGTCCTTGACAAGACTGGGTTCAATGGAGAGGCAGTACAGAAATACAACTGGAACCTGCAGTGGGATTTGAGAAAGTAGAGACGAGGGGTACAGGTAGTTATTTTGAAAACATTCATTGTGAAGAGAGCAGAGAAATAAGTTGGTGACTGGATAAGACTTTCAGCCAAAGAAATTATTAAGAACGGTGATACTAGAAGATGCTTATAAACAAATGAGAACATTCCAGTAGAGTGTTTTGAAGTAAAGTTTACGGAAAGCTCCAAATGTGTGCCAGAACTGGGTTTAGGGACAAGCAAAGGATACAATATCCATTTGACAAGTGGGAATAAGAGTATATGTAAAGAGATTAGAGACGGCAAGATGGGGATGATCTTGTCTAAATGTTTTTGTTTTGAAGAAAGAAGTATGACACAAGATCGGCAGCGAGGAATGGCATGCTGAAAGGTGTTCTCTAATTGTACTAAGCAGCTTCAAGGGAGGACAGAACAAAGAAACAATTTAGTTTCACTAAGTTGGGATTTAGTCAGATGTGCAGAATGGAGAGAAAGTAGAGCATGGAATTGAGGGTGATTGAGGATGAGTCGTTGTTTGATGGACCATGGAATTTCAGCTGGGCACTGAGAGTAGCGATGAATATTGATCAAGGGCAACTCGTCTCAGGTTGTACTTATTCAAGAAGCAACAGAAGGACAGATATTATAGCATATGAGTCAGAATAAAAGGGAACAGGAAGGAGGATACCAAGCATGATACAGTTTTGAATATCTTTGAGAGAAACGTTGATTAACACTTGAAAGTGGAAGTTATAGGGGGATGGAACTATTCAGAGTGGACATGGTGAATTAACACATTCTTTGTGGTCTCTAACCAATTTGGGGGGTGGGGAGTGAGGTGATCTTACTTGGAGCATGAGAAGTACTGGTGTGCTCCCTCAAGGTCTCGAAGGGATAGTGAGATGGAGAGAAATAGGGAGTAGACATTTACCTGATTCCAAATCATCGGCCTCCTTTGACATGCCATCTCATGGAAGAAGGCAGTTCCCCCATTGTTCCTACATTGACAGTGCCCTGCCCCACTACCATGAACAAAAGATAGGTAATTTACTTTCAATACACATTTATTGAAAACTATACGAAACTCTGGGAGAAGTGAAGATTAAAAGTTAAAGTACGTTGAATCATTACCCTCAAAATATTCCAGTTAATTTACAAAATCAGGAAAATACTACTCTGTTATTGCAGTTGTACCCATATTATAGATATCAGATCAAGAAAAGCTAAATATTGACATTGGATCGTAAGCCCAAGTCAGCCAAATCTAAGTATTTTGATACTTTACCAAGCACCAACCTCCCCCCACTGTGTTTATTCATCCTATAGGCCCATGAATACACATTTAAAAAACCAGAAGATTTAGAAGTATACCCCCATTTTAAACAATCAACTTTAATATACACAAACACACAAAGCTTAAGCAACCAGACAATAAAATTAATGTGAAAATGTATTTTCTTCTGCATAACAGGATGATATATAACATGGCTTTACAGTATGTGTTTCTGTAAGATCTTCTTTAGGGCCCCTTTCACATCCTTATTTTTCAAACTGTAGATGAGGGGGTTTAACATAGGAATCACTACTGTATAAAAGACAGAGACAATCTTGTCCTGTTCCATTGAATAGCTAGATGTAGGGCGCAAGTACATGAAGAGAATTGTCCCAAAAAATATGGTGACAGCCATGAGGTGGGAGGCACAGGTGGAGAAGGCTTTGTGCCTGCCCTCTAAAGAGGGAATCCTCAAGATGGCAATGAGGATACACAGGTAAGAAATTAGAACAACCATAACACAAGTGATGACATTAAAACTGGAGAAAACCATGATCACAATGCCATTGATGCGAGTGTCAGAGCAAGACAGCTTGAGCAGGGGTGGGGTGTCACAGTAGAAATGGTTGATCCTATTAGAGCCACAAAAGGACAATCTGAAAGTCATTCCTGTGTGTATGGCTGCATTCCCAAAGCCTGCTAGGAAAGACATAGCTACTAGCAAGAAACAAATTCTCCCAGACATGAGAACTGAGTACAGCAGAGGGTTCCAAATGGCTGCATAGCGATCATATGCCATCATAGCCAACAGAAAGCATTCAGTCCCCAAAAAGGAGCCAAAGAAGTAGAACTGGGCAGCGCATCCATTAAAAGATATGGCTTTGTTCTCAGCCACAAGGTTCACCAGCATCTTAGGAGTGACAGAAGAAGAGTAAGAGGCATCAACAAAAGAGAGGCTGCTGAGAAAGAGGTACATTGGAGTGTGGAGACAAGGATCCATCTTAATTAACACCATCATCCCTAAATTACCCACCATGGTTGCCATATAGATGAACAGAAACAATCCAAAGAGGACACTCTGTAGATCTGAGTTGTCTGAGAGTCCTAAGAGGATAAATTCTGTCACTTCTGTTTGATTTCGTCCTTGGACCTCTTTCATATATCTTCTCATTTCAGCTGCAAGAAGATGAAGCATGGTGTTTGGTCAGATATAAACATGAAAGAGACATAAACATCGTTTTATTGACATGTATATACAGAAATTCCAAAAATGTGTTGGACTTGATGTCAAGTCAAAAGACATCAAAAGACTCTGCTAAGTTCTAGGTGTACTGCCTACTAACTAATGACCTTGAGTTGAGTGACTTAATATATACATTAACCTAGCTCACATCTAGCATTAACTGTTTATTGGATAATTATACGAACTTAACCTTAAGATGTATCTCTCTTCATTATTTATGATAAATAAATTAATTGATATATTAACACATAGTGTCTGGACACAACTTCTGGAGAAAGATGGCAAAATGAACTCAGACCACTTCCTACTTCTCAGTATTAATGGAATGAATTAAAAACAGTGAAAGCTAGTAAAATTAGTTAAAAGTACCAAATAAAAAGAAAAGAGTTGAATCTCCTGGGGATGGGACGAACTTTAAAAATTGATAGCTAAGGGGGAAAAAAAGAGGAAATCCCCATGCAACTAGCATGTTTGCAAACCTACTGGAATTTTCCAGTATCAGTATCTACAGAGGGGAAAAAAAGTATTTTCTAAGTACTGAGAACTTTGAATAATTCCCTCCAATATTTAGAGAATCAGATTGCAAGAATTAATAGACATCCCAGATGAAAGTAATAGAGCAAGCCACAGCAGTGAGACCCTCTACCTAACATTCAGATTCCCAGGATCACACCAGAACTGGAAAGCATGAGAAGCAGCAACACATGGAATGTTCCAGCTACAGTGTTGTATTGGGGGAATCATACACTGCCAGATAATTTAACTGGAAATAAGATTCGCTCCTGGAAAAGTGTAAAAAAGCCAAATACAGGGCAAAAGAAATAAAGAAGGTAAGAAGGAAGGAAAAGGAAGGGAAGAGGAAGGGGAGGAGGAAAAGAAGAGAGGAGGAGGGGAAAGAGGAAGCGCCCTCCTCTCCCCCTCCTCCCTCATCCCTCCCTCCCTCCCTCCCTCCCCCTTCTTCCTTTCTTCCTTCCTTTCTCCCTCCATCCTTCCTCTCCTCCATCCCTCCCTCCCTCCCTCCCTCCCTCCCTCCCCCCCTCCTTCCTCCCTTCCTTCCTTCCTTCCCTCCTTCCTTTCCTCCTTCTTTCTCCCTCCCTCTCTCTTTTCCTCCTTCCCTCCCTCCCTCCCTCCTCCCTCCCTCCCTCCCCCTTCCTTCCTCCTCTCAGGCCTTTCTTCCTTCTATTTTCTCCCTCCCTTCCTCCCGCTCACTCCTCCCTCCCTCACTCCCTCCCTCCCTCCCTCCCTCCCCCCTCCTTCTTCCTTTCGTCCTTCATTTCTCCCTCCATTCTTCACTCTCCCTCCCTACCCTCCCTCCCTCCCTACCTCGCCTCCCTCCCTCCCATCCTACTCCTGCCCCTCCCTCCTCCCCCTCCTCCTCTCTTTCCTTCCCCTTTGGGAAGGAAGGAAGAAAGAAAGAAAGGGAGAAAGGGAAAAGAGAAGGAAAAAGAAAACCCAGCCTGGAGATTCCAAGTAAAAGTTTAGGTAACAAACAGCTCCAGTGGAATTCTTCCCCACTACCAGTCCAATCCTCTACCCCTTCCATGACCTCAGAGTATTAAACAATAGATAAAACTGTGCTGGGCTGGCTGTAAAATCAAAGTGTTAAATCATTTCTCACTCACAGCAGGAAGTTATTTGATACTGTCTAAAATTAAAACATGGGACGAAAGTAACCCAGTATCTCTGCTAACACTGGAGACAATGGATCTCTTGAGCACAGTTGGGGAGAAGAGAGCACAGGAGCTGGTCCCATCCTCACAGATAGTGCGATACTCAGAAATGCCTATCCATGCTCTGCTCCAGCTAGTTTCCATTGGAATAGGAATAGGGGTTCAATGATAAACCTGGCATTGTCTGTCACAGTATTGTAATGGTTTCTAACTGTGATTGTACCCATTATCTTATCCTTGCATCACTACAAATCAGTGGAGATAAGCAGATATTACCCTAAGAGTGTTAATAAGATTATCTTTTGGGGCGCCTGGGTGGCGCAGTCGGTTAAGCGTCCGACTTCAGCCAGGTCACGATCTCGCGGTCCGTGAGTTCGAGCCCCGCGTCGGGCTCTGGGCTGATGGCTCAGAGCCTGGAGCCTGTTTCCGATTCTGTGTTTCCCTCTCTCTCTGCCCCTCCCCCGTTTATGCTCTGTCTCTCTCTGTCCCAAAAATAAATAAAAACGTTGGGAAAAAAAAATTAAAAAAAAAAATTATCTTTTGTTGGATGAGGTAATGAACTCAGCTAACTGGTGGTGAATTTGGAGCTTAGAATGACCCTGGGTTGATGCCAAATTACTTGCTGTTTCTCAACACTGCGTCGCCCCTCCCTATTTCATGGTACAGATGTCTAGCCCTGGTCCTCTTCCTTGAAATACTCTTACTATTTAAACTTCAAAGAATAGCATCTCCAGAAGGAATTAAAAAAGAGGAATGGGGGGCGCCTGGGTGGCTCAGTCGGTTCAGCGTCCGACTTTGTCTCAGGTTGTGATCTCGCAGTCCGTGAGTTCGAACCCGCATCGGGCTCTGTATGGACAGCTCAGAGCCTGGAGCCTGTTTCAGATTCTGTGTCTTCCTCTCTCTCTGACCCTCCCCTGTTCATGCTCTGTCTCTCTCTGTCTCAAAAATAAATAAACGTTAAAAAAAATTTTTTAAAAAGGAGGAATGGATCTTTTTCTCTTATCGCAATCAAAAAATTTCCCTGAGAGGATTATTATATCAGAAACAGTAAAAATAAGTAAATAAAATGTTATAGACATTGTGTGTGCATGCACATAGCAGAGACACAAAGAAAGGTAATGACGAGCAAAGTACTAAAATACTAAAACGTGTTGAGCATTCCCTATGCTTTACAGGCACTGTGTTAAGTATTTTTCCTGAAATATTTTATTTAAACCCTATGAGGAAGGCAGTATTATAATCTTCAGTTTACATGAGAAATGGGAGGTGCAAAAGATCTGTGACTCTCCCAGAGTCACAGATTTAAACCAATGGAGTCTAATTTATACCCAGCTAATGCGACTCTCATTCTCCTAACATTTGAGATCGTTGAGAATGACCTCCTCAATAACAGATGTGAGCATTAATACACAGAGGAATTGATATTGTAATTATCAGAGCTTCAGTAATATGCTAGAATATGTTTAGTTACATATAGAAAAAAAGTCTGTGTATCTCCTGAAGAGAAAATATAATTGCTAAAAATATAGTTGCTAAAAATTGTCTTTCTTAGAATTTACATTCATTAATTTGCTTTATTGATTAGCAAAATACCATTTGAACAGAGAATTTATTTAACATACCTTCTTAGCTTCTCAGTGCTCCTGGAGATTTGGGTATATGGTTAATTGGAGAAATGTACAAAGTTGTGGATTTTTCTTCAGGTCAGTAAGTTAAACAGTCAGAACCCTTTGTATCTTTTCCTGACCTTTGTGGACTGCTTGACTTCTATTTGGTCCTTTACTTGTTTCTAATGATTAGGTTCTCCAAAAACAAAACAAAACAAAAACAAAAACAAAAACAAAAAAAGAAACACACATCAAACCTTCTCAGAGAAGACATTCATCAATGCTCCCAGGTTAAGCAGTAGGCACAGTTAGAATAGACTTTCGGCATCATTCATTACAGATAAGAAAAAACCTTTATAACCTTCCCTGTCAAAAGAGAGTTACTTTGCATTCTTTCCTACTTTCCCTTAACAATAAGTACTGCAATTTGTTGTATCAAGGTAAAATACATTTTAAAATATAAAATATATTGCTGCACTGAGGCTGTAATATTGTTTGCAATTATTTCCAATTGTAGAGTCTCTGGATAAGACTGGAGTAAGCATTCTGAATTATTTTCAATAGGATATATTTCTTGTTCTTCAGTCTCTGGGGACTGCATCCCTTGTGTCGTGTCATCTCATGTTAATCTACTTGTTTTTCCCTCTGAAGCTAAAGAAATCATATGTTCTCTTCACAGTTCTCTCCTTTGCCCTAGGGATACCTAAGCCTAGTGGAGAATGAATTTCCAGTTCTGCATTTCTAACCCCCACTAAACATTCTTCTTCTGTCTCCCCCTACAGCTGGTGGTCTGATACCCTTAGGAGCATTGAAAGAATCCACAAAATAGTAGGTTAGCTCTACCTCTGCCTTCTGGAAGGACTTTGTGTACTTACAGGAATTTATGCTAGCTGGATCATGGTGAGGGGCTGATTGCAGGAAACACACAGAGGTAACTATGGAGCAGCAAATCTCAAAGAGCTTCAGAATAAGAACAGAACTCATTTCTAATCCTCACTTGACTGTCATTCAAAGAGGTACCAGATGATGCTCTATCTCTCTTCCACCATGATGGGGACCATCAGAAATTAGGCTGCAAAGTGATCTCCATGGAGCACTCAGCTTATTCTAACACTGGATACTGGAATGTGAAGTTGGTGCCATAAAAGATACCCATTGATAAGGTTGCAATGAACTTTTTATGAAGAACCATGGGGCTCTAAAGCCTAGTAAGCAGGCAACAAACATTTATTGATCAACTAACAGAGACCATACTAACCTGTAAAGATGTGACCTCCCCTTTAAAGGAGCTTACATATTAATATGGATTATGAACCAGCTGGTCATCTCCTGGGTCATAATCAGAAGACAGTAGAGCCAAGCAATAATAGCAACTAATATTAACTGAGTGTGTATTATTTGCCAAGGGTCCTGCTAAACACATGCATTTTTTTTATTTCTATTAAGCACCCCCACACAGATAAGTAAACTGGGGCCTTGAGAAGTGACTTGTCCAAATAGTTAATACACACCAGAACTGGGACTCAAACATGTTTTTTTATTACTCCAGAATGAGCACTGCTAACCATTTTGTGTCATCTCAGACCAAAAGTAGCAAAGAGTTTGTGAAAAATATCCTTCTGTGATAAATGTAAATAACATATAAACTACAATAATGACGATTGACTTATTTGATGTCCTCTGGACAAGATCGACTAATCGGGAATAATGCATATGGTACTTCTGATGGCTAATTTGACGAGCCAACTTGACAGAGTTAAGGGATGCCCAAGGCTGATAAAACATTATTTCTGGATGTGTCTGTGGGGAGGTCTTGGGAAGAGATTAGCATGGGAATCAGTAGAGTGAGTAAGGAAGATCACTCTCGCCATTGTGGGTGGGCATCATCTGATCCTTTGAGGGCCTGAACAGAACAAAAATGCAGAGGAGGAGGGAGTTTGTTCTCTCTGCTTGAGCTGAGACATCCATCTTCTCCTGCTGGAACATCAGCACTCCTGAATCTCAGGCTTTCAAACTCAGACCAGAACCTTCAGCTTACCCCACACCCCCATACCATTTTCAAGCTTTGGGCCTCAGACTGAATTACCCCACTGGCTTTCCTGGTTCTTCAGCTTGCAGACAACAGATCGTGGGACTTTTCAGCCTTCATATCCACATGAGCCTATTCCTACACTAAATCTCCTTTTATCTAGATTTACATATCCATCTCCTATTGGGTCTGCTTCTCTGGGGAACTCTGACCAGCACAGTAGTCTTGGCGGTGTTGTTTGCCAAAAGAAAGAATGCATCAGTTATTAGGGGAAGAGTAGAAAGCTAGATGTCTAATGTAGTAAACTATATCACCCCTTAATTGAGAATTATTATTTAATATCAGATGCTTGGAATCAAGAAGGTCTCAATGGAGGTGGTGTTTTTCCTCTGGGGACATTATGGGAATTTATGGTTATCACATGAAGGGGATAGAATCTAGTAGGTAAGGGGCAAAAATGCTAAAAGCCTGCAAAGTGCAAAACAGTCCCTAACAAAAAAGAACTCTCCATGTCCCAGGGTATTCAAGTTTATTTCAGGTATAAGATACTCAATACATAAATAAATACATGGCGAAATAAATGCTAAATTATTTATTGTAAATTGCAAATTCTCTTCTTTTTATTTCTCCTCTTTAAATTATGTGTGTAGGTAAATTATTTATGAATGTCATTTCAGGAACATAGAGGGGGCAACATAAGCTACTTGCTATAAAAATATGTCATTGGGGTCTGAGAGAATATATATATCCATTGTTCCAGAGGATACCTACATACTACTCACAAGCCACCAAAAGTTTCATCTAAATAGATCTTATATCATCTGGCAAAACCAAGAAGAATTCTCTTGTTAAGCTTTGGAGGCTCATTTCATTTTAACTAAATCTTTATTAGGACAGTGTTAGATGTAGCCACATTCTACCACACCATACACAAAAACTACTACTTCTACTCCTACTATCATATTATCAATTAAAAAAAAAAAACAGAGAGAGATAAAATTTAGTAAATTAGTAAAAAGTAAAATTAACCTAATAAGCTCATATAAACAAACAAACCTCCAGTTAGAAAGTTTATATGTAAGATAAGATATTCATTTTTTGATTGCTGAACCAAAGATCTAAGCATAAACCAAGTACAAAATGTTCAAAGCAGGGTAACGGAAAGGTACAGAGGTAGACTTGAACAAGTTATGAAGACATACACGCTATTTGATAATAAGATTTAATGGAATAAATGTGGCAATTCTCCCTAAGTTAATTTATTAATGTAATGTAGTCTCAAAAATATCCTCAGACTTTTTCCCTAAGTAAGTTGACTATAAAGTTTATGTAGAAAAATTTTTAAAAATTCTATTATAGTCATGGCAACCCTGGGAAAAAAAAAACAAAAGAAAACAAGTGGAAGTGGGACTAGATTTGCTGTTGTAAAATATATAAGGGAGTGTATAATTTAAAAAGGAATTATTGAAGAATGATTTGTATAGAATGGTGAAGAAACAAGGGAATAGAACAGAAAAATGCAAATATAGACTCTATGAAATGAAAATTCAATTCAAAAAATTGGGAAAAGATAATTTTTAAAATAAATGTTGGGGCACCTGGGTGGCTCCGTCAGTTGAGTGACAGAGTTCTGATTCCAGCTTAGGTCATGATCTCACAACTGTGAGATCTAACCCCACATCAGCCTCCACACTGATCATGGGGTCTGCTTGGGATTCTCTCTATGTCTCTCTCTCTCTCCCTCTGGCCCTCTTCCCTGCTTGTGCTCTTTCACTTTCAAAATAAATAAATAAACATTTCAAAAATAAAATAAAACAAAATGAAATGAAGGAAAAGAAAAGAAAAGAAAAGAAAAGAAAAGAAAAGAAAAGAAAAGAAAAATGTTATTGAGACAACTGGATATGCCCAAGGATATTGATTGCTGCATTTTTTTTCTTCTAATAGTAAAAGATCAGAACCAATTCAAATGTCCTTCAACAGGATACTTTAAATAAGCAATGTTACATCCATATAATGGATTATTATGAGTTGGAGAAATGAGAGAATATTTATTTCAAATCAAGCTTTGACTTATCAATAATTCTTATAAAAAAGTGAACATGTCAATGTTATTAGGAATTAAATTTTAATCATAAAATGAGATTTAAGAATACAGGTACAAAGCTGGATAAAACAACAATAACAATAACAACAACAAAAACAACAAAAACAAACCACACACACACACACACACACAAACACAAACAACATCCACCATCTCCTGGCTATAAGAGCTCACTTCAGGTTTAAGGACATATATGGGCTGAAAGTCAAAAAATGGAAAAAGATATTACAAAGGGTTTTTTTAATTCTTTTAAAAATTTTATTCTTGAATCTCTTCTTTTAGGATGAAACTTTATCTCAAGTCAAATAGCATTTCCAAATAAAGCAGATTTTTTGAAAATATCAGGTAGGCAGTGAGAATCTTACAACTGTTCATTTTCTTTTTCTTTATATAAATGGGAAACTGAAACAATTTGTGTGTGAACTCTCATATGCATCTTATGTACTTGTATGCCACCCTTATGCCAGACTGTCTTCATGTCCAGTTTAAAGATGGTCCATCCATATCACATGGAAGCTATCATCCTCTGTGAAAAGACTTTTAGGCATCAACAAACAGACCTCAGTTAGCATCAAAATCATACCCAGTAGGCAGCTTTGGGCTGGAAAAATAGTGCATGCATTTCTGCTTGAATCAGTCACCACACTGGAGCGGCAGAAAAGAAGTCCCTTGTGTTTCCTTCTTTTTATCATTACGATGGAAAGAGGAAGGAGTGAAATTCCTTAGGGGTGACGTTCATCAGAACTTCCAGTCTCCTGTGACTGCAGAAATCATGTCAGCTCTTTTCTTCTGAGGATAGTGTGTGACTCTGAAACTTGATAAAACCTCCTGCACACAGGAGCAAAGGTGGCTGAGCTAGGAGTTCAGGGACCGCTGCCAGCGTGAGTCACCACCTTTGGATTCTTTTCAGAATATTTGCTCATTGTACCCATCAAATGAAGAGGAGACTTTATCCCCAACTGGTAGAAAACAAATCAGGGCACAGGTCAGTATGGGGACCGATGGCCAAAAGACATGACCATTAGGGATGGGGCATGACCCTGCCCGTGCTCCTCTGAGCATGGCTTTACTTGGCATTGGGGCCATGCCATTTTAAATGTTCAAAAGTAGACATAAACTATGGGTTTGGCTTTTAGATACTTCACAATAAGTATGCACTCAGAAAATACTAGAGTAGAAAAGTCACGTAGAGTTTGGATTCTTCACCCCATTCCTTTCACAGATAAGGAAGCTGCATCTAATGCAACAATTCATCAAGTTTGAGCACCTAATTAGTGGAAAAAACAGGATAACAACCAGGATCCCAGACTCTTATTCTAGAATTCTTTTCATGTGAACATGCAAAAGGAGATGATACATAGAAATCTAAAATATATTTGACCTGTATTACCTTGCATAAGACAATACTTTTGCTGGTCTTTTTTGTTAATAGAGTTTAACTATGGAATATTCGTATTTATTCAATATTCCACCATTTCTTCAAGAGTCAGATCAGTTGAAGTTTAGCTACATGAGACTACATGAGACTATATATATACCAGTCTCACGTAGGCTATATATATATATATATAGAGAGAGAGAGAGAGAGAGAGAGAGACTGGTATATATATAGTCTCACGTATTCTCATGAGAGTATACATATATACATATGTATATATATATACATATGTATGAATATATAAAATTCAAAATCAGAGTAAAGATCAAAGAAAACCATTATATATATAATATATATACATATATATAATGGTTTTCTTTGATCTTTACTCTGATTTTGAATTTTATAGCCTCATCTGTCTCTGCTTGGTTTAGCACTTAATGGAAGTGTTGTGGAAAAATCACTCCTTCACTAGAAGTTAAAGCAGTCCATGGTACATCACCTGTGTGGATAAGGATTGGAACTCTTTTTCTGGGAGTTGTGAGCACAAAATTATCTACTGAATTAAATCCTCTTACACAATTAACTTAATTAACACTTACATAATTGCCAAATGCATTAAGCATGTAGCATATGACAGATACTGATCTTAGCACTAGATAGGTGATAGATAGGTAAGTAGGTAGGTAGGTAGATGGATGATAGATGATAGATAGATAGATAGATAGATGATAGAGAGAGAGAGAGATAGGTGATAGATGATGGATAGATAATAGAATATACATGCACTCTAACTGATGTGTTTTTCTTGCAGAAAGTTAATAAGATATTAATATAGCATTAATCTCATCAATAAATGAAAAACTGAGACTCTAAAAAAGATAAGTAATGTGCTAGAAATTAAAAAAAAAATGCAGGTAGCAAAGCCTGGACTTGTCTGTCCACTATAAGCAAGAACAGGCAGAGCACTTTATGACTGGTGAAACCCCTTCCCACACACTTCTCTTTTAACTGGAACCTTGACTCCGTAAGGGAGCGCAGAATGATTTTCTAATCCCATTCTTCAAGTGAGTGAAATGAATTGGTCTCCACATGCCCAACTGAAGATCAGCCAGCCCTGCCCCTTGTGCTGTGTTCTGAGCGGGCATCCCTCACCCCTGTAACTCCTGGTAACGTCCTGCACTTTCAAGCTTGATTTGCATCTGTTTCCTCTCTAAAATTATGAGGTTAGACTGAATGAGTCATCCCAGTATCAATAATAGGAATATTTTCCCTTTTGCCAAAGTAAAAGAATACACTGAGAAATGGGAGCACTCAGAGACCTCTTATATTCTTTTCCTGATGGGTTATTTTCACCTTCCAGTGTGAAGCAGAGAGGGAAAAAATGAACATGGCACTGTGTATGAAATTGGCAGTCCTAGACTCAATTGCCAGTTCTGCACCTAACTCACTGTGTGACTGCAGGTCCCTTCTGCCTGTTTTTGTTTCCTCATTAACAGAACCTATGAAGTGACATGCACATCCGCAGGTAATGAGAATGAGTATAATTGAGGTAAGGACAAGTACTTTTTTTTTTAACAGCTTTATTGAGCGATAGCTGGCATACAATGAATTGAATATATTTAAAGCCGAAATTTTAATGTTTTAGTATATGTATATACGCCATGAAACATCATCATAATCAACATAGTCAACTAATCTGTCACGCCAAAACGTTTCCTTATGCCCCTTGGTAATCCTTCCCTCCTGTCTCTCCCCACGCACACCTGTACCCAGGCAACCATTGATTGGCTGTCATTATCGATTAGCTGGCAGTCTCTAGACTTTTAGAAGTGGAATCATATAAGGTATATTCTTTTATCAAGTATGTTCTCTCACCCTAGTTCTTTTGAGATTCATCCATCATGTTTAATCTATCAATAGTTTGTTTCTTTTAATTGTTGAGTAGTATTCTCTTATGGAATACTAAAATGTGCTTATCCTTATTTCTTATTACTTATGGATGGGGCTTTGGGTTGCTCCCATGTGTTTTTTGGTTTTGTTTTGTTTTGTTTTGCAAGGGGAAGATGGCTGGATCATACAACAGATATGTGTATATTTAATTTTGTACTGCCATAGTGTTTTCCAAAGTGGTTGTACTATTTTTTGTTGTTGTTGTACTATTTTACCTTCCTACTAACAGTAATGAAATTTCCAGTTCCTCTACTTTCTTGTTTACACTTCATATGGTTCATCTCCTTAAATTTTAACCATTCTAATAGATGTGTAGAAAAATCTCATTGTGGTTTTAATTTGTGTATCCTTAATACAAGTGATTTGAGCATGTTCCATGCATTTATTTGCCCACCATGTATCTTGCTTGGTGAAGTGTCTATTCAAGTGTTTGGCCCATTACTTTTGGGTTGTTTGTTTTCTCATTAGTGAATTTTAAGTTTCCTTTTATATTATGGGAACAAGTTTGTTTTTAAGTTTATTTATTTATTTTGAGAGAAAGAGAGAGAGCACATGCATGAGTTGGGGGGGGTGCAGAGAGAGAGAGAGAGAGAGAGAGAGAGAGAGAGAGAATCCCAAGCAGGTTCCGGGCTGTCAACATAGAGTCCAACGTGGGGCTCCATCTCAGGAACCATAAGATGCTGACCTGAGCCAAAATCAAGATTTGGATGCTTAACTGACTGAGCCACCCAGGTGCCTTCTTAGGAAAAAGAAATTCTTTGTGAAAATATATTTTTCAAATAATTTCTCCAAGATTTATCTTTTCATTTTGTTTCCTAATTGGCTTAATGTATGAAACAATGCACACATTCAACAACATATTAAGAATGAATCAAAAAGTACTTGATAAACTATACACTTTTAGGAAAATATATGGTATTGATTATTCATTATTAGACCCCTTCTTTATTGTGACTGATTATATTCTATGCAGAAACTGAAAGGTGGAGGCATTACTTCCACCACCCTAGGATTTAAGATAACCTGTTCTGAATTTCCATGTTCCAATGAAAGACATTATACTATTCTGCTCTTGTCTTTCTTAAGCAGTAAACCAACTAAAGGAGATACACTCTGACTTCTCTCTCACATTCAGTAGAGAATCCTACTTATTTCTAAATTGCCTCATGTTTTGGCTTGATTTGGTTTGGATCGGTATGGTTTTGCTCACTTCCTTCTCAGAATTCTTCAATGGGCCAGATATAAATCCAACTACATACATACACAAAAAGTTCATACGTGCAGCTTTCTGACCACAGAGTTGGATAATGTTTTTTCCATTCCCCCTTAGTGAAGGATCCTTGAATCTCAACTCTGAACTGAGCTATGCAACAACCCATTTATTAGTCAATAGAATTGTCCACAGACACAGCTGTGTTTTCATCCTGATTACTCCCATGCCAAATCTCTGGATGCTTCTAAATATTAGGGAGACTAAAGGACTAATTCTGTGTCTGTGCATGGTATGCAAGACAGGAAAAAGAAATGCAGGTGCAAAAATAAAGAGATGTGACTTCATTATATCACATTATATCACATGTTCACAATAAAGTGAAGTGAACCCCAGAGTCAGACCCAGCTCTGCTACTTACTGGCTGCTGACTTTGCTGAAGTTCCTTAATATATAGCCTTATTCTTTTCAGGTATAAGATAGAGATGACAGAGGTACCTACTTCACAGAGCTGTTGTGAGAATGAAATTTTGTAATGTGTGGAAACACTCAACATTCTGGCATATGGTTAACACTCAGTAACTCCTGGCTTTTTAGAAAATATTATCCACTGCTTTTTTTTAATATTGCTAACCTTCTGCTCCAAGTATTTTACTCTCTCTCTCTCTCTCTCTCTCTCTGTGTGTGTGTGTGTGTGTGTGTGTGTGTGTGTCTGTGTGTGTCTGTGTGTATGTGTGTGTGATATGTTATACTTTGAGATCCCTCAGTTGTTCAGTTTCTTTTTGTGCCTATTTGTAATGAGTGTTAATGTTTATTCACTATCTGTGTCCATATTTGCTTTGTTTTAGGAAGAAGGAAGGGACATTCAAGACTTTTCTTCTTTACTAATTAATAACACAGATAACTGAACAGATTAGGTCAAACATTTGGTAGCATGTGATAAATGACCTCAGAACACCAAGGTCTTTGGGGAAGCAGAATTTTCCATCTTCTATTTTCACTGGGTACCTGGAGAGAGCACATATCCATCACTTTCATTAAAGTCATTTGAGTTACCCTATGGGTCATAGAACCTGATTACTGGGAAGATTTCTAAAAATCACTTCAAACAGTAAAGCAAATCCAAGCACACATAAAATATAAAAGATGGATAAAGAAAACCACTCAATGGTGACCGAGTTTATCTTTATGGGCATCACTCAAGACCCTCAGCTGCAGACCATCTTTTTTGTGGTCTTCCTCCTGATCTACCTGGTCAATGTCGTGGGGAACATTGGTATGATTATCTTGATCATAACAGACACTCAGCTTCACACCCCCATGTACTTTTTCCTGTGTAACCTCTCTTTCGTTGACCTGGGATACTCTTCAGCCATTGCCCCCAGGATGCTGGCTGACTTCTTAACAAAGCACAAAGTTATCTCCTTCTCCAGCTGTGCCACCCAGTTTGCTTTCTTCGTAGGTTTCGTGGATGCCGAGTGCTATGTCCTGGCCACCATGGCCTACGACCGTTTCGTGGCCATCTGTCGACCCCTCCACTATAGCACTCTCATGTCCAAGAGAGTTTGTGTGGCTCTCATGCTGGGCTCTTACCTGGCTGGCTTGGTGAGTTTAGTAGCCCACACTTCCCTCACCTTCAGTCTGAGTTACTGTGGTTCCAATATTATCAACCACTTCTTCTGTGAAATCCCACCTCTCTTAGCCCTCTCTTGCTCAGACACTTACATCAGCGAGATCTTGCTTTTTAGTCTGTGTGGCTTCATTGAATTCAGCACCATCCTCATCATCTTCATCTCTTATGCCTTCATCCTCGTAGCAATCATCAGAATGCGCTCAGCTGAAGGCCGCCATAAGGCTTTCTCCACCTGTGGGTCTCACCTCACTGGCGTCACCCTTTTCTATGGCACAGTCATGTTTATGTACCTGAGGCCAACATCCAGCTACTCCCTGGACCAAGACAAGTGGGCCTCTGTGTTCTACACTATTATCATCCCCATGCTGAATCCCTTGATCTACAGTTTACGGAACAAGGACGTGAAAGCTGCTTTCAAAAAACTAACTGGAAAGAAACCTCAGTAGTGACAAAACATGGAAAGTTGTTATTACCACAGGTAAATGGCAGTAGTAAAAGGGTGGCGACGGGAGATAGAAAATGCAAATGCCATTCCAACAGACTCCACTCAAGCTATCATCCACTCGCTGCATCAATCTTAAATTCTGTAGGGTTATCTGTAACCTTTAACGCTCTGATATGAAGGAAATATAAATTAATATTTTTTAAAAGCATGCTGAGCAAGATGTCTTTGTTTTTTATTTAAAATTATCTCACATGTTGCTTGGAAAGGGAGACAAAACTTGAAAGGGGAAATAAAGAGCCAATTGCACCAAAGCGTATTTTTTTCAAGGTCATGAGGAATGGCAGGTCCAAATGTTGCAAGCTTCTCTACTCTGAAGACAAGTTAGAGAAAATGTAGTTAAATATATAGGGAATGGGACTGGTATAAGGGATGACTTAACTCAGCCTGGGATCCATCCCTTCATATATTCAGCAAAAACTTGTAAGTGCTAGATGTTTGCCAGGTTCTGGAGGACACAAATATAAGACAGGCATCTGCCAATGAGGAGTGCATCATACATCCAGTTACTATATTATCTCTCTGAAACTGCCACCACCAATAACCAAATCAAGAGCTATGCAAAGCCCGAGAATAAGAGCTGTAGACCTAGGCTCTGCTGCTAACAGGGTATGTGAGTTTTGACAAGACCCCTCTCTTCAGTGTCTTCAGTTTGAAGACAATTTCCCCCCTTGTATACTTTCACTAAAACCAGTCCAATGCTTCCAAGGCCACTAACCCACCTAGAAAACACTGTTTTATGTCACAAATCAATCATCACTTCTGTAGGTTTTTCCTGGACTCACTTTTTCCTCATCTGCAAAATGGTGCCAATAATGTATCGGGTTGCAGTGAGAATTAAGAAGGATAGTGTTACGGGTGATGGGCATTAAGGAGGGCACTTGTTGGGATGAGCACTGGCTGTTATACGTAAGAGCTGAATCACTAAATTCTTCCCAGAAATCATTATTACACTATATGTTAACCGACTTAGATTTAAATTTCAAAATATTTCAAAAAACAAACAAATGAACGAACGAACAAAAGAATAGCATTCCTGTGGCCAGTTGTCCCTCTGGCACAAGGCAGTTTTGTTTTTATCTTGGAGTAAGTATCAATACGGTTACTTCTCACTCTTAAAAATGCCCTTGTTCAGATATTAAAATATAAGAAAAATCTAAGTAGGGTATTTAAGCACTTTGAGGCTTAATAAATGATAGCTTTCCTCCATGCTAGTGTGGTACTGTGTACATAGTCCTTTAATATAAAGGCTTCCTAGGGAGCCTGTGAAACTTTAAGGTAGTCTCATTTTTTTGTCCTCAAACGCTGGAAGGTAATAAGTAAGTAACACATGCTCATTGAACAAATGAATGACCACGCCCTCCCGGACTAGAGAACTGCCAAAACTGAGCCCCAACTCTGGGTCTCAGGAAACCTACTGAAACTATCTATAAGATCTTGAAATTCACAGGACTACTTTACTGACCTCATATTTTAAGATGATGAAACTGGAGTTATAAACGTTTAAATGGCGTGCCGATGTGCTCTTAGCGAGTAAGTAGTGGCTGAGATTGGAATTTTTTGTTTTTTTTTTTTATTCTTAGTCCAGGGTTTTATAAAATAGAGACACGTACAGCCCTGTAGAAAGTGACAGGCATAATTAGAACTGGAGAACCGGTATAAAGCTCTGGTTTTTGGTTACATGCAGTCTGATGAGTTGGTGAGATTGATTAGTTGGGATGTAGACAGGATTGTATTATGAAGCATTTGTTGAAAGACTCACATTTGCCTACGACCCCAGTGAGCTGAATCTTCAAGAGGTCAGATGGGCCGGAGGAGTCGCCGTATCACGAATAAGCAAGGGAAAGAGGCAAAATAAGAAATGGTGTCAAAGAAATAGTTTAGCTTTCGGAGGACACTGAGAGAATGGTATTAAGGAGGAATAATCAGTTTCACTGTGACCTTCTTCCCTTCCAGTGTTTCCCTTCCAGCCCTTTACCAACCAGAACACTAAATTAATGTTTTTCACTTAAAGAGAAAAGATACTCATTAAGAAAGCTGGTAACATGACGTAGGACAACAGGGTTTATTATATCCTCTGTTTTACCATGATGACCTTAAGTCTTTCAACATTACATTATTATCCTTAAAACAAATCAACCAAATCCAAAAAATGCAAATATAATGTCATCGCAGTAGAGATTCTGATAGGTTTATTATACATAAATTTGATGATAAATTTAGAATACATGTATTCCAGAGAGAAAGAGGTAGCTAGCTATAAGACGTGATTGATGGATGCTTAAAGATGATCCAATCCCACAACAATCTCATTTGGTAAATGAAGGAAATGAGGCTCACAGCCATGGAATAGCTTGTTCCTGTTAACGTAGCTAAATTAAAACCGTGCGATTGTAATTTCATTATTCTCGTTCCAAGTGTAGTCCCTTATAATACACAATAATACCTTAAGCACTGATTAATCAAGTACTGAGAGACTGTAGCTCATGATAACAGTACATTCTCTGATTATTTTGTTTACTCTAGGCTTTAATTTTATTTACATATGAACAAAGTGTTAGTTAGTATTTTTCTTAGCTATGCTGTCATCATGTTACCATCATGCCACACAAATGTAGGGAGGAAGTAATTCAATGGGACATTTGATGTTGTGAAGGACCAATAATTGGGTTCATGATTATTTGTGTTACTCTTTTTTTTAAATTTTTTAAATGTTTATTTATTTTTGAGAGAGAGCCAGCACAAGCAGGGGAGGGGCGGAGAGAGAGGGAGACAGAACCCGAAGCAGGCTCCAGGCTCTGAGCTGTCAGCACAGAGCCCCACACGGGGCTCGAACTCATGAGCCGTGAGATCATGACCTGAGCCCAAGTCAGGTGTTTAACCTACTGAGCCATCCAGGCGCCCCTATTTGTGTTAATCTTAAAATAAATTGTTGTTTGTTCTAGCAGTGAGGTAACCTATTGTACATAGAATTATCAGTTAAATGTCTTTAAGTGTTACATTTTCCTTTTCTGTCAAAAGAAGCAAACATAGGAAAGGAAGAAAGTTGGCTTGAAAAGGTCTGGATGGGAACTAAATTAGGCGTGGGCTGTGTGAACTGTTTACCACCCTTTGTCCGCCCAACTCCAAGCTACTGATCAAAACAAACTAATCAGACGACATTGATTAGATCTAAACAATTGGTCTAAAACAATTTTAGGAAAACTACACAAAAATACTCACTTCCATTTGTTTGCATGTTTCAGCTATGTGTTCCTTTGTGAGAATGGTTTTGCAAATGTTTTCTGCGTTTTTAACCTTGCCACTCATTTATGGAGCCGAAGAGTAAAATGGATGGGTAATTTTTGTGAAGCAAAAAATAAGCTTTCCATTTGATGTACCTTTGGGCATTTCGCGTTCCTTTATCAAAACGAATTTAATATTGTTTCTAACTCATAAATAGCCAACCAAGTATGTTGTTATATTTCTTATTTGGTAATATTTGAGAGAATTTCAAATTTTCTTTTGTTCAGAAGAAAGTTGATTAGAAGTAGATGTTTCTAATCCTTATTCATGTCTCAAGCAAACATATAAAGTTATATATATTAAGGCACATATAACACAAAAAAAGCGCCCTGCTTGTAATGAATTTGACTAGTTGGTTACTGATTTTGCCTTTTACTTTTTGAATCAATGTTAAACCAGTCCATCAAGAATGCTTCATTTACTGATTTTATATGACCTTCATATTTATGTAGACGAAATGGTTGCATTTTAGTTATTGAATATCTGAGAGTGGAATTACACTTTTATTTTCTTCTAAATTGTAAAAAAAAATAAGTGAGGAAATTTTTGAAATAGAGTAGCTAATTTAATGGCATGTTAATCAAAGGCCATATATATGGTTATTAAGCATAATAATGTTAAATTATATTCTATTCTCTTAATTCAAAGAATAATTATCTTAAAAAACAATTCTTTTTAGAGCTTCAAAATACAGGAAACATTTATTTCCACAAATGTGTGTGTGTGTGTGTGTGTGTGTGTGTGTCACATTTTACTAAGAATAAATCATTACTCCTTATTAGTCATCTCAGCCCTGCATGATCTGGCTGCCTCATGAACTTTAAATGAAGCAATATTTTGATATATTTGTTACAAAGCAAGCCTGTATGTATGTAAAGGAGTCAAAATTGGTCTAAACCACAAAGTAGATGCAAAGTCTTGTTTCCTTGTTCACTACCAAATTAACACAGATGTGAAATGTTATGTCCAAAATCCCTTATCTGAATTTCTCCACCTGAGTTAAAAATTCAGGATGTTTCTCTATATGAATATGCTTTAGATCCTCCAGCAGTAATAAGATGTTTCATCTTACTGTTATAATGTCAAGCAATTAATTCCAGATAGTCTATGATTTTAGAGAACTAAAATTTCATAGTGAGTAAGCAAATAGTCACCCAATGAAAGAAGTTACTTTGGCACATTAAAGCTGCAATTTGCCCTTGGAGAATATGTGTTCCTGCTGAGTTTGCAGCTGGCTTTATGTGTTCTTTATGAATGGCAGGACAAACATTGACGGTTCAAGGTCTTATTTATTGTCTTACTTCATATCCAGAAGTCAGCCATCTTAGATTAACAGTTAACTTTATGTCCCATTAAGACCCCTCCTGTCTTCTGTTTTGCAATAGCTCTCCTTAAAGCTCCTTTCACATCTTGGTTCCTTAGGCTATAGATCAAGGGGTTGAGCATAGGTGTGATCACAGTGTAGAACACTGCAATGATCTTGCCCCCAGCCCTGGAGGACTTCGACTGGGGTCTCATGTACATGAAGATGGCAGTTCCATAGAACAAGGCCACCACTGTCAGATGGGAGGCACAGGTGGACAGTGCCTTGTGCCTTCCAGAGGCTGACCGTATCCTGAGGACTGATAGAAGGATTCGGGCATAGGAAACAACAATCAGGAGAAAAGGAATGAAGACGATGATAATACTGAAGATGAAAACAACCAGCTCAGTAAATGAGGTGTCAGTGCAAGCCAACCTCAGGACAGAAGGGACCTCACAGAAAAAGTGATTCAGGACATTGGGCCCACAGTAGGGCAAACTCAAGGTGAGGACATTGATAACCATGGAGCTCACGAAGCTACTGGACCAAGAAATGGTTGCCAATTGGACACAGATACTTTGGTTCATAATGACAGTATAATGAAGAGGGTGACAAATGGCTACATATCTGTCATAAGCCATGACCCCAAGGAGAACACATTCAATCATTCCAAAGGAGAGGGAGAAGTACATCTGAGTAGCACAGCTAGAGAATGGGATGGTCTTTTTCCCCACCATGTTGGACAGCATTTGTGGGACATTGGTGGATGTATAGCAGATATCTAGAAAGGATAAATTAGTGAGGAAGAAGTACATGGGGGTTTGGAGACGAGGTTCTATCTGAATAACAGTGATAATTGTAATATTCCCCACTACTGTTAATAAATAGAAAAACAAGAACATAATAAAAAGAATGAGCTGCATCTTTGGCTGAGATGAGAGGCCCAGGAACACAAATTCAGTCACAGTGAAGTTTGTTTTTATCATATCCATTTTTCAAACCACCCCCTTTTTACAGAAGCATCCACTTGAAGACAAACATCAAATGTCCTATATCTAAGTGTTGGAAATTTAAGACATAAATAGGAAAGCAAAGAAAAGTCTTGTTCTGGAATCATATCTTGAGTATCTGAGTTGTACTACAAATGGAAAGCTTTTCTTCTACTTTTGGAGGCCATATTCTCTTGATGAGGTTAAGATTTCCAAACTCAACGACTCTTTTAAGTTAAGCAGATATACTTGAATTTTCTCCAAGAATATGCTCTTTGGTTGGTTTATAATCTGTTCAAAACC
Organism: Lynx canadensis; assembly: GCF_007474595.2. NCBI lineage: Eukaryota > Metazoa > Chordata > Mammalia > Carnivora > Felidae > Lynx > Lynx canadensis. The sequence goes on from NC_044312.2 coordinate 101,997,011, forward strand.
TACTCATTCTTCAAAGCCTTCCTCATGCCCTACCTTTTTAAAAAGGTGTAATTATGTCCTTGCTCCTCACCCAACAACAGAGCAGCATGACGTAGAACTTAAGTAAAACTCAAGGAAGGTCATAGCTTCCTGTGCTAACCTAAAAGTAATGGCAGGAACAGAATGGCAGATACATTCTTCTGTATCACTCTGAGGCAACCTTCTCCTGCTTAGACACCCAGACACCCGAAGAACAAAGACTGCACACACCAACAAAACCAGTCATGGATCACACAAATGGCCAATTCTACCAGCCTCACCACCTCCATATTGTGGGGTCTTGGATAGTTTCATTAGGTAAAAAAAATGGGAGAAGTGATTTTTTGCAGATTAAATTAAATGATGTGTATAAAGAATTTAAGACAATATCTACATGCGAGAGCCAATCCACAAATAACATCCAGTATTAATTGTTCTACTAATGTACAGTGAAGCTACATTTATCTAGAATTCACTTCTGTAATAAAAACTGTTTCAGAGAAGTCATATGAATGAAAAAGATCCAGACAAGTTAAAGTTACCAGGTCTACTCATTGAGAGCTCCTCATCTCCCACCCTGTGCCTACTTACTCTAAATTTATTTATGCACTAAGTTGGCGTGTTTGGCTAACTGAGTTGCAGCCGTGAGCAGATCAAAAGCAGTGACTTAAGGAAGATACATAGGGTAAGAAAGAGTCCCAGAGGCAGGCGCAGTTATAGCAGCCAGAAGAACTGACAATCATTCATTCACTCATTTGTTCATTCATTTTTGTCTTTCCTTTTTTTTTCGTTCTTTTTTTTTCAAAAATGCCTTTACAATAATCTAGTATGTACCAGATGCTGGGCATACACTGGTAAACCCAATAGACATTTTCGACAGTCTCAGAGCTCAGAGTCGAGTGGCAAGTTGTGATGAAGAAAACAGCGCCATCCCTGAGAGCATGGGGAATCTTACCAGGAAGACCTGTAAGAACCAAGTAGTTGTGGGTCATGAAAAAGACCACTTTATGCAATACATCCTTTCTCAAATAGTATCGAGGCACGTGTAATGTCTTTTAAAGGGCTTTCTTATATTTTGATTTGAATCAGGGCTTTTCAAATCAAATAATTCAGTGAACTGATACACTAAATTATCTAAAATCTGAAGTCTAGGGATACAGGAGGGGCGGGCCTGGAAAGAGGAGGGAGAAGTCAGGTCACAGTCCTGTGTTCACCTGGAGCAGCAGGAAACGGAGTGAGCAGGAGTTTCAGAGCTTCCTCCCAGGCCCTTCAAACAGCACTAAGAAAGTTCTGTTGCAAGGAAGAAACGTTTTGGTGATTCTAGACGTGACTATGACAGTAAATGACATCCACAGTGAGTTTCTCTGTTGACAAAGTGACACACACTCAGGAGATCACACCGTTAGTAGTGAGGTGGATGGGGTGTGCCACTGGAGAGCAGGATGACGCGTGTGGGTCCGCCACTTGCCCGTGCACAATTCATGACACCGACCTGTGCCCAACTGTCCTCATCCGTGGGACTGGGGCAGAGCACGCTCCTCAAAATTGACGGACGAGATAAATGAGATAATGCAAGTAAAACACCTAAAACAGAGTCAGACATATATAGTAAGAACTCAATATATGTTAACTATTATCATTATGATTCATGTGATTCTCACTAAAGAGTCTTGTCAAGTGCACAGATCATGAATTATTGGCATTCTTCACCTACTCCCCTAAATGGCAGAGAGACTAAGTCTTTAAGACGCTAAACAACTTGTCTTAAATCACTGAATTAATGAATATATATACAACACACATGTGTCTAATATAGCTGTGTCTACAGTGAGAAAACCACGGCAAATGTAACAGTCCTGGTTCCCTAGGCATGTATGCATATGTAGAATTGTTCACATAAAGGAACATAAGTATACTCGCTCCACATTTAGTTCCTTTACGTGCACACACAGCATTTTTAGTTACTTGATGGCTACAGCTGCTGAAAGAGAGTTAGAATCCATTCAATTGTCACTTTCCAGGATACAAATCTGTTTCTATTCCTATCGGAACACAGAGTTGCAAGTCCATTACAAGGAAAAGAGGAATAAAGACACTTTTGCAGATGAACGTACCTCCTATAAGACGAAGCAAGCTCACCCAATTAGATATAGGTTGAAAAGCCCTGGATAGTTGGTAATTACCTGTAGATTCTATACAGCCATCTCAAGCAAGCAACCAACCCCCTAGCTGACTGCGCAGGTCCGTCTTACCTCTCAAGGCAAAAAGCTACAGTTGCTAAATGCCTCCTTCCAACTTTTCTGCCTGGAAAACTCAGTCCTATTCAGCCCTTTAAATACTAGGCATGTATGACATTCTCTTGGAAACTGTCCCTAATCTAATTCATCCGAACAAAGTTAACGAGAGCACCCTCTGCTGAACCTTTTTCATCCTTTGAACATACTTGATTGTTGTCCTTATGTGAGTGAATACAAAGTTGTGAGTCTATCTCTCCAATTGACTTTGGGTTTCTAGGGATCCTGTTAGGTTTATTTATGTTTTGCCATTCCCTGGCACATAATAAGCACTCTCAAATGTTGATAAAACTCAAATAAACTCCTCTTATTTCTTATTTTTCTTAAGTCTGGAGCTCAGATGAAGAATAAATCTGAGCCGTAATTTTAGTGGAAGAATAGAGTCCGGCAAAATCATTTACTATCAAATCACTTATTTTTCTAAACAATACTGCCTAAGGCTCAAAAAGCCACCTAATTCAGTTTGGAGAAAAGGGAGAGGGAGAGAGAGAGAGAGAGAGAGAGAGAGAGAGAGAAATAGTTAATGTGACTTGTTACCAAGAAGGTACAACGTGTGCTAACTTATACTTTACTTAAGCTCAGGTTATTTTGTCTTCATATAGACACAGCATATCAGTCATGTTACATATTTCACAGAAAAATGGCTGCTCTTTCTGTTCTGCAAGTCACAGGAAGAAATCTACAATATATTTTACATCATGCTGGAGAAATCTACTGTTCCTTCATAAATTCAGGATTTTTAAAAGCTACATCTTTAATCTTTGCCATATAAATCATGTGTGCAACGGAAAACATTTTTTGCTGCAAATTGTTTATTAAGTTTGAAGGATAGATTTTGATGTGTAGCAATGATATTATCGGTCTTTCATAATCCATACCTCCTTTTCCAGGGATAATGTTGCAAGGCACCGTAGTGTTGGGGTAAAAATCAACTCTGGAAAAAGACCATCTGAATATGAATTCTGACTCTACCGGCTCTCTGGTGGGTCATTCAGGTAAGTTTCAAAACTTTTCTAAGCCTTTTTTTTTTTTCTCCTAGCTCAAGTGGGAACTATATTAGTATCTAATTCATAGGATTTTCTTAATGATTACATTACAAAGTCCATCTAGCAATTTTAGCATAGTATCTGACACATCGAACCTAAGAAATCATAGCTCACAATATAAACTCCAGGCTTGTAACCAATTTTCTATAAATAAATTTGTGCTCTGAAAGTGGAAAGACTATTAGACATAATTATATTGGAAGTTTTTGATACATCACTATAGGAAGGTTTAGAACCTACACAAACCTACATAGTCCCTTCATGTGTGTGGTATTGCCGAACTTTGTAATGTCTTTGCATCAATTATCAGCTCATCCATCAACAAAATTTATTGCTAAAGATTAAAGACTAAGAAGTTTAAAAAATTAAGAATAAAGATAGCATAGGGGCCCCAGTCAGTTAAGCATCCAACTTTGGCTCAGGTCATGATCTTGTGGTCTGTGAGTTCAAGCCCCACCATTGGGCTCTGTGCTGACAGCTCAGGCCTGGGGCCTGCTTCAGATTCTGTGTCCCTCTCTCTCTCTGCCCCTCCCCCACTCCCACTGTGTGTCTCTCTCTCTCAAAAAGAAACAAACATTAAAATTTTTAACCAAAAGAGTAAAGATAGCATCAAAATCCTGTTTCCCACCTAGTTAGGGAAAAACTTTAGGAAACGCTAACCAGGAAGACCTTAAATATTTTTGCCAGTGAATCCATTGGTGAGTTTTGAAAATTATACTAGAAAAAGAGTTAATCATATTTTTGCAAAAGCATTACTAAGATTGTTTATGAACTGCACTGTAGATGATAATTTACCACTTAGTGTAAATTAGCTACACAAAGTCTTTTTTTAAGTTTATTTATTCATTTATTTTGAGAGAGAGAAAGAACACAAGCAGGAGAGGGGCAGAAAGAGAGGGAGAGAGAGAATCCCAAACGTGTTCCATGCTGTCAGCACAGAGCCGACATGGGTCTCAATCTCACTAACCCAGAGATAATGACCGGAGCCGAAACCAAGAGTCGGACACTTAACTGACTGAACCACTCAGGCATCCATTTCAAAAAGTCTTTTAAACAAATAATGGGGGTTTGGGTTTGATGCAACATGGAGGAGAAGGAGGCAAATATGAAAATGTGAAAGCAAGGGGTCCAAGGAGGCCATGCTCTGAGAGGGAGCCAACCCCACACTCCAGCAAGAATACCATGTTAGTAAACATGAATAACACAAGCTAACAAATTGTGATATTCAGAACAGGCACCCCCGCCACCCCCACCTGCAAAACAAAACAAAACAAACAAACAAAAACTTCTTTATGGAAAAGGAAAAAATCACCCAAGAAGAAAATGATATTAATTCTGTGCATTATAATTCTCTATTTGCATGACAAATATTTTTGTAGGTACTTTGCTGGTATTAAATCGTATCTTTACAATAACTCCAAAATGTACTTAGATCCATTCTGAAGATGAGACAATTGAAGATGAGAGAAACTATGCCGTTTTCTCAGAGCATTTAGCTGAGCCATCATTTGTACTTTAGTCTGCCTAATTCCAAAATCTTCTAGTTAAATAACTGATAGCTTTATTTCACTCTTCCTTTTTTCTTTTACATCCAATAGACAATTGTAATCATAGGCACAACAGATAAAACCTACCCGAAGGCCATAACCAATGCAAAGCAATAACCTGCTTCATACCTCTCCGCACCACATACTCACGTACACAAAAACCGATGAGAGATGGTGCTATAATCACATTCAGCCCTTTTGTAAAGATGATGAATGCATGCAGAGTGCAGCCCCTAAGTCATCTGAGTATCCTTGCTCTGGGACCTTTGGCTGAATTTGAGATTCTTGAGGGATAATGTCCCAGATTGGTAATTAAAACTTATGTGTTCCGAGGTATTCCTGGTTGATGCATTTGTTGGTTGCTCCTCCTCCCCTCCCTGCTCTGCAGATGAACCTGTATCAAGGTTAAAGTGACCCTTCCAAGTGATCAGGGTGTCCTCATCCTTCAGTACTGCCTAATACCAGTCATCATAAATATGAGTGAGTGCATTCACTGCAAGAAGAGCAAAACGTAAAATCCAGGGTTCAGAGACCAAACACAGAGTCATTTCCTGGAACCTACTGGAATTTAGGGATGCTAATGATGCTAGTGTACTCTCAACCATCCGCATAGCAAATGTGAACCCTACGTTCCCCTTTCCATGATCATAGCAAACTCTGGAACCACGTACTATTGCATAGTGATGAAATCAAACTGTTTATAGGGAAACAGTAGGGCCAGCGTGGGGACTTCCTACATGTGACCTCAAACACATCACTTCACTTTCATGAGCCTCAGCTTATGCGTCTTTAAAACGGACACAAAAAGTCTAGACCACTATATTGCTCCCTTGTTATGGAACCAAAGGGAAGAAGTGAAAAAAAAAAAAGGGAAGAAAATAGGGAAGGAAGAGAGAAAGGGAGGGAAGTAAAAAGTTAACATTAGTTAAGTCCTTCCAATGTACAAAGAGCCAGCTGAGTCAAATCATGCCTTCACATAATGATATCACTTAATCTGGTAATTCTCAAATCCTGAATGGCTGTTGTAGTTTCTTTGGCTTTATTTATCAATTTATTCATCAATGCCCAGACCTACCCTGAATCAATTAAATCATAATCCTTGCAGATAGGACTCTGATATAGGTACTTTTAAAAGCTCTCCAGGTGAGCCCTTAACACCTGATTTTCCAACATTTTTAGTGGGAAAAAAAGATACATTTGTGGATTTACACAAAACAGCCCAAGATATTGAACCTCTTAGGGAGTTTCATACTGTTGCTTCCACTTTTTTCCCTACTGTATTCCAACTTTTAAGAACTACTGTTGAAAACAATATAAAAAGTACTGCATCCAAGATTTTTTGGAATGTCCATTTCTACTTTGAGAAAGCTGGAGACTCCCAGAGTAGATCCTTACCAGGTGTCAACCTCTCAGAGTGCATTGGCTTTGGAATTGCAATTGAAGCTGCTCAGTATACAAAGGAAAATCAATACATGGAACATATCTGTTATCGTATATTTGAGCCTCACAACTCTGAGAAACAGAGAGGACTCCACTAGACTGAAATCCAGAAGGAGCAATTACTTTCATAGGTTTGTGTAGTTTACAAGTGATATGAAAAGCGCTGAAAGTTTTCTCACATTAATATGTACATTGTCTGAGTCCATGGTCAGCACAAAGACCTATTATAAATTCCGGAGGTTTTTTTTCATATTTTTTTTACATTTATTTATTTTTGAGAAACAGAGTGAGACAAAGCGTGAACAGAGGAGGGGCAGAGAGAGAAGGAGGCACAGAATCTGAAGTGGTCTCCAGGATCTGAGCAAGCGGTCAGCACAGAGCCTGTTGCAGGGCTCGAACCCACAAACTGTGAGATCATGACCTAAGCCAAAGTCGTACGCTCAACCGACCAAGCCACCCAGGCGCCGCTAAATTCCGGAGGTTTTTTGAAGCAATATGGTATCCTATTGATGATAAGATGACATGATCTTATATAGAGAAAACCCAAAAGACTCCATCAGAAACATGTTAGAACTATTACAAAATTTTAATAAAGCATCAGGGTAAAAGAAATCAACATGCAAACATTAGTTGCATTTATATACCTTAACAACAAACTATCTGAAAGGAAAATTAAGACAAAAATCCCACTTACCCTAGCATCAAAACAAATAAAGTATTTAGGAATAAATTTAACCAAGGAGGTAAAAGATCTGTATGCAAAAAACTAAAAGACATTGATGAAAGAAATTGGAAAAAACATAAGTAAATGAAAAAGAAAGCCACTGTTTATGGGTCAGAAAGAAAAAGATTGTTAAAATTTCCATACTACTTTAAAATATCCATACTGCCCCAAAACAATCTACAGATTCGATCTATCAAAACCTCTATGGCATTTTCCCCAGATATATATATATATATAAATTAATGCATATGGAACCACAAAAGGCCATGAACAGCCAAAACAGTCTTGAATAAGAGCAGAGCTGGTGGCATCATATTTTCTGATTACAAAATTCTGTAATTAAAGTGTATGGTACTTGACTAAAAACAGACATGTACACCAATGGAATTGAATACAGAGCCCAGAAAAGGCTGATCATCGAAGGTCAACCTATCTTCAACAAAGGTGCAAAGGAACCCACAATGGGGAAAGATGGTCTCTTCAGTAAACATAGAGAAAACTGGATATACACATGCAAAAGAGTGGAACTGGACTCTTAATTACCCACTGTATACAAAACTCAATTCAAAATGGATTAAAAACTTACATGTAAGACTTAAAACTGTAAAGCTATGAGGAGAAAACATAGGGAAACAGGCTTCCAACATTCTCAGTGCAGATTTCCTTTTCTGCAATCAGTGCCCTGCAGTTCACATCTGTGATGGAGCATGAGAACTTTCACACTGTCCTTTCCAAGAGCTCCATCCATATACTCTCTCAGACCTCCTTGTCACTAACTTTCCAGTCTTATTCCCAGTCCCTGCTCAATTAGTCCATCCACTAGTCACTGTTAATAAAACAGTATAGAGATACACCTCAGACTACCACTCTTTCTATGCTCAGAGAAGACAATCCATTGTACTGCTTGATATTTTGCATGACTTTCACACACTTAAGATCTAAATTTGTATCCTTACTACTACTGCCCACTTAAGGATCAGTAATTCTTAGAGGACAGTCTATGTTTTAGAGTGAGAAAATAAATAACTTGTGCCTGAAATACTCTGTTGTGTCTAGAAAACATAGATGCTTCTAAAACAATAAGGACAGGAACAAAAGGAACCGACTTAAAGGGTCCCGTATGGTTGAAGTTGTGGCATTCTGAGTATCAAAGAAAAATCATGATAATAACCAGAATAGTATACTTTTTATTGCAATATATTGAACCAATGAAATCCAAGGAGTCCCGGATACTCATAAAAAGAGAAGTATATAGAGAGAGTGTAAGAATGCAGTGATATCGGGGCATCTGGGTGGCTCATTCGGTTAAGTGTCCAACTTCAGCTCAGGTCATGATCTCGTGGTTTGTGAGTTTGAGCCCCACGGTCGGTTCTGTGCTGACACTCAGAGCCTGGAGCTTGCTTTGAGTTCTGTGTCTCCCTCTCTCTGCCCCTCCCCGACTTTCTCTCTCTCTCCCTCTCTCTCTCTTTCTCAAAAACGAGTGAATGTTAAAAAAATTAAAAATAAAAAAGAAGGTAGCAATAAAACAAAAGAAAGGGAAATATTCATTTTGATTGGGTTTTAAAAAATAGCAATATGATTAAATATGAGAGAGAAATACATAGAAATATATAGAAATCCAAATAAATATCAATATGTCCATGTTTTATTGGTATAAGCAGCAAATAATAACTATAAAGATCTATGTTTTCCAAATAGTGCCAGTAAAACTGGGGGTTGTACAAAGATCAGAAAGAAATAGTCAGCACTGAGGAATACTACTACTAATAATAATCAGTAGCAGCTATAACACCAGAGAATAACCAATTGAAAAAGGGTAGTTCTGATATTCTGAATTAGATAATAATTCTTAAATGAAAAGCTAACTATGCAGATTCAATCTTTGATTTAACAGATGAAGATTGAATACACTCACTAACTAGAATAAAGTTATTATAAGATTAAATTTTTCTTAAATTATTCTCATGTATTAAATTAATGCAAAATAATAACATAAAACAGGTTATTTAATGTTGGCTGAGAATTGAAAAAATAATTTTAGGAGTATCATTTTTCAAAAAAAAAGACAAAAAAAAACCACTTCTGTTTGAAAAGTCATATTGACATTAAAAGTTTAATAATAAAAGAGGAGAATTAATCATTTGACATGTTTCTCCTGTTTTATTTACTTTAGGAAAACTGTTCTATTTTCCAAATAAGAAATGACTGCTGGCCTGAGAAGATATTTTTATTCATTTTTGTTTTGTAAATTTACCTTGAGGAGATTTCCAAATAAGTTTATTACAACATGAAAAGATTACAATAAGCATATAAGTAATCTTAGGAAGTTAGCACACTAAATATAAACATTATGAAGAAATTAACTAAACCTATGGTATTGATGTTAACCACATATTTTGTCATCACTGCATTGGGAATGTCTTATCTTCAGTAAGTAATCAGTGGGAAAAAAAGCAATTCTATTGAGTATTTAATTATACCATAAATTGCTAGGGTTCTTGAGGAAACACAATGAATTCCTGAATCCTTCATGGGTCCACTTGTGATAAGTTTGCCTTGATTAATCCTTACGTTTCAGTCTCCTTGGTTTATCACTTTTAGAACCCAATCTCCTACATGCTTCCTGAATTTGTGCCAATACAGATAGGGAGGATCTTATAAATTTCTTAGTGTAAATTTCCTCTAAGAGAAAGTCTTTGATTTCTTCATCTGGGCTAATGATATTTAATTTCATTGCAGAGTCAATGTGGTATGGTGAATTTGGGTGTTGAGAATTACATAAGTCCATAAGGAAACTTTTTTTTTAATTTTTTTAATTAATTAATTCATTTATTTATTTTTGAGGGAGAACGAGAGTGAACATGCAAGTGGGGGAGGGGCAGAGAGAGAGACAGAGAGAGAGAGAGGGAGAGACTCTGTAAGCACAGAGCCTGGCATGGGGCTCAAACCATGAGATCATGACTTCAGCCAAAGTCCAATGCTTAACCGATTGAGCTGCTCAGCTGCCCCCATGAGGCAACTTCTTAAGCACAGTCATTGGAAAACTTGACCAGAGAAAAGCTATTTCCCTCAAGTGGGCAAAGTTAGGGACTGTCTCTTCAAGCAAGGATTTTTGTTTTGGGATCTGTCCTTGTCTACCCAATATCACTATCCCATTGCTTAATGGTCGCAATTCTTCCCTCCATCAATTATTTTAGCTTACCATAAAATCTCTGGCAGTGTTTAGTATTTAGAGTTGACCCTTGAACCACACAGGGGTTAGTGGCACTGACCCACACATATTCAAAAATCAGTATATAAATTCTGACTCCCCAAAAACTTACCTACTAATGGCCTCCATTGACCGCAAGCCTTAGTGATAACATAAACACATATTTTGTATGTTCTATGTATTTGATACTGTATTTTTACAATAAAGTTAGAGAAAAAAATGTTATGAGGAAAATCACAAGGAAGGGAAAATATATTCACAACACTGTCCTGTATTCTTTGAAAAAAATCTGCATGTTAAGTGGATCCACACAGTTCAAACATGTGTTGTTCAAAGGTCAATGTCATTGGTATTGTTTCTCTGCAGTCCTCACAATCAGTCCCTGGCTTGGACCTCAACCATATCTTTCCTAAAGGACTAATGGAAATGGGAAACTCCCTGAAACCCACACTGGAAGCTTTCCAAATGCACTTTCATGTTTACCATCAGGTAATCACAGTTTGGGGTTCAAAAGAATCAGGTAATCACAGTCTGGGGTTCAAAAGACCCTATGATTTTTCCAATCAATGTTATTGTGGTTGTGATCAATCCTAACGCCAGTTGATTTTTCAGTGCTTTGCTCTTTTACTGCACTTCAAGCTGTGACATTGCTGGTAATGATTAACACAAGAAACGACAGGTGCTGGTGAGGATGTGGAGAAAGGGGAACACTCTTGTACTGTTGGTGGGAATGCAAACTGGCACAGCCACTCTGGATAATGATACGAAGGTTCTCAAAGAAACTAAAAATAGAACTAACTACCTTATAATTCAGCAATTGCACTACTAGGTATTTATCCAAAGGATACACAAATACTGATTCAAAGGGACGCATGCACCCTGATTGTGGGGAATAAGCTCAGGAATCCCTGGGCTTATACCAATGGGTTAACAAGGCATTAAGAAGTACAAAGTCATAGGATGCTCACACCCAAGTTTGGGTAAACTCAAACCCAGAGTTTGACCCCAGAATAGGGAGGTGCAGAGCCCCCAGAATAGAGAGGGAGGGGTAAAGGCCCCAGAATAGAGAGGGGCACAAAGGCACCCAATACAAAGGTATATGAGGTAAGCAAGATTAGGCGTTCTGGGCAGAAGCGCCCCGCCCCCCCCACCCCAATTTAGCACCATAGCAGAAAGTTGCTTTCACAGGAGGGAAGGACCAAATTAGGTAAACAGATAAACTGAGTTATAGACCGCTGGGTTGAAGGTAAGGCAGCCCAGAGTGGAGATGGTTAACAACAGAAAAGGTGCCTTGTTAACCCTGAAGTTATTTCCCCTATCTGTCTTATCCCCTAGGCTAGCTAAGGTAACAGACATGGTGCCTCCTGTATGCCATTAAGAACCATCTGCCCATCTTCCCAGTGCCAGGATTTTGTTTTATATTGACCCAAACCCCAAACACCATATATATTCAAAACCCCAACTTAATGTTCCCAGCTTCTTTGTCTCTTTGTGCATGCCCATCATGTTTGTAAGCCTTCTGATCTTAATAAATATGGGGCAAGACCCTTATTTGGGGCTCTTATCTTTTCCGGGACATTAGCCATCTCTCACTTTTCATCCTGCGTGCTGCTCTTTTGCTACACAAAAGAGAGCTTGAAACTTAGAGCCTACAACACCTGATGTTTATAGCGCATTATCAACAATAGCCAAACTATGGAGAGAGCCCAAATGTCCATCGACTGATGAATGGATAAACAAGATGTGGTGTCTGTATGTATACATATATATACACACATATACAATGGAATATTACTCAGCTCTAAGAAAGAATGAAATAAACCAGTCAGAGAAAGACAAATAGCACATTATTTCACTCATTACGTGGAATTTAGGAAACAAAACAGATGAGCATATGGGACGAGGAAAGGTAAAGAGGGAAACAAACCACAAAAGACTCTTAATGATAGAGAACAAACTGAGGGTTGTTGGAGGGAGGTGGGTGGGAGATGGGCTAGATGGGTGATGGGTACTAAAGAGGGTGCTTGTTGTGATGAGCACTGGGTGTTGAATGTAAGTGATGAACCACTGAGTTCTACTCCTGAAACCAACATCGTTTATGGTAAATAACTAAAATTTAAATTAAAAATAACGTAAAAAATTATCATGATGCCACTACATGCCATGGCTTACCAGTGTCTCATTTCCCTATTAAATGATGTATCTGCACATTCTTTAAATATGTAATCAAACTAATCTCAGCGACCAGTTTAAGGGTATCATTTTAGGCTACTCCTCATATTAATTACCATATCAGTCAGAGTCATATCAGGAATCAGATGGCCCAAATTGAAGAGGACTTAATAGAGGGACTATTTATAAAGATGTGAATGGAGTATGGAAAAGCCACAAAGGACAGACTAGTCCTTTGACACAGAATTTTACTACATGTGGGCCTGAAAGGAGAAGGGGAAAGAGCCATTATCAGAGCACAGAGAGAGAGGGAGAGAAAGATTTTTTCGTGAGGAAGATGGGATAAAAACTGTGGCATTGATCTAGGGATTAATGTGGCCTCGATTGGCTGTGCAGGGACAGAGTCTGGGAATACACGTTCCAAACCATCTCTTTTCTCCTGTTAGCTCTTCCCCCAGTGGCCAAATTGACTGATACAGTTCATACAGGGTGGTCCCCTGGAGCAGAAGATAGAGTGGCAAAGGATGGCAGTCCGTGTAGAAGGGAAAATGGAAAATATACTTAGTATACTGCCTACGGAAATATTGTTACCCAAAACTGGGTCAGCCTCTTGGTGGATGTGAAGCCAAAAAACACAGCAAAGCCGAAGAGTAGCAAAAGGAAGGGTTTTACTTGTAACAAGTAAAGGAAACACCAGGTGTCTTTGCCAAAGCAGTGCCTCCTGGACTTATAAAAATGGAGACGTTCTAAGCTAAGGGTGCCTACACATTCACCAAGGGGCTTATGCAATGGGGAATCCAACGTGGAATTGGGGCAGGTGGCAATCATAAGATTGCCAAAGTCACAAGAGCCACCGGCAAAGGTCTGCATCATCGCTATACTGGCTCCAGTTGCTTGGGTATCTGAGGTATCTGAGGGCTCACAGGGGTTCAAATCTGGAAAAGATAATTCAAGAGTCTATATCAGGGCAGTCTTCACTTTTGAATCAGCACTGGGAGTTTTACCACTGATTTGTTGTCTCTGGCATGATTAGATTATTTCCCGGCCTGATAATGACTGTTTAGCAGAACACAATGACTTATAGATTCTTTCACAAGATGGCCAGAGGCCTAAAATGACTTTTCTTATGTCCAGAAAGCTATGTGTCTTTCATCTTCTTGGGACCTAACTTCTGCTGCTTACAAAATCGGTATCTGTGTGTTTATCAGTAGTCGATCCATATATATAATATAAATATATTATATATATTTATATATATTTATATATTTATATATATTTTATATATATTTATATATATATATATATATTTATATATATATTTATATATTTATCTCTCGTTCTCTCTTTTCTCTCTTTTCCGATTTATATATATTTATATATATTTATATTTATACATTTATATATATTTATAAATAATATAAATATTATATTTTATAATATAAAAATTATAAAAATATTTTATAAATATAATACAAAATATTATTTTATATTTTATTTATATTATATAACAATGTATCAATATAATATAATATTAATAATTAATATTAATGATTAATTATTAATAATTAATATGTATAATTATGTAATAATTGATATTAATAACTGATACTAATAATATTAATACAATAATATAATATAATTATAATATTAATATATAATATAATATAATAATAATAATAATTATAATAATAATAATAAATAAATGATAAATAATAATATAAAATATAAACATAAAATATAAATATAAAATATAAAATAAATAAATAAATAAAATATAAATATATATATTATATTATATATATGGATCATATCTGTTTCTTATATATGGATGGATTCAGCAAAACTCAATATAGAATGTGAAGAAAAACTATGGTCAAATAAATCTATCACTGGGAATTACAGTCTCTAAACAAAACATTTTTGAGTCTTTATTAAATAAGGTTGACCTGACTTTGCCCATGCATAGTTTTAATTGCTTTGTTTGCCATTCCCCCAAGCTTCAAAACCATGAGGAATTCCATGGATATAAACCCCTTGAGATTGTGAAACAATAAAAATTCAGCTGAGTAATTTGAAAGATCAAAGATCAGCTTTTTTAAATGATTCATGAATTAGCATATCACTTTGCAAATAGAAAGGAGCTCTGTCAAGCTGTAAGAAAGGAAGTGTTTAAAAGTAGGAAGGAGGTAGAAAAGGGAAACTATTAGCAAAGAATATATTGTTTTAGGCAAGGTCACCTTCCTATGGGGAATGGAAAGAAGGAGTCTATCCGGAGGAGTATCTCACTAATGCTGACCAGGTAATTTCACGCTGACTAGTTGAAGGTTACCTTCTGATGCAGGGGGAGTAGAGTTGAAACTGTAGTTAGGTTAGGTATCGAATCTTGGTTGCTGACATGGGGCCTTAACATAAGTGACTCCATTTGGGGCCTATGGTTTTCTTTTAACAGAATCTACCAACTATTGTAGAAAATTCGAGAACTAGCTGACTTGAATATTAGAATGTTGGAATAGGGTCTTGCCATGCATTTTGATAAGTTGTGCGGTTCAGTGATTACTGCTGTCATAGAAATTTATTTTTTTCCCACAACAGTTCAATAGCTGTTTACATTCTGTTATATATGGTAGGAAGTCCAAAGCCTCATTTTCGTGCCCTATCTTCATTTTATAGCAATTTCTGAAACAGCTAGAGGAAAAAAAATAAATAAATAAGACAGCTTTTTCTCTTATTTGTGGTGATAAAGGGAAATATGCAATAAAGGAAGAAATGGAAAAATAAAACTATATAATTGACACAAAAGTGGGAAAAAAAATAACTTTGAGACTGTTTCCCAAAGAAGTAAGTTTTTGTGAGGCCCTCAAGAGCCCTAGAGGCAGAATAAGAGAACCCCCTAGACTCAGGTTCAAAGCAAATCATGAGAAGTGTAATTTCTTCTAAAATTTATGTTTTTCCCAAGGGATGGAAAGACAGAAGATCCATTTAAAAAGAATGTTAGATAACAGCTTATGCTTACTGGCAGCTTGCCATAGCCTCTGCATAAGACTGGCCAGCAGAGAAGTCCTTTCTTAAAGTAAAACTTGAATCTGTGACCTACAGTCCATGTTTAGTCTCCAGGGAAACACAATGGAAATATGTGCACTCTTTTGTTGTACATGTGTGTGTTGTAGGTTTGAGTACTTTCAAGATCCACAGAGTTCAGGTTCCCAAAGATACCAATGACCCAAAACATCCATAATTATTGTTAAAGCAATGGTGCATAAGACAGAGAAATAAAGAAGTCAGCAGAACAGGGAGGACAGCCAGAGTCACCAAGAGAGGCTCGTGCACGAGGAGAGTATGCTTGACTAGCAGAGGAAAACAGCAAAGGTAATGAGGGGCTATATTGCCACCAATTGTATTCTCTTTACTCTTTTGCAGAATATTGACAATTCTGCTACTTCATAATCATATGACATCAATAACCAATGTAATATTTAATGCTCAACCCCTAATAGCCATTATCGGATGTCAAATACCTTCTAATTTCCTTAAAAATACATTGTGTTTCAGAAATATCTGCATAATCTTATAGAAATGCATCATTTCAGGTAAAAAGTGTGTTATACGACACATGAGGAAATTGATTCTCAGGAGGATTAACTAAGGGTTCAAAGGTGACCAGGTTATAAAGGATTGGAATTAGAACTCAGCTCAAGTCTGTGTGACCCCGTATTTCACGCTCAAGAGCCCATATTGCTTCCCCATATATGCTCTCCTGCAAAATGCCTCTGCACAAATATATATTAGTTCATTTCATCTTCACAGCTCTGTAAAGGAGGACTGCTGGCCTAATAGCAGTTCTAGTAAGTTCTAATAATGGCATTATAATAAGAGCTGACTTACTGAAATTTGTCTAAGAGAAACTATAGCTGAGCTCTATAGGAGTTGATAGTTAAGTTCTCTGAATTGGAGGGCCACTGACATCATAAGCATCTTTCATGTGCCTGGCCTTCCAATACCAGCTTAAAAACATTATATTCTTCAGTCTTTACAACAGCCCTATCTAAAAGTCTTGTTTTACAAGGTTTGGCATAATCCAGTAACTTGTGTAAGGTCTTCCAACAACTGTAAGCAGTAAGATCAAACTTGAATCCCTGTCATCAGCCCAAAGGCCCAGTGCTGTCTCTGCTTGGACTACCGTCCAAATCGTGGCCACCTTTCATTTCAAAGACATGCCTCCTTGTAGCTCTTCAACATGAAAGAATTTGCTGCTTAAATGGAAACAACCCTCCCTCTCACGAATACACTCTATTTTGAAGTGCCATTAATGTGTGTATTTCAGTGGTCAGACTGTGTATTCTTTGACTATTTGTCCTTGATTTTTCTTTGCATGCCTGTGACTGGCACAGAATGCTCAGAGATTTCTGTGATTACAGGTCATGTGGAATGACAAAGAAGTCCACGAAAGCTTAAATGCCATCATTAAGGCAAACCAGAATGTGGATTTAATTGACATGCTTCTGAGAATTAGAGGAGTCTGTCTACTCATCCATTCAGCTAATATTATTCATGCCTTCTCTGTGGTAGATGTTGTTTTAAGCAGTGGCATCCAGCAGTGAAAAAAAACAAGCAACAGAACAAGCCCTTCTTGTATTCACATCCTAGTGGAAAGAGACAGACAGGAAATAACATAGTCGGTTATATGGTAACCCAGATGGTAATTGCTCTGAAGAATAAAGCAGGGTAAGGGATAGAAAGTGCTGGGGCGGGGCGGGGGGGGGGGAGGGGAGGGGGGAGCGGTGTGCACAGGGCACAATTTTGAAGAAGGTGATCAAGAAAGACCTTTCTAAGAAGATGATATATTTTGCACAACTAAAGGAGGCAAAGAATGTTCTAAACAGAATGAACAGCAAGTGTAAATATCTCACAATTGAACATCCTTTGAACTGCAAATGAAGCGTATGCATATATGTGAGTGTGCAGAGTTCGTGGAGAGAAACATAGACATCCCTAGCCAAAATGTGTCCCTTGGGATGCCGATGTCCCACTGCACTATGAAACTGTCTCCATTCCACCCACGCCCCATCTCACTAGGCTACCAATCATCTTTATCGGAGAACTGGGTGGGTTACGGCATGAAGTTTGGGAAGTCAAGAGTTATTGGCCCCTTCTCTTCATGATATGACTAACAGCAAAAATGCCTAAAAGGAGGACAGATTTTGTCATGGTGGGGGAATGTTTAGCAGGAATTTACTGTAGTAGAAAGAACACAGAACATGGAGTCAGAGGCACTGACTGTTGACTCAGCCATGCCCACTGATTTGCTTTATAATCTCCAGTCATCACTTTCATTTTTAAATTTTTTTTAATGTTTATTTTTCAGAGAGAGAGAGTGTGTGTGTGTGTGCAAGTGAGTGGAAGAGGGGCAGAGAGAGAAGGAGAGAGAGACAGAATCTGAAGGAGGCTCCAGGCTCTGAGCTGTCGACACAGAGCCCGACGCAGGGCTTGAACTCACAAACCAGGAGATCATGACCTGAGCCAAAATCAGACACTTAACCGACTGAGCCACCCAGGTGCCCCTCATCACTTTCATTTTTAGGAGGGCCACCCTCTCTTTATTTTTCTGATCTTGAATTTTGGGTGGAGTGGAGTATCTATGCATTCATTATTTGTACTTGCTGGGCACATTTTGATTCAGGCAGTGCTAGTTGCCTCCTGAACACCACCAAGTTTTTGCCATAGCCTCTAACATTTTAAGCATTTTAACACCAGTCCAGGTTAAGCCATTGTCTTCAAGAATGTTCTGAGTGTGGCATTAGCCTTGTGCAATCTCATCTAACATCATTCCAACAAAAAGACACTCTGGACAGATTTGACAAACTTTGGACAACTTTCCACTCTCCATTCCACGTCCTGCCTCTATACCTTGATGATTGTAGTTTCTTTTCTTTACCAGAAATCCCTTCCTCACACATGGTAAGTCTCCATGCATCTTCAGCCAAGAAATACGTTCCTCCCTCATGTGTAAAACCTACCATAGCACATACACATAACACTTCCCTCATTGCCCCTCCCCAGCTCTCCAGTCTGGCCTGCCTCCCACTATCAGTGATGATAGATAATCCAATTAGAACCTATGGCGATTCTTTGTTTTCAAAGACTGGGTTTCTCCCAATAAACTACACCTTTCTTGAAATCAGGTCCATCCCTTAGTTCTCTCTCTTGTCCATAGTGCCTGACAGAGCATCTAGAACATAGCAAATGCTGTATAGCTATGTAGACTTGGGGACGGATGATATGCAGTGAGAGAACTTGAATCTTGCCTCTCTAAGCCTCAAATTTTGTAACCTTGAACAAAGTATGTACACTCATTCCTCTATCTCAAATAGCTCACCTGTAAAATGGGAATAGTAATCACTCCTACTTCACAAGATCATCATGAAGGTTAAACTGACATGACTTTTAGAACACTCAGTGGAGAGGCACCTGGGAAGCTCGGTTGGTAAAGCATCAGACTCTTGGTTTTAGCTCAGGTCATGATCTCATCCTTCATGGGTGTGAGCTGCCCATAGGGCTCTGCACTGACAGTGCAATGCCTGCTTAGAATTCTCTGTCTCCCTCTCTCTCTTCCCCTCCCTGACTTTCTCTCTCTCTCTCTCTCTCTCTCTCTCTCTCTCTCTTTATCTCTCTCTCTCTCTCTCAAAATAAATAGATAAGCTAAAATAAATTTAAAAAATAAAATAAAACACTCAGTGGAGTGCCTGGGCCATCCTAAATATTCAGCAAATATTGTTAGGATGATAATGGAAAAACTTGACATGTTGCTTTTAGGGACAATACAAGAT
This sequence comes from Lynx canadensis, assembly GCF_007474595.2. NCBI lineage: Eukaryota > Metazoa > Chordata > Mammalia > Carnivora > Felidae > Lynx > Lynx canadensis. The sequence continues at coordinate 102,016,287 of NC_044312.2, forward strand.
GACACCTTTCTTGTCATTTAAAAATTGAGTAACAAGTTGATGAAAAATGAGACTGGAGATATTTGTTGCAAAATCCATCTGTATAAACACTCAGGATAATAACGTCCTCTTCTAAAGCTTTATGGTCATAGCTGAATAGATACTCAAAGATTATGTTTCTCCAAAGTATGCATTGGTATAGGGGAAAGCCTATGAATTTTATAGTCATGCTGCCTTGAGTTAAATCCTGACTGCACTGACTTCCAAGTTTGCCTTGGGGAAGTTGGTTAAGTATTCTGGATCTATTTTCTTGTCTGTAATAGGAACGGTAATACCTACCTCATAAAGTTGTTTGGCAATCAAATAAAGTTCCCGTGAAGGTGTTTTACAAAGAGTAGTTTCTCAAAATATCACAATAATTATGATTACTTTTAAAACCATTCCCTTTTTTTTTTTGCACTAAATAAAAATTTACTACATGAAGGGGCGCCTGGGTGGCTCAGTTAAGCGTCCAACTTCAGCCCAGGTCACGAACTCACAGTTCCCGAGTTCGAGCTCCACAACAGGCTCTGTGCTGACAGCTCAAAGGCTGAAGCATGCTTCAGATTCTGTGTCTCCCAGTCTCTCTGCCCCTCCCCTTCTTGTGCTGTCTCTCTCTCTCTCTCAAAAATAAATGAACCTTAAAAAATTTAAAAAAAAAGAATCTACTACAAAAGTTAATACACTTTTTGCTTAATTGCCTTTTAGTCACTTTCAAAGCCTAAACCCCTGAGGTGTTTGAGGAATCAAACACACTGGGGATCCTGAACAAATATAAGATACTTGGATGCACAACATGGTCCTTTGTTGGCTGTGACTGAGTTTCAGGCCTGTGAGTTTAAGGGTCTTCGTTCTGGGCAAGGTAAGTAGATCGTTTCTAGGCTCATAATCAGGATTGCCTGTAAATATGAGATAAAGGACTCTGCCAGGTGATTTGAGTATTACTTAGAAGCATTTACCTGACCCGACGTGTGACAGCATCTGAATCTGTCAGCATTGTCCTATTGGTTTGGAGTTAAGGTGTTATAGCCAAAAAAAGAGAGATGCATGGATCCCACAAGCAACTGTTAACTAATATCAAATATGAAAGCAGATGGCTTAGCAGTCTCTGGAGTAAGACAACACCACTTACTAATTGTAAACTTACTAGCTATTTTTTGCACCGAACTTGGTCGTCTGTAAATTGCTGCTATGAATCTCTCAATATACCTCTGATGGATGTTATGAGAATGTGTAAAGTAATGTACATGCAACACTAACAGTGCTCGACTCCAAATAAAATATTGAATATTGTTCACCATTAGGTTTAGAAACAATCAGATTTTGAAATAATGATGACAACCAGAGAACGATCAAACTAGAAGCTACTAAGCTGAGGGGCACCCGGGTGGCTCAGTCACTTAGGCATCTGACCCCAGCCTAGGTCGTGATCTCACAGTTCTTGAGTTTCATCCCCGCATCAGTCTCTGTGCTAACAGTGCTGAGCCTGCATGGGATTTTCTCTCTCCCTCTCTCTCTCTGTCTCTCAAAATAAATAAATACTTGAAAGAAAGAAAGAAAGAAAGAAAGAAAGAAAGAAAGAAAATAAGTTGAAAGTTGAAGAAAGAGAGAAAGAAAGAAAGAAAGAAAGAAAGAAAGAAAGAAAGAAAAAGAAAGAAAGAAAGAAAATAAGTTGAAAGTTGAAGATTGAGTCCGGGAGTTTTCAAGCGTTTCCCACATGAAACTCTCTTCTAGTTCTCATGGATCTGTGTTTTCAAAGATTTTGCCCAGCTGTACAACTGTTCTCCATTTGCATTAAGTGTCACGTTTAAAACAGCCCATAAAATTTCATAATAACCTACACGTGAATATGAGATAAACATTGAATTAGTATTTTTTTTCCATCAAAAACAGGCAGGAGAGGGTATATTGTTGAGAAACAAAATTCAGTTGAGTAAAGTTGAAGGTCTAATTGGCTTTATCAAGTGATTCACGAATCAAGTAGCAGCCCAGCCAGCAAGTACAAGGAGGCTCCCAGGAGCAGCCCAGAAAGGAACATTATTGTAGGAAGGAGGGTGGGGCAAGGAAGTTATTAGCAAAAGAAAGAAAGGATTGTGTTAGGCAAGAACACCTTTTTTGGGGAAAAGGGAAAAACAGGGCTTTTATCATGCAGATGACTTCACTAGTGCTGATCTGGGGAATTTCAGAATGACTATTAAAATATCACATTCCCGGGCACTTGAACGGCTCAGTTGGGTAAGCCTCTGATTTCTGCTCAGGTCATGATCTCATGGTTCATGAGTTTGAGCCCTATGTCAGGCTCTGTGGGGACAGTTTGGAGCCTGCTTCAGATTCTAAGTATCCCTCTCTCTCTCTCTGCCCTGCCCCACTCTCATGCTCTGTCTCTCTCTCTGCCTCTCTCTCTCTCTCTCTGTCAAGAATGTATGTATTTTTTAAATTTAAAGGTCACATCCCTAGGGTATGTTGAAACGGTAATTAAATCTTGATTTGCTTCCCAGGGGGCAAACGACCCTTTCTTTGGCTTGTTGTTTCTTTTTTAAAAACATTATAGAGAAGAGAAAAGACGTACATAACATTAGATAATGAGCAGTGCTAGGAGAATAATAAAGCACAAAAGGGATACAAGAAATGCCGGGGGAGTAGCTTGCAATATGGTGATCAGGAACATCTGAATGGTGGTAATTTCAGTGGTGATGAACACTTGAAAAATGTTTGCTATAAAGACAGACTGAGGAAGAACATCCTAGCCATGCAGAGAAGCAGTTCCAAAGCCTCAGAGTATCCCTGTTTATTCTAAGAATTAAAAGGAGGTGGCATGGTTGGAGCGGACAGTAGGAGTCAGAAGCAGAGAGGCAATAAGCCAGTCCACCTTTGTAAGGATTTTGGCTTTACCCTGAATAAGCTGAGAAATCACCAGAGTGTTTGAAGCAGATGAGTAACGTGGTCTAACCGGTCTTTTAGCAGGATCACTCTGCCTGCCTCTTTCAGAGAGCCAAGTGGGGTAAGGATGGAAGGAGGGAGGAAGCAGGACAACCATTAGAAGCTCTGTGGTAACACCCATGAGAGGTCAGAGTGGTTTTAGCCTAGCAACCACTGGAGCTTGGAAACATTCTTCAGGTTCTAGATACATTGTGAAGGTAGAATCAAGATGTTGCTGATTAGTTGGTTACAGTGTAAAAGGAAGAGAAGAGTCGAGAGTAGTAATTGATTTTCCCTAAAAAGGGATAACGCCATTTACATTACTTCTCCACAGCAGTGGAGAAGTCTGAGAGAAAAACAGGCTGAGGAAGGACTGTTGGAATTAGTATTTTTTGAAATTTCCAGTATAACTCCCGTAAAAGATGTTAAGTAGGGATTTGGATCTGTGAGTCTGGAGTCCAGGGAAGAGAAATGGTCAGGAGATTAAAAAAAATGAAAATTAAAAATTAAACTCTAGTATATATAATTTATTTTTTCAGTATATTTTCCATTTATTCAGCACAATAATGCAAGCTGAAATCTATTTTTCTCTCCTCTTAGGTGAGCCATGGAGAGAAGCAATCACACAGCGACGAAGTTCATCCTGGTGGGTTTCACCAGAGACCCAACGATGCAGCTGGTCCTGTTTGCGGTATTCCTTGGTGTGTACTCTCTGACTGTGGTAGGAAATACCTCCCTCGTGGTGTTGATCTGTAAAGACTCCCGGCTGCACACACCTATGTATTTTTTCATTGGGAATCTATCTTTTCTGGATTTCTGGTATTCCACTGTCTACACCCCAAAGATCCTCATGACCTGCATCTCTGAAGACAAAAGCATCTCCTTTGCTGGCTGTGTATGTCAGTTCTTCTTCTCTGCTGGGCTGGCATACAGTGAGTGTTACCTGTTGGCTGCCATGGCTTATGACCGCTACATGGCCATCTCAAAGCCATTGCTTTATTCTCAGGCTATGTCCGTAAAGCTATGTGCATCTTTGGTAGTATCTTCATACCTTGGTGGCTTTATTAACTCTTCTATTATCACCAAAAGAACTTTTGCCTTGAACTTCTGTAGTGGCAATGTCATTGATGACTTTTTTTGTGATTTGCTTCCCCTGGTGAAGTTGGCTTGTGGCAAAAAAGATGGCTACCAGACTGTGCTCTACTTCCTCCTGGCCTCCAATGTCATCACCCCCACAGTGCTCATCCTCGCTTCCTACCTGTTCATCATTGCCACCATCTTGAGGATCCGTTCCACCCAGGGTCGCCTCAAAGCTTTCTCCACCTGTTCCTCCCACCTGATCTCTGTCACCTTGTACTATGGCTCCATTCTCTACATCTATTCTCGTCCCCAGTCTAGCTATTCTTTGGACAGGGACAAAATAGTTTCTACATTTTACACTGTGGTATTCCCCATGTTGAACCCCATGATCTACAGCCTGAGAAATAAGGATGTGAAAGAGGCTCTGGATAAACTCATTAAATAAATCAAGACTCTCTCTTTCAGAGGAGATGCAAAGACAATTGTTGATCAGGTATTATATTTCAAGAAGAGCTGCCATTGTGTTCCATCATGATGAAGAATTCTCACAATGCAAGTTAAAGAATTTGCACCCTGATACATGACAATTCAAGAGACCTAAGAGAAAATTAGGGGAATTTAGGAGACAGAATTTAAACATAAAATATAAGAACTTGTATTGAATTTCATGTTACTCTAGATTAAAAACAAATAAAAATCTTAAAAACAAAAACTCTCCTCTACTTTCATAATGTGAGAAAACAGCTAATTCTGTTAGCATGAGAATATTTATGGCTGATTGATATATATAGAATAGTATCTAAATATTTTCTAAAAACAGGAACAAATGTGCTAAGTTAATTTTTAGTATCTTTTTATGACAATGAATTAGTTAAAATTATCACTTTCTATTCCCTTAACAGAATTTCTTAAGCATTTATATATGTACTTTTTGCCCCCAAGCATTAGTGCAACGATCTAGAGTCACCCATGAAATAACTTGGCACAGTAAAATTCAGCAAGCAAGACCTCTCCAATCTATGTTTCTTACATGTGTCCCTCAATTAAGGAAAAACCAGTCAAGTTTCCATAGATAGGATTTTTGTAAATTTCTGTATACCAACCAGAGTTCCTCTTTTATTTTACAAGGGTGAAGTTGCAAGGACTTCTACATCCAAATTGTGACATCCTGAGCATCAAAACACAATTATTATGAAAAAGAACAATAACTACAGTAAGATGAACCGATTTGAGAAATAAAAGTCTATGACTACCCACTACTTAAAGACTTGTACGGGTGATACACACAGGTAGTGATAAAGCAAAAGGGTAAATATGATGAGTTGCATCTAATTTTGATTTTTTAAAAGTGAGGTGGTGTAAATATAACTCATGTCGCTGAAACACAAATATATTCTTGTTTCTACTGGGATAAGCAGTGGTAAAGATAAAAATTCAAGAAAGTGAAATTTTGGCAAGTAGTCCCCCAAAATGTAAGAGCTCCATGCAGAGTAGAAAAGACTGATCCAACATGTTTGACTTTGACAGTGTTCTAAAATGGAAAGCTATGTATGCCGACTCAGACTCTCATTGTCTAAAAGATCTCTATTTCTCACGAAAAATAGTAAAATTCCTATAAATCATATTCTTTTGGAGTAATCTTAACAGATCTGATCAGTGTATTACAGTGACAGAAAGTCAGTTGTTTCATGTTGATCAAGGGAAGCTAGAAAATACATCATTCAATAAGCCTTCTTAAAACATCCTAATGTTGGGGCACCTGGGTGGCTCAGTCAGTTCAAATTCTGACTCGTGATTTTGGCTCAGGTCATGATCTTAGGATCATGATCTCAGGAATTGGGCCCAGTGTCGGGCTCCGTGCTGAGCATGGAGTCTGCTTAAGGTTCCTTCTCTCCCTCTTTCTCTGTCCCTGCCCCACTTACGTTCACATGCATGTGTGTGTTCTCTCTCTCTCTCTCAAAACAAAACAAAGACATCCTAATGTCACAAATCCCGATTTTTAACTGTGATCAAAATGCTCAAACTCCTTATCAAGAACTCCTATTTTAATCCTTTGAGGAGAAGCAACCAAGTCCTCTTCTCCAAATAATTACCAATGTAATTGGTATACCCAGATACCGTTAATTTTCATTGGCCTAATTGTAGAGTCATAATGTGTACGGAAAAGTATCTCGACTCCAGAATCAAGCCTAAATGACACCAGTAAGGCCCTAGTAAGAAGGTAAAGCATAGCTAGGAATAATCTTAGAGAGACATACAAATACACAGGTAATTATACACATAATACACATGTAATTAAATATGAGGCATTGGTGTTTCAGGAAACGTTTTCGAATATTTTTAAGTTTGGCAGGAAGGTTTTTAATCACACAGGGAATGATTCATCTGCAGTTCATGACTGTGAAACATTCAAAATCTCCCATAGTAACTTATAATTACACTATGTATTCCTAAGAGAGTCTCATTACTCAAATCACAAGTGAAGTTTGAAGTTTAAAAGAAAGTGCTTTCTAAGATGTATTATTTAGATAAACACATTTTAATAAATCCAATATTTTGTAAGAGTCAACTTTCTACCTCACTTCTTGCATTACTCTGGCTCATTCACTCTTTCTCAACACCTCAGCTGGATGAGAGTTAGCGGGTAAGCTGTCTATATTTTCTTCCTATTAGGTCTGAGCCTTTGGTCATCTTCTTTTTATTTGGTTGCAGTACTTTTCCTTTGAAAGATAAGGCCCAGGGGATACTATGAAATATAACGCTAAATCCTCTGGGACATTTGGGTGTTCCTTTGGGGTATTCCACCCTTGTGGACGCTGATTCCAAATATACTGCGTATAAAGTTATGAGTAGGGGAATTAAATTCTTGTGTGCTACTTTATGCCACAGTAAAAGAAGTTGTGGTAGTCAGGGCCCTCCGAGAAGCAAACACTGAGATGGAATTAAGAGTCCCAGGGTTTTATTAGGGGAAATAGGTGTGCTTGTGTAAGGGAAAATGGCAAGGAGCCAGAAGCGAGAAGTACCACTAAATAACAAGGCAAATCTGAACGCAAGTGAAGAAGAGAGGCAAGGAAAGAGAGGAAAAGGCATCCTAGACCTAGATCCATCTGTGATAAGCTCATTAAAGTTACTAGGAGGTACTTGAGCCAAAATTAGCCATCAAAGGAATCCAGTGCCTAAGAGAGACGGTCTTACCTTGGTATCCCTGCTGTGTTCGGTCATCAGCTGGGAGCAGTCTGTGGGGAGCATGACCTTGATACAAATGAGGGAATGTATTTCAGCCAGGACCTTCTACTGGCTATACTTGGAGTTTGAAAGGCTCATTTTCCTGGCCACCACAGGCACCGTGCCAACCTCATCCCCTTGGTTCGTAGAGATGTACATTCTTGATAAGGGAAAAATGAAGCCATCTACTGGCCGCTGTTTTAAAACAGGCGAGGACACCTTACCAACCACGACTGAGCTTTCATCTAGCCTTTTAAAGATTTGATCAGGACAATTGCTTCCGAATGTTGGGGCAGAAAGTAAAGCCAATTATTTCTGTGGATTGGAGGAAATTGTTACTATTCCTTTGCCATTTAATGTTTTTTTCTTGGTAGAGGCAATGTTTGGTGACATATCATGTTCATGAAAAAGGCTACATCTACAGGTGCTGGCAATAAAAAAAAACTGGCAGGAAATGGGTGGATAAAGCCAATAAATCTCCCAAAATGTGATTATTCCTGGAAAGAAAGCCATTAACTTTATACTTTTGGATTAGGAAGACGCAGTCTAACCGAATCACCCTGCTACCCAAGTGATTCACAATCCTCCCAGAAAATGACGGCATATCAGAGGCACGGTTGTGATCTCTGCTATTGGCATTTGGGATACCTAACAGCGGAAGTAGCCAAATCAGTCTTGGTGAAGAAGCCATCTTGTTAAGCCATTCCAGCTGCTCTCGCCATTTGTGCAAGGGCCTGTGAAGCAGAAACTGGAGTGTGTGGAGAAAGAAGTGGACTAATGTTCACAGAGCATGTCACGTCAGCCACCTGCTTTGTGACAGCCTCCCAATCAATACATGCACGTGTGGGTAGAATCATGTACATATGTGTGAACGCAAGGGGTTTACGACATCTTCCAACAAAATCTATCACCTGCAGATACAATGAAACCAACCAGTCTCTCAGGCTCTCCCACAAACTCAGTGATGTCGAAACACACTGTTTATCCCTCAAAGGCAACATCTGCTTTGTGCCAGGGTGAGCCTGTTCAGTAGTACAGATTTGTGAGGATACAATTTTTTTCCTTAATGTTTATTTATTTTTGAGAGACAGAGCATGAGTGCAGGAGGGGCAGAGAGAGAAGGAGACACGGCATCTGAAGCAGGCTCCAGGCTCTGAGATGTCAGCACAGAGCTTGAGGCAGGGCTCGAACCCACAAATCTTGAGACCTGAGCTGCAGTCAGTCGGACACTTAACCGACTGGGCCACCGAGGAGGCCAAGGATTCCAAATTGTTTTTAATGCAAACTGACTCCCTCCATTTTATTTTGCAAGGGGAATATTACTGTTTTCTGCATCTTATCTCCAAATGTCTATGCGTAATGTGCTTATTCATGATCTCCACCTTGCAGATTCTCAATCCCTTTCCCTCCAGACCCAAAAAAAAAAAAAAGATTTAAAGATTTAAGAGTAATGAATTGGGATCCCCACCCCCATGTATCTTCCAAGTCTTTGATGGAAACACTAATCTCTGTACTTCCCCTCAGGTTGCAATTTTGTTTACTGACTTAGCAGTGCAATTTCAGCTTCTACTTGACCCTTGAAGCTTGAATTTAATAACCTTCATTCCGAGAGCCAGCGAATGTAACTAAAATGAGGATTCTGTTTCACTTTGTATATCTATAACAGTATTATTTCTGGGTCTGGGTAAATAATGATCAGCTGTATACCAAGTACCCCCGGACCTACTGAAAGATGCATTCAGGCCAAAGTTATCTTTGACGTCGTCTGAACTACTGTCCCTGGCAAGTATGTACCTCAGGTGTTTTCCACCTCTGCAGATAAGTGTCAGTTCAGAACCATGTCTAACATCCCACACAAGATCTGGGTACTTCTGTTTTCCTAATGTGGGATTACCATTGTAAATGGCTGCAAGCCATTCACAAGAAGCCTTGGAGGAAGATGTATGATGTAAAGCTTGGCTCAGTTTCAGGGGCTTTCCTCAGAGTAACCGTGCCTCACCATTAGTCAATGTTTTCAGTGGCTGTAAACCAGCTTAGGTCAGAGAATTATGAAAGTTGTATTTCCCTATTAGAACATCCCGAAATAGTTTTTATCCGAGTAAAAACAAAATACTTTTATTGGCAAGACAAATTTCACCTTGGTTGGTTTCCCATATGTGTCACATCTGAAGAACCACCTAATCCATGAGACATTGCCACAAATGTCTGAGCAAAATACTTGGTTACCGCCTAGAGTTTGTGGTATATTTGGAAATTCCTGCTATCTTGTCTCTGAGAGTTATTCACTGCAATATGGCTTTCCGGCTACCTGTTTGTGTTTTAGTTAGATAGTCTAGGTTTAAATTGCAGCAGAAGCCAAATCACCACATGATATTTATAATGTCTATTTGCATGCCTCTGTGCCACAGAAAAAATGCCTTGCCCTCTGCCTGTCCTTTTTTCCATGATGCCACTGGTGATCATTTAAGTAAGTTTGATGCTACTAAATGCAATAGATTACCGCTGTCCCGTTTCCCACCACGATGGGTTTATCTGTCCAACCTTCAAATACATGAACAACCCGATCCCAATTGTATTATCTCCTGGTACTACTTTTAGGACCAGTATCTGGCAAGTAACAGATGGACACATAAACTGATTAATTTGGGGAGGGTTTAAAAGGGGATTATTACAAAGAAATGCACATGGTATAAGGAACTCCCAACGAATAGTGTACTAACTCTAAAACCAGTAACTTCTGAGAGTTATATGTCACCTTTTTTTATTTTTGCATGAAGTCAGAAAAGTCTTGAGTAATGGAGGGAGGGCTTTGAAACAGGTCACCTGGCAGGAGTTATGATCCAGGTCTAGGGATGCAGCCCGCTGTGGCATCTTTGCAAGAACGAAGACTGGAGAAAACCACTCGGACCTCACTCTGTTCCCCACCAATGATAACCACTGGCTAAATCCATGAAGTAGACAGACAACAAAGAAGCCCACCGATACAGTTAATATGGCTGAGTATCCTAGAGCAAACGAGGAGTTTAAAAAGATGGAGAATGGATTTGGAAGGACAAAAGAAAGGTATTCAACACTTAACAAAAATATCAGTATTGTTGAGCATAGGTGCTTTAATATGCAGATGTATGTATATTAATATATATTTTATATGTAATATATGTGCACATATAGGCTTAGTTTATCTTCTACTCAAGTCAAGAGAAAATGAGAATGCAAGTTATGACTGATTACATTTTCACCAGGGAATCCCAGTCTCAAAAAATGAATTCTCCAATATTAAATAATACCCAATTTGTCAGCACACAATTTTGTTTATTGTCTTGTTTGTTATTTCTCAAGCTTATGAAATCCTGAGAGGTTACAGGAGTCTACAACTCTGGGGATTCGGAAAGCGATATAAAAGTGCCTGAGGCCAGCCAATTTGAATCCTGTGGAAATGACGGTGTCGCTGATAATTTTAGGTAAGTTGTCTGATCCAGATGTTAGAGGTAGATGGAAATTTTCTCTTGTTCCTCACAACCAGGGCAATGGTCATGTGCATACTAAGATATCATAGATGCTAAAGAAAAAGCCTCTTTTGAAGTATCTTCACCACCTTCCTATCGTAGCTTCTGAAACTGCTGACTTCACAGGAAGAAAAAGCATATCTTAGCATGAGACCAAAAAAAAAAAAAAAAAAGGTGATCAGCATTTATGGAAAGGACAAGGGAAAGAAAAACATTCTTAGTATCTACAGAGCTACTGGGGCAACAGAATGAAGTAGCAGAGATTATTAGAGATTCTTGAAGGCCAAGGGCATCCAAAAAAGGTCAAATTTCTTCCCGCTTGAAATGCTTTAACAAAGCATAGCATCAGATGGCATTTTTGAGAAGAATTCAAGGAGATCTCTCTAAACACACACTTTATATTCGAGTAATTACGGGTGGAAATACGTGATTTACGGTATAATAGGAAAGCATAACTTTAGTTAGGAAGAATAACATGTTAGCTGGTTAGCAATTAATTAGCCGGATGACTGTGATCTGATCGGCAAAATAGAACTCAACTCTTCAGTCCGGTCTCTCTACCCAAGGAAACGTGTGCCCTACTTGTTTTTGCACTGGCATCAGCATGCAGAGTAGATCTGTTTACAGCTCCTCTCCTTAAATGTGTAACATTAGGCAACACATTGCAACTCCCGGAGGATTCACAACATTGCAACGGCAGGCAGACTCCAGCGATAAAGAGTGAGAATAACATCACCGATATTTCTTAGAAGCCACCCAGAAAAGCAATTCTTTTGGTTTGTTTCTTTTTCCAACTCAGGGCTGCTCATTCATTCATTCATTCATTCAATATTTATTGTGTGTCTATTATATATCAGATATTATTCTAGTTATAAGCATATAATAATGAATGAAACAGACAATAATCCCTGCTCTCATGAAATTTATATCTTAATGGGCTCTTATCTCTGTGTGGCCCCAGTAACCCTGTAGGCCCATGAAAAGTGGAAATTTACCACTCAGATATTCTCCAGTTATTTTCCATTTCTTCACATTTTCCCAGAGGAATCCTACAAAAGTCACAAAGTGGGGCACCTGGGTAGCTCAGTCGGTTGAGCCTCCGACTTCGGCTCAGGTCATGATCTCACGGTTTGTGAGTTCAAGCCCCACATCAGGCTCTGTGCTGACAACTCTGAGCCCGGAGCCTGCTTCAAATTCTGTGTCTCTCTCTCTCTGTCCTTCCCCTGGTTGCATTCTCTGTCTCTCAAAAATAAATAAATAAGCATTAAAAAAAAAAAAAAGGTACAAAAGTCTACAAAGTAAAATACAAAGCTGTGGAGTGAGTGGAGTTTCTTCCCAGAGTGATATCCTTTAAGGCACATTTTCGAAATGTGTGGTTGGATTCTTGACTGTCACAAAGATCACAGGCCCTATATAATAAGCGGCAGACAGAATGAAAATATTTTGCATGTATGGGGAACTTCCAACCAAAACAACTGTCCCACTCTTTACATCTGGTGTCTTCATGGACATTTGTGCTTTGAAAAAAGATCTTTATAATTACGTCAGTCTGACATCTACCCCACTTTACAAGTATACACTATATTTTGCAAGGTTTTACTATAAGTCAACTCGCCTAAGAATGCAAAATTGAGGGAAGATTGCCATTAATTTTGTTTGGAACTTTATCAAGAATTATTCACTTTGTCAGAAAAATCTTACCACTAATGGAAATGTCACTCTTGATATCTGAATCACTAATACATATGTGATGATTCTATTTCACCAAGTGTTCCAGAATTTACATATTGAAATTCACATTATTTTGGAATAAATCCTATTATTATTATCAGAGTTACATTATGAGCTACTTTTCTTTTTTTATCGCTTTACCTTCGAATTGGCATATTTTATATACATGCATACACATATGTTGTACATAGGTTATATTAATTACAAATTTCATTTTAAGACCGTAAAAAGAAAGTATTTTAAATGTTTGTTTTAAAGTGGAAGTTTCTGAATGTGATAAAATTGAGAATTATTACTACAAACGATATCAAGCTGGGATAAGTGTCTTTTTAAACATTGTACATGGCTAGTTATAAAATCTAGAGAATAGTGTTAAGTCCCAGGCTTTTAGACCTAAAAGACTTAGGATGACATCACATATTTTGTTACCTGACATAACCAGATGGATTAATTTATTGATCTCCACTCTGAAATTTCTGTCTGATTCTCAATTTGTTTGTCTCACTGGGACTTATGATAAATGTGCCAAAGGCTTCTCTGTCTGTGATTGTGGAAGAAAACTGTGTAGGAGAGGCAAAATTTTACTTGAGGGTTTTGGGCTGGGCTTGAGAATTAAATTGGCATAAGACAAATTGACAGAACAAAAGCATACAATATATTTAATATAAATATTATAGGACGTGGTGCTCATAAGGAAATGAAGATCTCAAGAAGTGAGAAAACCTAATTTTTTTTATACGCAAGTTTGAACAAAGAGAAGCAACTGTGGAAGAGAACTAAAGTATATGGGGCGGCCGAAGGAAGATAAAAATTATTTTATTTTATTTTTTTAAATGTTTATTTACTTACTTTGAGAGAGACAGCATGCACGGGGGAGAGGCACACACAGGAGAGAGAATCTTCACCAAGCTCTGGGCTGACAGCCCAGACCCAACCTGAGGCTCAGTCTCACAGACCATGAGATCATGAACTGAGCTGAAATCAAGAGTCAGATGCTTAACCGATTGAGCTACCCAGGGGCCCCAAGAATTACTTTAAAGAGGAAAGCTAAGAGCAATTTCAAAACTTACTGTAAGGTTACAGTAATTAAGACAGCGAGGTACCGGCAGAAGGATGGACATAAAGATCAGTAGAATAGAATGGTGAACCCAGAAATAAATCTTTACACTCTGGTTTTGGTAGGTAGGGGAAAGTCTCCCCAGAATGCCCATGTTCTAATCCCTGGAATCCATGAATATGTTAGATTACATGGAAGTGGAAATTAAAGTTGCAAATCACCTGACTTTAAAATAGATTATCCTGATTATCTCACCACTGTTGTCATGTCTGTTACCCGTTGACCTTTTACATGACAGTTCTTCACAATTCCTATAATCATTAAAAAAAAATTTTTTTTTACTGCTTATTGGCTGTGATGTGTATACAAGTTGTACATTAAACATACCTTCATTTTTTTTTAAGTACAGAATTTTTAGTTTCTTTTTCATTAGGGCCATATGTCCCCCCCTGCCCACACACACACAAGAAAAAAATACAAAAACAAAAATAAAAACAAGAAAAGAGGGTAATGTACAAGTTTCTGTATGTATGAAGTCATGCTGTATTTCAAGAGAGCAGCTGACCACAACTTGCTTCATGAATCTCAAGACGTAGAAATGGTTGCATAGTGATTGATTTATAAAACAGTTACCAGGACAAGCAAAAAAGGAAAAAAAAAATGCAACTAAAAGGAAAAAACACAGCTTCACAGATTTTTCAGTGTTAAGAATCCACATCCGTATTTCAAGATAATGTAGTTAAAAAAAAAGTAGAGAAAAAAACTTCATGTAAATTCCTCCTTTTCCTCTGGCTTAATGAATATCATTTATTCAGTAAAAAAATCTTTGTATGTTCTATATGTTAAGAATAAATGTACATTAAATCTTGTTATAAACTAATTAATTGATTAAAAAAATAGATAGTCCTGGATAATCACCTGGGCTGAATGTGATCACAAGAGTCCTTAAAAGTACAAAGAGACAAGAGTTGAGAGCCAAAAGATGTAACTATGGAAGACTGGCCATATAGATGCAATGGTGCTGACTTTGAAGATGGAGAAGGGAAACCATGAATCAAGGAATGTGGGCAACCTCTAGAAGCTGGAAGAGACAAGGAAATGGATCCTCCCTTACAGCCTCCAGAAAACAATACAGCCCTGCCTACCTCTTGATTTCAGCCCAGTTGGACCCATGTTGGATTTCTTTCTAATCTACAAAACTGCAAGATAATATATTTTTGTTGTTTAAACCCATTAAGTGTAAAGTAATTTGTTACAAGGACAATAGGAAACATATAATGATGAACAGATTTTTGACAAAGGTACCAAGACAATGCAGTGGGGAAAAAATTGTCTTTTCAACAAATGCTGTTGGGACTAGATATGCATACTCAAAAGAATGAAGTTGGACCCCTATCTCACACCATATACAAAAATTAACTCAAAATGGATCATTGACCTAAATGTAAGAACTAAAACTAAAACACTTAGGATAAAACAGAGCAAACTGTTATGAACTTGGGTTAGGCAATGGTTTCTTAAGTAAGACACCAAGAGCAAACAAGAAGAAAAAAGATAAATCGGACTTTATGAAATTTAAAAACTATTGTACATCAAAGGAGACCATGAAAAAAATAAAAAGATAACAGAGAATTAGAAAATATATTTGCATATCATATATCTGATCAAAGACTTGTATCCAGAATATAAGATGTATTACAATTCAACAAAGAAAAGACAAAAAAAACCACAACTAATTAATAGATGAGCAAAGATTTGAATATTTTTCTCCAAAGAAGATAAACAGATAGCCAATAAGCACTTGACAAGATGCTTAACATCATTAGTCATTAAGAAAATGTAAATCAAGGGTGCCTGGGTGGCTCAGTGGGTTGAGCATCCAACTTCAGCTCAGGTCATGACCTCGTGGTTCACGAGTTTGAGCCCCATGTCAGGCTCTGTGCTGGAGCCTGCTTTAGGTTCTGTGTCTCCCTCTCTCTCTGACCCTCCCTGGCTCCTACTGTATGTGTGTGTGTGTCTCTCTCTCAAAAATAAATTAAGCATTAAAAAAAAAGAAAGAAAATGTAAATCAAAACCACAATATTATACCACTTCACACCCAATAGGATTGCTAAAATCAAAAAAACAATAATTTGTATCAGAATAAGGAAAAATTGGAATGCAGGTACTTTGCCGATGTGATTGAAAAACGGCAGGGCTAATCTGAGATACAGTTTTGTAGTTTCTCGAGATGTTAAATATAGATACACCATGTGACTCAGCAATTATAAATGAACACATGTCTGTACAAAACTTCTACAGGAAGGTTCATAGCAGCATTATTCATAATTGGCAAAAATTACTAATAGTAAAACATACATCAATTGATGAATGGGTAAAATAATACGGTATATCTATATAAAGGAATATTATTTGTCAATAAAAACAAAGTAATGATACATGCTACAACATTAATGAAAAAGAAAAATATGCCAAAATGCCATATTTTGGGGTCGTATATTGTGCCATTTTTCAAATGTCACCACCTTCCAAACCCCAGGGACTTTCCCATCTCTCATGGACTTTGAACAACTTGAAAGGAATGTTTCCTCTCACTGTCTAAGTTTAATTAGCTCCTCTCCCAATTCATTTTCACTCCACCATCCGGTTTTATATTCTTAATATTTCTAAAATTAACTGAAAATATTTCTACACTTACTTGTTTATTTATTACGTATGCCTCCCTTCTAAATAAAGTCTCCATAGAATAAGAGTCAGCCCTATTGTCCTCATTGCTATATCCCAATGCTCAGATGGAACCTGGGGCTCAAGAACTATTTTCTTAAAAAAATGAATAAGCCCCCAAGATCACTCAAGCTTTCCTATTGTTAAATGCATCTCATTGAAATGAATATTTTGAGACTCAAAAACTCTCATCACCTGCCCTAGCCAGGCAAGATTCCTGTTCTGATATCCCTTACCCTAAAATCCATAACCTTGACCACAACTCGCAGTCCTATCACAGAGAAGGATCTCCTGTAGTATCAGCTGAGGGTGTTAAACTCTTCACTGTTTCATTTGTAGATGGTATCTCCTTAAGTCATGGAAAGAAGCAATCATACGGTGACTGAGTTCATTCTGGTGGGCTTCACCACAGACCCAACAATGCAGCTGGTCCTGTTTGTGGTATTCCTTGGTGTGTACTCTCTGACTGTGGTAGGAAATACCACCCTCATAGTGTTGATCTGTAATGACTCCCGGCTGCACACACCCATGTATTTTTTCATTGGGAATCTGTCTTTTTTGGATCTCTGGTATTCCTCTGTCTACACCCCAAAGATCCTCATGACCTGTATCTCTGAAGACAAAAGCATCTCCTTTGCTGGCTGTGTATGTCAGTTCTTCTTCTCTGCTGGGCTGGCATACAGTGAGTGTTACCTGTTGGCTGCCATGGCTTATGACCGCTACGCGGCCATTTCCAACCCTCTGCTTTACGCTCAGTCCGTGTCAAGGACATTGTGCATCTGTTTGGTTACATATTCCTACACTGGAGGTTTTGTCAATGCAATAATACTCACCAGCAACACATTCACATTGGATTTTTGTGGTGACAATGTCATTGACGATTTTTTCTGTGATGTCCCACCTCTGGTGAAGTTGGCGTGTGATGTTAAAGAGAGCTACCAGGCTGTGCTCTACTTCCTCCTGGCCTCCAATGTCATCACCCCCACGACGCTCATCCTCGCCTCCTACCTGTTCATCATCGCTGCCATCTTAAGAATTCGCTCTGCCCAGGGCCGCCGCAAGGCCTTCTCCACCTGCTCCTCCCACCTGCTCTCTGTCACCTTGTACTATGGCTCCATTCTCTACATCTATTCTCGCCCAAGTTCCAACTATTCCCTTGAGAGGGACAAAATGGTGTCCACATTTTATACTGTGCTCTTCCCTATGTTGAACCCCATGATCTATAGTCTGAGGAATAAGGATGTGAAAGAGGCACTGAAAAAACTCTTTCGGTTAACACATGTGGAAGTCTGAATTGACATATATTTCTCAATCAGTGCTCAGGGAGAATGCATTGCTTCAGGGGAAGCTTGAGAAACTGGCTTTAAAAAACAAAAACCAAGCCAAACTAAACCAAATCAAACAAGGGGCACCTGGGTGGCTCAGTCGATTAAGTGTCCCACTTTGGCTGAAGTTATGATCTCACCATTCGTGGGTTCCAGCCCCACAAGCCTGGAGCCTACTTGGGATTCTGTGTCCCCCTCTCTCTCTGTTCATTCCTCGCTTGTGCTCTGTCTCTCTCTTTCTCTCAAAAATAAACATTAAAAAAAATTAAAAACAAAACAAAACAAAAACCACCTTTTTTTTCTACTCAAAGAAATCCAGTGAAAAAGTTTTATTTATATTAGTTTGATTTACTCTAGTGATCAGACTATATATTATCAAATATTGGTTCAATCTAATATTAACATAGTGTTTTAAAAAGCAGCATTGGGTTTTAATGCAAAATAGAAATGCATATGTTGCTTATAATATCACAAAAGATGAAGCTTTACTTTGCTATCTCCCCTAAGATTACCTATTTTTTTTTCCCCGCACACTGTGCTTTATGGGAATGTGAAGAAATTCTGGAGACTTATGCTATCCAGAGTTTCTTAATAGAAGAATTAAAAAAATACTAAGAATACTGTGATGAAAAGAGAAGGCAGTGAGGCATTATTTGATGAATGCAGAGGAAAAGAAAGATCAAAAGTGTCAGAGATAATACAAATGCTGAAGTGAATACACATATTTGTCCTAAAATTTTAATTTAAATGCATTTTATAAATGTGCCCATCACAATGTAAATGGGATCAGTTCCCTCATTTCTCTTTCTGCTGCTTCATTATTGGTGTGTGGAAATGCAACTGATTTCTGCACTTTGATTTTATATCCCGTGACTTTGTTGAATTCATGTATGAGTTCTAATTGTTTTTTAGTGGAATCTTTTGGGTTTTCCACATGGAGTATCATGTCATCTGAGAAGAGTGAACGTTTGACTTCTTCCTTGCCAATTTGTATGCCTTTTACTTCTTTTTGTAGTCTGATTTCTGAGGCTAGGACTGCCCGTACTATGCTTAACAACAGTGGTGAGAGTGGACATCCCTGTCATGTTCCTGACCTTAGGGGAAAGCTCTCAGTTCTTTCCCCATTCAGGGCGATATTAGCTGTGGGTCTTTCATATATGGCCTTATGATGTTGAGATATGTTCCTTCTATACCTACTTTCATGAGAGTTTTTATAAAGAAAGGATGCTGTATTTTGTCAAATGCTTTTTCTGCATCTATTGAGATATGGTTCTTATCCGTTCTTTTATTAATGTGGTGTATCACATTGATTGATTTGTGAATATTGAACCAGCCCTGCAGCCAGGGAAGGGGCAGATCCCTTCCAGATTCAATCCCACTTGATCATGGTGAATAATTATTTATTCTGATTTGCTAGTATCTTTTTGGGAATGTTTGCATCCATGTTCATCAGGGATATTGGCCTATAATTCTCCTTTTTAACGGGTCTTTGTCTGGTTTTGGAATCAAGGTAATTAATGCTGGATTCATAGAATGAGTTGGAAGTTTTCATTTCTATTTTTTGGAATATTTTGAGAAGAATAGGTATTAACCCTTCTTTAAATGTCTGGTAGAATTCGCCTGGGAAGCCACCTGGCCCAGGACTCTTTGTTAGATTTTTGATAACTGATTCAATTTCTTTACTAGTTATAGGTCTGTAGGTCTGTCCAAATTTTCTATTTCTTTCTGTTTTTGGTAGTGCATGAGTTTCTAGGAATTTGTCCATTTATTTCAGATTGTCCAGTTGGTTGGCATATATTTTTTCCTAATATTCTCTTATAATTGTATTTCTGTGGTGTTGGTTGTGATTCCTCTTCTTTAACTCATGATTTTATCTATTTGGGTCTTTCTCTTTTCTTTTTGACAAGTCTGGCTGAGAGTTTATCAATTTTGTTTATTCTATCAAAGAATCAGCATTTAGTTTCATTGATCTGTTCTGGTTTTTTTTGTTTGTTTGTTTGGTTGGTTGGTTGTTTCTACATCATTTATTTCAGCTCTAATCTTCATTATTTCACTTCTGATGACATTAGGCTTTATTTGCTTCTCCTTTTCTAGCTCCTTTAGGTGTAAGGTTATGTTGTTTATTTGGGACTTTTCTTGCTTCTTGAGATAGGCCTGAACTGCAATTTACTTTACTCTTAGGGCTTCCTTTGCTGCTTCCCAAAGTATTTGGACTATCTTGACTTTCATTGGCTTCTAAGTATTTTTTTTTTAATTTATTCTTTAATGTCTTAGTTAACGAATTCCTTTTTTAATAGGATGTTCTTTAACCTCCATGTATTTGAGGGTTTTCTAACTTCTTTCTTGTAATTGATTTCAGGTTTCATAGCATTGTGATCTGAAAATATGCATTGTATGATCTCAGTATTTTTGTACCTGTTGAGGGCTTATTTGTGACCCAGTATGTGATCTATTGTGGATAATGTTTCAGGTGCACTCAAGAAGAATGAGTACTCAGGATGAAACGTTCTGAATGTCTGTTAAGTCCACTTGGTCCAGTGTGTCATTCAAAACCATTGTACCTTGTGATTTTCTGCTTAGAGGATATGTCCATTGTTGTAAGTGAGGTAAAAGGCCCCTACTGTTATTGTATTATTATCAACCAGTTTTTTGTGTTTGTTATTCATTGATTTATATATATGTATTCTTTCAAATTAGAGGTATAAATATTTGCAATTGTTAGATCTTCTAGATGGATAGAGACCTTAACTATGATATAATAGCCTCCTTTATCTCTTGTTACCATCTTTGTTTTAAAATCTAGTTTGTCTGATATAAGTATCGCTACTACATCTTTCTTTTGACATCCATTAACAAGCATGATAGATGGTCATCCATCCCCTTAATTTCAATCTGCAGGTGTCTTTAAGTCTAAAATTAGTCTCTTGTAAGCAGCTTATTGCTGGATCTTGTTTGTTTTGTTTTGTTATTTTGTTTTTTAATCCATTCTGATACCCTTTGTCTTTTGGAGCATTTAGTACATTTACATTGGAACCAAAAAAAACCACATAACATACCTAGCAATAACCCTAATGAAAGAGGTAAAAGATCTGTATGCTGAAAACCATAGAAATTTATGAAAGAAATTGAAGAAGTTACAAAGAAATGGAAAAACATTCCATGCTCATGGATTGGAAGGGTAAATATTGTTAAAATGTCTACACTACCCGAACCAATCTACAAATCCAATGCAATCCCTATCAAAGTAACACCAGAATTCCTCACAGAGCTAGAACAAACAATTCTGAAATTTTTATGGTACCAGAAAAGACCCCAAACAGCCAAAGTAATGTTGAAAAAGAAAATCAAAGATGGAGGCATCCCAATTCTGGATTTCAAGTTATATTACAAAAGTGTAGTCACAAAGACAGTATGGCACTGGCACAAAAACAGACACATAGATCAATGGAACAGAAGAAAGAACCCAGAAATGGACATACATATATGTGGCCAACTAATCTTCAAGAAGCAGGAAAGAATGTTCAATGGAAAAAGACAGTCTCTTCAGCAAATAGTGAAGTAAAACTGGACAGTGACATGCAGAAGAATGAAACTGGACCACTTTCTTACACCATACACAGAAATAAATTAAATATGGATGAAAGACCTAAATATGAGACAAGAAACCAATCAAAATCCTAGAGGAGAAAACAGGAAGCACCTCTTTGTACTCGGCCACAGCAACTTCTTACAAGTTTTGTGTCTGGAGGTAAGTGAAACAAAAGCAAAAATGAACTATTGGGACCTCATCAGGATAAAAAGCTTCTGTACATCAAAGGAAACAATCAACAAAACTAAAGGGCAACAATGGAATGGGAGAAGATATTTGCACATGACACATCAGATAAGGGGTTAGTCTACAACCCAAAGTTATAATCTATAGTCCAAAGTCTATACAGAACTTATCAAACTCAACATCCAAAAAACAAATAATCCAGTGAAGAAATGGGAAGAAGATATGAAGAGACACTTTTCCAAAGAAGACATCCAGATGGTTAACAGACACATGAAAAGATGCTCGATATCACTTATCATCAGAGAAACACAAATCAAAACCACAATGAGATACCACCTCACACCTGTCAGAATGGCTAAAATGAACAACTCAGGAAACAACAGATGTTGGTGAGGATGTGGAGAAAGGGGAACATTTTTGCTGTTGATGGGAATGCAAACAGCCACTCTTGAAAATAGTATGGAGGTTCTTCAATAATTAAAAATATAACTACCCTATGACCCAGCAATTACACTATTAGGTATTTATCCAAAGAATACAAAAATGCTGATTTGAAGGGGCACATGCACCCCAATGTTTATAGCAGTACTATCAACAATAGCCAAAGTATGGAAAGAGCCCAAATGTCTACCAACTGATGAATGGATAAAGAAGATGTGGTGTATATATGCCATGGAATATTACTCAGCGATCAAAAAGAATGAATTCTTGCTATTTGCAACAACTTGGATGGAGCTAGAATGTATTATGCTAAATGAAATAAGTCAGTAGACAAACATCATATGACTTCACTCATAGGTAGAATTTATAAACCAAATAGAGGAAGCTACGGGAAGAGATGGAAAAAATAAGATAAAAATAGAGAGGGAGGCAAACCATAAGAGATTCTTAAATACATAGAATAAACTCAGTGTTGCTGGAGGGGAGATCAGTGACAGAATGGGCTAAATGGATGATGGGCACTAATGAGGACGCTTGTTGGGATGAGCACTGGGTGTTATACGTAAATGATGAATCACTGGGTTGTACTCCTGAAACCAAGACTACACTGTATGTGAACTAACTTGAATTTAAATAAATGCACTTAAAAATAAATAAATAAATAAATAAATAAGCTCCCTACAACAGTAGCTATAGTCTTTCAATAATAAAGTACTAACTTGTGAGTCACAGGCTATTCATTTGTCAAATGTAGTTAATAATCCTTAATTTTCACTGTGGTGGTAAAGAGCATTTTAAAAAAATCAGCTAATTCTGCTATGTTCTGAATATTCAGCTATAAGTTTCGTCGTGCTTAAAATCTTCTGGGGGGGGGAGAAAAATTGTGTCTAGAAGACAGTGGGGCTTTTGTGGGTTTATTTATTTGTTTGGTTTGTTCCACTTGGTGTTCATCTTTTTGGTCATGGGGAGTGTGCAGTGGTAGAAATGAAGGAGTGGAAAGCAGAGTACTCATCCTATTCTCCATGGAGAGACCACTCTTTTGGGGCGATACACCACAATTCCAGAGACACATATCTCTCCAAACATGTAGAAAAAATATTTTGGCTGTTCGTTTGTTTGCTTGCCCTAAGCAACTTTTAAACATACTGCCCAATATTAAATTGATGTAGAAGACACAAGGTTTAGAAGGATATTTTCTGTCTACTCACTTAGAGCTTTATGAAGAAATAGTGAGAGAATGCCTTACTAAAAATAAATATTTGTAAAATCTTCAGTAAATTTCCAGAGGTTTAACCATTCTAGATCTTTTCCCCACAGAGTACAATTTGCTTGCACATCTGACTTTGGGTCAGGTCATGATCTCACAGTTCATGCGTTCAAGCTCCGCGTCAGGCTCTGTGCTGACAGCTCAGAGCCTGGAGCCTGCTTCAGATTCTGTGTCTCTCACTCTCTGCACCTACCCTGCTCATGTTCTATCTCATTCTCAATCTCTCTCTCTCTCTCTCTCAACAATAAATAAGCATTAAAAAAATTAAAAAAGAAAAGCGATTTGCTTGCCAAAGTTCAAAGTCAAATTGCATGCACAAAAACTATTCAATTTCTCTTGTCTTTCCAAGGTTCCCCCAAAGATAATCAAGAGAAGTTTTATGTAAATCTAGAATTAAGAAGAAGCAAAAACACAATATTGTGAAACATCAATCAACCCAATCTTAATAGATGTGAAATAGTTTAATCACACAAAATAATAGCAAACACTTAAAGAGTAGTTTCCTCAGTGTGACATTGCTTTAAGTATAATTTGTTGTATTTACATAAAATTGCAATGATTAGGAACATATATATAAATATAAGTCAGTGAGTTGGAAAATTATGCAACAAGAACAATCTGCAAAAAGATAACCTTCATCTCTGTGGCCTTATGGTTTGTGCTGCCTTCCAGAAGGCCTCTTTGACATCTTTGTTTCTCAGGCTGTAGATGAGAGGGTTGAGCAATGGGTTGACCACAGTGTAGAACAGAGCAGCTACTTTGTCTCTTTCCAGGGAGTAGGTAGAACTTGGCCTTGAATACATGAAGAGCAAGGATCCGTAGAAGAACATGACTGAGATGAGATGTGAGGCACAGGTGGAGAAGGCCTTGCGCCTTCCTGAGGCTGAGTGGATCCTCAAGATCGCCAGGAGGATGTTGAAATAGGAAACCAAGATGGCAAGGATGCTGGAGAGGACTGTGAAGCCCACCACACCCAAGAGGACTTTTTCATAGACGTGGGTATCTGTACAAGACATTTTTACCAATGGTGGTGCATCACAGAAGAAGTGGTCTATGATGTTTTTACCACAGAAGCTCAGGCGGAAAGTGTTGGCAGTATGGGCTATGGCGTTTAAAAGTCCTCCTAAGTAGGAGCCAGCAACGAGTCCAGTACAGAGAGAATTGGACATAGTACTTGAATAAAGTAGTGGGTTGCAGATTGCAGCATGCCGGTCATAGGCCATGGCTGCTAGGAGATAACACTCAGTATAGGCTACAACACAGGAAAAAAACAACTGGGCGCCACATCCAGCCAAGGAAATACGTTTATCTTCTGAGACACAATTAGCCAAGATTTTGGGAGTGTATACAGAAGTGTACCAAAAATCCAAGAAGGACAGATTGCCGATGAAAAAGTACATGGGCGTGTGCAGGCGGGAATCAACCCGGATTAGGATGACCAGGGTCATATTCCCCGACAAAGTCATCAAATAGAGTATCAGAAAAATTCCAAATAGAATCAGCTGCCACTGTGGGTCTGCTGAGAAACCCACCAAGACGAATTCAGTCAGAAGGGTGCGATTTCCTACTTCCATGTCCACAGAGGAGAAAGCCTGGTAAAGATTTTGAGGAGGAAAAAAATCACTTTGTGATTTTTCTATTGAAATAAATAAACAAAGGTATAAGTTAAGTCAGTAATTACTAGGACATCTATGGACTTTTATTTGTGATTGCCTAGAATGATAGAACTTCAGTCTGTCGCTTGGGAAGACCACGGGAATTGGTGTTAGAATCTGATTGTGAAATTAGTAAGGCTTTCACTTAGTAATTGTTGAATGCAGGGCAAGTCCCTTAGTCTTACCAAACAGAGAAGAAAAATAAAGTCCCCAACAGGTTATTGGATTGATTGAAGGAAACATGCATGAAAATACCCAACCCAATGTTAAGTACATAGTGTGTGCTCAAAAAATTTCAGTATCCTTCAAATATTATTGAGAATTTACATGTCAGGCATTGTGCTGATGGTTATACAAATACCAACATACTGTATATATACATATATGTATATGTATGTATATATATATACACACACATGTGTGTACATATATGTATATATGTATATGTACGTATATATGCATATATATATGCATACGTACATATTACTTGGTGTCAGTTAATATTTTAAATCCTAATCTCAATCCACATAATCCTTTCCACAACTTTCGAAAGTAGGTACAACTGTGATTCTCATGGAGTTTAAGAAATAATTCCAAAGTTATAGAACTGGTCAATAGCAGAGCTGGTATTTGAACCCAGAATTTTCTTTATCAAGAGTATGTGCCCTCAGCTGTTAAGCCATTTATGTCTGTTGTAAGTAATTTTTTTTTTTTTTTTTGCTTTCCTAGCCAAGGCAACATTATAATCCTCTGGCAAACTGAATTTCTTGATTTAATAAAAATATCTTTAAGAATCCTTTTTTTCAGAATGTTTTCCCCCACTTTGTTTTATTGATGTGAGATTTATATAAATACCTAAGGTATTTTTGGATATAGTGAATGCTGAACATTAGGAAAAAAACAATTTTTGGTGTGAAGGATTTATTGAGAAGCCATGAATTCTTCCAAGTTATTTTGAAGCTCTGAGGGAGAAGTTAAAAAGGAGGAGTCTGGGGCCCCTGGGTGGCTCAGGTGGTTGAGCTTCCAACTTCAGCTCAGATCATGATCTCACAGTTTGTGGGTTCAAGCCCCATGTTGGGCTCTGCACTGACAGCTCAGAGCCTCGAGTCTGCTTCAGATGCTGTGTCTTCCTCTCTCTCTCTCTATCCCTCCCCAGCTGATGCTCTGACTCTCTCTCTCTCTCAAAAATAAATAAAAAGTTTTTAAAGAAGGAGGACTCTAATTCAAAACATGCTATAGACAACAAACTGAGAGTTGCTAGAGGTAGGTGGGGGGGGATGGGCTAGATGGGTGATGGGCATTAAGGAGGGCACTTGTTGTGCTGAGCACTGGGTGTTATACGTAAGTGATGACTCACTATATTCTGCACCTGAAACAAATACTACACTATATATTAGCTAAGGTGAGTTTAAATAAAAACTTTGCAGAAAAAAAAATACCATACAGAATTGGGGCTAATGCCCCAGTAGCCAGCTGACCGTCACTTAGATAACACGGTAGTGGGAGAAAGCTAAAACTGAAAAACGATTGTGATTTACCTCCATGTTCAGAACGTTTTCCTTTGAGCTAAGCCCGAAGTGGTTTATAACTCTATAAAATGCAAATGCAAACTTTCTACCCCAAGATCTACTGTTCCTGCTTGTTAGAAAGGGAGGTATCTCACTCTTTAAATATTAGGCGTTCTGATCTTTCAAATGTAGCTGACAATGTTCAGAGAGGACATGACTTAATCAGTGACACTGTGGTAGATAAAGCTTGGAATCCTGAAGATCATTCATTTCTCCATCTATTACTATATAATGGATCTTATCTCATTAGCACAGAGAGAAATATTTTAGTCGTATATTGCCTCCATCAGTGAGCTTAACTTACTCTTACAACCCTCTCTCATCACTTGTCTTCATTTATTTAGGACGTCAACTAAACTAAATTACTCACATAATTGACTTATCTTTAGTAATCTCACATCTCACAGCCCAGAAGCTTCACGTTTATAGTGCTATGTTGGTGTTCATTGGTACGCTAATCTTTTTTCTGAATTGGCTCAAGCTTAAGTAATAGCTTTCTTGGCAGTGACCTATGGCTACTACATTGAACTATAAAAACCTGTGGCTGATGTCCACGGTCTCAATAGTTACTCTGAACTTCGTCTGCTATGTTATCATGTGTCTATACAGTGAAAAATACCTGTGCCTTATTAAGCTCATTTTTAATACAATATAATTTGGGATACAAATGAAAATATCTGACAGCGCCTGTTACTACTCTTCTACTGAAAAAAATAATAATTTTTTTGGTCTACTGACCAAAGTCTTCACAGAAGCAGAGATATTGAAATTGAGACCTGAGAAGTGACCCCAGTGCCAGCCCCTTGTAGGGCTAAGGAGAGAGAGGAGAGCAGTTCCATATATCAGAGCCCTCACATGAGAGAGCAACTGGTGAGCCCAAAGAGCTGAGAGGTTAAGTAAAGACAGAGTGGAAAATGGAACGAGTGGGTGAGCCAGAAAAGTTATCAGCTCACAAAGCCTAATGGAAGCCATATTAAGGATTTTGGCCTTTACACCAACACAAATCGTCTTGGGGAAAATAGAGCAGAGTCTGAGCAAAACAAGACAATGGACGTTGCTGGTTAGAGAGTGTGGGATTTAAAATAGAGGGATGAGGATGGGCCTTTGTCAGAAAATGACATTTGAATGGGACTTGAAAGAGATGAGGGTGTGAGTGCAGACTCTGTTCTATTTTCCACGAGACCTAGTGTCATCTTCTAACTCCTGAATATTGTTTAGAGTCCATTTTTCCCCACCAGCATGCAAGACACAGGTCAGTAAGATGATTTTTCTATTTTGTTTATTGCTGCATCCAGCTTATAGAACTGTCTCCAGCAACTAATTGACAGTTAATAAATATTTCTAGAATGAATAAATGAGTAATTATATTTATATCTTGAAGCTGTTTTCCTCAAAATATTGTCTACTTCTAACCTAGTACAAACTACTCAGGACAAATTTACCCTCAACTGAACTTTTCTGACTCGGAGTACTGTATCACTTAGCAAGAAGATAATTAAAGAAAGACTCATGGGGCGCCTGGGTGGCGCAGTCGGTTAAGCGTCCGACTTCAGCCAGGTCACGATCTCGCGGTCCGTGAGTTCGAGCCCCGCGTCGGGCTCTGGGCTGATGGCTCGGAGCCTGGAGCCTGTTTCCGATTCTGTGTCTCCCTCTCTCTCTGCCCCTCCCCCGTTCATGCTCTGTCTCTCTCTGTCCCAAAAATAAATAAACGTTGAAAAAAAAAATTAAAAAAAAAAAAGAAAGACTCATAACCATCACACTCATAACCATCAAGATTCGCCAAAATCTATCTTGAATTTGAAATAAACTGCGATGAAAATATGAATGTGAAATAAAAGACACAGAAGAAGTCCGAGCCAATCATGCCAAAGCAGCCTATACAGAATGATTTCTCAAGACATGTATTCTCCTGTTCCCTCCTCCCTTCACTGGAACACTAAAAATTTGGGGGAAGAATGTGTCCTTCTAGCACCTGAAAATGAGGAACAAGAAGTGAAAACATTACACACTATTAGCTTGCACAGCACAGAGTGCCATGACCACTAGAGTCCAAAAGCACGTCAACTCTCTTCTCCTCTGCTCACCTCACTGTGTAAGTGAATATGCAATGACTCGGCATAATTACCAGACTGACCTTCAAATTCTAGCTGAAGGTTAGGCATGCCATTAGTGGAATCTGAATTGTATTTAGGGGTGTGTGGGTGTGTGGGTGTGTGTGTGTGTGTGTGTGTGTGTGTGGTATTTGGCATAACCATAGTCCTTTAAGAGCCATGCCAAACTCTGTATCCGCCTTCTAATGGAGCTGAGGCCAATGAGAGGCCAAACCACTTAACTGCCCCTGGTTCCAGTTGCTTACCCTTGGTCAGGAAGGACAGATGCTGGAAGTTACAGGCTTTTCTCTCTCCTCTGATATTTTGGCACGCTTTGTTGGAGCCGATATATGTATTTTCTCAACAGCCCTTTGAGACCTCTGCCACAGAACAGCCTAGCAATATCTATCTCAGTCTCTAAAGAATCAATTAAAGTTTGCTTAGAATATGAGGATGATATAGTAATTAGGATATGACGAAAAATATTGTATTAAAATTTCACTCTTTTACCATGAAGTCACAATATAATCATAAACATGTCTGATAATAGAAACTCCCCAAAATGTTCTAATTAAAAATGTTTAGAGTGTGTCATTTGCATGCGCGCACACACACACACACACACACACACACACACATATATTTAGTGCCAGAAGATCTACTATGCTTCCTTGTCTACACTAGGCTTCCGGGCTACATTTCCCTGTCTCATTCACCAGGAACCCCCTGTTAAGCCCTGATATTATGGGTCAAATGGCAACCCTCTCAAGTTCACATGTTGACTAATAGTAACTCAGAATGTGTATCTGGAGACAGAGCCTCTATAGAAGTGATTAAGTTAAAATGAGATGTTTAGGGTGACTCTTACTCCAAACTGATCCATGTTTTCACAAAAAGAAAACATGGACATTTGGACACGCAAAGAGGGCTTCTTGTACACAGAAAAGACCGTGTGAGGAGAAAGCAAGAGGGTGGCCACCTGCAAGGAAAGGAAAGGGGGCTCAGAACAAATCAACCTCAATGGCACCTTGATCTTGGCCTTTTAGCATCCAGAACTGTGAGAAAATACATTTCTGTTGTTTTAGCCACCCATTCTGGCAACACTAGCAAATGAATATACTTGGTTACCAACAGTAGGGCTTTTTTCTGTGGTACAAATTCACATTTTATATGTAAAGTTAAAATTAGGCTTAAAATCAGGAACGTGAGAAGTCATGTTTACATGTTCTCTAATTTCTCACTAATTCATTCATCACATTGAACCAGCAAATAAACAGAAACAATCGCAGAACCCTAATGGCCGTCGATTATTGTTTCCCCTAGCAGATTTTCACTATAAATCTTCTCGCGGATATAAACCTCTTTGAAATCTATCTCTTTATTTATCTATTTCCATCTATATCTCCACTTTTGTCTCTGTACAACTGCTATTCTTTTGCCCTCAGTTCTTCTAATTGTTGAGGAAAATACTCTTTCACTGGAAGCTCACTGTGACTCTAAGATATTTGTCCTTTCCTGTGTATATCACCAAGAACATCTTTGTATCATGGCAAGAGGAAGGAAGGAAGGAAGGAAGGAAGGAAGGAAGGAAGGAAGGAAAGAAATGAGAAAAGAAAAGTTAAACTTATTTCTAAAGCTATTTTACAGTACAATTTTTATTTACAACTTCCCAACTCTGTTCTCCCAACAAATGGGACAAGAACCTTTGGAGTCAGAAGTTCTGGGTTTGCATTCCTGTTTCCTCCCCTATGAACTACATGATTTGAAGTAAGTCATTCAATCCATCTAATCATCACGCTGATTCTATAACCAATTTTATTATTCCCACTTAGAGATTAAAATATACTTACAGGTAACTTATGAACTGCCAAGTGAAAATTTAAAAAACAAAACGAAACAAAACTGTTCTCCTTCAATCTTCTCAGAATCCCAGGAATTTTGGACTCTGTCCCCAGCTGGCAGGCATAGCAGTTTTTCCAAATGCCCCAGCCTCATCTATTTTAAGCACGTATCCACACACATTAGCACCAACATAAAAAGACAATTGCAGTCTAGTGTTTCTGCATTATCCAATAATTTTATTTTTGGCTTCTTTTCATCATTCCTGAGAGTCTAAGCTAGTAACAGTAACAGGGGGATAACCTAGAAAAAAAGATATAGCCGTGTTTCCCCAAGATTTTCATTTAAGAAAATGTTGCCCTATCTAACATTTTCTTCAGGGCATCTTTAACATCTTTATTTCTTAAGCTATAAATCAAGGGATTCAACATTGGTATGACCACAGTATAGAAGACTGAAACCACTTTATCCCTTTCTAGGGCATAGCTGGTACTTGGTCGGGAGTAAACGAAGAGAATAGAGCCATAGTACAAAGTGACAGCCGTCAGGTGAGAGCCACAAGTGGAGACGGCCTTGAGGCGGCCTTGGGTGGAGCGCATCTTTGAGATGGCAGCAGCAATGAAGAGGTAAGAGGCAAGGATGAGCACAGTGGGAGTAATGACATTGGAGGCCAGTATGAAATAGAGCACAGCCTGGTAGCTCTCCTTCACGTCACAGGCCAGCTTTACAAGGGGAGGTAGATCACAAAAGTAATCGTCAATGACATTGTTCCCACAGAAGCTCAGGGTAAATGTCTCACTGGTAATGAGGGTTGAGTTAAGAAAGCCACCAAAGTATGAAACTGCAACAAGACCAGTACATAACCTCGAAGACATCGCCTGGAAATAAAGCAGAGGATTGGAGATGGCCGTGTAGCGGTCATAAGCCATGGCGGCCAACAGGTAACACTCACTGTATGCCAGCCCAGCCGAGAAGAAGAACTGAGCAAGGCAGCCAGCAAAGGAGATGCTTTTGTCTTCCGCAGCGCAGGTCATGAGGATTTGGGGGGCATAGACAGAAGAGTACCAGAGATCCAGGAAGGAAAGATTTCCAATGAAGAAATACATGGGTGTGTGGAGTTGAGAATCAGCACCGATCAGACAAATCAGGGTGATGTTCCCGGACAGACTGATGACATAGATGGTGAGGAAAATGACAAAGAGTACTCTCTGTAACCACAAGTCTGCTGTGAACCCTAGAAGTATAAACTCTTTCACTCTGGTGAAATTTTTCTCATCCATCGATGTGGGGTGTCTATGTTCCTTTTCTGTGGAAAGATGAATAACTATGTCAGCATTTCAGTATATCAACTTCGATCATTTGCCATTTGAGATCACTGAAAAACACAACTGATGCATATACGTTGTTCACTGTGAGATATGTTCATGCTACAGTGGGTATCACTCTTTTTAGGTAACAGAGAAATCAGTGCTATGCTGACTCGGGAGTTTGGTTACTATGCTCATCACGTAGTGCGTGTCACCGTATTTTTTTCTTTGAGTAAAGTTGACACACAGTGTTACCTTAATTTCAGGTGTGCAACATAGTGATTCAACAAATTGATAGCTTATGCTAGGCTTGCCAAAAATGTAGCTACCATCTGTCACTATAGAATGCTATTAAAATACCATTTACTATATTCACCGTGCTGTGCCTTTTATTCCCTGTCACCATGGATTTTTCAATGACTTTCTCCTCCAACTCCAATTGAGCTGTTTCTTTTTTCTCTTTGCACTTGAGGTGATTGAGCACCCCATGAAAGATATGAAAAAGGCAGCTTGAAGGAGGGATCTGGTTTCTCTTCTGGTCATTGTCTCCTTTTGTCTTTACTAGAGAATTACATGAAGAAGCATACTTTCATTAGTCTAAGCATATTTTGGAATATCCTTGGAAATGTATTTACTATAATTTCCTTGAAAGCAATAAATAGAAATCTCTTATGCTTGAGGGAAAAAATTAAAAAACTTAATTTTGCTCAGATGCTAGGTGACGGACTTACAACTGAGCTAGAAAAATAAAGAATTGTTCTCTTGGAATTGTATCTATTTGATGGTAAGAATCTATACTTTTTAACTTTAAAATACATAAATAAACACATACATACATACATATGCTATAATTATTGTCAGGTAGGAATTCTTTGTAATAAGCAAAAGAAGCTTGGAATAAGTAACACTTTAATTGCCTTAGAATTCAAGGCTGTCATTTTCACAAAGTATGTTCCTGAAAGTGGCTTAAGACCAAGAACCAAGAGACCTGAGTTCTGATCTAGCTGCTGACAATATTAAATAACCTGATAAGCTGCAAAACTCTGTTGTCTCACCTACCCTCCTTAGTTCAGGGGGCCGTTAAGAGATCACAGATGTGCTTAAGCACTTTAAAAGCTGGACGTTAAAATCATGTGTTGCGTTCTCTATGATTTCACAATTTCTTCACCTCAGTAATCTGTCCTTCAGAAAAATTTGCTTCACCTCTCAAGGACTTCTAATTGCACCTATGCTATGATTCCTTAGAGTTTCATTTGTTGTCATGAAGAAACCTCCCCTTCTTCAATATGTGGCTTTTATACAAGCCGGTAAATTGCTGGGCTCAACTGCAGAATTTTATTGGGAATGAAAATTGCAAGAGGCTTTTCTTTCCCAACTCTCCTGTTTGCCTCTCCAGTTATTAAAATGTAAAATAAACATATATATGAATATAAACATATGTGAATATGTATGTCCCCACTTTTACAAATTGAGAAAAAAAAAGGGTCGAAGGCGTTTAGGGTGATATATAAGACACAGGTAAATGAGATAATAAAATAAGAAAAGGCAAAGGAAAAACAAGACCAGGACATAACATAGAGGCAAGGATGGAACCTATTGCACAAAGTCCTACCCACTGTTCTGTAGGGACAACAAACTTGACTCGAAACTTTTTAGCAGCCCATCTATAAAATTAGTAGCATCCAAAAGACAGGTAAATCAACCAAGAGTTTGGGCAAAACATCACCATTCTTGTTACCAACTTTGAAATGATTTCTTCCAAGAATACTTGTGAAGAGAGTGAGTGAAATAGAATGCATAATACATTGAATAGTGTTATTATATAGGGAGGACACACAATAAAGAGCTCTTCTGACCTTTACCTGTGTTCATTCGTAGACTTGAAGCTGGTTATATGCCTTGTTAGAGCCAAGGGATGGGCAGAAACAAAACATCTCCCCCTCCCCAGCTCTCAAACACCTCCCTGTAATAGGGAGATCTTTCTAAGAGGTAGATGTGTCTGAGAGTGGTCATCCACAAGGAACTGATCTCTTAATTCTCAGTCCCCTCCAGGCCAAATGTACCTTCCATCATATCTATATCTATATTTCTGTACAAAGATCTTTAGATATTAAAGCAAGTGAAAAACATATAAATAGATACAGATAAAGGTACAGATAGATACATAGAGAAATAGATACGATAGATTACATACAAATAGGTAGAGATAGAGTAGATAGATAGAAAGAGAGAGTGATAGATAGATGATAGGTAGACGATAGGTAGAGAGAGATGATACATAAACTTGTACTTCTCTTAAGGAACTCCTATCCCATGCACTGCCTAATGTAGGAAAGGAAACATTTTCAGGTCATGAAAACATTGGCTGAAGTTAATTCCTGTACTTTGACCTACTTTAAGGGCTAATAAGTTTCCTGCAAGATATAAGGAGGCAGGCTACACACAACTACATCTAGCTACAGAGGGTTCTTGAGAATAAAAACATCCGTCACGTACACATCTAATTGCCTGTTCCACTGAAAAAGACAGGAAGTAAAGATAAGACATTTGGAAACGTTTCAGCTTTTCTCATCAAATATATTTAATAAGGAAGAAAACCTTGTTGTATTTCACAAAGTCAAATTAGGCTTTGGTTTGATTATATCAAGAAAGGGGGGTGGGGTGGGGAGGTTGGTCCATATAGTGATTTCCTGACCGTTTTCCTTAGTTAAACACAATACTTACTTCCTGAAAATAAATAATGATTTGTTTGAAGTTCAACTCAAGTCAGAATTTCTCACATTATCTTATGGGAAAAAAAAAAGTGCCTTCTATTCATTCCACAGGAATCCTCTTTTCAATGGTAACAATGGGAGGACAAAATATAAGCCTGATCTTTCCCTTGGGGCTATGCCACGAAAAGCCAATCTTCATACGCTTTTTCTGGTTCCAAGTGAACAATTACAGTGCTCAGTTTTATTTCTGGAATAAAGAAGGGAGAGATCATTTATCACAAATATATTGGCCCAATTGACCTGGAAAGTCCATTTGTTTTGTGAGTTTCATTGATGTATTTGAGATCAAACAGAATTTGGCAGAGAGGAATAACCAATAGAATTGTCTGCACATAATAGATGCTCAAGAATTACTTGTAGTCCGTAATGATGTTAATGGTGATAATGACAATAAGGAAAAGGCCTTTGAATTTTAGCTCTGAACCACATTGAGAACAACTTAATAAAATGTGCCAGTTTGCAAACAATGAAATTGAGAGCATTTGAGAAATTGAAATTGAGAAACAGAAGCAAAGCCTCATGGTTACAGCAAATTTTATCTCTACACCAGACCATAATTATATTCATCCATTTGAAATATATCCATTGAGCAACTCTTGGGTATCCAACACTGAATTAGATGTTGAAAGAGATACAACTATGAGCCAAGGTAAGGACTTAAGTGAACTTATAAGGGTTAAAAAGCAAACCCAGGACAGAGATTGCCTAAGTGTGAACCCCAGGTCTACCTGCTCACTAATTGTATGACCAGGAGCAGGGCACTTAAACTCACCAAACCTCAGTTTTTCTTATCGATAAAATGGAAATAATTTGTCTTCCCCATATAACTGTTGTGAGGATGAAGTGAGATAACATATATAAAGGTTTTAATAAATATCAATCGAAATTTTTAAAAAAACAAGCAAAAATTAAAATAGACATACAGTGCCTGTTCTTGTGGAAATTACTGCAGTTTGGGGGAGGGATGTCAAATAAATATATGACGTTATACACTATGACTAGTGTTGTGGAGGCATAATAATAAAATGTCCCCAAATTAGCACAGATTGGAGAGGGCACTAATGTAAAGGGAGAGACAGAAAACATCAAAGAGCACCTAGCATTGCTAGAAACCATACAGAGATTGCAAAAAGACACAGCTTCTTGGCCCAACTGTGTCAAGAATGAGGGGCCAGAGACCATTTTTGGAAGGATAGAAAGAAGGAATAGGATCATTCTCACTGAATGAGTTCTTCAACTTTAGTAAGAGACTCTTGCATGATGGGGGAGATACCCGCCGCCCCCCGCAAAAATGTGACTGGCCAGATTAGAGCAGGGTCATTAGCACTTGTATAAGTAGAAACTAAATCAGAAAAAAAACTGTTACTGTTGTGTTTTGTGACCCTATTGTAATCACCTGTCCATTTCAAGAACCCTCAGACCAATAGGGCAACTTGATAATGTGTCAAGGTCCGATGCAAGACACAAAGGGTCATAAGTTACATCCTTCCTCTTCAGCCATTTCTGCTACTCACCGTTGCCATGCCCTTGATGACACTGACTCTCAGAACTCATGCTGCTGCCTGAAAAAGCCTGCACTGTTACCACCTCTGCTTGGATTCAAGCCTGCAGTTCCTTGTGCCTAGAATGTTCTTGCATGCTTCTACTCAAACCACATGCTTCGAGTCAAAAGTTAACATATGGCATTCCCCACCCTCCCCCCATCCCCCATCAACACAATTAGTCAGTCCCTGCATTTTGTACTAGGTACTCTGTACAAACTACAGTGTGGAACATCAGTAACTCACGGTTCCATCAGGGACCTATCCTCAGGGACACCTGTCCTGAATCTTCAACTCTTAATTAGAGGAATAGTTACAATTCTAAGTGTTTGCAAGATACCAGGCACAGGGCTCAACATTTTCTGGATATTATGTCACTCAAACTTGGAACAAGTCAAAGAGAGAAAAACCTGTGTAGAGCAGCAGAGAAATATCCTAAATACCATGCAGTGGAGAAAAATGAAAAAAGTATGAGACAACATTTCTTTAAGAAATAAAAGTGTTTTTTTTTTAATTTTTTTTTCAAAAAAAAAATTTGGGACAGAGAGAGACAGAGCATGAACGGGGGAGGGGCAGAGAGAGAGGGAGACACAGAATCGGAAACAGGCTCCAGGCTCGGAGCCATCAGCCCAGAGCTGACCGCGGGGCTCGAACTCCCGGACCGCGAGATCGTGACCTGGCTGAAGTCGGACGCTTAACCGACTGCGCCACCCAGGCGCCCCTAAAAGTGTTTTTAAAAAACAGAAAAAGAACAGCAACTTCATTTAAGCCTGTGACTCATTTGGTCAGTCAATGCATGTTAAGTATTAAGAACCTTGTTTAGCATACATAATAATCAGTATATAAATTTTGAATTAATATAATATTGTTTCTATTTAATTTCTCTGTTTGAACATTTCAGTGAGTTTTACATCTTTCTTGGGGAGATAAGGCACTAAATTTAGAAATTATAGATTTTCTGGTAACGTGAAATTGATAGCTAGTTTTTTGTTAAGTTTCACCCTGTAGCACCCTGAGGAGAGTATAATGACAAGAAGTGAGGAGACAAATTGACAATACCATCAACTACCCACTAGCAAAAGGAAGCTTGCTATGAATTCCCAAATGCAAGAGGCGTTGAGCCTGGATGAAGAGAGAAATGAAATATACACAGACATTCTATGACATGTATTACGATCCAAATCCCAATCATTGCATGGTTATGTTAAGCAACAGAAGTCCTAACACAAAAAATATTCGAAGAAATAACCACTGAGGAAATACCAAACACTCAAACATACCTCTCTGCTTCATAATAGCTAACCTACCCAACCAAAAGATCAATGTATTTGAAGGTCAGAGTTTGGTTTACTTCGTCATGCTATCCTCAGAGGATACATTGTAGCCATAATGAAAACCAATCACAGGAGAAAATTGCCATATTTTAATTGTGGATGCATCTATTGAGCCATGAGGATTGATGTGTAGCAATCTAGCAATTAAAGGAAAAGCAAAATAGATGACGATCCAATAGAGCTTCGAAGAGAATTGAGATACACAGATTAAGAGAAACCTTTGAAAAATTCCATGAAGTTCTCCAGAGGGTTTTGTGAAACTAACACCCTTTTTGAATGAGCCATGAATAACCGTAATGGAGTGCTGGAAATATTATGCACCTCTCAATATTTAATTTTTTATTGGTTTCATGTATGAATTCGTACATAGTCAAAATTCTGTATAGCATTTCACAGTCTTTGTTTTTCAAGATCCATTCCATCAAATACTTTATTACGATATATT
This sequence comes from Lynx canadensis, assembly GCF_007474595.2. NCBI lineage: Eukaryota > Metazoa > Chordata > Mammalia > Carnivora > Felidae > Lynx > Lynx canadensis. Next base: position 102,053,908 of record NC_044312.2, read on the forward strand.
AGAAAATGTTAGTTTTGTTTCCCATGTTCGTGCATTTCATGGACATTTGCTTGGTATCTTCTTTCATCAAATCATAAGGACCGTCAGTATTTGTGAATGGTTAACTCTTATTCTGCACAATGTACTTATAAAATGGCTTCCTTTCGCAGGGCAGGAAGCTGGAGAAGGAGAGTGCGAGTGATAAACCCTTTCTATCTTTAAGGAGTCTGTGTCTCTCTTGTCCATTGAATGTTCCGTGAACCACATATGTGTCCACAGCCACATTTCTAAATTTATGTGCCCTGATAATGCCCTTTTCCAGAACCTACTTCTTCCATTCCAGTCTCATGGTAGAAGGAACACCTCAGTGTTCAGAGGTGAATAATTGAATAAAATTACTTTGAGCCAACTTTCACTTTTTAATTTTCACAGATTTGATTTTAGACCACATTGGAAACAGAGTCAGAAATAATTTACATCCCATTTAGCCATACACCAAATATTTACTGAGAAGTGCCTATGGACCATTTATCTAAGTATGTGCTAATCATTAGCTATACAACCATGAACAAAGTAAAATGACTCCTGGTCCTTGTGGTGCTTTAGTTCAGGTTGTCACAACTGCAGAGGAAAGCAATTCTTTGTGTGATTATCGCAACTTCCATGATTTGCTCAAGACCATGAATGATAGGTAATGGCAGAATCAGTATAATGGGAACTTGTCACAGTGCACTTTGTATGTCTACAAGTCCTACTACTTAACCTTCTATCTTCTTTCTTTCTTCCTTCCCCCCCCCCCGCCACCTGAATGGATTATCTGCCTCTGCTAGAGCCAAGAGTTCTAATTCAGCATCATTGTTCATTAAGAAGAACACAGATGAGCTTCAAAGTGTTCAAGATTCTCCCTGAAGACCACATCCCTCAGCCTATTGTGCAGTTGATCCAGGATCACATGACTATATTCGGAACAGCGGGATGTGAACAACAGTGAGGCACCTGTTCTATTTCTGTCCATAAAACCCCATACACACATTTATCCTGTTTTGGTGATGTTGACACCAAAAGAGGGAAGGAACCTGGCTTCTTGAAGTCACCAATTAGTGCAAAGATGATGTGTCCCAAGGACATGGAATGTAATATAATCTAGCCTATCCCTACTAAAAGAGTCGTGTCACTCATTTCAAAATTGAATAAATATATACTCTGTGTCAACTATACTTCAGTAAAAAAAAATCAAACAAATAGTTTTTAAAATGTGGCAACTACATCAGCTTTGCAACTGTTAAAAATCAAAGGCAAATAAAAATGTAGTCCCTACCTCTGAGGAAGATAATTTTAATTGTGGGAAATGTAACACAAGCCGATATTTTGTTTTTTTTTAATTCAGTTTATTCATTTATTTTTTTGAGAGAGACAGCAAGCAGGGTAGGGGACGAGAGAGAGAGAAGGAGAGAGAGAATACCAACCAGGCTCCACACTGTCGGTGCAGAGCCTGATGCAGGGCTCAAACTCACCGACCATGAGATCGTGACCTGATCCAAAATCAAGAGTCAGAGGCTTAACCAACTGGGCCTCAACCCAGTGGTTTTTACCAGGGCCCCAACAAGCAGATATTTTAATACACTTTTTCAGGCAAACTGTGAAGGGCAAAAATGTTGTCAAAAGCAGTTATCTCCTGGATTCCCACTCGATTTTGCTGTAAGGTTATAACTGCTCTAAAACAGCAGTCTATTTGTTTTTTTTGTTTTTTTTTTGTTTTTTTTTTATGAAATTTATTGACAAATTGGTTTCCATACAACACCCAGTGCTCATCCCAAAAGGTGCCCTCCTCAATAACCATCACCCCCCCCCCCCCCCCCCCCCCCCCCACCAACCCTCAGTTTGTTCTCCGTTTTAACAGTCTCTTATGCTTTGGCTCTCTCCCACTCTAACCCTCTTTTTTTTTTTTTTCCTTCCCCTCCCCATGGGTTCCTGTAAGTTTCTCAGGATCCACATAAGAGTGAAACCATATGGTATCTGTCTTTCTCTGTATGACAGCAGTCTATTTTGAAAGTTAGGAGAAGGTACTTGCTATCTCATAACAAGAATCTTGAATTTGAAGGTGGTTAAATATGAAGTGGAAGATTGAGGATTTTCATTTTTCCTCTCTCTCCTTCAGTGTTGATTCTTTTTAAATTTTTTTTAATGTTTATTTTTATTTTTGAGAGAGAGTGAGCAGGGGAGGGACAGAAAGAGGGAGACACAGAGTCTGAAGCAGCCTTGAGCTGTCAGCACAGAGCTTGACACGGGGCTCAAACCCATGAACTGTGAGATCATGACCTGAACCGAAGTCGGATGCTTAACCAACTGAGCTACCCAGGCACCCCTCAATGTTGCGTTCTTTTTTAGCAAGAGGCATCCATAGATAATTACCTATATCATAGAAATAAAAAAGAATTAAAAATTATTTTGCCAGGACTTAAATATAGGAAATGTAATTAATGACACTTTTAATGAATATTTAAAATTTTTCCTTTTTATACGAATATTTACCCATATGTGGACAACCAAAAAATACATTCCAACTTCAGGTTAGCAGGGAGAATTTTGATGCCTTGTGCTGGATAAAAGCAATACCACCTTTCAGTGTATGCATACATCTGTTCAACAAGAAGCACCTTCCATTCGTTAGGCTCTGCTGCTCCAAAACTTTTATAGAATCTATACCTTCCAAAGCATCCATGACCAAGAGTCCCTATTTTATAGCACTTGTTATGCTATAAAATTTACATGAATTTGTGACTATGTATTTCCCTGTCTCTTTCCTAAACCATAAACTCCAAGAAAGCTGGGTCTACATCTGTTTTTACTCATTAATATACTATATTCTTGCCCTGGCATAGCCCTCTACGTAGCACCTGGCACATGAGTACTTGATAAATATTCATGAAGTTAGTTAACTGATTATTTAATACACTGAAACATAATAACCTCTGAGTTGTTTCTTAGATTAAAAAAAGCAATGCACAGAACAATGTATACGGTATCTTTCCATTTGCCAGTGTATGCAAGATATATACATGTGTGTCCCTACAAAGATAAAAACTTTGTGGAAAACAACCCAGAACTATTAATATCGATCCATTTAAAGAAGGAAACTGCAGGTCTAGGTTGTGATCACTTCTTATTGTGGATTCATTCATATGCTTTACTGGAATATTTTACCATGAACATATATTATTTTTCAATATAAAAGCATAAAACCGAACAATAAATAGTGTAACCATTGCCAATATATATGGAAAGGTACTAACATTTTTTACGATTTGTAAAATGAGAAAATAAAACTCCACACACCTTTTAAAGTTGATTTTTAATAAAAAATTATGTATATTTAAGATGTACAACATGATGTTTGGTATACACACACAGTGAAACGATAACTGCAATCAAGCTAAGTAACCATATCCATCTCCTAACAGTTATCATTTTGTGTGTTTAGTGATAGCATCTGAGAACTACCCTCTTTGCAAATTTCCTGTATACAATACAGTATTACTAACCATAGTCACCATCCTGTATATCCTATTTCTGGAACTCACTTATCCTACGTAAATCAAATATTGCACTCTTTGACCAATATCTCTCCATTTTCCCCAACATCCCTGCCCCTTTAACCATGTTATACCCTCTTAGAACTTGACATTTTTTAGATTTCGTATATAAGTCAGATCCCACATATATGTAAAATTATGCACTATTTGCCTTTCTATGTCTGGCTTATTTCACTTAGCATAATATCCTCCAGATTCAACCATGCTATGGATGATGGTATCTCTTTCATTTTTAAAACTAAATGTATATGATCACTATTTCCTCATGTGTTCATTCATTGATGGACATTTAGATTATTTTCAAGTCTTGGGCTAATGTGAATAATGCTGCAGTGTGGGCTTCCTTTGCTCATTATAATTATATAATAATATTATATTATGTATTTCATAATATATGTTATAATTATATAATAATAATAATCTTATTTTGTTATCTTTTCTGATGTCTCTCCACCTGGTACTGAAACTCTTTCACTGCCATATCTTTTAGCTAATAGATGAACCTTTCTACTCAGGGAGATTAAGACAGGTTGTCTACCCTGGATTCAGCTGCCTCTGCCTTTCATAACTCCTATCTATAAATTCCTTAACTTACCAATGTTAACTCATAAGTAGGGACATTTCTGCACCCCCCCCCCATTCAGCAGGAAGAAGCTACTGAAGCTACTCCCACCCAAATGCCAAAGATTTGTCAATTGTCAAGCTGTCAGGGGGAAATGTGGAGGTCACTTTTAGGCAACAGGCTTGAGCAATGGAAACCTGAGTAAGGCAAAAGGGCCCACTGGGACCACCAAGCTGAAGGCAAATAGGCTCATTAAGTGAGCCACCTTGAAATAGCCATAAGACCTAACTAACCAATGGGCTACTTACAACCAGGCACAGTCACCAAAACATGGAGAATTTCATACTTTCCCACACCTCCTTACTCTGCCCATGACTGTGGCCCCTCACTACTGCCTTGTCGCAGTCTCTCCTGCCCACTAGTCCCTCGCAGGGTATTCAATAAACTTTCATCTCTTTAAAAGAAGGAGAAGAAGAAGAAGAAGAAAGAAGAGAAGAAGAAGAGAAGAAAGAAGAAGAAGAAGAAGAAGAAGAAAGAAGAAGAAGAAGAAGAAGAAGAAGAAGAAGAAGAAGAAGAAGAAGAAGAAGAAGAAGAAGAGAAGAAGAAGAAAGAAGAAAAAGAAAGGAGAAGAAGAAGAAGAAGAAGAGTGGAGGAGGAGGAGGAAGAGGAGGAGGAACAAAAAGAAGGAGAAGGAGAAGAACTGGTTTCATTTTCTATGAACAAACCCAGAAATGGGATTGCTGGATTGTATGGTAGTTCTATTTTTAGAGTAAGTTCATACCGTTTTCCATAATTCGTAAACCATTTACATTCTCACCTAAAGTGCACAAGAGTCCTCTCCTCTCCACATCTTTGCCAACACTTGTTATCTTTTCTTTTTGATAATAACCATAAACAGATGTGTGGTGAGAGCACCTCTTTGATTGGCATTTCCCTGATGATTAGTGGTGTTGCATATCTTTTTATATACCTATTGGTAATTTGTATGTATTCTTTGGGAAAATATCTATGAATGTTCTTTGCCTATTTTTAAATTTTTGTTGTTGTTGTCTGGTTTGGTTTGCCATTGAGTTGTTCGAGTTCCTTACATATTTTGGTTGTTAACCTCATCAGATAATGTGGTTGGCAAATATTTTTTCCCAATAAATAGGTTGCCTTTTCAGTGTGTTTATTGTTTAAGCTGCTGAGCAGGAGCATTTTATTTTGATGTAGTCTCACTCGTTCATTTTTTGTTTTGTTTTCTGTGCTTTTGATGTCATATCCAAAAAATTATTCCTAAGACCAGTGTCAAGGAACATTTTCCCTATTTTATTTCTTCTAGGAGTTTTTACAGTTCCGGGTCTTACATTTATGTCTCTATTCTATTTTGAGTGGATGAATGCATATGCTATAAGACCAGGGTCCCTTATGGCTCTTTTGCATAATTCCATGTGCCTTTTTACTGCAACTCTCTCACTTTTGTCTAGAACCTCAGCACTATAATATCCATTTAAACTTCTCATCTCATGGTTCTAGGACTTTGCCCTCCCCAGGCTAGTATCATGTTGGCTCTGTCATATATTTGCTGTATTGTGTGTGTGTGTGTGTGTGTGTGTGTGTATGCAATGTTTACATATATAAGAAAACACATAAAATATATTTCCATAACTATATCTATTCAAGAGAGTTATATCAATCAAATATCTCTCACAAGAAAGATCCAATTTTTCAAAAAATGGGTAGAAAAGAGAACAGAGTAGAGGCAAAGGCAAGCGTCATTATTTCCCTGAGAGTTCAAAACTATTTCCTTCCCTTTGTTAGCTTCATCAGGAAGTACCAGGAAGTGCTGCCTCTCTTTCAAAAAATTCTTTTATTGCTCTATCATGAGTTTCTAAAATTCCAAAAGAGCATAATGGTCTTTTTTTTTTTTTTTTTAATGGAAGATCCTTTGGAAATAGCCATGAGTTAATCATAAAATGTTTACTACTCCCTCCCGGTGTGACAGCTATTTGAGTTTTCTTCCTTCATTATCTTCCTTCTGCCCTGACTTCCTTCTTCCTTTCCTTCCTTTTTCAGGAACAAGAATAATGCTGCTCCACAAAGAATAATTGCTCGAAATATCAGAAAGATCAGGTTCTTGACAGAGTTGTGCCTCTAACCCCACGACCTTGAGGAGATCAATTTCCTCACTTGACAAAGAAAGGGCTCAGCCCAGGTTATGTCTAAGGTTGTTTTCACTTCTAACATCTCTGTGACTTGAAAAAACTTTACGATAGTGCGTTTGAAGCCTGAGCAATCGGTAATTAGCTCTTCAGAGAAACCACTGCAGCAAAATGCTAACAAACTCTGCTTGCCAGTGTGAGACTGAGGCTTCAAGACCCAATTTTGTGACTTTCTAACAAGATGCCTTGGGCATTATTAGGATTGATTGGGCGCTCAGAGATCGGCAATTACCGAACTTGAAAGAAAGTATTTATTTCACTCCTAAACAAGTTTCAGAGGAGCTAATTAATCAAGGCAATTTTAAATAAGAAAACTTCCCAAGTGATGATTGCTGTTCAACTCTGAAAGTCAGGTCCCAGGGCCTGTCACAGGAGAGGCAGCAAAGAAGGGCTGACCCTGGGGGTGGGCAATTTCTTTGTAAGTCGGTGCAGGGCGGAGGGCCACTTTCCGGCATTATCATTTTCTTGATTGCTATCCTGTCTTGCTGTAGTGAGGTCCTCTGACCTACAAAATAAAATAAAAGTTTACTCCAAATTTAGCAAAATCTGGCAAACCCAGGAGTTTAAATTAATTATAAAAATCAGAAGCTGTAGGAAAGGCTGTAATTCCCATCTTCGCGCTGTTGAAGAATGTCTGTCTTGCATGCGGACACCTCTTGGTTTGAACACCAGCCCTTGATCTTGAACGTGTTATTTCAAACCGTTTTATTTACAGTTGGGGCATCTAATTATATAAAGTGATACTGTGGCAACAATTTAGATATGAAGAGAAAGACAGAGAGAGACAGACAGGAGGGGAAGGAGGGAGATGGGGGGGTGGCGGGGGTGGAGAATAAATTAAGCTATTGAACAAAAGAAAACAATGTATTTTGACTAAAGAGCAAAATGTGGGAACTTCTAACTAGAAGAAAAAGGAAACACTGAAAAAGCTATATTTAAGGCTTACACCAGTCAAGTAAAAGTAAACTTTGTGAATGTAGATAAAAGAAGCTAATAATCACAATAGTCAACTTTCATAGGTTAGGGTGAGGAAACATACACACATTTCTAAGTTATGTAATAAACTGCAAGCTAACATTTGATAGGGACACATGGATAACTCGGTTGGTTAAGCATCTAATTCTTGGTTTTGGCCCAAGTCATGATCTAATGACTCTTGAGTTCAAGCCCTGCACCAGGCTCTGCACTGACAGCATGGAACCTGCTTGAGATTCTCTCTCCCTCTCTCTCTCTCTCTGCTCCTCCCCTCCCTCTCTCTCTGCTCCTCCCCTCCTGTCTCTCTCTCTGTCTCAAAAGCAAATAAATAAATAAATAAATAAATAAATAAATATTTAAAAAAGAAAATTCAATGGACTGTAAAATACTGTGTACAGTAAGAATATCAAAGATTACATATGTTGTATAATATGTATATACTGTAATATTAATGTATTATATTTTATATATTTATATATAATTACATTTCTATATTATAACAGAACCTAAAATACAGGTGACCCTTTAATAACACAGGTTTGAACTCTGGGGATCCATTTATAGGTGGATCTTTTAAAAATAAATATACTACATGCCATTAAAAAAATGACAACTCTTGTTTCAGTTCCTTCCAATGTAACAGTAGGTTAAACAGCAGTGCCTGCAGTGGAGAATGAAATGAAATAAGGCACATAATGTTCCTGGAAGGTAGTAAGAGCTTAAGAGAGATAGTGGTTCTCATTATGTGGCCATCACTCTCCTCTTACCCAGGCCATTCCACTAGATTCTACTAGATCCCTAACCGCAGTCACTCCTCATTCTTGACCATCCTCCACTAAGCCCCCTCTCCAGTTGGGTAGCCCTACCCATTATAAGTGTTGCCCTCTTGCAATAGAAAGAATAATGCCCAACTCCCCAACTGATGAGGCCATAATTTGACTCTATCTGTTGTATCCATTTCCCCAACACTTTCCTTCACAGTTCCTATAATTTCAGCTAAATCAGATCCTTTCTGTCACATCGTGTGCCCTTCCTTGTACCATGCTCACCACCTGGTATCCTCACCATGACTAGACATCCAACTCCTACTTTCACTGCCAATCTCAAGGATCTCCCTCTCCATGAAACCATTCACACCCTTAATCCAGTATGAAGCTTCCTTCTTCTTTTCCTCCTTTATCTCCTCCTTCCTTTATTCCTTCCTTCTTTCCTTTGAGCCTCCATTAAGCCATTTGCTTCTTATGTTGTTATAAATTGTAGTCATTTATATATTAGCCATGTTTTATTTGGTTGGAAATTCCCAAAGGATACAGACTCTATCTTTCTGGTTATTTTGATAATAGTTATAATAAATGCCAACAAATCTCTCTACTATTTGAACTTCAATAAATAACCCTTATTTCATTGTAATAAATGGTTATAATTCTACTTTATAAATGAAGAAAATGAAGCCCTCCTAGAAGCAAGTTAGCTTCTGGGGATCACAGTGAAAGTTAGTGGTAGAGTCTAAAACTCCACTCTTTGACTTCATATCCAGTGATCTTCTCAGCTCAATATTTTCTTGATCTTATAGGGACAAGATTAACAGTCCGTTATCAATGTTGTCAATGATCCTTATGCTCTCAAACTTCCCCCGTAGCTACTTAACACATGTGCCATAGTATTAGCTGGATCTCAATTTTACAAAACAAACTTATATAAAACTGTTAGCATGTAACTTCCCCAGCCTGATTCCCCTTTTCTCCTCCTTCCCTCTGCCCCCTGCACATTATTTCAGACCAAAGGATCCAGAGGACCACAGCCTCCTAAAACCTTTAGAAGCAACTCATCAGGTGGAAAAATTCATGGCACAGGGCCCTCAGGTTTAAAATTTGGCAAATCAAGATATGGGGCAGGAGTGGTGATGGATCTTTTACATCAGCAAATAGTAAATTAAATCCTTGAAGTCTAGACATTGACCAGACCAATGCTTTAAAACAGTGTTATTGGCCAAAAATGAATAATAAATAGGTTAAACAGGTTTCTCTCAAATCCCAGCTTAATTAAAAATAAAACAAGAGGAGAGCTACTGTCCTTGAAAAGGACAGCAAAGAATTAAGTGGACATTCTGAAGACACTCTGAGTTTTTTGTTTTGTTTTGTTTTGTTTTGTTTTGTTAAGGTTTATTATTTGTGAGAGAGAACGCAAGCAGGGAAAAGGGGCAGAGAGAGTGGGAAGACCCTGAATCTGAAGCAGGCTTCAGCCTCTGAGCTGTCCACACAGAGCCCGACAAGGGGCTAGAACTCACGAACCACAAGATCATGACCTGAGCCAAAGTCAAGACACTCAACCAACTGAGTCACCCAGGTGGCCCATAGAGGTTTTTTTGTTTGTGTGTTTGTTTTGTTTTTGTGGATTTTTAGTAGTTTCTTTTTTAATAATCATGGAATTTTTTTTAAATCATATTTGGCCAGCCTCACCACACAAATATAACTGCTACTAAGTTAGATAATGTATTTATTTTCTCTCTTTTTTTGCCTTTCTTCCCTATGTAGTGCTTTTAAAACATGTCATATCCTTTTATTTTTATTTCAGTTAATGTGATGTCTTTAAGGTCGTCTGTGTTGTACCATGTAGAAAAATCTTACTCGCTTTCAAGGCTGGATAATATCCCATTTGTACAGACAGACCACATTTCAGAACCCACTCATCCTTCAATGGCTGAGTTGTTTCCAGCTTTGGGCTCTGGTAAATAGCGCTGCTGTGAATGTCAGTCAACATTTTAGACATGCAAAGACAAAGCAAATATTTTCTGCAGAGAAAAGGATGAATATGATAACATAAAATATTGGACGGTTTACAGTCATTCACTCAACAATGTAACTAAGTCCCTACTCTGTAGCAGGCATTCTGCTAGGGAAACAGTGGTGACAAAATTAAAAAAGCAGGCGGAGTAGAGCTGTGCCAAGAAATATGGGCACGAAGAAAGGGGCGGCTGGTTCCCCTGGCCTGGTAAGGCTCCAACTGTGGGGACAGCTCATGCGGCATCTTTCGAACGCGTAGTTCACACAGAAGGGTCTCATGGCATGTCCCATGGACCCCACAGAGACTGAGCCCTACAAGCACAGTTCTGTTCTCTGCCTTAGAGCAACATGCTAGTGTGGCCTAAGCCAGGCACCTGAACAACCACTTCCACAGCCCCATGGTGGATGAGGGACCATGGTGCTGGATGACAGGTACGTGTCCATGGGGATGCATTCAAGCAAGAGTTGGTAAATAGGTGGGGCTGGTGGAGTCTCTGGAAAATGTAGCTCCATGTAGGTTCCCGAATCTGCCTTCATATTTACCACATACATCTGTAGCTTTCGTCTGATTATCATTTTACTGATGTCTACGCTGCAGCCCGACAGCCTAACGTGAATGTTCGGCACATTAGAGGTTCATCAGAGTTTGAAATGCACGATGGGCAAACCTTAGAGTGAATCAGAAGTCTATTTTCGTTATAACGAGAAATCTCAATCTTGAATTTGTCAAAAAGAAGGAAAACCAGCTTTCATATCCTTTCTCTAAATTTAATTTCAGTTCCTTTAAACACAGGAATGCTGTAAAAATTCATTTTCAAATTAGTACTCAAATTTGTGCCTCAGGAATTGTTCATAGTAATTTCAACCAAAAACCCGGAGTAAAACTGTTGTGCTCACGGAAGCAAACTCAAGTTTCCCATTCAGAAATTCAGAGAGAAGTTATTTGTGATTTTTATGCAAATTCAAAACATCTTCCCTATAATTTTGTATTTTACTTTTATTGTTACTATATTATATTTCAAAATAATGAGTCTTCTAAGCAAACCTCAGGTAGATATTCCAATCATTTCCCAATTTCTTCAGTATTCTGAAAAATTATCACTTTTCTTTATTTTACCATGACATGATGGTAACTATGCAATCGTTAATTTTACGCATCAACTTGGCTGGGGCACAGCGCCCAGATATGTGGTCACACGTATTTCTGGATGTTTCTGTGAGGGTGTCTTTGAATGAGATTAACATTTAAAATCTTAAACTTTGAAGAGATTGCCCTCCATATTGTGGTTGGGCATCATCCAATACCTTGAAGGCTTAAAGAGAATAAAAGACTAACCTCTTCTGAGTAACAGGGAACTTTACAGCAGACTGCTCCCAGACTTGAACCACAGCCCCAGTTCTTCCTGAGTCTTCAACCTGATGGTCTTCAGATTTGAACTGTAACATCAGATCTTTCCTGGGTCTTCAGCTTGTGAACCCACCCTTCAGAGTTTGGACTTGCCTGCCTCCACAATCCCATGCGTCAATTACTTTAAATAAATCTAATTCCATCTATCTACCCATCCTGTTGGTTCTGTTTCTCTGGAAGACCCTGAACAATGCAAACACCAATGAGAGTAGCAAACAACTAATGCTCATTGTTTACCAAGGCACCATTCTAATCATTTTACAAAAATTAACTGTGTAACTATTATTATTATCATCCCCACCTTATGTATGTGGTTCTAGAAGCTCAGAAGGATTAAGTAACTTGGCCAAGTTCACACAAGTATTAAGCAACGTGGTCAAAATATGAACCCAAGCTTGGGTGTAGGCATATGCTCTTATCTAATAATCAATATAGTTCCTTTCAGAGCTGCTTAGGAATAGGGTTTCTCAGGGACACCTGGGTGGCTCAGTTGGTTGAGCATCTGACGCTTCATTTTGGCTCAGGTCATGATCTCACAGTTAGTAGGGTTGAGCCCCACGTTGGGCTTTGCACTGGCAATGCAGAACCTGCTTGGGATGTTCTCTCCCTCTCTCTCTCTGCCCTTCCCTGCTTGCACACACTAGCACTGACTCTCTCTTTCTCTCTCTTTCTCTCTCAAAATAAATAAATAAACTTTAAAAAAAGGGAATAGGGTTTCTCAAACCACAAGTTGAGTCTTATTAGTGGGCAGTGAAATCAGTTTAGTAAGTCATGGCCAGCATTATTTAAAGAAATTTAGAATAGAATAGAATAGAATAGAATAGAAGTAAAGCAGAAGTCACCAAACTTTTCTATAAAAAGCTATATAATATGTAGGGCACCTGGGTGGCTCAGTAGGTTAAGCCTCTGACTTCAGCTCAGGTCACGATCTCACAGTGCGTGAGTTCAAGCTCTGCATCAGGCTCTGTGCTGACAGCTCAGAGCCTAGAGCCTGCTATGGATTCTGTCTCCCTCTCTCTGCACCTCCCCCTCACACTCTGTCTCTCTCTCTCAAAAATAAATAAACATTTAAAAACAGCTATATAATATGTAAATATTTTAGGCTTTGAGGGCAGACTGTCTCTGTGACAACTACTTAGCTCTGTTCCTGTAGCCCCGAAGCAGCCGTGGGCAAGCCACAAACCAGTGGTTCTGTCTTACACATTTTTGCCCCACAGAGAATATCTGGATACATTTCTGATGCAATGACTGGGGTGGGGATGGTACAGGCATCTAATGGGTAAAGGCTAGGATGAGACCAACCATCTTGCAGTGCAAAGAACAATGCCCACCACAAAGAATAATCCAGTCCTTAAAATGCCAGTGGTGTTGCCATTGAAAAACTGACGTCAAAAGATGGCCGCATTCCAACAGAACTTCATTTATGGATGTTGAAATTGGAATTCCAAATAATTTCCAGGGCCATGAAATATTACTCTGCTTTCGATCTAACTGATCATTTCAAAACATAAAACCCATTCTTAGCTTGCAAGTTATAAACAGGTGCCAGGCTGGAAATGACCCACATGCCAGTCCCTGGAAATTGAGTAATCAAAATGTATCGCAGGTAGTTAAACTACACACACACACACACACACCACACACACACATATATATTAACTATGGGACGTGTAGTTAAACTATATATGTGTGTGTGTGTGTGTGTGTATGGATATTTTAACTATGGGTCATGTTTGAAAGACATGATTCTTTGGGGATAAATTATTCTTTTCTGAGTGTGAATTTAAGTTATAGTACCTCTCTGAATTATGGTTGATTCAGCGTGCTCTCCTTAAATTAGAGTCTCATAAGAAATTCTGGGTTGAGACTCTACAGGAAACACCTGTAGATGAAGAACTGAACTCAGTTTGGATACACTCAGCCAAGACCCAACTCTGAGGGCTTACATGTGGCGTTGTTCCAGACTAGTGGCCAAATCTTAGACAAACGGTCTGTGGAAGGACTCCTTTGTCTCATGGGATTGCCTTGCCCGGAGTCCACAAAGCAAGCCACGTGAAGACTCAGGGCAGCCATGTTGTAGCCCAAGTCATTCTTAGAATCACACTGGCTACTTCCACTTTTTAATAAAGTCTCATTCGTAGTTGCAGCCTGGCCTCAACTGTGCTGAGGGTAACCTAGAATAAAGCGGGTCTGTGTGCAAGTTTGGGAGGAAACAGTGCTGTCTTGGAAGGGTGGCCACTAGCAGGAAGCAGAAGAGCCTTGGAGCAATGGGAATCGGGAGGTGCGGGAGGAGCCAAAGCAGCCTGAGGCAGCTGTGAAGGCGGGAAAGCAGCAGTGGCCATGTTCCTTCCCGTGGGGACTCTCTGAGCCACGTGGAGAAGACACGCTGGAATCACTCTACATTTCTTGTGACCGCTAAGGATGGGAGTTTCAGTCCATCACAATCTGGCCTGAAAGGGCATATGCCCTTTTCAGCTACTAGCCAAAGAAACCAGGGGATACTTAGGTTGTATACATACATAACAAACACATCTCTGAGTAAAAGGTGCCATCACAACCCTGAATTTGGGATTATTTCCTTAGGATGAATTATCTGAACTGGAATTACTGGGTTACTCCGAGGAAACCACAAAAGAATCCCTCAAGAGAAAGAGCCAGCAATTCTGTATCTGTCATTTCAAATTATATTATAGGCACATTTTAGAGTTAACTTGATCAATATTTTGAAATTCCTCTTGCCATTTCTAAAAACAAAACCTTTAATTCAATAGTTAAAATCTTTTCTGACGTCCGTTTTTTTATTTTCTTAAATTTTTAAAAATTTTATTATATTTGAGAGCGAGAGATAGAGAACGAGTGGGGGAGGGGCAGAGAGAGAGGGAGACACAGAATCCAAAGCAAGCTCCAGGCTCTGAGCTGTCAGTACAGAGCCCAATGCAGGGCTCGAACCCACAAACCGTGAGAGCATGATCTGAGCCGAAGTCAGACACTTAACCAACTGACCCCCCAGGTGCTCCTGTAATGTCCATTTTATAGTCTTCATCCTGAGATGCTTTCCAAACTCTCATTAAGATTTCCCCTTCTTCTGATATTCCATTCAGAACCCTTTCCCATACATCTATGAGGTCTTTACAAAAATACTTAATAAGAAAAGTACCAGGTATTTATTTCCTACAAATATTTCCCTCCTTTTAAAAAGGACTTTTAACTCTTTGACCTATGGAAGTTTCATGATAGGTAGGCAAATCCATCATTTTTTACACCCACTTTAAGATTATAAAATGCACCATTATCCCCCTATGTTTTAACATGTTTTACTGGTGTTATGCTTATGTTTGCCAGTCATTCTCTGAGTCATTTTTCAAAGCAAAGATTGAACCCCCAAAATATCCCTTCTTCATGTACTTCTCATTCCTTTCCCCAAAAAACTAAGAAATATTTGGAAGACATAGCTAGAGGGTATTGGCAAAGCTCTGTCTCTTCTCCAAGCTCAATTAATTCTATCTCAGGTGAAAGGAAATATCGGCATCCCAATCCTGTCCTTTCTTTCCCTACAAGACAGTACACCCTGGGACAGTATTTCTACTGAATGTTAACCAAGAATTCTTCACAAAGGGCCACATTGTCAAATGCCTTTGGGAAACACTGACTTAACCGAATATAAACAGGCTCATTTAATGTCAGATTTCGACGAACATCTTTAGAATCACCACAGGGAGGGGATGTGAAGCATATAAGGTTACAGTCTTCCCCAATTTATTTTACTATGACTTTTTCTATATCGATTAATTCCTCCCACAATTTGGGATGTTTGGGGCATGCTACCTTGGGAAAGCCCATAGGTGCCAATGGTGTCTTCTGCTCTCTCTATCCCAAGCACACATGGGGCCAAAGCACAAAGAAGGGTGAGCTATCATAAGGAGGATATAATTGTAAACTAAGGCACCAGCTATGGTGGAGTCCTGTCTATAAGTCACTGAACTCCCCACAATTCACTGGCTTTCTGATATCAGTAGACATAATCCTTATGATGGTTAAGCAGTGACTATCTCACTTGGCTGACTGCATCCTGTTTAAGGCCTAGTGGGAGTATGTGAATGTGTCCCAAGAAGCCAACCATATTGGGGGGGGGGGGGAAGGAAAATTATACATGGGGATGTAAGTTTCTAGGATGGCCATGTATGAGTGCAGCATGAGGCTTCTAAGAGTTTCATTAATTAAACAAAGCAAAAATAAAGGCTTTATTTTTTAACTCAGTACTGTGCAAATATAAGCCATAACTGTGATTGCGCACATTTTCTCAGTTAATGGGAAATCACACAGTAAACTAAAAAAAAAAAAATGTAAGATACTTTTTTTTAAGTACTGTTGATGGGATGCCTAGTAATAAAAGAGAAGTTTTTTTACATGCAGTAATACTTAGGGATTGTCACAGGTGAAAAACTACCTCAGTCAGTGTCACAATAGTAATATACCTTGTGTTTATTGAGCATTTGTTATAGCAAGACACAAAACTATGCACCTAATTTTTATTATCTGATTTAAATTATGCCAGGATGTTAAATGTTGTCTCAGAGTTTTAGCAGAGGCCATGGAATGAAGGACAAGCTAAGGTGGCTGAACTTGCTGAGTTTTTTGTTGTTTTTTTTATGCTTATTTACTTATTTATTTATTTTGAGAAAGAGAGAGATAGAGCACATGAGCAGCGAGGGGCAGAGAGAGGGGAAGAGAGAGAATTCCAAGCAGGTTCCAAGCCGTCAGTGCAGAGCCTGATGCAGGGCCTGAACTCAGGAACCATGAGATCATGACTTGGACCGAAATCAAGATTTGGATGCTTAACAGGCTGAGCCACCCAGGCACTCCTGAACTTGCTGAGTTTTAAACCAGAGTTGGGCCACCTGGGTGCCTCAGTTGGCTATGTGGCTGACTTTGGCTCAGGTCATGATCTCGCGGTTCACGAGTTTGAGCTCTGCATCAGGCTCTGTGCTGACAGCTCAGAGCCTGGAACCTGCTTTAGATTCTGTGTTTCTCTCTCTCTCTCTCTCTCTCTCTCTCTCTCTGTCCCTCCCCCACTCATACTCTGTCTCCCTCAAAACAATAAACAAACATTTAACAAATTTAAAAAAAAATTTAAAGCAGAGTGTGTGGACATCTTCTTGCTCAAGGGGTGGGAACATTCACCCTGGATCCTGGATCCTCCAGCATTACCAGATTGGGTCACTTTCCTCTACTGTCCCTAAGCTTGGAGGAGAGGCAGGCAGTCGGGGGAAGAGGTAAGGACAGTTTGGAGAGGATTCCTTCAAAGAGAATCGTCAATGTGCACCCTTATGCCTTTACCAGGCCAAGTGACAGAGCCTTCTCTTCCAGAGTTTGGAGGGCCTGGGAGTGCCTGTGTTTCCTGGAGCCAGACATGGGCCACAAGGAAGAGGGAAGGCTCTTAAAAAGGAAAGTCATCCTCCTGGCAGGGTGAGATCACCCTGGACTCAAGACCAGAAACCAGGGAGCTGCTGGAGGAGCCATAAATGTCCAGCCAGAGGGGGAGGTGGCTTCCCAAAGGACTAACAGATGGAATTCAGGGGTCCGGGTTGGTGGGGTCGAGGGGCGCTCTCACTCTGAAGAACCCACAAAGGAATCCCCCGAAAGACAGAGCCAGCAATCATGCATCTGTCACCAGATTCCAGCTGTTCCAGCCAACTCCTTCTGCCCTCTTTCTCTTCCTCTTTACATCCTGGCTTTGGTCCTGGACTGGCCGCACAGCAGCTGCAGTGTGGGGAGAAAAAGCCACCAGTAGTGACTTGGGTGGTCCCCTTTGACCACAGCAAGACTTTAGCACCTGAGACGGGGGAGAGAGGATGTTGTAATCTGGGAAAGGACATGTCCTCTGACATGACAGTGCACTTGATTTTCTAATACTTGGGGAATAAAGGAAATCTTGTGTTTCTTACTTCCAAGGAAAACCTACCAGAGCTGCCTGCAATGTTAATGAGCAGGAGGAAGGTCTGAGATGACACAGCAAGAGTGTGAAGGGGCAATGACGAAAAATAGGAAAGTTGCCTCCTACATACACCCCGTAAGCTTTAGCTTCCTTCAAGAAACTGGTTACAAATCCTCAGTAAGTTAGGCAGTATTATCCCTAGATATTTGGTGAAATTAAAAGACATCCCAGGAGGGGCGCCTGGGTGGCGCAGTCGGTTAAGCGTCCGACTTCAGCCAGGTCACGATCTCGCGGCCCGTGAGTTCGAGCCCCGCGTCAGGCTCTGGGCTGATGGCTCAGAGCCTGGAACTTGTTTCCGATTCTGTGTCTCCCTCTCTCTCTGCCCCTCCCCCGTTCATGCTCTGTCTCTCTCTGTCCCAAAAATAAATAAACGTTGAAAAAAAAATTAAAAAAAAAAAAAGACATCCCAGGAAAATCACAAAACTCAAGAGATGGCTCTAGGATTAGAATTGAGGTAACTGTCCCATCTGCCTCTGTGTCCCCTCCCAGTACTACATCCTAAGATCCTGCAACGGAACCAATACTGGGGGGTCTGGCACACTTCCAGTAACACGCTGGTTCCAGAGTTCTGCTGTTTTCACCGAATAGCTTTATGGGGGGGGGGGGCAACAAAATATGCTCATAGTTTATGAAGTGATTCTACCTGCATTATTTAATCCTCCTGATCATTTACAATAAGGTGGATATTATCATTACCTCTGTGTACCTCATTATGGACTTGACTGAGATGTCACAAAAGGTAATAAACAGAAGACCATCTTAGATCTGCTATCCTATCCACTGTGTAGATGCAGGAATGATGTTTGTTTTTTTCACCATTGTATGCAACACCAGGCTCAGTGCCTAGCACACAGAAGAAGTTCAATAATTATTTGTTGAATAAGTAAATGCATGACATTTTCCAATTCTAACTCTTTTTTTTGTCGTTGTTGTTGTTATTATATCATGTTGCTTCTCTACTATCTCCCGTGAAGACTCTTGGAGAAATTTGATCCCATCTGGGAAACTCGCTGTAAAACAAAGTTCTTGAATTTTAAATAAGTCTACCATAAATAAATTTGATAGCAAGTCATATTTTGGGCTTTTGTATCACATAAGATAATAAAAGACATTTTTCTCTGAGCCAGTAATCTGGCTAGGGTAAATGATCTCTAAAGCCCCATGGCTACAAAGCATGATATGATTGTGTGGGAGCTCACTGATCAATTGTCTATTTTCAGAGATTTCACATTAAACAATAATCGCTAGAAAATAACCCATCACACTTTGTATGTGGAAAAGTACACAAAAGTTTAGAACAGTTGTCTATCTATATAACCAGGAGACAGACCATGGCTCTCATTAAAAGCTTCTTAATCGACTTTGCTAAATTCATTTTAGGCAAATAGTTGGATGTAGGAGTTCCTTAAAATTCTGAGGACATTTCTACAAGGATTTAGCCCTGAGGCTACAAGGCCATCTAGGAATGCTGTTCCATTTCCTCCATGAAGCTCTCTGCTTTTTGTGTCTTCATTTCAAAGTCCAGAGATATAGCTATGTCAAGAAAAGATAAGATAGAATTGAGTCACTTTGTTGGGTCTGTGAGAGGACATAAAGGCCCTGGCATGGGAGCCCATTCTTCATATGCAGCGATGGTACATCACAGTGCTCAGACCTGACGTCTTCCCAGCACTTATCTTGCCCTTAATTCATAACCATCAAATTGAGCTGCCTCTGTGAACCCCCTTGTGATGCTACAAACCTACTGACCTTAAGAGAAACAGATAGATCTAGACTGAGAGCCCAACTTCACCTATGGCATTTCTCTGTACATTCTTGGCAGCATCATATGCACGATCAAATCCCAACCTGCAGAAGTTTAGGTAATAATACTCTCAACACCTTCCAGAAAATTGAGTTCTAAAAAAAATGTAGTCTTAGCACCTTCTGTCAGAAGCTTATTTTGGTGTTCAGTGCATTAGAGTGAAGCAGAAGTCTCTGTTACTATAAATGGCCCCTGTGAACCACCCACCTGTCAGAGTTGAACACAATTCCATCTCTAGGCCCTGAGATATATGTAGTTCTTCATGTCAAGGTCACTCCAAAAAAAAAAAAACAAAAAACAAAAAACTAGTGTATTACAAGGTTAAGCATAAAATTCTACATCCTTTTTAAATAGATTCCTTTGATGGGAGCTACGTAGGAGTGCAAAACCCAAAGGACTGCACATATCAAGGAGTCAGTAGGGAGAGAAAATATATCAGCAGAATAAAAAACAAAACAAAACACAATAATTGAAATTAAATAATAAAGGTTTTTTGAAAATAATTGGATTGTGAGGTGTCTGACAGAAGCAAAATTAAATACACGGTAGATGTGAACTATAATATTGGTATATTACAGAGGAAAAAAATCACATACAGGGCTTAATCAATCCATATTGACTGAGTAAATGAATAAGTGGATAGATGAGTGGGTAAATGAATGCCAACCAGCCCCCAACACTTACAAATGGCCTGGAATCTTAGGAATCCACACAATTAGTCTGTCTTTTTAGAATTGTCTCCCAATTTCCTGACGACATAAGAATTTAGGCCATACAAAACTTCCTCTTAGCAGCAGTCCTGTGGATGGCATCTTTGACTTCCTTGTTCCTCAAGCTGTAGATAAGTGGGTTCAACATGGGGATCACTGCAGTGTAAAACACTGACACCACTTTATTGAGATCCAGAGACAGACTTGCTCTAGGTCGTACATAAATAAAGAAAAGAGTACCATACAGGATGGAGACGGCCGTCAGGTGAGAAGAGCAGGTAGAAAAGGCTTTGCGCCTCCCATCCACAGAGTGGATCTTCATGATGGCGACAAGGATGTAAATGTAGGAGATCAGGATAGTCAGACCGCTGAAGACTCCAACAGCTCCAGCCACGACAAAAACTACCAACTTAGTAAGCCTTGTGTCAGCACATACAAGGGAAAGCAGGGGGGACATATCACAGAAGAAATGATTAATGACATTGGGCCACAAAAAAGACGAAATGCATTTGTTGTATGGGTCATGGTGTTCATGAACCCGATGACATAGGGACCAACCACCAGCTGGATACAGAGTCTCTGGGACATGGCAACAGAATACAATAACGGGTTGCAGATGGCCACATAGCGGTCATAGGCCATGGACACCAAGAGAAACACTCTGCTGCCACAAAGAACCCAAAAAACCACTGCTGCAAAGCACAGCCCAAGAAGGAGATGGCCTTCCTCTTCGCAAAGACGTCCGTGAGCATCTTGGGGCTCACAACAGAGGAGAAGCACATGTCCACAAAGGACAAGTGGCTGAGGAGAAAGTACATGGGTGTGTGAAGGCGGGAATCAATCCGAATCAGAATAATCATACCCAAGTTTCCGGTTAGATTGATGACATAGAAACTCAGGAAGAGCAGGAAGAGGGAGGCCTGCAATTGGGGGTTGTCACTCAAACCTGCCAAAATGAACTCTGTAACCCTTGTGTAGTTGTCACCGGCCATTGACTGGTTCCCGTTTCCCCTAGAAGAAGAGCAGAGGAGTCACAACAGATTTGCTGAACATATCTTCAAAAACGGGACACAGAAAAAATATACCAGTGGCTGGGAGAGCATCACGGGTGATATGACTTAGTTGCATGTTGTGGCCAAGGAAACAAAAGTGAAGTATAGACCAGTGCAAAAGATCGGATCTGAAGCCTTCATCTTCTAAGAGTCTGCAGAAATCCATCATTACAGAGATGAGAAACCAGAAACCTGGAAAATAGAAGCAGCTTTCTCAAGGTCACATGACTGATGGCAGAGAGCTTCCAGAAGACATGTCCAAGAACTCTCACTTCAGTGAACTTTGCTTGAGTTCTCCAGGTGAGCCCACACCTGGGGTAATGATGCAGGAGAGTGGAAGTGAGGCAAGGTGGAGAGAGTGAGCAGCCACTCATTTTTGGGATATACACACTTTGGAATTAGAACCCAAGCCTAAAGGCAGGGTCCCTCTGACCCTGGGAAAGTTACTCTTCCTCATCTGTGAAACAGGAATAATAATAGTAACACCTACCTTGTAAATTGCTGTGAGGATAACATGAGAGAAAGCTTGCAAAGTATTGAGCTTGCAAACTACTTATGAGGGTCTCATTGGGCACCTTGACAAGGGTATAATAAGTATTCATATTTTTGCCTTACATACTTCATTTAATAAGCCTGCAAGCTGACTATGATTATGTCAATTCACATAGGAGGAAGATTGAAGCTCAACCCACGTTCACGATGCTAGTGACCGGCAGGGGTGGGCTTTGCACGTGTGCGTGCCCCAACAGACTGCTCTTTCCTTCGTCACACTGCAGAAATTGCGTGTCCACAATTCTACTCTTTTCAAAGAGATGCAAAACTCATTCCACTATGAGTACAGGATGATGCCTGTTTGGCGGCCTACTCCTGATGTTGAGGTTACAGCCAAAGGCCACTAATGGGAAGCCCGTAGGATAATAGACTATTGAGCTTGAGTATCACCTGCATGGAAATGCACAGGGAAGAAATCTGGAAAAGAGCCTAAATCATCCCACCCATATACGCTCCACATTTCCTTTGTCACCCCCCATAAGGGTGCACTGGGTTAAGTCAGCTGATCTCTTCGAACCTGAGTTGCTTTGTGTGTTCAATGAGACTAAAGCTGTGTCTTTCTCTCTCAGAATTCGCATCCACTTAGAACAAGGGGAAGGTGTACATCAGTGATCAGAAAACTACTTATACTTTCTTTTGAAAAGTTTTCTTAGCCCAGAATGATAGGAGCCCAACACCAAACTTACGTTAGATGCTTTTCCCCCGGTTTTCCAATCTGAAATGTATCATTCGACTTTGGTGAGGCCTCCCTGAGGCCAATAATGCAGCTTACATTATATCCTTTGCTTCAGGGAATTAAAGAGAAAGGGAGGATTTCCAGGCAGACTGTCCACCCCACACTCACCTCTTGCTGAGGACTCTTCAAGAGTCTAGGAACTTCTTCAGGGTCCTTCATACACTACATCTCACTCTTCCATTTGACAGTTGCCCAAAACTCTAGGACAATCCCTTGTTAGCTATAGTTTCTAAACTGACCCAAGCCTTCCATGCACATTTTAATTTCTGTTTCCCTGCGGTATGTGGTGTTTAGAATAGAATGCAGTGCTCCTTAAAGATCAAACCACACAGAGCGGGGAACACAACCAGCCCTCATGTTCAGAGCACCAGGATAATATCATAATGTCAACACAACCTATGATAACCTTCCCTTAGCAAAGGTGTGGACAGGGATGTGAGTTGAATTCTGTGCTACTTTTTTTCCCTTTCTTCCGCTGCTAAAGCATCTCTGTCCCATGTTCTACTTACATGAGTATATTTTGATCCAGTTGCAAAACCTAAGTTTATCTCTACATGAATGATCTCTTCTTAGGTCTTCTCCATCATCCAACAAAGATGAGGATCATGTTCATCCTGGCCATGAGTCCAATATAGAATTTATTGTAATTCCATTTAAAATAATTTGTGTTCTCTTTACCTTGTTAAAAGTCGGGTCGAAAGAACAGAAAACGATTGGGGGCTGTCAACTTACATTCTAACGGGCTCTTTCTTCTTTAAAGATGGCACAAAGAGCTACAGCAAAACTAAGCCAAGTTGGTCGGGTTCCACCCCTCCCCTTAATCTGGCCACCTTCACGTGCACAACAGGTCAGAATTTTCAACAGTCATTTGGGTTTACTGTTTCTTTTCTTCCAAGAAGAAACTGTGGAATCCTCACTCACTGTAAAATGTGTTCAGGGTCTTCAAGTCAATAAAAGTTCCCTGAACCAGTTGCATCATCTCTGCTATGGGAGCTGCTGTGTCCCCAAAGTCTGCCATATCTTGGGAATGGACCACTAAGGGAAGGTACAATCAAAGTTTCGCTTCATATCCTAAGTAAATCCGATGAGATCTGTTTTCTGATCATGCCATTATGTTTGTTTTTAACTGGATATAGTCTCTTCACTGTCTCTATATCCGGGCTAAGCAAGGAAGGTCTATGGAACTCTTGGGAAACTGGAGTAGCACAGAGAGGGTGGGACATGGGACCCTAGCTCTCCCTTCCCGTCTCTCTTTCGCGTTCGTATCTTGGGGTCAAGGGCAAAGCATGTAGAAAATGAACTTTTCTCAGACACAGCATTGACCATAGGTTGCTAAGTAAATTCGTTTTCCTGGGACTTCGTTCAAAACAAAGAGTGGAACCATCGGAAGGAAGAGCTGGAAGAGAATTTCTGAGAATGTATCAATGGATCAGTAAACTTTATGGAAAGATGTTATATCTGAACTGTTAGCATATGGCAAGGGAAATACATTTCTTACTGCCCAGAATTGAATAAAAATCAATAAAATAAAATTCTTCAGCATTGTATTTGCAATACAAACAGCATCAGCTTGACCAAACAGAGTCAATACAGGTTGCAGCCTGAGTGAGGGAAAGTGTAAGCACTTCAGTGTGTGACACAGCCTCCTTACTCTAAGAGGTTTTGTTTGATTTGTTTTGAATTTCTTAGCATGCTCCTGAATCCTTTAATGTAAATTTTTCCATGAGACCTGAATCTTTGATAATAACTTCTGGTCGACTCTACATATGAAAGACCATTCCATTTCTCCCCTGAAAACCATTTAGATTTGTCCTTCAATTTCTTTTTTTCTTTAGTTTCAAGACTTTATTTAAATTCCAGTTAGTTAACATAGAGTGTAACATTAGTTTCAGGAGTAGAATTTAGAGATTCATCACTTGCATATAACAAATGCTCACCACAAGTGCCCTCCTTAATACCCATCTCTCATTTAATCCATTCCCCCAACCTCCCCTCCAACAACTCTCAATTTGTTTTCTGTAATTAAGAGTCTGTTTCTTGGTTTGCCTCTTTTTTTCCCTCTGTGTTCATCTGTTTTTGTTTTTTGTTTTTAATTCCACATGACTGGAATCATGTGGTATTTGTCTTTCTCTGACTGACTTATTTCACTTAGCATGATACACTCTAGATCCATCCACATCATGCAAATGGTGAGATTTCATTCTTTTTGATGGCTGAGTAATATTCCGTTATATATAAAATGCCGCTATAAACATGTATCCCTTATGAATCAGTATTTTGTACCCTTTGTGTAAATACCTAGTAGTGGACCTCTTTCATGGTTTTCTGTGTGTCTTCACAGAAACAAACACATCTGAGATCCTTCAGAAATTCCAAATATTTTTCAAATATTTTTCTGATTCCTTTGCTACTTCGCTTCAAAATTATGTGGTTCCTTTGAGTTGTCTGGATAATAATCCATTTTTATTGTATGGCAGTGTGAGTTCATAGGTTGAATATTGCTAAGGCTTTTTATATGCGTGTTTTCTTAGGTAGAGTGTCTACAACAAGCATTGGTCATTAGTTAGAATTTGGGGAGTGACTTTGGCCCTGCTTACTGTCTTCCTGATGGTTGGTTGAATCTTTTTCTTTGAAGAACTGGTTAATGCGGGTTTGGAATCATGTTTCTATTTTCTAATTTTTTTTAGAAATTGTACTTATTAAGCTAAATGGAAATTAGTATTTTAATTCTTCCCATGTTGTTTATCACATAATTATTTTTAAGTCCTTTATATAAGACTGTTTTGAATCCTGAGGGTATATATTCCTAAGATTCCTTTTAAGCTTTACTTCCTGGGGTGCCTGGGTGGCTCAGTCAGTTGAGCACCCAGCTCTTGATTTCAGCTCATGTTGTGATTTCACAGTCACGAGATTAAGCCCTGGGTCGAACTCTGTGCTGGGTGTGGGGCCTGCTTTAGATTTTTCTCTCACTCTCGCTTTACCTCCCTGCTTGTGTTCTCTCTCTCTCTAAAATAAAATAAAATAAAATAAAATAATAATTAAATTAAAATAAATTAAAATAAAATAAAACTTTTTCCTGAAAAAAGTCTGACAAAGAAAGACACATACTGTATGATTTCACTTACATGTGGAATCTAAAACAAAGCAAAACGAAACAAAAACAAAAACTCAAAGAAACAGAGAAGTGATCGATCGGTGGTTTGATGATTGCCGGAGGCAGGAGTTCGGAAGGTGAACAAAATGAGTTATAAGATAAATAAATCCTGGGGATGTAGTGACAGCAGGAAGACTACCATCAAAAATACTGTATGTATATTTGAAAGTTGCTAAGAGTGTAGCCCTTAAATGTTCTCCTTGTAAAAAAATAAATTGTAACTCTGTGCTGATGGATGTAAAAAGCTTGTGGTAACCATCCTGCAATGCACACAGAGAGCAAATTATTATGCTGGACACCTAAAACTAGTATAATATTGTATGTCAATTAAATCCCTATTAAAATTAGTTTCTGAAGTCAAGAAGACCTAAGATAATTCATTTTTAGCTATATGGATATAACCACTGTTGACTAAAGTTGGGATTTCAAATTCATAAGGCCAACCCATTTACCAAAGAAAAGGTGAAAAATTAGGTGGATTTCTAATGTATATTTGTGTGCTCTTAAAAGCTGTTTCCTTCTTAACCTAAATGATTAATATTAGGCAAGGAAAAATGAACAAAGAAAGGAAAGGTACAAATACACTATGTTAAGCTTTACCACAGAGCATTCACCCTATGCTGCAAAAGATTTGCCTATTTTTATCTGACAATAAGGATAAATTAATAAAAATATTATTTTGTGCTTTTTTGTTTTAATATCAGATTGGTATTGAACACTATTTCAAATTCATGCAATTTTTAGCTGAAACATCATCTCCACCATAGCGAGCCTTCCTTCTGACATCTGCAGTCTAAAGCAATCTCGGCCACTAAATTTCAAAACCCTCAATGACCCCACCTACGGGATTTATCAGTGCTACTTTTATTATGGTGGTTTTGTGTGACGCTATCTTTTACAAGACCATGATCGTGGAAGACAGGGACGATAACCCAGTCAATGCAACAGACATTTGCAGTGTCCAGGGTAGCATTGCTTGGCTGTGCCAGCTGTTAAATATCAAAATACATCCATAGTCTTTGGAAAATAGCTGCTTCTTGCTGGGGTCCAGCTCCAACAGGTCCAGGGATCCCCGAAGGATGAACGGCGTCGGTGAGAATAAAACAAAACTAAAATAAAAAGCTAAAATAAAAAACTGAAATAAAAATGGACATAGACAACAGCAGTGTGTTGATCTGGCCGATTTATTGTAGCAAACGTGGCACGATATTTGCTAGTGATTTCCTTGCAGCATTCGTCATCTATGTGTTTCTAACATTACCTAATTCTAAAATGTTCCTAGTGTAGTCAACCTTTAAGAAATAACATGGCGATTTTCTCATAATGTTCCCGCATACCCTTTGATTATAGATTAATTTCTTACCTTATTCCATTATGCATCTGTGTTTATCTATAATTATCTATAGTCTATAAAGCATTTGCTTTGCTGTTCTCATGAAAGGCCCTCCCTTTCTCAATACCTCAAGTGGAACAGTTACGGGGACATGACCTCCTAACCACAAGAGGCCAGAAAAACAATGTGTTTGCCTCGGTCCGAGGTGCCGGGAAGGGGGCGATAGGGCCTTAGAAACCCATGCCTCACACATTCTCAGAGAGACAATGCACCTAGGAACTAAGGAACCATTCTGTACCTGAACCGACTAGGTTCAGTCACCATCTGGAATGCCTCCAGGGGGCCAGGTGGGCCTAGGGGTTGAAGTCTCCTGTGCCCAGAGATACACTCCTTAGTTGCCAGAGTGGGGCTTTCAAATCCATATGTCTCTCCTTCACAGGCCCTCTTTGCTGGCAAATGCATGAGGCCATCCTTCCTGCAAGTGGAGGAGTCTCCATAGGGGACGGCAAGGGCTAAACATAAAGCCGCACGATTCCTTGCAGAACCTTAGATTCTTCCCTAATGGTTCTTTTCCCAGGGGGCCTGCCGAGGGCAATTCCCCAACAGACAACACCCCAGGTACTTTTAAGGCCAAATTACCTAAAAGCGGGAGGACAAGAAGCTTCACTGTCGGCGGGCCGCCCTGCTGTCACCAGTCCGTCCGCAGCCCGGGCCCCGCCACTCAGGCTGGGATAGCTCGGCTTCCAGCAGCTTCTCTCAGCCTTTCAAGTGCCCACCACCCTGAGCACGAAACCCCTATACTCCAGATCCAGACTTCGCTGCCATCCAGCCACTAGAAGGATAACGCGAGGACAGCCCATGGCAGAACCTTCTTTCAACCAGTATTCTCCTCCACACGTCAGTACCCTTGTCCCACCAGTTATATTTTGGATGCCCTTCCTGATCTATGTCTACTGTTTACAAGATTCTATAACATGGGGTGAGGAGTGCAGAGGGGACCAAAACTTGGTTGGCAAGTAATTCAACTTACTCTCTTATGTCCTTATAAATCAAAGCACGATCTTGATTTTTTCTTGTTTGTTTATTGGCTAAGGTATGTCCGGGAACAGACATCAACTGCTACTCCAGTTGGCAATTCATATAGACATTTCCCGTTGAGAACTTATTGGATTTGCAAAAGGATTTTTATTTACATTTTTATTTCCAAAAACAATTCTGCATTCATCTAAAACATTTCACTAGTGAATGTATCAAGAAAAATTCCGAAAATGATAAGTAGGGCATAAAATACCAGACGTACTAAATAACAGACTTTCTACAGAAGTAAGTGTTGGACCAGGTGACACTGGCACCAGGACCGACAACTGAACACAAGTGCCATCATTAAGCTCTAGATTTTCTTTTATCTTTTTAATTTTTTTTTTTTAAATTTTTTTTTTCAACGTTTATTTATTTTTGGGACAGAGAGAGACAGAGCACGAACGGGGGAGGGGCAGAGAGAGAGGGAGACACAGAATCGGAAACAGGCTCCAGGCTCTGAGCCATCAGCCCAGAGCCCGACGCGGGGCTCGAACTCACGGACCGCGAGATCGTGACCTGGCTGAAGTCGGACGCTTAACCGACTGCGCCACCCAGGCGCCCCTAATTTTTTTTGAATCTTTATGTATTTTGGAGAGAGAGAGACAGAGACAAAGCATGAGCGGGGGAGGGGCAGAGAGGGAGGGAGACGCGGAATCCCGGAATCCGAAGCAGGCTCCAGGCTCCCAGACATCAGCACAGAGCCCGACGCGGGCTCAGAACTCAGGAGCCACCAGATCATGACCTGAGTCGAAGTCGGACGCTCAAGCGACTGAGCCATCCGGGCGCCCCTAAGCTCTAGATTTTCTAATAAAGTAAAAGAGGCAGTTCAGTAAAAGGAGAGCTTGAGAACCAAGCGGACCTAATTTGACTCTATTTCCTCCGTGTAGCCTCAGGCAAGCCACTCCGCATCTATGACCCTCACTTTTCGTTATCTCTTGAATGAGAACAATTTCTACCTTACAGAGTTGTCTTAAAATAAAATTATCTTTACAAAGCCTATAACATCACCTGTTCTTAAAGAGGGTTTCAGTAGCTCAACTAACAATAGCATTTTATAATCGCCACTATTACTAACCTGTAAGTATTATCTCATGAAGGAGAAGGGGATTCTTGTTCAGATATTTTTAAATTCCTGAATAATTAGATTAAAATACAAATATGAAAACCCACAAAACCTCAAAAATAAATGTTTGCCAAATATTCTAATCTGTGCTCAATATTCAAAGATGGAAGTCGTAATAAAAATGAAAACATGCAATTTTATTTATTTTCACAGTTGCAAAGGACTAGGAAAAGTATTTGCAGCTAATGTTACAAAGACTTTTTATTTATTATTGCTATGAAGATGTAGGAGTTGTAAGAACCTTTGGTGACAGAGTGAGCTCTCTGAGCTGTGTGTTATGGCCCAAACACACAAAATGTGTATATAATTTCACAGCCCTTCAAAATTATTTTTCAGGCTTTTGAAAGCTTTTCCGAGCCTCTTAATAACGCTTTCAATTACTAAAGGAAACTTTAGTGGACAAATTGTGATTGATGAGCTCATGCTGCCATCTAGTGGCCAAGGTTAGCTCCACCTTGAGGAGGAATTCTTAAAATACTATCTCATTAAGGAAAGCTGTGTGCCTTGTATTTGAACACATCCTATAGCCACGGAGACCATGCCAATAGGCGACTGAAAACTGAGAAAGAAAATGAAATATATTTCGTAACTAACGTGAAATTGTTCATGTCGTGTTCCTAAAGCACATGACGCAAAACAAATTCTTCACCCTCTTGTTCTAAAATAATCCTAAATATTGAAAACTAGGTTTTTAAGAAATCAGGATAGAAGGTCAGTTTGAGGGAATCTTTATTAACAGGAAATTGGATAAACGCTAATATCAGCCTTAAAAGTAATGAAATTTCATCACATTCCTTTCAAAATGACCTCAGATGGATTTAAGAAACTTCTACTGAATCACTCATGTCAGATATTGTGCTAAACTCTGGTGAAAAAGTAGTCTTTCCTCAGGACATGCAAGAAGGAAGCGTTTATCTTTTTTTTAGGCTACTATTTTCATAAAATTTGATCAGGAGCAATGGTTCTCTATGCCTTTCTAACATCTATACAGATGATCATATAAAAATTTTACTAGACTAAGCAAAATATTAGAAATATCAGTCACAAACTTCAGAGCCCTTATCTGTGTCATATTTCTTAATTTTATAATAACAAAGTACCCTACATAATGTTACCTCCATTTCCTAAATGAGTATATTAAGAAATATTTGTTTACAGTGTCTGCATTATTAGACATTACTTCTTATTTTGCATTTTGCACTATGCAATCTTACTTGTGAAGTGTGACTATAACTGGGCCATTCCCATCTAAATTCTCTCTCTCTCCTCCCTCTTTTCCTCCCTCTTCTCCTCCCTCTTCCCTCTCATACCCATACACAATCCTAAGCATGTTAAAAAATGGGGTTTCCTTTACCTAGATTGTCTCTCACATTGGTAAGGGGCAGGAACGTGTGGAAGAGGTTATCTCTTTCTCTCTCCAGACATCTATTTTAAACCTTTCTGTCTCTTTCTTCAAAGTTCCATTTCAAATGTGTCCATCTGGAGGTCCCTCCATTCTGTTATGCTTTTTGCTTTTTATATAGTACTTTTAGTATTATTACTGACCCCTAGCTAATTTTCCTTTACTTACAAGCCTCTCTCCCTCCAAATATAGGCTCTAGCAGCAACAATAAACAATGTTTTTATAATTTAGGCACATTTTTATATTCTTATTAGTTCTAAGACTCTTTGATAGAATTTATACATTAAGTTACATATTAAGTAAATTGAAACATCTCAATTAGAAAAATTATTTTTGCTTCATCATTGAGAAACAGTGGTACAACTGTGGAGAAAGGGATTTCTGGAATCTCTGGGAGGGCGCATAACCTCTCAACACATTCAGTGGGAGCTCTTTGCTAGGTTACCAATGGGTGTGCCCTTCCCACAACATCCCGAGATTTGCCTTCAGCCCCGTTATATTTGGCACTGAAATTGCTCAAGTGAGATTTAAGGAGATTGCGGTTACTGACCCACCATCCGTGAGTTCAGATGATGGCTCACTTCCATCTAAGTGTGTTCTATTGGTCCGTTTCTTAGATATCAAGAGCCTTGGCAAAAGTAAAATGTCTACACAGATGATCCCGATGGATTTCAGGAAATTTGTAAGCACCTAAAGAAGACCTGATCGCACCCATTCCATTCAGAAGGTTAGGTTGGTTCTTCACCAAGAGATATTTTCAATTGTACAGGGACTTATAAGCAATTCTGCATCCCCTTTCCTGACCGAAAACGTTTGCTTAAATTATTTCTAAAACTTTCGTTGTTTGAGTTATACACAAAATGTTGTGGAACTTGTCTGATGGTGTTTCCCGACATTACGACGTGAACAAAATCTAAGACTCTGTGACCCACACTTTTTCTTTTTTCTTTTTTACTTTTTTATGTTTATTATTTATTTATTTTTTTTTTGAGGAAGAGAGAGAGACAGAGGGTGAGTGGGGGAGGGTCAGAGAAAGAGGGAGATACAAAATCCAAAGCAGGCTTCAGGCTCTGAGCTGTCAACACAGAGCCTGATGTGTGGCTCAAACTCATGTACCAGGAGATCATGACCCGAGCCAAAGTTGGAGGCTTAACCGACCGAGCCACCCAGGTGCCCCATACCCACACTATTTCTTATCACTACGGCTCCCCAAGGCTGCAAGAGCTGTGTTATGGGAGGGGGCTGGGTTGTGATTTGAATCAATTAGTGTTGAGATGCAGAGTGGCCACTGAATGACCATGAATGAATTCCCTGGCTTTACCCTTATGTCTACTATCCTTCTCCAAGATTGCTTCAGAGGTGTTAATTGCCCCCATCATTCATGCCAGAGGGAACACAGGACTCACAAAAGTGTCCCCATGGACCCCAGGCTGAAGCAAAGCTACCTTGATCCCAATAACTCCGGTGAAAAAGGTTTGAGGGGATTTTGTTGTAGTTTTGTTTTGTTTTGTTTTGTTTTGTTTTTAATGTTGCTTACTTTTCCTAGTCCAATATTATAGAGAAACAGATCAGATTTGTATTTGTACCCCAGAGCATTAAACTTAGAAATTGGAGATTCTACTGAAAAACAAAAAAACACCTCAATGGGAGTGGGAAAAAAACAAGGGAATGCTCAAGAACCTTCCTTTGTTACAAGATCTGTGCTGTAAAGGCACAGACTAAACACTGATAATTTTCCTTTCAGCAAGAGAAAGGGAACTCACTTATATCAGCAGCGGCACAAACATACACATCTGAGACTGTTGATCCCAGCCTTCATCTAATTAACTGTTTCAAAAATCAATAAATAATGTGAGTTACATGGAAGAGATTTCTGTGCTAAAATCTGAATCCTTTTCAGAGCATCACATTGGCACTAATTCTGCTTCTCTAGCTAGGTTGCTTGCCTGTGACTCATTCCTGCTGTCTGAGACAGTTGCCTCACCAAAACCATGATTGTCCCTAGCCTGTATATCATTTCATTGTCTTGGCATTCAGTTCCCTCCATAACCTGCTCATTCCCTCTGAACACAAACCACTCTATGACCTCATTGCTAAGGGGCTATGCACTTAGTGCATAGAACTATAGTGTGGTGGTTCCTCAAAAAATTAAAAATGGAACTATCCTATGACCCAGCAATTCAATTGCACTGCTAGGAATCTATCTAAATGATACAAAAATGCTGACTTGAAGGGGCACATGCACCCCAATGTTTATAACAGGACTATCAACAATAGCCAAAGTATGGAAAGAGCCCAAATGTCCATCAACAGATGAATAGATAAAAAAGATGTGTGGTATATACATACATATATATGTATATATTATATATATATATATATATACCACATATATACTATACACACACACACACACACACACACACACACAATGGAATACTACTCGGTGATCAAAAATAATGAAATCTCGTCATTTGCAACTACATGGATGGAACTAGAGTGTACTATGCTAAGTGAAGTCAGTCAGTCAGAGAAAGATAAAGGTATGACTTCACTCATATGTGGGATTTAAGAAACAAAATAGATGAACATAGAGGAAGGGAAGGAAAAATAAGATAAAAACCGAGAGGGAGGCAAACCATAAGAGACTCTTAAATACAGAGAATAAACTGCGGGTTGATGAGGGTAGGAGGGTGGAGGATGGGTTAAAGGGGTGATGGGCATTAAGAAGGGCACTCTTTGGGATGAACAGTGGGTGTCATCACTGGGTTCTACTCCTGAAGCCAAGGCTACACTGTGTGCTAACTGGAGAATTAAAAAGATATATAACATAAAAATAAATTTAAAACAAGAATAATTGCAATATTCAAAGCGGGTTCCTAATCCTGGGAAGGGATGGTTGTGACACTAACATTCCATCAATACTGCCAAAGAAAGGATTAGTGTATCCAGCATACTCCATCATGAAATTTATTAGGGCACAGACTTGGGATTAAATTTACACTCTAGTTCTCTCTGTATCCTTACTGAGTCATGTTTCATTTTGCTTTTTCCTCCCTCTGTCTTCTATGGTCTAGAGATAAATTTTATATTTTTAGTTCATGCTCAGCCATCAGGGCTCAAATACCTGCAAACTCTAGCTTGCACCAAAAGGGCACTTTAAAAAAATCATAATAATTAATAATACCTCTTCCCTGAAATAATTATATACTTCCTGAATTGCTCAAATGTTTTCTGAGGCACAGAAAGGTGTTAAAATCTTTTTAAACTTCATTCTGTCGTATTTTTTTTTAATTGGAACAACCAAAAAAAACTAACATGAAAATAGGATATATATTTTCTGAATTTCAGTTTAGCTCTGACTTCTCAACACCTATTGCCTCTGACTTTTTTAGAATTTTCTTGTTCTCTCATTCACATGTTTGCATTTTATTTATAATTTCTATAATAAACAGTGCCTATTTATTTTTGTCTGAAAGAAATAGAAATAACTAAATATCAAGTATTAAAGTAGTAGTTGGAACAACATCAAAATAAAATATGTAAAGAGGCATCTCTCTTGTCATTTGTCACTTGGTGGATGAATAAGAGTGCAAGAATTGTGCTGTCAATGTTGTTCACCTTTCACTTGTCCATATTTGGGTTTCTTTTCTGCAGTGATCATGACGTTGTATTCTTAGAAGACAAGAATACAAAAATAGGCATAAAAGATATTTAAAGGAATGAGATAGGAGGAGTCCCTTTAGTTAAAGAAATCATTTGTACCTAAGTAACCTGCCCTGTTTGCTATTTTCAATTCTGTTTATAGAGATAGGGATGCTTGGAGCACCTGGGTGGCTCAGTCAGTTAAGCGGCCGAATTCGGCTCAGGTTATGATCTCGCGGTCCGTGAGTTCGAGCCCCACGTCGGGCTCTGTGCTGACAGCTCAGAGCCTGGAGCCTGTTTCAGATTCTGTGTCTCCCTCTCTCTGACCCTCCCCTGTTCATGCTCTGTCTCTCCCTGTCTCAAAATAAATAAACATTAAAAAAAAAATTTAGAGATAGGGAGCATGCATATCATTCCAATGAATCTCACCTGGCCTGGACATGTGTATTGGTTTAACTAGTACCACACTATTAATAGCTAGATGATTCCAACACTTACTAGATTTTTATCCTATTCCTAATGATGAAATTGTTTGAGGAAGCAGAATTACTCTGACTCTGAGTGACTGGGGATTCTTATCGTCCACAGGCACACGATTGAAATGGAGCTTTAAAAACAGTTTTTAAAATAAAAGTCATATGAACGTTTCAAGGATGCCATACTCCAAAGTCTGCACATTTGTTTAGCATCTTTGGATGATGACCAGGTAGACTAACCATGTCTAGAAGCTTTGCCCTTTATCTATTTTGTATTCCAGACAGGAATTTAACTTCTTATGCAAAACTTCCCCTGACGATCGTTCTGCACATGGCAGCTTTCACTTCTTTATTTCTCAAGCTGTAGATGAGAGGATTCAACATGGGGATCACTGCTGTGTAGAACACCGACACCACTTTATTGATGTCCAGAGAAAAGATTGCACCTGGCCGCACATAGATAAAGAAGAGGGTCCCATATAAGATGGACACTGCGGTGAGATGGGAGGAGCAGGTGGAAAAGGCTTTGCGCCTCCCATCGCCAGAGCGGATCCTCAGGATGGCAGTAAGGATGTAAAAATAGGAGATTATAATGGTCAGGCTACTGACAACCAGTACAGCTCCAGCCACAATGAAAACCAACAGTTTATTGATCCGGGTGTCAGCACATACCAGAGAAAGAAGGGGGGACATGTCACAAAAGAAATGATTGATAATGTTGGAGCGACAAAAGGGAAGTCGGAAAGCAGCTGTTGTGTGAGTCATGGTGCTTAGGAAGCCAATAGTATAGGGTCCAACCACCAACTGTACGCAGAGTCTCTGTGACATGGCGACAGAATACAATAATGGGTTACAGATGGCCACATAGCGGTCATAAGCCATGGACGCCAGGAGAAGGCACTCAATGGCCACAAAGAACCCAAAGAACCATTGCTGCAAGGCACAGCCCAGGAAGGAGATGGCCTTCCTCTCAGTGAAGAAGTCAGTGAGCATCTTGGGACCCACTACTGATGAAAAGCAGATGTCCACAAAAGACAGGTGACTGAGAAAAAAATGGGCGTGTGAAGGCGGGGATCTATCTGGATGAGAATAATCATACCCAAGTTTCCTGTGATGGTAACAAGGTAAAAAAGTAGAAATAGCAAGAAAAGGAAGATTTGCATCCGAGGATGATACTTCAAACCTATGAAAATAAATTCTGTGATTCTTGTATCGTTCCCATCAGCCATTGGTTGTGTTGTTCTCTAGAGTGAGAAAAACAGAACGTTAATAATGCATACAATTTTAAATTATTTAAAAGCATAACATTATACACAGGAAGAGAAACTACAGGTCCAATTTGGGAGCATTGGTATAAAAAGAGACTAAACTAAAAGCTACCAAGCAATACAGTAAGGTTCTTACTCTTAACAGCAATATGGTTTAAACGTTTTAAAGAAAAAATTAGAACTAAGAATTGGGTCACCATTAGAAAACCTGTAAAATTACTCACCACACTTACATATTAAAAGACAATGCATTATAATTATTTCAAAAGAATTCTTTAAAGAAGCTGATAAAATATGGCAAGAAAGAGAGAAAGAAGAAAGAAAGAAAAGAGAAGAAGAAGAGGAAGGAGGAAGGAGGAGGAAGGATGGAGGATGGGAGGAGGAGTAAGGAAGAAAAGAAAGAAAGGAAAGGAAAGAAAAGAAAGAAGAAAAAGAAAAGAAAAAGAAAGGAAAGGAAAAAAGAAAGGAAAGGAAAGGAAAAAAGGAAAGAAAATGAAAGAAAAGAAAAAAAGAAAACAAAGAAAAACTTTCCAAACTGGAAAAAAAGGAATCACTTGACTTGTAAAAAGGATCTTCCTCTAGCTTCCAGAGCATATATGTGTGTAGGGTAAGCACTGGGAATATTAATACTATAACCAGAAACTAATATTTTCACAATGTGTGCTATTAACAGTATAGTGAAGGGTACATCCAAATACTAAACTATAAAAAAAGAAAGAAGGTGTAAGAATTCTAGAAAACAGAGATAAGAAATACTGTCACTATTTGCAAGCAAATAGTCATCCACATAGAAAGTGTAAAATAGTCAACCAATAAAGATAATTTTTTTAGAAAAAATGAAAGAATTCAAAGTAGCAGAAGATTGGTGTAAAAAAGTCAATAATAATTACCTATGAATTATAACGGAAAAACTTACATTCATCAATACAAATTGATAGAATAGCTGTAAATAAGCCTAACAAAAACCATTCAAGATTCATATGAAGAAAAATATAATTATTTAACTTTACTGTACAAGGAAAGAACTGCCTAGATCAGTCAAAAAAACATTTACTGTATTTTTATGTGTTTATTAAGATTCATTTCCTCCTGAGATAGTAAAAATTAGCTCTAACAGGGGCGGTAAGACTCTGCGTGGCCATTCTTCAGGTTGGAATAGCACACACAGATACATCAATTATGAAGGGAACAGAAAATGATATTTCTCCCACAGATATGCTGCAGCTGGAAAGTGTCCTAACAACATTTGGGTGGGTGGGGGGGGGTGGGGAGGTAGTGACAAATACTTTATTGTTCAATGATAAACTTTACTTTCTGAAAAAACAGATTGTCTACAATTTTTGTCTGAAATCACATCAGCAAGACGAAATACCCCACTCTGGTCTGGAATATCTAAGTCAGTCTGACAGAGCAAAGCAGTCCCAGTCCCCAACACGAGTACAAAACTCCACATGAGGGATGTCTGGTTACAACACTCTACACCTAGTTTACCTTTGTAGTTTCCATGGAAACAGGACCCTGTGCTACCTTTGTGGGTCAGACTGTTCTGATGTTGTAATGTTGGCCCCTTTCCACACAGCCTTGCTTTGCTTTGAGCTCATCGCAATTTTCCTTGATTGAAATTTCACCAAAAACTCCCCATTTCTCAAAATCCTATAATAGCTCTAGTTTTTTTTTGTTTGTGTGTTTAATGAGACATCCATGGTTCTAAGTGTGCATGGTCTCCCTCATTGCAGTGGGTCAAAAGCTGGTTGGATTAGACTACTAACCTGATCCTGGCTGTTTAAGGCTGATGAGGCCAGGACACCTACCAGGTTATTTGGTAAATTTAATGCAGTTCCAACCAATTGGAAAAGTTAAATTAAAATACAATTTTTAATGAAAAAAATCAGATGTTTAAATTCATGGAAGAGACAAATGTTCAAAGGAGCAAAGGACATTTCAAAAAAGAAAATCAAAGAAACGGGATGTGCTGTTCCAGATATCAACACAAAAAGAAAGCCATCATGCTTAACCAGTAAGGTATGATTACTAAAATAGGCAGGAGACAGAAAAACCGTAGGCAGACCAAGACGTATATGCCAATTTAGTATGAATAAACATTTTCTTTCAGTCAGGAAAGTAAAGATTAATTACAATATTGGGATGGCCATTTCAAAAAATAGATCGTATTAAAATTCCACCCACATCATTAAACTAAAAAGAAAAATTCTATTATAAACATACAACAGTAAAACCCTAAAGAATAGCATTACGATTTGTTGTAGGGATGGACTTCTTAAGAGAACATGAAAATCACCTGAAGAAAAGGTTGAAAGCTTTATGGCATAATAATTTTAAGTAAACAAATGCCAACATATACTCTGGGTAAAATTAAGACATACAGATGGAGAACTACTGAAACATATGTTACAGAAGACTAAAGTCAGATCACACAAAGAGGTACCACAAATTATCCACTAAGATAGCAAGTATTCATTGTAGTCATTGGCAAAAGATAGAGAGGACACTCCCAGTCCCAATAAATATGACAAGATGTTTAATATCCCTTTAATATCCCCAATAATCACAGAAACCAAATTGAAACAATAATCATACTATTTCACCCTTCAAGTTGACAAGATATTAAGAAGTGAGAAATATACTGAGAAAGCAGGAGAGAAACTGGTGATCACTGGAGATCACTGGCTGTTGCAGGGGTGGGGCCTCCAGAAGGCAATTTTTTACTATCTCTTGATTTTTTTTTTTTGAAAAGTGATTACCTGATGATTCAGAAATCCCATTACTTTTATCTACCCTGAAGAAACACAGAATGGAAAACAATGATGTCCACTTTACTATCGCTTCAAATGATAAAAAGACAGAATCCACATAAATATTCTCCAAAAAGCATAACAGTAAATAAACTTTGGTATGTCATTCTGGGGAATATTGTACAGACATTTAAAAATAAAATAATAGATTACCAGAGGGGAGGTGGGCATAGAGCCTGCTTGGGATCTTTTTTCTCTCTCTCTCTCTCTCTTCCTCTGCCCCTCCCTTTCTCAAGGGCATGCTCTCTCCCTCTCTAAAAAAAATAAATCAAAATTAAAATTAAATAATATATAAGGGGTGCCTGGGTGGGTTAGTTGGTGGAGGGTCCAGCTCTTGATTTTGGCTCAGGTCATGATCTCATGGTTGTGGGATTGAGCCCCACTGCCAGTGCAAAACTCCCTCTCTCTCTGTGCCTCCTACTCTCTCTCTCTCTCAAGAAAAATAAACTTGAAAAGATTGAAAAAGTAAAAGAGTCTGGAAAGACATGCAGCAAAGGAGTACTCATTACCTCTGAAAAGAGAGGAACAGTGAACTGGTATGTAGGTAGGAAATCAAAGGGATCCCTAGATTTATCTGCAAGTTTAATATTTTATTACAAGGAGGCAATACACTTGCATTACTTTTGTAATTAAAAACATCTAGGGGCACCTCCGTGGTTCATCCAGTTAACTATGCAACTCCTGATTGGCTCAGGTCATGATCTCATGGTTCATGGGATTGAACCCTGCTTTGGGGCTCAGAGTGGACCTTTCTTTAGATTCTCTTTCTTCTTCTCTCTCTGCCTCTCCCCCCTCGAAATAAATAAATAAATAATAAATAATCTAAAGCAACCCCCCCAAAAAAGTAATCTAAAGCAATTCCTTAAAGTATTTCAACATTTAAAAAGAAAAAGAGAGAAGAAAAAAAATAGCTACAATCGATTGGGAGAAAAACAGCGAGAATATACAAAGCCTAGGTGGGAGAAAGTGAGTAACAATACAGGCCATGCATTTGAAGTTCGAGATTTCTGAAATTCTGAGAAGCGGAGAGAACTCTAGCCCCAACCTCACCCTTTATAAATAAGAAAACTGAGGCTCCAAGATGTCCAGGACCACAAAGATGGTGGCAAAGATACAATCAATTTCCACCCTGCGGTTCTAAATCCGTGATTGGCTGCATGGGACGACACCTTTAAGGTGACAATGGAGAGGGGACAAGGGACAAGCATTTTCAGAGTATGCAAGACTTATCAGATTCGGCCCCAGGTGCTCTGCAAATGACAGCCAATTTGACTTCCACCCAAGCTTGGGTAAGAAACATTTTGCTATCTCCATTTTAAAGAGCAAACAATCAGGGGCGCCTGGGTGGCTCAGTTGCTCATTCAGTTAGGCAGTTAGGCATCCAACTCCAGCTCAGGTTATGATCTCACAGTTCGTGAGTTCAAGCCCCTCCTCAGGCTCTGTGCTGACAGCTCAGAGCCTGAAGCCTGCTTGGAATTCCCTCCCCTCCTCAAACTCTGTGTCTCTCCCTCTCAAAAATAAATAAAATTAAAAAAAAAATGTAAAGAGCAAACAATCAAGGCTGCCAAATGTAGAAGGTGATACCTGAAGGGCAGGACCTGGTATCTCCAAAGAGTTATCTGCGATTAAGACACTGCCCTATCTGAATACAGAGTATCCACCCTTTCAAAGATGTCACTCCTCCAAGAGGGAAACTCGGATGTCTCAAAGTCTCAACCCAGTCCTACATGTTGTTTGAGGGCTGCAGAATCAGACAAAACGCGTATGCAAATTTATCAGTGAAAGAGCTGTTGATTACAAGGAGAGTAAGGAGGTCCCAGGGAATCCTGTAAAGAGTCCAGGTTTGCTCAGGTACAAGCGCTCTCAAACATCTGCACCTGTGCTCCCATTTGTACCCCCTGCTTGGAGCGTGACGCTTATAACGCACGGCAGCATTCCATACAGATGGCACCACCCCTAGAGAGGGTGGCCCTGCCTCTCTCTCCCTGTTCTGGGCAGCCAGTGAATCTGAAGAGGGATTTCACCTGACTATAATCTCTTCATGCATCTTAGCAAATTTCACATTATTGCATGTTAGGTTTGCTGCAACATTCTAACCAATTATGGTCTGAAAGTGGGTATTTTTCTATGTACCGAAGAAACACATCTTAGATGTCAGTCCTTTTTGTTTTCCCATCAATCTTTTTATTTTGAGCTTCTTGAAGAGTAAACGGAGGGACAGAGATGGGTCTTTAAGAATGCTTTAAACTTACATTCCAAGGAGCTCCTTTCTTCTTCCGAGGATTGAAATTAAAACGGAGCATAAACTGTACTCTTTTCAGCCTGTTTTCCTTCTTCCCACCTTCATCTGTGCCTCCACACAGAGAAGAGGGCAGACTTTCTTGGAATCACTTGCTTTATTCTTAAGTTTCCTTCCCAAGGAACTGGTAAGATTCCACTCCAAATCACATTGTCTTTTCACTTGGTTGGAAGTTTCCAGAATTAGTTACCTCATTTTGTTGTTGTTGTTGTTCTGGAAAAACTTATGTCCCAATACATACCATACCTTGGGAATTTTGTTAAGAGGGAATTAAATTAAAATGCTATTACTATCCTTAAACTCTAAAAAACCCACTGGGATCCACTTATTTGCTCTCTGTGCTTGACTTGAGTCAAGTCTTAATTTCTTACCTCCTTCTTCAACAACAACAACAACATTTAATGAGTAAACTTCAGCACGGTGTTGTAACAACTGCTGAGTTTTCCCCCATA
This sequence comes from Lynx canadensis, assembly GCF_007474595.2. Taxonomy (NCBI): domain Eukaryota; kingdom Metazoa; phylum Chordata; class Mammalia; order Carnivora; family Felidae; genus Lynx; species Lynx canadensis. The sequence continues at coordinate 102,095,303 of NC_044312.2, forward strand.
AGAAGCACCACGGAATTTCTGCAACTATTGAGCTAGAGATTTTTACCATTGAAGATCAGCCCCCAGGATAGCTTACTTGGCATTGTGATATTCCATCTTCCTTTCCTGATACTCATAGGGAACTCACTGAGAATCATAATGTGTGAAGTATCTCCACCATATTCAATGAGAAATTGAGAGAGGTTTCACCGAAAAATACAAGCCTGATACTACATTTTTTTCAACTTACATTGATGAATACACACAGAAAAGTGCAAAAACCTTACGCGTACTGCTCACTGAATTATTGCAATGTGAGCACAGGCATGCAAGCCTCCAACCCAAGTCAGGAAATAGAACCTCTCCATCCATTTTATATTTGTGAAATTCATCTTTTATTGAATACATCTCTAGTTCATGTATTTATGGATGCCAGTATTCCATTCTGTTAGTATTCCACAAATGATTTATCAATTGCTTTGTTGTTGGACATTTGAATTTTTCCCAGTTTTTAGCTTTGTGATTGTTTTTTTTCTCCAATGGGCATCCATGAATGCCATGTGTTTGGTGTTAGGAGCATGCATTTCTCTTGGGGATATAACTGGGAGGGAATGTCTTTGTTATTGGGGCGCATATATGTTCCTGAGGACCGATAATCGAAGAAGTCTTCCAAAACCCACTGCTTACACTTCCATTAGCAGTGGTATGAAAGTCGCTATTAGCCATTTAAAATGGTGTGTGTATAATGGTATCTCATTGTGCCTTTAGCTGCCATTTCTAGAGAGATGGAACAATTCTGCAAGCTTTACAAGCCATTTCCATAACCACTTTTATGAATTGGCTTTTGAAATGTCTTGCCTGCATTTCATCACTGGATTGTCTTTCTTTAAAAGTTAACAATAGTTACTGGGTGGCTCAGTCGGTTAAGCATCCAACTTCAGCTCAGGTCACGATCTCACAGTTCATGAGTCTGAGCCCCGCGTGGGGCTCTGTGCTGACAGCTCAGAGCCTGGAGCCTGCTTCGGATTCTGTCTCCCTCTCTGCCCCTCCCCTGCTCATGCTCTCTCTCTCTCTCTCTTTCCTCCCTTTCTCTCTCTTGCCCCTCCCTCACTTGCTCTCTCTCTCTCTCTCTCTCTCTCAAAATAATAAAGTTGAAAATAAATAAAGAGGGGCGCCTGGGTGGTTCAGTCGGTTAAGCGTCAAACTTCAGCTCAGGTCATGATCTCATGGTCTGTGGGTGCGAGCCCTGCTTCGGGCTCTGTGCTGACAGCTCGGAGCCTGGAGCCTGCTTCGGATTCTGTGTCCTCCCTCTCTCTCTGCCCCTCCCCTCCTCATGCTCTGTCTCTATCTCTCAAAATTAAATAAACTTGAAAAAAAGTTATATAGTTATTCATGTTCTTCAGATTGTCACCTATATGCCTTATAAATAACAATTTCCCTTGCTGTGCCTTCCAGGTTTATGCTCTTAAGAGTAAAACCTAAGTCTTCATTTTAATATAGTTCAGGAATCAATATTTTTCTTCATGTTTAGCATTTTGCAGCCCTACTTTTTTTTTAATTTCTACTATACATCATGAAGATATTCTCCAATATCTTCTAGATCCCCTAATTCTTTGCCTTTCACATTTCAATCTCCAAATAATCTGTAATTAATCTTAATGTGTGTTGTGAGATGGGGATAAAATTCCACTTTTCTTCCCATTTGGACATCCAATGGATTAAACGCCATTTTTTCTCAATCTTTCTTTCCCCAATACTTTACTGTGTCACCCGTGTCATAAAATGAAACATCCATATATTGGGTCTGTATATTCTTTAACATAAAAGGTATTAGCATGCATTCATTAATATACTTGGACACTCCACTCTGTTCCACTGGGGCCATTAGTCTATTCTTGATCCTGCCTTAATTACTATAGTTTTGTTAAGTAGAGGAAGACCTTCTACCTGGCTTGTTTTTTTCAATTTTTTTTAACGTTTATTTATTTTTGAGACAGAGAGAGACAGAGCATGACGGAGGAAGGGCAGAGAGAAAGAAGACACAGAATCAGAAGCAGGCTTCAGTCTCTGAGCCATCAGCCCAGAGCCCGACGCGGGGCTTGAACTCACGGACCGCGAGATCGTGACCTGAGTTGAAGTCAGACGCTTAACCGACTGAGCCACCCAGGTGCCCATGGCTTGTTTTTTTCAGATTAATGAGATATTCTGGGCCCTTTGCATTTCCATATAAACTTCAGAGTCACAGCGATATCTCAGCATGACTTAAGTCTGCATTCACTTTAACATAGCTTCTTCAGTGTTGCAGGACCTACACTGACAGCTTCCTTTCTCATTATAGGAACATTATAAGATTCAAACAGACTCACTGATTTATGGTTCCCACACAGACCACGGGCACCCAGTTCCTTACAACCCTCCTGACACTCCCTTCTCACATACTGAAATACTGGAAGTCAAAATCCCATCTGTTCTGCAGGTATTACTTAATTATACCTCATCCAGGAAGCCTTCCTTGATCCATTTCAGACAAAAATAATCACTCTTTTTGAATGTTAACAGTATCTTTGCTTCTCTACTGTCACTTAGTGTCATATGTAAGAGATGAATCACTGGGTTCTACTCCTGAAGCCAAGACAAAAACTGTATGCTATCTAACTTGAATTTAAAGAAGAAGAAAGAAGAAAGAAAGAAAGAAAGAAAAGAAGAAAGAAGAAGAAGAAAGAAGAAATGCCACCATGTATCGTTCTTTGTTCATGCATATTCCCTTCACTAATAAACACTCTAATAGGTCAAGGGTCATATCTTAATGGCTTGAACTGACATCATCAAAAGTCTACTAAGCATATACCTCTATTTCTGAGTTGTTGAGAAAATGAGGATGCTTTTTCAGCTGAAGAACCTTGTAGTCAAAGCTAATTTACTCAAAGAGTAATTTGAAATACTGATTTCAAAATGGAAAACACACTAAAATTAATGCCAAGTTGTTCCTCGGAATCAATGCAAACACTGTTTTCCCCGAAGTGCAGCTGTATGGAAAAGACGACAAGCGATTGCCTTTGGCAGTTTTAGATCAAATTATTTTAGTTATAGCATTTTACAGAACTTACCAGGATTGTCATCTTAAATAAAACTATCTACATCATGCTGCTGTTATTTTTGTCTGGAATAAGCAAACGTGAACCCAGAGAAATACTGAGGGGGATAAAGAATGGTAAGCCTTGTACCAATAATGGCCTTCCCCTGACTGTGTGACAAGACTGGAGCTTGGGGGACTCAGAATGTGGTCCAGCAGTACCTGCATCATTTAGAAGATGCCTTGATCTGAAGCATGTGGTCCAGGCTCCCTGAAGCCTCCAATTCTCCGGCTATAAAATGAACCAAGTAACTCATACCACAAATGGAAACTGTATTCAATGAAATATTTGCAAAACACATAGCATAGATCGTCAGCAAATGTATAAAATAGTCTTATTATTAAAGAATATTCTGTACTAATATGTGCTTTCAAATTATATTAGCATAAAAACAAAAAAAAATACAACGGAGGGCCCAGGGGAAAAATACACCACACACACACACACACACACACACACACACACCACAAATCAACAAGGACAAGCTTCAATGTCAATTCTTCCCCTTGCAGAATACCGTTCTTCGGGATAGGCTTTTATTGTGAGAATATCATTGTGGGTGGCAGAATTTCCAAAATGATCCTCTAAAGATCCATAATCCTGTGCCCTGATCCCTGGAGTCTCTGCATGGATGAAATACCACTCATATGATTAATGTTACACTATGAGACACAGTTAGCCTTCAAAGAGACATGACCCTAGATGAGCTGGTGGGTCCCAAGCTTTCTCCAGCTGAAGGCAGAAGAGTCAGGCTGGAAATGTGGGAAGGGCTAGATGAGTCCACTGCTGGTCTGAAGCTGGAGGGACCACGGAAGGAAGGCAGGCATCCTAAGGAGCTGAGAGGCTCCTGGCCGACAGCCCCTGGGGAAATAGGCACCACAGTCCTACAACCACAAGGACTGAATTTTCACAAACACATCAGTGAGCTTGGAAACAAGTCCTCCCCACAACCTCCAGAAAGGAGTCAGGCCCTGCCAACATGTCGATTTCAGCTTTGTGAGACCCTGATCAGAGAATCAGACCACGATGGACCCGGAAACAGGGCCCAGGGAAAATGAGAGGTGTACATTCATGTGGTTAGGACTTCCCAGCTTTGTGGCCATTTGTTATGCAGCAGTAGAAACTGACTACCAGAGCATGTTCATCTTTAAATAATGGAAACAGCCGTATTTTACTTGAGTGCATATCTATAATACAGAGACTCAGAGGTGACCAATTCTGGAAAGCAATAGTATGCTTCCTCCTACTCTGTGGAAGTTCAATCAATGATATTTGTTATCATTGATTGTTATCAGGACTATTCCCACAAGTGGAATTATGCTGGTTCTCAAAACAGAATCATTTAAGCATGACTGAGTGCCTCAACTAATATTTAAATAGAAATAAAACACCAACTTAATCTATTCCCCTTCTCCTGAGGTATGCTGAATCACTCATGCTAAGCTTAGATTCGATTGAAGAAATTATTACAGAAAAGAATAATAACTATTGAATACTTTGTTGTCGAAGAAAAATTAAATAATATATCAGAGTTTCAGCCGCACGCAAGAGACTTAGGAAAATTCACCAGAAGTATGTCAGGTAGATCCGAACATCACCTGGACAAAACCTGGACAGCTCTGGGTGTCCTGGTAGCAGAGACCGTAGGTCTACTCAGGGGACCATGGTTGACATGAATGTCCTCCAGCCGTTTATCTGGCATTGTGTCATTCTCCTTACAACTCATATCCAGATAAATAGTTTAAGTTGAGGTTGTACGCCTATAACTTGTTTGTGGGAAGTCAGTTATAATGCTTCCAAGACTTCTATCTGTAATTGAGATATTATACCTCTAAAATGGTATCAGGTACTACTGTAAATATAAATAGAATAAGTTCTTATTCTTATTCTTATTACTATTGCGTGCATGCTCCATGTAAAGTCATACATTTATTTATGTGCATGTGTGTGTTATTCATTCTGATGCATTTTGTCATTTGCATATAAGCCATAATCCATGGAAAGAAACACAACCAGAGTCGATCGCTGAACCTATGTCTGTCAACATATAATATTCACTGAATAAAAGAATATAGTATTGACCATATATTTGTCATTCGATCAACAACCATACACTGAGCACCTACTATGTGCCAGGCTGGGGCGTCAGGCATAAAGTGATGGCCATGAGCATCCTTCTCTCATGAATATCATCGTCTACAGGGAGAGACACACAATAAGCAAACAAGCAGGTAAATAATATTCAGGTGCTTTTTAAGTACCCTGAAAAATAATAATGCAGAAAAGGTAAGCGGTTGAGATATGGGAGGAGCAGAGAATTATTTTAGGTAAAGAGGTCCCGATGGCCTGTTTGATGATACGACATTTGAGCAGAGACTCAAAGGAGGTACAGACTGACCTGCAACACTGCCTAGGATGAGGAAACGGAAAATGGAACAGCCACATAAGACCCCAAGAATGACTGAAGAAGTTCCACGGAGGAAGTTTCTGGATGGTGCACACACCACTGAAGGGAACTGTGGCCTGAGCGGTGTGCAAAAAAGCAATCAGATTGTACTACCATGAGGTACCATGACAATCTGCTCAGAATTTTGTATGGTCCTGTTTTCATGGCACAGCAAGGTCTGGGTGACTAGGAAAATAGACCATCATCAATCCAGCATAAAGTACCTGGAAGATCTTACAAATCTATGCAGCAAAGAGTCCCCTGGTGAAAGATACCTATTTTAATCTATTCTCCAAAGTGATCACTTTTGTCAGCCACTCAAAGCTATAATAAATCACTTTTCCAAGGCGCCTGCGTGGCTCAGTCGGTTAAGCATCTGACTCTTGATTTCCACTCAGATCATGACCTCAGCATTTCTGAGACTGAGCCCTGCAATGGTCTCCACAGTGACAGCAGGGAGTCTGCTTGGGATTCTCTCTCTCCCCTCTCTCTCTGTGCGCCCCTCCTCACACTCAAACACGGTCTCTCTCTCTCAAAATAAAGAAACTTGTAAAATAAATAAATAGATCCCTTCTCCCAAAAAAAGCATTACATTCCCAAATCCTACATCATATAAAGGAATGAAAAAGGTATCCTGAGGGTCAGGATCAATGAGCTTGCAAACTCTCCTTGTGTGCTAGAATGCCCAGAAGCCTCTGTTACTACTGTGTGGGGCCCTTTCTCCTTTTATGATCCAAAGAGTGACCTCTAGACTCCATGGAAAGCCATGTATAAAACAAATTTTTTCATCTTTCCCAACCTCTATTCTATTTAAAGAGGCTTTCTTTTACTACCCTTGCTAAAATATGCTCCTTTACACCCTCTCTTAATTCCTTCCTTACATTTGCCACAGAAATCATCATGGATGGATATGGAAACGTTTTTTATTTATTTTTGTTTTTAATTTTTTTAAACATTCATTATTTTTGAGAGACAGAGCAAGACAGAGCATGAGTGGGGGAGGGGCAGAGAGAGGTGGGTACACAGAATCCAAAGCAGGTTCCAGGCTCCGACCTGTCATCACAGAGCCCAATGTGGGGCTCGAACCCACGAACCGCGAGATCATGACCTGAGCGGAAGTCGGACGCTCAACCGACTGAGCCACCCAGGCGCCCTGGAAATGTTTTTTTAATCTTTTTGCTCTTCTTGCCACTATACTAGCCTGTAATCTCCAGGTGGACTTTGCCTCTGTCAACGTGAATAGTACCCAGTAAAATGCAGGTGCATAAGAGACATATGTAAAAAATTGCTTAATTATTGACTGTAGTGTTCTTTGACTCCCATTTCCTCTTATTAAATAGCATTTTGACCCACGTCCATTACCCAACACAGACACAAAAAACTCGGCTAAAGCATAGTGAAAAGCAAGCAAGACAAGCCAAAATATTTTAGGGCCTTAGAAACGACTGACATCTTTCAAGTCAGGGGACTAAATAAATGCATTTCAAAGAAACCCTTCAAAGAAAGACAGAGTGTGGCTCTCAGTGAGTCTCGGGGTTGCACCAAAACATGGTTTATCCCGTCATTTCTTAGATTTGTTGCTACAGTCCAGAAAATGAAACACAGAAGTATAGTTGAAAGAATATTGTACCCGAAGAAAATAAAAGTGTGACCCAAGTTACGAGCTCATGGGCACTGATGCCTCATGTGTGCCAGGCTGAACAACCATACGAATAGAATTCACACCCTGCCTATGACAACAAAACCAATAATCACAATAGCATAACTGATGCTCTTTAATAAAGAATTGCAATGCATTCTGCATTTCACACGCGCAATCATAGAATTACAGTGACAAAATCTCAGTAAGATACTATATGAGCAGAGAGGATTGTGGATGTGAAAGTGCTTTGTAAATCGTCTGCTCCAAATACGAAGGTAGTATTAGAGAGTGCTACGGCTACATACTTCCTGAATAATTCACTTTTTTATCATTTTGTGGTATACAACTGACATATCACATTGTATGTCCAGGCATACAAGTAATTTTATGAATATGTATATATATTCTTGTGAAGAGGCTGAATTTCTTCTATTGGGTCTCACAAACCCTCTTCATCAGCCGATTTTGTCTTCTTTGTCATGCTTCTGCCTACTTCATCACACTGAGGGGTAACTTGGGGACACTCACTCTCATACGCATTGATCCTAGACTACGCCCCTACGTATTTTTTTCTCAGCTGCTTGTCCTTTGTGGATATTTGTTTCCTCTTCCCCCATTGCCCCAAGACGCTCTGTGATACCTTCGCAGAGAAAAAAGGTGTCTTTTTCACAGCTTCTGCTGCACAGCTGTGGCTCTTTGGTCTTTTGTAGTAGCTGAATGTTTCCTCCTGGCTCCCATGGCATATGACCGGTATTTGGCCATCGGTAAGCCCATGTTGTAGGCACTCATTATGTCCCAACAGGTCTGTGTGCCGCTGGTTATAGGGCCTTATGTCGTGGCTCTTCTAAGCAGCATGACTCATATGACATGACTTTTTGCTTGCCCTTCTGTGGCCCAATATCGTCAATCATTTCCTCTGTGATATTCCCCCTTGGCTTTCTCTTGCATGCTCAGACACCTTCTTAATACAGTTTAAGTTTTTTTTTTTTTTTTTTTTTTGTGGCTGGATCTGTAGGAATCCTCAGTGGCCCTGACCATGATGGTCTCCTATGTAGTACCATCACCTGAACTATAAGATAGTCTTGGAACTGGACTCCTGCTCTGTTTCTTCCTGCCCGTCCCCATCTCTGCCATCCATCATCACCCTCACTTTTCAAACACTGTCACCAGTGTGGCCTTAATGCATATCTCTAAGCAGGTCACTTTTCTGCTTAAAAGTCTCTCTATCTCCCCATCCACTCAAGGCCCCAGGAGAAAGCCATGGCTCCAGTCTGCCTTCCAAATCTTTCCTGATTCAGTTCCAACCTACTCTTCCAGGGTCTTCCATCATCCTCCCCTAACACACACTAAACCCTAATAGCACCTGTTGCTCAACCTTCTTTGGGCATGGTTCACTTCTAGAAAAAACTCAAGTTTAAGTTCCCTCCCTCTGCCTGCAGTCTATCCACACTCCAGTCTGCTTGTTCAAGTTCATCCATGCTTACAATTTGAACTCAGAACTGTTACTCTGTAGGACCCTCCCCACATGTCCGTGCCCTGTGGCCCTGGTAGGTCCTATCCCTCTTTCCCCCAGGCTTTCGTGTTATCTTTCCAAAAAGCACCTGCAGCTCTCTTAATTCTAATGTATCCATTCTTCTCCCCAGTAGGCTTGTGAATTCCTGGAAGATGGGAACGCGGTCTTGCTCATGCTTATATTGTTGCCTGGATGTAAATAGTTAAAGAAGCCTGCTAGGTCTCTCAAATGCATCATAGCTAAAGTAGGACCCCTGATTCCACTCCTCCACCCCGCCTCTCTGTCATTACCCTGAGCGGTTCTGTTATTCCCGTCTTCCTCTTCTTGGTAGACAACACTGCCATCCACCCAGTGTTCAAGCTCCAAACTTGAGTCTCATCCTTGATTCCTCTCCCTCCCTTCCCCCATCCTAAGCCAGCCCATCACCAAATGAGCTCTACCTCCAAATCCATTCAAATTGTCCACTTCCCTTCACCAAACCCCTGCCCTCCCTCTTCCTGGACTGCTGCAAGAGTCTCGAATGATATCCTTGCATCTGTTCTTGCTTCCCTGCACTCTGTTCTCCTCTCTGAGACGACAGACAATGTTATTTAAAAATGTGCATCATGGGGTGCCTGGGTGGCTCAGTCAGGTAAGTGCCAGACTTCAACTTAGGTCATGATCTCATGGTTCGTGGGTTCGAGCCCTGTGTCGGGCTCTGTGCTGACAACTCAGAGCCTGCAGCCTGCTTCAGATTCTGTGTCTCCTTCTCTCTCTCTTCCCCTCCCCTGCCTGCACTCTCTCTATCTCTCTCAAAAATAAACATTAAAAAATTTTTTTTAAATGTACATCACTTTATATCACTAAACTGACATGAAATCCTTCAAACATCTCCTTGTCACGTAGAATAATACAAAACCTCTTATTCTGGTTTACAGAGCTTTGCACACTTAACCTCTCAATCCACATATCATACTACTCCCCCTGGTGCTCATACCACATCTTCAGCCACAGTGACCTTCTCTCAATATACTAAAACTTGTTCCTGCCCCAGGGTCTTTGCACTGCACCTCTACCCACAATAGTATTCTTCTGATCTTCATATCTAATTATAATTTCAAGTTTAGCTTAAGTATGATTTCCTCAATCTGAATTATATTCACCCAACCATTCTATTATATTGTTCTACTTAAAGTTATTTTTTTAAATAACGTTATTATTATTGAGAGGACAGAGAGACAGAGCATGAGCAGGGGAGGGGCCGAGAGATGGAGAGACATAGAATCCGAAGAGGCACCAGGATCCGAGCTGCCACACAGAACCCGACACGGGGCTCCAACTCACAAACCAGGAGATCATGACCTGAGCCGAAGTCGGACGCTCACCCGACTGAGCCCCCCACGCGCCCCTCTGTTGTTCTACTTTGCATTCTACTTATCGCTATCTGATTAATTATTGTAGTCACGTTTTACTCTGGCTGTTTCCATTCACTAGACATAAACTCTATGAGACTAGGACGTAGTCTTAGTTATCACTATATCCTTAGAGCCTAGGATAGTGCTTTGCACATGGTAAGAATTTCTTAAGCAAATACGAATAGTAATATTACTGTACTATAGTGAATTTTGTATCTATTGTGTCCCAGGCTGTTATACGGTGGAAAAGGGGGGGATAATAATAATAATAATAATACTAATAATAATATTGTTCTTATAGGGCTTGGCACAGATAAGAGATGATTCACATAGAGTGTTTGCTTTGCTGAAGGTCTTACTATCACCTGTTTGCCCAATGTCTGAAGCTTGGCAGGGCTGGACGCAGATATCACTGCCTTTAATGCTGGGCTCTTACCACCCCATGGGAAAACTGGTAATACTCTGATTTATGTCTTATGATATTAATATCATCTCAGAAGATTTTGTTGTATTAGTGTCCTCATTGTGTCTCTTTTTCATCCTTCTCTTCTAAAACTATATGTGCCTGTATTTCAAAGGCATCTTATAGCTAGCAGATAGTTGTATTTTGCTATTTTACTGGCCTGTCAATAATCTGTTTCCTAACTGGAAGTTGTTGGTTTGATTTTTTTTAGCTATGTTTTTTAAAGTTATTTTCTTAGTGGCTAATTCAAGATTAATACTAGCTTAATTTGGGTAAAATGTAATACATTTTCTTCCATGTAACTCCCTATACTTCTCCTCCTTTGTGCTATAATCGTCATATATATGACATTTAGATGTGTTACAATCCAACATCTCAGTGTTGGATTCATTATTAGTTATTAATGTAATTATTTATTTACATAATTTTATGTCTTTTAAAGAAATTAAAAGAAAAGAGAAGAAATATGTATACTATGTTTTTATATTTGTCCACGTAGTTACAGTTTTTTCATGCTCTTTATTTTATTATTTATTATTATTATTATATTATTATTATTTGCAGATGCTAATTCACAGTATGGTGTCCTTTCTTTTCACCCAAAGGACAACCTTTAATATTTCTGTAAGAAGGATCTGCTAGCAATGAGTTCTCTCAGTCTCTATTTTCTGGAAATGTTCTTATTTCTCCTTCAATAATGGAAGCTGTTTACAGGATTACATAATTATTGGTCACAGGTTTGTTGTTCTTTTCTTTTAGTATCTTGAATATGTCTTTCCCTTACCTTTTGGCCTCCATGTTCCTGATGGGAAACCCGTCATTAGTCCAAATGTTTTTCCTTTGTAAGTGATGAGGTAATCACTTCTGTTGCTTTCAAGACTTTCTCTGGTCTCTGGCGTTTGGTCATTTGAGTACGATGTGTTTAGGTGTGAGTACCTTTGTGCTTCTCCTTTTGACATTGCCCTGGGGGGTTTGCCACACTATTTCCACAAATATTTTTTTGGACCTTTTTCTCTCTCCCTTTCCTCCTGGAATTCCTAACAGGAACTGCCCTGTTGCGTTGCTTCACTACCTGACCCCGTGGACGTATAGGCTGTATAGAACCTCTGTTCTTCCGGAACTTTTCTATTATGTGCGATTGTATGTATGTGTACAAAATTCATTTTTTCCCTCCTCAGTGAACGATGTGGCACCATTACAGTATTCTGTACTTTGCCTTTTGTGTTTTTGTTTTGTTTTTTAAGTTTACCTCTTGGACGGCAAACAGGAACGTCCCCGGCCATTCCTCAGACAGAACTTAACCTCCTTTTTCCAACGTGCACTGAGTATCTATCGTGATGTGAGGCCCACATGCAGTCAGTGCCTGCTATGGACACATGAAGACAGCTTTCTGTGCAGACATACAACGACTGCCATGCAAGGCGGATGGTGGCAAGTGGCAGGGGGGGCAGAGAGTGTTCTGGGAAGCACTGGAGAGAGAGAGAGAGAGGGAAGGAGAGAGAGAAAGAAAGGGAAACGACATGATTTCTGGCTTGAGACGGGTCAGGAAAGTCCTCATGGTGTTGGTGACATATGAGTTAGATCAGGAATGGAACAGAGGAGAGGTCTTTCGGAAAAGGCTGTTCTAGGTGGAGGAAAACAGGTGGACAGACACAGACAAGGGCCTGGGTGGGGAAGAGAAGCTGGCTTGAGCATCCTGTGTGGATAAGAAACTGGTACAGGAGGCACAGACCAGGTGGCCGTGGGGGTAAGCGCCAGTCCCAGGAAATGAGCAAGGACTGAGGACTTTCCTAAGATTTCTGCTTGTCAGGGGTCTGTTGCAAGATTCAAAGGACTGGATTCATAGATTAGAGGTACTTCCCAGAGGAAACCCTCTAATCCTAAGCACAAATCTCAATCAATTTGTTTGTTGTAGGGGCGTCTGGGTCGCTCAGTTGGTTAAGCTGCCGACTTCAGCTCAGGTCATGATCTTGCGGTCTGTGGGTTCGAGCCCCGCGTCGGGCTCTGTGCTGACAGCTCAGAGCCTGGAGCCTGCTTCAGATTCTGTGTCTTCCTCTCTCTCTCTGCCCCTCCCCTGATCACTCTCTGTTTCTCTCTCAAAAATAGACCTTAAAAAAATTAAAAAATAAATACATTTGTGGTATAAACTTCCCTCCCTTTCCTACTACTTTCGTTTGGTTCCATTTCCCTCATTTGTTTTTTCTGATCCCTGTTCCATGATGTCTCCTGCTGTAGGTGAGAGTATGGAGACAGTAAACATCCCCAGCAGAAGACCGGGGCCCTGTGTAATATGCTGTGCATTAAAGGAAAATAATTTTTAAAAAGGGGGGGTTGCTTATAAACTTAAAGAGGATTAGCCCCTTATCACAAAGAATAAGTTCAAACTTCTAAATGGTTTAGAGAAGTAATGCATATAAAGGACTGCCTGAAAGCTAGTCATCTATCACTTTTTAGTAGGCTTCATGTCCAGCACAGGGCTTGAACTCATGACCCTGAGATCAAGACCTGAGCTGAGATCATGAGTCTGATGCTTAACCAACCTGAGCTACCCACACGCCCCATCCATCCTGTATATTAAATACATTTTAGATACTGCTAATTTTTAGGTTATCTCGATCGTAAAAAAACTTCAAACCATGGTTTTCCAAGTGCACAGAGAATTGTTTCTACTGCATTGTACCCTTCAGTCACACTCTTGGTCTTCTAGGAACAGACAAAAACAGCACTAAAGCTCACATTATTCTGTTGTCTGCAGGGATTTTATTAAGGATACCGCATTTGACATTAATCAGTGCCCCCTCAGGAAGCTATTTCCTTCAGGGCTTACTGCCAGGAGAAGTTTTGCTTGCCCTGAAGATCTGATACGTTTTCTTCTCCTGAACATTGAGAATCACGTGACTGATTCCATTTCCCCTTTTTGCTTTGGCAACCAGGAAGCTCAGTGCCAAATTCATTATTTACTTAGTGACTGCAGAGAACCTAAAGTGACCTGCATCCTAATGTAGTTCTTTGCTTTTTGCTCTTGAAACTGACCTTCTCTAATTTATATTTTCTTTGGTCTAGGTTATTATTTGCACACACGCAGACACACACCACATCACACACACGCAGATACACACACTTTCTTTAAGGCATAAGAATGGAGCACGGATAATGAAAAGGAACCTAATGCACATTAACTGTCATTGTTCTTATCTTTCTATATTTGCTTCCAGTTTTAGCCTTACACACACACACACACACACACACACACACTTATTTCCACATACTTAAATTCAAATCATCATTAGACACAAGATTAGAACAAGATTTATTTTTTTAATGTTTATTTATTTTTGAGAGAGAGATAGAGTGCAAGTGGGGAGTGTGGCAGAGAGAGAGGGAGACACAGAATCCAAAGCAGGCTCCAGGCTCTGAGCTGTCAGCAGAGAGCCCAATGCAGGGCTCGAACTCATGAACCATGAGATCGTGACCTGGGCTCAAGTTGGATGCTTAACCGACTGAGCCACTCAGTTGCCCCAGAAGTTATTTTTTAAAGGCACCTGCCTCCCTTCACCGTGTCCTTCTGGAATTCTTACTTCTTTTCCAGCTGGCGATTCTCCTGTCTACATTCAAAGACCACTATTGCAGGCGAAGTTACTATCTGCCTATGTGATTCATTTCTGGAAAGTTCTGATCTCTTGCGCCATTTCACTTCATCTTTGATCCTACCCCGATGGACCATAGAGTAAATGTGAATTCTTCTTCCATAGTTGGTAGTATTGAAGTAGGCTATTATATCCCCCACGAGATTTTTTTCTTTTTACCACAAACTTCAAGTATTCTGCAAATGATATAGCCACGAGTTCTCTCATTGGTTATCTTGGTCACTTTCTTCCAAACACAATCCTATTCTGTTGATTTCCTTTTTAAAGTAAGTTTAAGAGAATTAAACTCAAAACTCTCAAAGCATCCTTGCCCCTCATTCTAAGTACATATTAGCTTTCTGTGGAGTCAGATTGTAACTGACTCACAACGGACTTCCTGCTAGTCAGAGTCCCTGAACCCTTTCTGCACGTGCCAGAGTAAGTTCTCTTTTCTCCAACCTGTTTTTGGGCAATTAGTCTTTTTGAATGTAAGTGAAGGTCTTCCATTGCCCTCATCAACTTTCATCTTGGTATGTATAACCATACCTTAGAACTTGGCAAAATTAGTCTAGATTTTTGTCCCATCATCCAAGACATTTGCTCCCCTTCTGGCTTTTTGCCATTCACAGATTTGATGGTCTGACCTTTATATCACCGCTTGATGCAGGGATAAAAATCTTACAGTGAGCAAAGCCAGGAGCCCTGGTGTGTGTTAGCAGGGACCTTCTTCTAGGCTAACACTGTTCTATTTTTAAGATAGTATTCTGTCTGCACCATTATTTGCCATTAATCTTCAAACTATCATCCAAATAAAATTTAGTAACCATCTACTGAGGACAAATTATGCATCAGGCATTGTACTAAAAGAACTTGCATTATTTGAATTTGTTCTTCACTGAATCTCAGAGGCAAAAATGCCAGATAGACAAGGCCAAGACCCTCATGCCTGACTCATGGTTTGCTGGTTTGTGTGGAACCTGAAAAAATTAGGTTCTAATGCTATTGATAATAAACTTCGTATTTAACTTTTTTTTAACCTTTAGTCATATTTGATAGAGATAGAGTGTGAGTGGGGAGGGGCAGAGAGAGAGGAAGACACAGAATCCCAAGCAGGTTCCAGGCTCTGAGCTGTCAGCACCGAGCCCCACGTGGGGCTCGAACTCACGGACGGTGAGATCGTGGACCTGAGCTGAAGTCGGACGCTTAACTGACCTGAGCCACCAGGCGTCCCAATAAATTTAGAATTTAGTACTCAATGCATACTGACACTAAAACGAAATTGGCTGGGGATGCCAAAAAATAGTGAACTGTCTTTCACCTTCAGCCTTCAGCTATCAGGTTCAGCTGGAAAGAAGAGTGGGATTAAAGATGATATGCATTGCTGGAAAAAAGCCAGAAAGATTGTCTCAAGAAGGCAAGATGTATTGAGATTTTACATATTTTTTTTTTCATTTTGGAGAAGAAGACAATCCTCTTCATGACATGCAAGCTAATTTCCCAATGCAGGCTTTTTAAAACATTTTAGAGACAGAAATGCATTATCTACACAAATAGGGGATTGCCTTTAAGCTCTCTCTGGCTACTCAGCTAGTTTCTGAGGGAGCTGGAATCGGACATTCGTTCTTTTCTCCAACAATGAAGCCCTCATCTCTCCATCTTGCCTGAGAAGCTAATGTGATGGTTTTGAAAATGCCTTGTTGGAGTCCAAGGCACCACTTTGTGTTTCATTTTTTCTTAGGTAACATGAGGTCACACAGACATTTCCAGAATCAGCGGAGTCTGGGAGTTCACCATTGTCTCTCTTTATGAAGTATTCCATCTGAGTTAATCGACCACTGTTTATTTAGCCATTCCCCTATTGTTGGCCATTTGGGTTCTTTCCAATTGCTAATTATTACAAATGGGCTTTGAGGACTGGTAAGTGCTAGACAAGATGTAGGGCTCGCTCATTATTCTTTTGTTATCACACTCCCAGGATGCAGGCATTTTTCTGTCTTCCTGACTTCTTCTTCCTAATGGCATTCTTATAAAAGCACCAAAGATCTGAAAACACATGCTTTATTAAATCATCCAAGGCTGCACTATTAATTCTTTTTCTCTTCAAGTTTCAATACAGAAGTCCAAAATTGTAGGTCTGCGTCTGCTCTTCTTCACGGAGTTGCTAATCACATCCTAGACTTTTCCATCCCACCTTTGTTATGCTCACTGTCAAGTAAATTCATTTCAGTTCCCAACCCATCCCTCATTTTTTAAAAGTAAAAAGCAAGGATAAATATAAATTAAGTGGGTTAATATTCTAAATGAAATATTTGCCCAGGAAACCAAAATATGAACATATACATATTGAATGAAGATTTACTTTCAAAGATCTCATATGGAATACATATTTATTGTACAAAAGTGGAAGAATATTTAAAAGTAAGTAAAGGGAACAAAAAGGTTACATCCCGTTTTCTCAGAGCCCCCACTACTAAGATCTTGGTGGATTCCCTTCTAGTTTTCTTTTTCTCTGCAGAATTTTTTTCTTTGCAGAGCTGTTTTGAAAAGTTTTCAAAGTTTAATTCATTTGAAAGTATCTTTAGGCTGTGTGAAGGTGGAGAGACCATGGGATGGGGTCAGGACCCCTTAGGTGGGGTCATTTCTCAGGGCCAGTCCCGCACTGATCTCATTTTACCTGAGTGACCTTGGGCGAGTCCTAAACCCCTGATTCTCAAATAGGGTGTCTCCCTGAATCCTAATCTCTCCAGAAGGCTGTTAGGAAGTTACATTCTTGTATGGCACAACGGACTTAATGAATCACAAACAGAAGTGAGACTGCTGCCCTACCCTGTCTGTAGATTTCTTTCTAAGTCAAAACGGGTGTGGGGTTTGGGCTGGGTCATCCAGGGTAGGAGTTCTTATCACAGGGCTCCCCTGGATGGGGGGTGA
Source organism: Lynx canadensis (assembly GCF_007474595.2). NCBI lineage: Eukaryota > Metazoa > Chordata > Mammalia > Carnivora > Felidae > Lynx > Lynx canadensis. The sequence continues at coordinate 102,112,428 of NC_044312.2, forward strand.
ACTTCAGGGATCTGAGAATCCTGGGAACTTGGCTGTAGGTTTTCGTCTTTCCCGTGTATGCATTTTGTGGACAGACTGTCTATATAGCTTTAAATTTTATAGATTTATCAGAGAGCCTCTTACTCAGCAAGATATCTGAGCCTTCCTTCATTGATCTAAGATCTCTTCCAGAAATCCCTCTGTCATGGTCATCTGATGGCTGCGAGAAGTACCATGTTGCCCGTGAACATCCTCCTTCTTCCACTGTGGCCAGAAAAGGCATGAGACTCTCCTCTTTCATTAGTTATGTGGCCTCAGGCCAGTTGCACAGCCCCTTGAGACAATTTCCCTCTGGCAGAACTTAGTAGTAGCATATTTTATTTCATGCCTGCTTTACAGGCACTGCTGTAAGCACTTTTGACCAACTATCTCATTTCAGTCCACACGACGATCCTGTGAAGAGGCACTCTTATTACCCCTCTTTTAAGAATGAGCAGGCAGGCACAGAGAAGTCAACTAACTTGCCCATGATCACACAGCTAATAGATGGTACAGTTGTGACTCAAAACCACACTGGCTGCTTCTAAATCTATGCTAAGCGCAGCAGTCCCCCTTATCAGCAGGGGATACGTTCTAGGATCTCCACTGGATGCCTGAGACCTCAGATAATACTTCATCCTATATATACTCTGTTTTTCCTGCACATACTCATGTATGATAAGGTTTGATTGTAAACAAGGCACAGTAAGAGATGAACAATAATCAAATAAAATAACACAATTAAAATAACATCTGCATATTGCCATGAGAATAGGGTCTCTGAAAATATCTTCCTTTTACAGTACTCATCCTTCTTCTTGCGATGATATTGGATGATAAAATGCCTACGTGATGAGATGAAGGGAGGTGACTGGTGTAGACGTTCTGACCCAGCGTTAGGTACTACTGACCTTTGGATGATGTGTCAGAGGGATCATCTATTGCACGATCGCGGCTGACCACGGATAACTGAAACCATGGGAAGCCAGGCAGCGGTTAAGGGGGGGCACTGTAGTGAGTACTGAGAGCATTAGGACTAATATCTCTTCTAATAATGCTATCAGTAATGAATGATACTAATTAACACTAACAGAACTCGCAATATCACTGCTAATACCACTATCTACAGCAGACTGTAATGGAACTGCAAGCGGGCTCCAGCTGGGGGACCCTGACCAAGGGGACTCCTCCATTCTTCTGGGAACCTCTGGGAATTTCCACTTCTTCATTGTCCCCTGGGGATGGGAAATGCCGCCTGCCTCCCAGGGCTGTTGGCTCCGGGGCAGAGCACAACCTGCCACATAATATTACCGGATAGATGTTTTTCTTGTGGTAAAATATATATAACATAGAATGTACCATTTTAACCATATATAAATGCACGGTTCCGTGGCATTAAATCATTCACATTGTAGTATATCTACTACATAGGTTTTGCTTGTATTTTCTACACTGTGTAGAGTACTCAGCCCAGAATCTGGCACCTTGCAAGTATTCAACCTCCAGCTCGCCCCTCCCCCTGCCGGGCCCCTCCCCTACCTCAGCCTTTGACAAGTGTCCCATGCCTCAGAGATTTCAGTTAGCATTCTCCGGTGCGGTGTGAGGCAGGATGACAGGTCTCTCCAAGTGATCGTGGGCACATGACTCCATAGCTCTCCGCCTCAGTTTCCTTCTCTGTAAAATGGGGATGAGAGCAGCACCTACCAAAGAGGCTGTCACCTGAGCGAGGCTCTGGGCACAGCTCTAGCCCTGGCAAGTGCTCAGTAAAAGCCGGAGACGACTTTCATTATTTGGGGACCGCATCCTTCCTGGGAAGAGCACGCTGGCAGGGGTGCAGAGGAACTGGAGGCTGGCGCTGGCCCCAGAGGGCTGCTCGCCCTTGCTCCCTCCAGGCCGCCTTGACGGAAGGCGCTCAGGGAAACAAGTGGCAGTGGGCGCTCAGGGGAACAAGTGACAGTGGGCGCTCAGGGGAACAAGTGACAGAGTTGTGAGGAGGAGGAGGGAGGCCATCGGGGCCCACGGAGCGCTTTGTTCCATAAAAAGCTTCGACTCAGGCTGTCATAGTGGCCTCAGATTTCTGTGTCTCTTCAGCTTCTATTTTGAGTGCGGGATTGGCGTGGGAATGTTTTCCTTGATTTCAAGCCCTAAGTAGTTGTTGGGGAACAGCTGTTTTGAAAGATCATCTTTGAGGCACTGAGATGCTGCTACAAAACAAATTTCCTGAACCAAGAAAGGCTCCCCTGTTCCATCTGCCTGATTTTACTTTTGTCCAGGTCTTCACTCCTGCCGTTGCTTCTTCCCGAACCCTCTTTTTCTACCCCGACTCCTGCACTTGGGCTCCCGTCGAAATCCCCCTCGTTGCCTCGCTGCCACTTCTCCAGTGGAACTTTCTCTGGTTCCCGCAAAGTATCTCGCTGGGTGGGCTTGGCCCTGCCCTCTGACCTGGGTGTTGGCTGGTTCTGAAGCAGTCCCTCCCCACCTGGATCGCGGGTTCTGGAAGACTCCAGGGCCTTGTTTGAGTCATGACCCCTCCGTGCTGCCATTGAGCAAGAAACTGGTGAACCGTTTTCTTTGTCAGCTCAACATCCAGATGGTCTACTAGTTCGGTTGGTGGTGGGAATCCTAAGGGGGTCGGTGGAAGGGTCCCACCTCTTGCACAGAAGCCAGAAGAGGGACAAGACATCCATGCTCCTTGGCCTCTGTCTGGCGGAACACAGGGAAGCCCTTGGCCGGGGTTAGCATTGCTCACTCGGGTGCAAGGCTGATTCTCCAGCTTTCTGAACTAGCAGAGACCCCAGAAAATTCATTTCTGTTTAAGTTAATGAACCCTTGTTTCCGTGGTTCGTCGCCAGTAATTCTTACTAGTATAGCGCCACGAACAGAATGAAAACTTCAGGGATGTTGATAAACTTCAGGTTGCTGAAATCAATCCCACGCGATGATTATCCGTCGTTTCTGCCTCTTCCACATCCCGGTACCCCTCCTGGCGCTAGCAGCCTGAGTTTCCATGTCCAAACCGCTGTCTCCATTCTGGGTCCACACGGTTCAAGGGGAGCTGACTCCAGCCATGGCTGCAGGGTGGGTAAGTCTGGCCAAAGCACTGCACCCTCTGGCTGCCGTGATTGGCTCAGGGATGGGCATGTGACCGCCTCCAGGCCAAAAGATTCGTCCCAGGACTTTTGCCAGAATGACTCAGAAGAGGCGTGTCTCTTTGCCAAGCCCCTAGGCTGGTGGCTTAGAAGACTGGAGTTCTCAGGGAGCGCCAGGAGGGTGAGTCGCCACGAGGGCTCTTGAGGCTGAGTCCAGAGGAAAGCAAAGCTGAGAGATGAAGAGAAAGAAGTTCCTGATGACATTGGTTAAGGACCTGGATTGAACAGCATCTGAGTTGTAATAATAACAGCTGACATGTCTTAGATACTAGGTACCAGGCACTGGTGTCAGCATTTCACAAGTTTCACAAGTTTCTCAGGCTGCCATAACCCAGCGCTATGAACTGGGCGGTTGAAAACAACACGAATGTGTTGTCTCATAGTTCTGGAGGCTGAAGAGTCAGATTCAAGGTGTTGGCAGGGCCATGCTCTTGGCTACAGGCTGAATTAGGCCCCCACCCCCAATTTATATGTTGAATCTTTAACCCTCAGGAGGAAGGGCATATAGGGAAGTAGTTATGGGTAAATAAGATCATAGAGTTGGCCATTGGTTTGATAGTATTACTGTCCTTATAAGAAGAGACACAAGAGAGCTCTCTAGCTCTCTCTCTGCCACGTGAGAAGTTGGCCCCCTGCAAGCCAGGAAGAGAACTCACACCAGAAACTGACCCTGCTGGACCCTGATCTGGAACTTCCAGCCTGCAATCTGCCAGAAAACGAATTTCTGTTGTTCTAGCTGCCCAGTCCACGGTATTTGACTCTGGCAGCCCAAGCAGACTGATACGCGCCCTGTGACCTGAAGGAGAGATTCCTTCCTTGCCTCTTACAGGTTCTGGTAGCTCCAGGTGTTCCTTGTCTGGCAGCTGTGGCACATCCTGCCTCCAAGAACCCATGGTGCTCTCCTCCTGTGTCTGTGTCCCCACGTCCCTTCTCCCCTTCTAGAAGGATAGCAGTCACATTGGATAAAGGGCCCACTCTACTCCGGTATGACCTCATCTTAATCGATCACATTTGCGAAGATCCTGTTTCCAAACAAGGTCACATTCTCAGGTACTGAGGGTGAACCCTTCAATGTATCTTTTTTGGGCGGCATAATTCAACCCATAACACATGTGTTGATTTACCCAATCCCCACAACGAATCAATGAAGTAGGCATGAATTTATCATCGTGGCCTCACCCACATGAGCGAAGTAAGGCCCAGAGAAGTTAGGTAACACGCTCAAGGTCCTATGGTGAGTAAGGGTTTGAGCAGAGATCTTACCTCAGACAAAGTGGTGGCAAAGCCTGCACATTTAGCTACTTCACAGTTTAGACCCGAAACATGATCCAGTCGATTCCCTAATTTGCTTAGGCCGGTTTGAATTGGGTTTCGGTGCCTTGTAATGATTCCTTCTTCCTAGCATTGGTCTCATCCTTTCCTGTGTCTAAGCTCTCATAGACATCTCAGCCTCAGGACTTCACTCAGACCTGCCCCTTTGGGGTCTATTTCAGGTTCTACAATTACTTCTTCCTCTTCCTTCCCCCTTCCTTCCTCCCCATCAATACTCTGTGCATCAGATGCTAGCTCTCAGCTGGGTCAGAAGGAAGCCAAGGGAGTAAATCAATACAGAGTGAGATGTGATTTATAGATTGTAATTTTCCTAGGGGCTTTTAGCTTTTAGATGCAAGTTGTTAACCCATTGCCTATCTGGAAGTTCAGATCTTAAGATAAAAAGATGGAGGCCTTCAGGTCAAAGGGAGAGAACTTTAGGGGCCAATGCTCTCTTTATCCCTTTAACAATTCCAAACAGATGGCGTGTGTGGGAGTTTAGTGTGAGGGTCCTCCTGTTAGGGTATAGTTATTGATCTCTTCTGCAGAGTGGGGATGTGTATGTACCTTCGATCTTGTACATATGAAGATCGTTGCTTTAGTCGATTCAAGATTTTCTCTTTTTTCAGGTTAGGTCTCTTCCCCTTGGGATTGCCTTTACCTCATAACCTTTCCTATAATTCAAACGTAATTCAAATGTCTTATGCATAGAGGATACATGTTTTCCCTGACAGGTATCATTCCAGTGATCAGCACACACAAAAAATCAGAGTTAGATGTTTTTCTGTTGGAAATCTCAGCTTCTGGGAACAAGGGGTGAGTCTGAATTTTATCCCCTCTTAACTTCTTAACCATCTTAGCTAAAGCTAGTCTGGCATACTAGGTAAGGACCCATGGAGTCAGAGGGACTTGGATTGGAATTTCCACTGTGGTATTTATTTGTCTATGGCCTGTAGGAAGATAAGCTGACTTAGCTCCTAGTCATAACGTGGACATTATACCATGTTGCAGAGTTGCTGCAAGGATTAAATGATATACTGATTATCAAGCTCTTAGTTCAACACATAATGCATTTCAAAATGGTATTATTTTCTTATTTTTATCTTATACCCGTCTCTCAACAGAATAGACTGCCTTGCATACAGTTTAGCGCTCAGCAAATGTGGAAATTCTATCAGTTTAATATAAAATTCCCAGGCCAGTCAGGACGCTGAATTTCTAGATAATGGTGCCCTGAAGGGGAGAGCTATATCAAGTTCAGTTTCCACGAATGGATTTTCATTTCGTGGTGGCCTTGTGAATTGAGATAAGGCCTGGTCTTCTCTGTGGGTGTAGTACTTATAGCAGGGTTGGTAATGGCTATCTTAGTGTATATAAAGTCACTTTGCTCCCTGGAATTGTTAATTGCAACTTGGAATTTAAGGAGCTGTTTATGTGCTTCTTTATTCATAGGGCAGCAACTCTTCTTCTGTCTGTTTGGATCGACTAAATTAAAGATGAATAATAAGTCCTAGCAGGAGCACCGGGAAAACTTATTTCATAGGATTATAAATATTTTACGAGAATTCAGGAAGAATGGGAATCTTGGGCAGCCTCTTCCAAACAGGGATGGAGAGTTTTCTATCCTGGCTTGGGAAGGTCACCATCTTGAAAACATGGGCATCCTGAGAAGAGGCTTGCGTTCTAGCTGTGACACTTACTAGTTGTCACATTTGTAATTGGGAGAAATTACTAAAGTTACTGGAAACTCAGGTTCCATATTGATTCATTCATTCCTTCAAAGTTACTGTGCACTAAATACTGTTCTAGGCTCCAGATAGATGATAATAAGGGAAACAGGCAAGAATCTCTGTCTTCATCAAGCTCATAGTTTAATTCAAATCAAATATACATAGTAAATTATAGTAATTTTCCTCCTCTGAAGGAGGAAAATAAAAGGTGAGGACAGGAGTAAGGGAATGTGTGTATATGAGGGTGAATTTTAGGTGAGGTATACAGGACAAGCCTCAGTGAGAAGCCAACATTTGAGTAAAGACCTGGAGGAAGTGACGGAGTGAGGACGACCAATATCTGGGAGAATTGCCGGCAGAGGGAATACAGCCAGGGTAAGGATCCAGGGGCAGAGGCAAGTTTGGCATTTTGGAAAAGTTGCAAGAGGCCAGGATGGCTGGAATGGAGTGAGGGACATGGGGTGGTTGGTGCTGGGGTTAAAGAGGTGATAGGGTCAGCCTTGTAGCCCTGGAGCATGTGGTAAGGAGCTTGGCTTAGGACCCATTGGAGGGTCTAAAGCAGAGAGAGGGATACAAGATCTGACTTGTTTTAGCATGCTCCTCTGGCTCCTGTGTGGGGAATAGCTTGTAGGAGGATACATACAGAAGCAGGGAGATAAGTTAGGCGATTATTACAAAGATACAGAAGGAGAGGTGATTGTAGCTTGGCTGAAATCAGGGTCATAGCAGAGGAAATGGTGGGAAGCAATAGAATTCAGGATATATCTTGAAGATATAGGCAAAAGAAGAGACTGTATCTGAGAGGATGTTCTGACATATTGAATGTGGGGAAAGATAAGAATTAAGGATGACCTCAGTGTGTTTGATCTGAGAGACTGGAATCATGGAATCACTGTTAAATGAGATCAGAAATGGTTCAGAAGGAACAGGTTTTAGGGGGACTATCTGGGGATTTGCAACATTTATGTTAAATTTGAAATATCCATTAGATACTCCAGTAGAGGTGTAGAGTAATTGTTGAGTATAATTACTCAAAAGGGGGAGAGATCTGGGTTAGACATATAAGTTTGGAAGTCATGGGCATCGATGGTATTAAATGGTATTAAAGCCACTAATGCCTATGGATAAAATAGAGATTCAAGGACTGATCCCTAGGACTCTCTTTCACTTAGAGGTCAAGGACATATGGAGGAACCAGTGAAGCAGGTTGAACAGCTAGGGAGGTCAGAGAAAACCAGGCAACTGGAGGCCAAGTGAAGAAAGTGTTTGAGGTATAAGAGAATCACCAACTGTGTTAAGTGCTAATGAAAGGTGAGGTAAGATCAGGACTGAGGACTGAGCATTGCAATTCGCCACATGAAGTTACTGGTGATCTTGAGAAAAGCAGTTGTGACAAAAACTTGTTGGAGTAGATTTAAGTGAGAATGGGAAGAAAAATTTAGACACAGTGAGTTTAGACAACTCTTTTGGTGAGTTTTGCTGTAAAGAGAAGAAAAGGGATGGACCAGTAAGGATTTTGGGTGTGTGTGTGTTATATTAGTATTGGGAGAAAGAGCAGCACATTTGGATGCTGATGGGAATGGCCCAGGAGAAAGGGGGAAGCTGAAGCTGTAAAAGAGGAAGGAGAAAATGCCAACAACGATGCTCATGACTAGGCAAGAAGAGATGGGATTTGGTGTGCAAATAGAGAGGTAGCTTTAAATAGGAGCGTGAGCGTGGGAGGGATGGTAGGAGTAGATGGACAGAGAATCAGGCAGGCGGGTAAGATTTGGTCAAGAAAAATTGCAGAAGTTCTTTTTAATTTTCTGTGAAATAACCGGATTCTCTAGCTATGAGGAAGGATGGGGCAGTCATGTTAGAGGTTGGAGGAGAGAAGAGATGGGATGAAACAGTTGGCTAAGAGAGTGGATGGACTGAGGACACTCAGTGTGATTGCCAGATAGCAGCAGGGGCTGGTGAGAGGGTGGGGATGGTGAGAGGATAGAGTGGGACCAGCCAACATGGTAGCCTGTGTTTCTGTGAGTTGAATGGGTAACAGTGCAGAGGGTCCAGTGGGTTGGATTAGAGCTATGCTTTAACCAAGTGAATATGACAAAGCAAGAGAGGGACAAAGGTGTTGAAAGTGTGTTCCCAGAGGATTGCAATGGTGATTGACCATGGAAGGTAAGCTAAAGAAGGAAGGACATGAGACATGAGACATAGTGAAAAAGTGGTAGGATAGAGTGACTTAGAATAATTTATGATTAATACCTATTTTGGCAATTATTCTACTGTTGCCTGTGTACCCCACAAGACTGTATGTTTCATGAGGACAATTACTATGTCTATTTCTTGCCAAACATTGTACCCTGGGCTTGGATCAGTGATTGACTCAAAAAGCACTCAGTAATTAATTGAATACATGAATGAATATTAACTTCTATTTATTGAATGGTTACTATGTGATAGGCATTTTATTAAGTACTTTGTAAACATTTATCCCTCCAAGTAACCCTATGATGTGGGTATTATTATATCCCCTTTTGTAAATAAGAAAATTAGCTCAGAATGACTATGGACTTTCCAAATCTCTAGCTGGCTGGAATCCAGATCCATTGTCTGCAAAGTTACAACCCTATTAGCAATGTCTGATTGCCTGCTATGTCCTTCTACAGTTAAAAATGCTTTCTCCTCTGGTAAGGAGCCGGCCATGGCCTCCCGACCTGAGATTTGATCCCTCCCATCCCGCCCTTCGTGATGTCCCTTCTTCCCCCTCCAGCACTACTCATGATTTTAATATTGATTCTTCAGGATTGTTGCGAAGATCCCATTAACTTATGGATGTAAATGGATGTAAAGTCCTTTTCAGATTTTTAATCTTCTGTATTAAGTAAAGAAACCACTTTGATTAGGATTTGTTCTTTACCACTTCAGGCTGTTTATTCCTTTAATACCTCCATATCTCATCTTCCATTACTTCCCATTACCTCTTCTCCCTTTGCCACATGTTAACATCCACCCATGCTTTCCAGTTTAGAATGCGGGTGTAGCTTCTCCATAAAGATCCTAGGCCAGAGAAAGAAAGGCAGAGTGTGGGTTACGTGTCTTGGCCAGGGGGAAAATGATTTGAAGTTAAAAAGTCATGGGAATTCCTAGAGCAACACCGTAGACATTCCATTTGAAGATGATGGGATGTTATCTCCCATTGCAAGAGACAGTCTTTCCCAAGTGCAGGAAATGCTCTGACGTGGGAGGCTGATATTGGCAACTTTCCCCCTCTGAGGCTCAGTGCTCCTGGATTTGCCAGAAGGGGGCGCTCTGACTATCTGTACCTTCTGTGCCTTTGCTTCTCCGTGGTGTGTGTGGGTTAGGGCTGCTCAGGATTTTTCTGGAGGCTTGATCTGCAAGACCTTCTGGTAGGGTTGTGCAGCTGCGTCCTGAGCAAGAGTGCCCTGCTTGAGGGCATTCGTGGTGCCGACATCCAGCTTCCACTCTGCTTGCTGTGATCTGTGTGCTTTGTTACTACTGAGTTTGTCCAGGGGAAGGGGCACCAGTTTATAATTGCGTAAGTGGGCCAGGTAGGCTAGTTCAGGCTTGAAGCTCCTGTTTTCCTGATGTCCCATTCGGACATTTAAACTTGTGTGTCCGTGCGTGTTGTGCACGTGTGCACACTGCTCATAACTTTACCTTTGAGAATTCATATCAAATAACGTGATGCCTTTTTTTTTTTTTTTTTTTTCCAACAGTGATCTGACCCTTCCAGAACTTCAGATGCAATGTTCGCTGGCAAATTTCTGCATATTTTGTTTGGTCTTTGCTTCCCCAACCCCACCCCCAGCTGATGATGCAAAATCACCTCTAGGTGTTCATGATTGTGTTTTCTCTCTCTTTAAATTTTATGCATGCTTTTTTAAAAGAGCATTAATTTTGTTTGTTTGTTTTAGGACCACTTAACTAAAATACAAAAATTTCATTATACTATGGAACATTTCTTTTCAAATTTTGTTTAAATTCTAATTAGTTAACGTACAGTCCAATATTGGTTTCCGGAGTAGAATTCAATGATTCATCACTTACATACAACACAAAGGGCTCATTATTATAAGGCCCCCCCCTTAATTTCTATCACCCATCTAGCCCATCCCTAGCAACTCCTTCCAGCAAACCTCAGTTTGTTCTCTATCATTAAGAGGCTTTTAAGGTTTGTTTCCCTGTCTCTTTTTCCCTCTCTAATGTTCATCTGTGTGTTTTTTTCTTAAATTCCACACATGAATGAAATTATGTGCTGTCTTTCTCTGACTGACTTATTTGCTGAGTATTATACTCTCTAGCTCATCCATGTTATTGCAAACTGCAAGATTGCGCCCCTGTTGATGGCCGAGTAATATTCCATTGTATATATATACCCCTTCTTCTTTATCCACTCATTAGTAATGGATATTTGAGCTCTCTCCATAGTTTGCCTTAGTTGATAATAAAGCTGTAAACATCAGGATGCAGGTGCTCCTTTGAATCTGTATTTTAGTATCCTTTGGATAAATACCTAGTAGTACAATTGTTGATCATAAGGTAGTTCTATTTTTAATGTTTTGAGGAACCTCCGCCCTGTTTTCTAGAGTGGCTATACCACTTTGCATTCCCACCAACAGTGCAAGAGGGTTCCCCTTTCTCCACGTCTCTGCCAACTCTGGTTGTTTCTTGTGTTGTTCATATTAGCCATTCTGACAGATGTGAGGCGGTATCTCATCATGGATTTGATTTGCAGTTCCATGACGATGGATGATATTGGGCATATTTTCATGTGTCCTGTAGCCATCTGGATGTCTGCTTTGGAAAAGTGTCTATTCATGCCTTCTGCCCCTTTCTTCACTGGATTAGTTGTTTCTTGGGTGTTGAATTTGCTAAGTTCTTTATACATTTTGGATATTAACCTTTTATTAAGTATGTCATTTGCAAATATCTTCTCCCATTCCATAGGCCGCCTTTTGGTTTTGTTGATTGTTTCCTTCGCCGTGCAGAAGCTTTTTATCTTGCTTAAGTCCCAATAGTTCATTTTTGCCTTTGTTTCCCTTGCCTCCAGTGATATGTCTAGTAGAAGTTGCTCTGGTCAAGGTCAGAGTGGTTGCTACCTCTGTTCTCTAGGATTTTGATGGTCCTATCTTACATCTAGGTCTTTCATCCATTTTGAATTTAGTTTTGTGTATGGTGTAAGAAAGTGGTCCAGTTCCATTCTTTTGCATGTCACTATCCAGTTTTCCCAACATCATTTGTTGAAGAGATTGGATTTTTCCATTCCATTTCTTTCCTGCTTTATCAAAGATTGGTTGACTATATAGTTATAGGTCCATTTATGGATTTTCTATTCTGTTCCACTGATCTATGTGTCTGTTTTTGTGCCAGTACCATACTGTCTTCATGACTACAGCTTTGTAATACAGATTGAAGTCCAGAATTGTGATGATTCCAGCTTTGCTTTTCTTTTTCAGGATTGCTTTGGCTATTCGGGGTCTTTTGTGGTTCCATAAAAATTTTAGAATTGTTTCTTCTAGCTCTGCAAAAAATGCTGCTGGTATTTTGATAGGGATTGCATTAAATGTGTAGATTACTTTGGGTACCCTAGATATTTTAGCAATGTTTGTTCTTCCAATTTGTGAGCATGGGATTTTTTTCCCATTTCTTCACATCCTCATCGGTTTCTTTTATAAGTGTTCTATAGTTTTCAGAGTACATATCTTTTACCTCTTTGGTTAGGTTTATTTTTAAGTATCTTACTGTTTTGGTGCAATTGTAAATTGGATCAATTCATTGATTTCTTTTTCTGCTTCTTCATTATTGGTGGATAGCAATGGAACCAATTTCTTTTTTTTTTTTTTTTATTTTTTTTTCAACGTTTTTATTTATTTTTGGGACAGAGACAGAGCACGAACGGGGGAGGGGCAGAGAGAGAGGGAGACACAGAATTGGAAACAGGCTCAGGCTCCGAGCCATCAGCCCAGAGCCTGACGCAGGGCTCGAATCACAGACCGTGAGATCGTGACCTGGCTGAAGTCGGACGCTTAACCAACTGCGCCACCAGGCGCCCCTGGAACCAATTTCTAAATGTTGATTTTATATCCTGCAACTTTGCTTAATTCATGTGTTAGTTCTAGCAATTTTTTGGTGGTCTTTTGGGTTTTCTACATAAAGTGTCATGTTGTCTGCAAATAATGAAAGTTTGACTTCTTCTTTGTCAATTTGGATGTGTTTTATTTCTTTTTGTTGTCTGATTGATTAGGCTAAGACTTCCAGTACTGTGTTAAATAGTAATAGTGGGAGTGGACATCCCTGTCTTGTTCCTGACCATAGGGGAAAAGTTTTTCATTTTTTTCCCATTGAGGATGCTATTCACTGTGGGCCTTTCATATATGGCCTTTATGATGGTGAGGTATGTTTCTTCTGTCCCTACTTTGTTGAGGGTTTTTATCAAGAACAGATGCTGTATTTTATCAAATGCTTTTTCTGTATCTATTGACAGGATCATATGGCTCTTATTCTTTCTTTTATTAATGTGGCACATGACACTGATTGATTTGTAAATATTGAACCAGCCCTATAGCCGAGGAATAACCCCCACTTGATCGTAGTGGCAATTCTTTTAAGAATTTGGAAGTTCTCCTTTAATTTCTTTTTTTTTTTTTGGAACAATTTGAGAAAATTAGGTATTAACTCTTCTTTAAATGTCTGGTAACAAATCCTGGGAAGGCGTCTGGCCCTGGCCTTGTGTTTTTGACAGATTCTTGATTACTGATTCAATTTCTTTGCTGATTAGAGGTCTGATCAAATTTTATATTTCTTCCTGTTTCAGTTTTGATTGTTTGTATGTTTCTGGGAACTTTTCCATCTCTTCAAGATTGCCCAGTTTGTTGACATACAATTTTTTCATAGTATTCTCTTATAATTGTTTTTCTGCAGTGTTGGTTGTGATCTCTCCTCTTTCATTTGTGATTTTTTTTTAATTTGGGTCCTTTCTTTTTTCTTTTTGATAAGTATGGATGGGGGGGGTCTATCAATTGTATTAATTCTTTCAAAGAACCAGATCTTACTTTCATTGATCTCTTCTACAGTTTTTGTTTGTTTGTATATCCTCTATTTATGCTCTAATCTTTATTATTTCCCTTCTGCTGCCTTCACTGTTCCTATTTTAGCTCTTTTAGGTATAAGGTGTGGTTGTGTATTTGAGACTTTTCTTGATTCTTGATGTCGGCCTGTATTGCAATACACTTCCCTCTTGGGAATGGCTTTGTTGCATCCCTAGAAGCTAGATAAAAAATAAAAATAAATAATAAATAATAAAAGAATTTAAAAAAATGAAAATGGAAGCTAGATCCTATTTTCCATTGAGCTGAAGCTTTTGACACTCGATGATCAGTATATGCGGTGCATGCAAGGGTTCTATGCTGGTCTTCTGGGGGTTTATGCTGCCCTGTTGCGTTGAATCTCCGGCCAACTTGCCCTAGTGGAGATGCACCTGCAGGGTGCAGGGGGTTTGGGGCTTGGTGTAAGTAGCTCCTGTCTCCACTCGGTGGCACTCTTCAACTCACTGAGGTTGGTCAGTGCTCATGCTTGTGGGGAGAGGGGAATGGCATTGCCCAACTCTCTCATCCCTGGAGCAGAGAGTTCACACGTCCACTCTTCAGGAAGCCCTCACAGAAAACAAACAATCACCCCTCCTGTGTCCCCAGCTTTCTTCAGATTCGTGTCTTCACCCTGTCTACATCTGAGCTGTCCACCTGCCAGGAAGCATAATATTCCTGTTTGTTTTTGGTTTTGTCTTTGTTTTTGTAATCTCAGGCATGAGGCTGGATTTCAAAACCAAAATTTAGGGATTTGCACAGCACAGACCCACACTGATCCTCTGTGGCAAGGTTCCCCGCCCTTTTGCCATTTGCTCAGTTGCCCCAGGAAAGTGCATGACCATGCAGCTGTTGTCCCCATTCCTATGCTTCGGAATAGTGCGGCATGTTGATGCCAATTCTGTCCCCAGAGAGGCCATGCCACAACTCCCAAATGCGCTCCAAGCAGGGGAAATGTTTCTCCCCATGGGACCCTGGGGATCATCAGACCATAGGACCCACTCCTGTGTCTCTACTCTTCTTCCCCACCAGAGCACTACTAAACTGGCAAGGCATGAACCAAGCAATGGTGCAGACTTCTAAAACCAGATTTTACACTCTGCTGCTTATAATAATTTGCAGTAGTCTCCATAAGCATGTTCCTTCCCCTCCACAGCACCTGCGTTTCTTATCTCCTCCAAATCAAATCTCCGCAGCTACTACTTTCCACAAGGCGGTCGTTTATCCTCTTGTAGATATACAGTTTTGTTCTCTCAGTCCTCAGATGGATTTATTGAGTGTAGAGAATGATTTGATGTTTATCTAGCTGTGTTTGAGGGAGGAGGCAAGCTTTAGGTTCCCCTGTTCCCCTATCATCTTAACTCCCTTTAACATGTTTTTAAATTGTGCCCTCCCATTCAGTATATTGCATGACCATTTTGTGTTTTTGTTTGTTTGGTTGGTTGGTTGGTTTTGTTTGTTTTGTATTTTTGCAAAATGGAAGTTGTCATGCATGCTTTGTAATACAAAAATTGTATAATGTTATAAATCTCATTCTTACTTTTAATTTTATTCGGCATGATCTTTCTAAGATATGACTATTTTTAATTTTCCAACTGCTTTGCATCCCTCCCTGATTCTCTTTGGCCTTTGTGTTTCCATGGCTTATCAAAGTAAAGTGCAATTGCATTGCTCCCTTCTCTGGGAAGACTTACTTCCTTCTTCCAATGTTAGTCTCTCTCTTCTGGACTCCCATAGTATTTCAAAACTTCTGTTGCAGTAACTAGGATTTCATTTTGCAATTCAAAGAATCTTCTTATCTGTTTGTGTTGAGATGCTCCACAGAGGAGACCGACACATACATTTGTGCAATTCTAGCAGCTAGCATAGCTTTTACAACATATATTGTCAACAAATGTGCGTTCAGTGAATGAATGATCAATCTAATCGCTAACGTTTACTGAGTGTGAACTACGTGTTAGACACTTTATCGGGTATTTCATGTCTATTGAACTAATTCTATCCTCACAACAGCCTATAATTTAGGAACTACTAGGGACTATTATTAACATTATTTTACTATTTATTAACATTATAATAGAGAGAAAAACTGAGACATGGAATGTTCAAGTAACTTTGAAATTCATGTAACTTATTGGAGTGCCTGGGTGGCTCAGTCGGTTAAGCATCCGACTTCGGCCTGGGTCATGATCTTTTGGTTTGTGAGTTCGAGCCCCATGTCGGGCTTTGTGCTGACAGCTCAGAGCCTGGAGCCTGCTTCTGATTCTGTATCTCCCTCTCTTTCTGCCCCTCCCCTGTTCATGCTCTCTTAATAATAAATAAACGTTAAAAAATTAAACAAAAAAAGAAATTCCTGTATCTTGTAAAATTTAAATTTATAATTTGAATTTCTTAACCTTCAGGGTTGAGTCAAAGTGGGGACTCCTCCTAAGGGATGGACCCCCTGCTTTTCAACAACTGAAGCCACTTACCCAAGATGGTCATGCTGGGGCTTATGGAAGAACATTATGAACTGGTGAAAAGATTGTTTAAAACAGCTAATGACCCCAAATGATCTCTTGAGAGTCCATGAGGTTCATAAGTTTTCACCCACTAGCTGTTTTAGGGTATTTGCATGGACTTTGTTCCTCTTCTCATAGTCCAGGCTGCTTAATATGAAATGTGTGTACATCTAAACTAAGAGTGCAGTCTCTGGAATTGAAATTAAAACCCCGGTTCCATCACTTAGTTACGTGGCTTGAATAAACCTGTTCAAAACTTCTCTGAGTCACATAACATGAAAATAGATATTACTGGTTTTTCATAATTTGAAAATGGGGATTATTTTGTTAAAGGTCAATGAGATAATGTATTCCAGTTAGAAAGCTGTCCATATGATTATATTTTATCACCATTTATTCATTAATATTTATAGAATACCTACTGTGTCTAAGGCTCTATATCAGATGTTGAAAGGTCACAGAAATGCAATGTAGTTTAGCTACCTTATAAAAGATAGTGAGCATCTTATAGGTAAGTAAATAATTTAGATAGGAAGTGGTAAATAGTATAAAATATTTATTGCTACAAAGAAAGCCCTGTGGGTATTCAGTGGAAAAAGGAATTACCTCCAGGGGTAGAAGTTGGCAGTAAACATGTGCTAAACTGGGAAAACTTCAGGGAGAGACTGACTCTTAAAGTAGCAGTGTGATTTGGGCATAAAAAGATATGTTGTTTCATATGGTATATGTAATATGTTATATATACTGATTAACTGTATATGGCTTCTTGGCTTTGAAGAAGTTACTGCCATGTTATGAGAGGAATTGTGGAGAAGGCCACACAGAAAAGACTGTGGGTAGCCTTTAAAAGCTGGAAGCAACCTCTGGCTGATGGCCAAGAGGAAGGCAGGAATCTCAGTCTTACTACTGCAAGCAGATGAGATCTGCCAATAACATTGGGGAGCTTAGATGTGATCCATCCCTAGCTGAGTCTCCAGATGAGTTCTCAGTCCTGGTTGACACCCTTATTGTAGCATCTCAGAGGATACAGTTGAGCAGTGTCCACATTTCTGACCCCTAAAGGTGTAATAAAATAATTGTGTTTTTAAGCCCTTAAATTTGTAGAAATTTGTTATGTAGCCATAGATACAGATTTTGGAATTACGACAATACAGCCCTATTGAGAAATACTCACTTTCTCGGTCTTCCTAAACAACGCCGCAATAAATATCTTTAACTATATGGCGTATTAGACTGGAACTTTTATTTCCATAGATCAATTTGCAAGTCTGAAATTCTGAACTAAAGATACTTTCTTTGTTTTAAAAAGATACTGTCAGATTCTTTCTAGGTTGAAGTAACACTTCAGTTTTCCATTAACAATGGGTGAGAGCATGGGGTGCCTGGGTGGCTCAGTCAGTTAAGCGTCCAACTTTGGCTCAGGTCATGATCTCACGGCTCATGAGTTTAAGCCTCGCATCAGGCTGTGTGCTGACAGCTCAGAGTCTGGAGCCTGCTTCAGATTCTGTGTGTCTCTTCTTCTTCTTCTTCTTCTTCTTCTTCTTCTTCTTCTCTCTCTCTCTCCCTCACTCCCTCTGTCTCCCTCTCTCAAAACAAACAAACTTAAAAAAAAATTTTGGAGGACGAACGATTGTTACATGAAGGTTCATTATAGTAGTCCCTTATGCATTTGAAAATTTTATAAATAAATAAATAGAAAGTAAATGAATAAAAAGTAGAGCAGGAGAATTCCTTGGGTGCTGGTTCCTCTGGTTCTATACTATCTCCTGGGATTCTTCTCAGGAGCCATCCGCCTATAGGCCAAGCCTGCAGAAAGGTTGGTGCAGAACCCCCTAAAACAGGGGCCATGCCTCCTCTGGTGGGTTCTTAGCCAAGGACCATGAAAACGAACAAACACCACCTCCAAGAGGGAAAACAGAAAAAGAACATGAGGATGAAGGAGGAATCCCAAAGACATTTGTCCTGGCAGAGCAGTGGGGATGCCTTCTTTGGGCCAGGGCCTAAGCCGCACTTGGCTACGAAGATAGACTCCTGGGTTCAAGTTCTGCCTCCACTACCCCCAAACGTGTGACCTTGGGCAAGTTGCTTAACTTCTCTGTGATTTCGTTTCCCCTCCTATAAAATGAAGATAATAGTATCAATTTATTGGTGAGGGTATGTGTAAATGACTGACACACAGTAAGTGCTAAATAAACGTTAGTATTATAATTATTATTGCCCGAACTTCCCAATAATCTATGGCAAAGGGCATGTGGGGAGGTCGGAGGGGACGCCTTTCCTTCCAGCTCATCCATAGACACAACAGGTTCTGGGCCAGGTAGTAGGGCTGGTAGGGATGCCATTCTCCAGCAGGAACTCACCCAAGTACACGTCTGCACTCTGGGTAGAAAGACACGCCCTCAAATGGGAAGGTCTTGAATCGTGAATCGTAGATGCGCAGTAAGAAGGAAGCGGATTCACTGCCGCTGCATCATTTGCCTCCAGCTTTTCCAACTCCTTTTCTCAATTGAGGCGCCTCTCGCGCAAGGCCCATACCCTGAACCCCTCCTTGTCGGTTCCCCATTGCCCCTCTCCCGCCAACGCCCCACTTTTTCTCCCAAATCTCTCACCCCACCCCCCACTCTGCGACTTCCCCAGCCACTTTCCTCATGCTGCTGTTACCCATCCTCCCTTTCCCCAACTCCCCAACACCCCATCATCCCATATGACTCCCCCTCCTGCATCCTGACTGGGGCAGCTCCTGCATAGGGGCCCAGTGGCACACACCTTGCTCCCACCATTTTTGACAGCCCTGGACCATCTTAATTTTATCTTTTATATTAGTCTCGTCTTCTTTATGAAATTGTCAACTCCTTGGGGGCAGAACAATGGCATGCCCATATTCCATGTGACCGCAGCACCTGGTAACTACAGTACTGGCTCTCCACAGTTATGTGTTGGATTGGATTCAGTTATCTCTGAAGTGGGCATCAGACATCCTTCTCCGAATATTACTCCACTGGATACCGCTGAAGGCTTTGACCTCGGAAATTCCAGCCAGACCCCGACCACGCACCCTCTGCAGGACCACTGTGTGATGTGGTGGGTGGCTTCAAGAGGAAAAAAGCAGTCCTTCAAGAAAAGTATTTATCCAGCACCAGCTCTGGGTGCAAGATAGAATAGTGGACAATTCTGTCAAAAATCTGCTCTCAAGGACCTGGTGTCATTTTCCCGTTCTCCTTCCACTTTGTAAATGACAAAGACATACTTAAATGCACTCATTGCTTTGGGAAGCACTCTTCCAGCCTTCTGTATTAAAACTTATTTTCCAGTGAGATGAGATGACCAGTAAATAAGATAATTTCAGATGGTGTAAAGATTATGAAGGAAAGAAAACAGGTTACTGGTTAGGGAATCTAGGCAATGGTGGTGGGGCAGGAGGGTGGGGGGGAAGGCACATGGATTCTGTGCCTAAATTGGAGTGGATAGAAGGTGACCAGAATGATGAATAGGTACCTTTAGTGCAAACATCTGGGAGATTCCCAGTAGGTAGGACATCAAGTTCAAAGGTGCTAATAGAAGAGGAGAGGAAGCAAGAGAACAGTCAGGAAGCTAATGCAGTGACTCCTGAGAGCTGACCGGTGCCAGGCCTGGTTCTGATCATTTTAACATACATTGTATTTTTAAAACCTCAAATACATTCATCCTTTATCAATAAAGGAGATTCTCTCTAGGAAGAGGCAAGCTCATGATCACATGTTGGTTAGTAGCTGTGTAACTTTTAAGAACCCTAGTTTGGGACTCTGGTGACTGCACCCCTCTGGCTAGAAGCCCCCCACCGTGGCTTAGGGCAGCCTCCCTCCTTCCCTCCTCAGCTCTGCCTGGTCACGCCCCCATTAAATCATGTGTTGGAACACTAATTCTTTAGTGTAAGTCAATGTTTGGGTTTGTCCCCACGAGAAAGGGACCCAAATTGTTCTTGTGCAACCTTTTCCAACTCCTTGAGCAGAGTTCCAAATTACAGGCTTTAATAATTCCAGCTAGTTAGGCATTTTTTGGTCCTCATACTGAACAGAAAGCACGAGTATGACAGTTGGATTCTGAGCAGCAATTATTAAGAATGTTTATAATGCTTGTCATGAGCAACAGTAAGATCATTTACGGTTTTTCATTATTAGGTAGCAACATTTTGTGACTTTGGTCGTTGTGCTTAATTGGGAAATTTTGTTGGTAACATTGAAATATTCAAGCTCAAATTATCCAAAGGTTGGAGTTTACATTTTATTTTGGATAGGACATTTGTCTTTTGCAAATAAACTACTTACTTAGTACATTGGAGAGACCTTAAAAGGTATGGAAAATTACTACCCACCACCCCACTCACCCGCCTCCATTTTGGGCCAAATGAGGGGTATGTGTCCTGGGAGAAGGGGTGGGGACCAAGGAGAGGGAGTTGGTAGGAGTTAGGTAGAGAGTAGTGGCTATTTACCAACTGACATGGCAGTGTCTCAATCTTTTAATAAATGATACAGCTAAACGGGCTGTTTCCCATTTCTGTCTGCAAGAATAGCAATGAAATCCAGACTTGTCCCTTGAGGTGGTGTAGACCAGGACTTTCCAGCTCATGTGTTCCAGCCCATATGAGGTCATCCTCAAATGCCGATATATTGATCCCCTCATCTCTCAGTTCAGCTGCCTGGGGCCCAGAGAACAGAGTCCAGGGTGGGCCCTCTTGGGCAGTGAGCATCCTATCCATTTACCCTGGTGTTTTAGATGAACATTTTAATTTTGCGTCTGTGCCATTGCAGAAAAAACTTTGGGTGGTATGCAAATAGCAAATCCTTATGTCTACTTTTTATAAATGTTGACAAACTTGGAAACATTGGCAAAATCTTTCTTTTAGAATAAGGGAAACATGTTCAGGGCACATTCTTCAGCTTGGATATATCGTTTCTTCTTGAGATGAGCCAAACTCAGCTTTGCAAACTGAACAAAGTTCCATGAAATGAAACAGGCTTTCCTCTCTGATGCCTTCTCTCGGTATTGGACTTGTTTCCTAGATGCTCCCCTAACTTTCTTCTTTCCCACCTTCTGCCTCTGACATTCCCTTGTATTTCTCACGAGGACCCAGTATACGTCTTTTTTTTTTTTTTTTGCCGGGGGTGGGGGGGGCCTGTATTGGTCCCCACAGCTCAGCTGAAAATATCCTTAAGACTCTCTGTCAAATCAAGTCTCTCCCTCTACTCTTTTTTCTCAGAGACTTCTCTAAAGACCATGTCCGAGCTGGCATCTTTTGCCCTTATGTCCCTTCCAAGTCCCAAAGGGTGTTCTCTACCATTACCTGCTAGCCATTCACACTTAGATTTTCCTTCAGTAGCATAAACTCAAGATGTTTAAAAGCAGTCCTTTACTTTTGCTTCTCTTCTACTTGTCAGCCCTTGGCTAATGTCACCACCTGCAACGTGAACTTTTGGTTGTCTAGATTCCCTAATGTTTAATTATGTGACATGTCCCATCGATCCAGCCTCTACAATGTGTCCCATTCATTCCTTTCCATTTCATTATTTATCCCACCAGCTGAATACACATTCTATCTCCCACCCAGGTTTTTGAATTAGTCACCTCACTGGCCTCCCTTCCTCCATGCCACTCATCTTCCAATCTTCCCTTTGTGTGGTTCCAGAAGGGTCTTTCCAGCTCATAGTTTCCCTGTGGACCCATGTAGTCTACTAAACCAAGCATATATTTTCCAGCCTGGCATTTTAGATTTTGTTTCAATGTGAACTCAGTTTAACTTCACAGGCATACCTACCATAGCTCTAATTAATTATTCATGAAAACATTTACTAGCACCCATTCAATGCCAAACAATGGGCAGATCAGTAATAAAATGATGAGTGTAGTGGGTGTACAGACAGGAATAAGTTGTATCCGTAAGGTGCACAGGGGATCAGAACTTATCAAGAGAGACTTAACCCGGTCAATTAAGTCTGGGAAAATGTCCCAGAGAGAACCATGCCTGTACAAATAACAGGAAATTATTTTTGAATGCTGTAGAAAAGCCAAGACAAACTAGACCCATTAAAAGTGAAGTTGAAGTGTAAGTGAGGGAAAAAGCTGGTGCACTAGTTCACAGACTCACACACCTCTATTCTGTTCTTTAACAGTAGCTCGTTCCTACCTCAGGGACTTTGCACTTGCTTCTAATGATTCTGCTCATCAGAATCTCATGGCAGGCTCCTTCATGTTCTTCTCAAATTCACCTGCCCCTGACCGCCTTATCTAAACTAGTCCCCTATTTATCGTTCTTTCTTACAACACCCTGTTTATGTACTTTGTGGGTAATCATCTTGCTTTTTCTTCATTTTACTTGTTTATTGACTGTCTTCTCCAGTAGAATGTAAAATTCAAAAGACCAGTCTACCCACTCTTGATCACATCACATCACATCACATCACCTCTCCAATGCCTGACGCATGGTAGGTGCTCAATAAGTATTGCTAAATGAAATAAATGTATAAGAATAAGTGAAAAACAAAGAAAAATAAATGTGTGCATGGTGTTTATTGTTTTGAGTTAATAATTTTGCAGAAAGTTACATGCATTATATTCCCTTATAGGAAAATTCCCTTAAAATCCCTTCAAAGATGAAGCTGTTCCATGATGGTCACCAATTCTTTACTAAAGAAGAGGAATGTACTTTGTGGTTTGCATAATCTGAAGCTTATTTTTCAAAGTAAATTCCTGGAAATTTCCTTTGAAGCACATGCAAAAATCAGATGGACTAATAGACAGATAGGTAGACGATAGGAATGAAATGAGGTGAGTTTTATAAAATGTTAATGTTGAATTTAGGTGATAGATACTCAGATGTTCACTGTAAGATTCTCTCCAACATCTCTATTTGTAAAATTCCATAAACACTGTTGGGAAAGAAAAAGTACCTGAATATATTCCTGCCATCATGAGGTTTTATATTCGATCTTTTATACTTTCTGCATCTTTAAAGTTGATGATTAGCATGGAAATAGTCAAGAGAGTCCTTTATAATGTCCTGATGAAACAACAAATTGTATACTTATATCTGGTATGATTTTCCTTTTTTTAAAGTTTATATATCTATTTATTTATTTATTGTGAGAGAGAGCACACATGTACGGGTGCACACGTGAGTAAGTGAGTGAGTGAGTGAGTGAGAGAATCCCAGGAGGCACCACACTGTCAGCACAGAGCCCAACACAAGGGTCGATGTCACAACCATAAGATCATGACCTGAGCCAAAATGAAGTGTCAGACGTTTAACTGACTGAGCCACTGAGGTGCCCCTGGTAGGATTTTCAACAGTGAGGCTTGTGCTGTCACCCAGTTAACCAGAGGTTGGCATAAGTAGAACCTCTGGCTCTCTGCTATCCCTCCAGCCTGAGATCTGGTGATTTTGGCTGGTCCCAGGGGATTTAACAGCCAAATGTGGAAAGTGCCTCAAGGGTGTTACTTGTCGCAATAGGAGAAATCATTTTCTGTCTTGTGACTCATAAGCTTCTCACTTGGTGAAAGGTGCCACTGTCATTATAAAAATGATTAAGTGTCTGTCCATCTTGTGTTTCTGTGTGACTCTATGGCCCTCTTGCTTCTGGTGGGTCTGGGATTGGAGGAACCTCATTATAACATAATAGCAATAATAAGCATCAGAATGGGTGTTCTCAGCTTATGAAACTCTTCCGTTTGCCTTACTCCTTTGTCCCCGTCACGCTATGATATGGACGGGCCAGCTAATACTAGGCACACCTGTTACAGAGATTGAGGTAGGAGGGTATAAATGACCTGGCCAATTTCACTGTAGGGTGTTAAGGAGCTGAAATTAGGGTCTGGGTTCTGACTTCTATTCCAGTCACCCTTACCTAATGCCCAACTGACAGTGCGTGCAAGTTCTCACTGCCTCATTTTACCAAGAAGAATGGTGCTTTTGAGGAAATAGGGTTTCAGGGAAGACCATATGAAGACAGCCACAGGGAAGACGAATTTTCCTTTGGCTGAATTCATGTTAAATCACCACAAAAATCTCAAATCCGTTTCTTCATCCTGTTCCTCTACAGCTGATGCAGTGTCTATCATTTCTGAAAGCTTACATCTCAGCTTGCCTACTCCCAAGTGAAATTTTTTATGAGTCTTTTAGGACTGGTGAGTAGAAGTGAGTCAATAGGAATCTTTCTTCCTTCCTTCCTTCCTTCCTTCCTTCCTTCCTTCATTTCTTTTTCTCTCTTTCTGTATATTTTACTTTCTTTCTTCAATGTTTATTTATTTTTGAGAGAGAGAGAGAGAGCGAGAGAGAGAGAGTGCGAGCAGGGGATGGGCATAGAGAGAGGGAGACACAGCAGGTTCCAGACTCTGAGCTGTCAGCACAGAGCCCGATGTGGGGCTCAGACTCACAAACTGTGACATCATGACCTGAGCCAAAGTTGGATGCTTAACCGACTGAGCCACCCAGGCACCTTACCAGGAATCCTTTCTGAGTTGGTGCTGTGCCTGTCATATGCTCCTCTGGCCTTCCCTTCCCCGGGGCACCTGTTCCTGCTGAGGTGAAAAGATAACTATCTTAATGCTTATTCCATCACCTCCTGGCAAGTGATTGAAATTATTCCAGAAATGCCCACTGTCGGTATCTACTAATGTCACTTAATTCCCCTTTGCTTTGAATTCCTTGACTTGGAAATTAATGAAGGTTGACTATGGAGTCAGGCATCGCTGGGTCTGAAACT
Source organism: Lynx canadensis (assembly GCF_007474595.2). Lineage (NCBI taxonomy): Eukaryota > Metazoa > Chordata > Mammalia > Carnivora > Felidae > Lynx > Lynx canadensis. The sequence goes on from NC_044312.2 coordinate 102,136,963, forward strand.
ACTCCAGCCACGTCCCATCTATAACATCAGGCAAGTTGTTTGGCCTGCCTAAGCCCCAAGTTTTTCTTCTATAAAGTGAGATTAATTATAGGACTTGCCCCAAGGGGCTATTATGAAGATTAAATGGAATAATGTCTACAAAGGGGGTAGCTCAGTACTTACTGCTTAGTAGATGTTCTTATGTTTTGATGATAATTTTAATAATTCAGAGTTAGAATATAGAAATGCTTTTCATATATATGACATTTTTTTCCTTTCTATCAAATTAGAAAGAATTACATTCACATACTTGTCTTCCTCCTTTGCCTCCCTCTCTTCCTCCCTCCCTCCCTTCCTTCCACACATCTTTGTTATGCGTCTCCAACAGATCAGACACTCCCTACTCTCATGGATATTGCAGGCTGGGGTGGAAGACAAACAAATTAATGAATCACACAAACGAATGTACAATTTTACCTGTAGTAATTGTTACAGAGTGTATAACAATAGGCCTTGACTTACAATAGGCCTTGACTTACAATAGGCCTTTAGTGTGGAGGCTGCCCTGAGATCAGCAGGTGAGTGGCAGGTAACCAGGAGAGAAGAAGTGAAGGCAGGGAGGGTGACAGAGGGGTTCAGACACTGGGCTTAGGGGCAAAGACCCTGTAGCAGAGCAAGTGTCATGACTGGAAGAAGCCACTGGGGCCGAAGCAGAGGGAACAAGGGCCAGTCTGGTACAAGGTAGGGGAGGGCAATGGGGAGGGGCCAATGCAGGCAAAGTCTGTTGGCCATCTGAGGGTTGGCTCTTTATTCCAAGAGCCGTGAAAACCCATTGAACAGTTTCAGGTAAGGCTGTAACTCAATTCTCAGGAGTCATTTAGTTTAAAGATGCAGAAGTCTGGCCCGGCAAGCCACCTTCATTCAAGCGGCCATAGAGCAGAGAGGACAGAAATGAAATACCCTGAGGACTGACCATCTAGATTCTCCCTCAGTGCTCAGTGTTGTGGGAAGCTGTGAACGTGACAGGCCTTGGTTCTCCTTCTCCAGGAGGCTTGTTGAACAGGTAATAAAATGTAGTCACATTCTTCACCAAGTGCAAATACCTGTCAGCACAGGGTGAGGGAGATAAATTAGTTGAGATAGTTCATGAAAATGACTACTATGCTGACTTGGGACACCTTAAGCAGGTTAAAGTTTACCCACCATAAATTTTTCTTACCTAGCAACTTGCTTGAACTAATTTCACATGTTTTCCCTACAAAATGTGTCAAAATCTCCCAGATGTGTTCAGTCCCACAGTAACCAACTCCATTCAGGCAACTGCCAAGTGGTCTGGTCTCAACACAGAGAGGGATGCCTTTGAGTTACTGAGTCTGTCCAGGGAGAAGTCGACTTGCTATTTCTAGTGACCAGGAGGAGAAACAGGACTTGAGCACCTCTGGGGGTTGAACCAGATGAGGCAGAGAAAACAACCACTGTCCCCCACACCCACTTGCAGCCCTGATTTCTGTCAGGAGAAATCACTTATAGATCCACCAGTAGGTGGAATATGGGTTATGGCCATATCCATTAGGGCTTATATTACAAAGAATCATAAAACCAATAAGGCCTTTCTTCCTTTCTATCCTCTGCTTAACTTCCCTGTTCAATATTATTACCATTTCAATGCTCCTCCCCCCCCAACCAGTTCTTGCTTTCCTGGCTTTGACATACATGGTTAACTCCCCTGGACCTGTGAGTCACTTCACATACTGTCCTTCATTGCCCCATCTTGTACCTCTCTGGCCCCTGCTCCCTCTGCTTCAGCACCAGTGGCTTCTTTCAAGTCATAACACTCACTTCTGCCACAGGATCTGTGCTCCTGAACCTGGGGATTTAATTAAGAACAAAGAAAAAGAGTATTTTGCAGGGTTTGGAGTAAGGGAATGAAATGCTTCCTGGTAGCATTTCAGACAACAGATAAATCCCTAATGCTGACTTGCCTGGAGCTGCAGATGGAAGTTTATACTGTTTGCTTTCCCTCCTCACAGCGAGGGTGAGCTCCAACATGACCCCATGAACAGATGAGCAAAAGCACCAAAGCCAGACATCAGTATGGTCTTGAGAGTGTCCACTCATCCTTCTAGCATTGAAACTCTCTTATCTTAAGAAATGCATAACTCGGTGCTAAGCTTGGAAAATGCCTTGACACAGCCTGGGGCCTACATTACAGAAAACAAATCTCTTTCCTTCATCAGAGTTACTCAATAGCAAGGCACAGTATTTCCGCTCTTGTGGGTAGGAATTAGGCAAATCAGTCTTATGCTCAGGACCAGTTTACGCTTTAGCAGAAGGCCAGTAATGCTAAAATACAGAAGCTTAACCTCCTGTGTCAGTGGATATTGGGCCTGGATGTAGGGAGCTCCTTAAGAGATTTTATAAGTTGGAAGAAAAATACATACACACCATAATTACACATATGCCATTACAATAAGAAAACTCCAAAGTGAAGATTGAAACATAAAGGAGACTTTAATGTTAATTATGTTTAATTTTTAGAGAAAAAAGAGGCTCACACATTTAAGTAAGGAATAAGCAAAAATTTGTATGGTCAGCAGAAATTTCTTAAATACACCATCTCTTCTAAGGGCAACCGTGCTGTTTTCCCAAGTGTCCATCAGAGGTCTCTCTTTTGTCCCACTTCTTCTTATACCCAGTTTCTCAGTAAGACTTTTGCCTGGTTCCCTTGCATACGCCCCAGTGATGGAGATGATCTGATTAGGTCTATTAGTAGGACTAAGTTCAAGATTCTATAGAAGAAATAAAGAAAATTGGCTCCCATTTCCCTTTTGGTACCCTAACCATCTTGTGTTTCCATTGCTTTGCAATTGCAGAGAAAACCTTCAGGGAAGGGGTCATCATGTGCCCTTGGGGTTCACACTCCTGTCACCACACGTATGCCTATGGCACCAGCAGGTAAGCAGGAAAGAGCTCTTGCACATCATCAACCCCCTTCAGAGACACAGCTACATGTGTGTCAAGGTTGATGCTCTGCTTCATGTTTCATAGTAAGCATCCATCCAGAGGGTTGCAGATTTCTTCAAGTCCCTGTGGGAGAGGTAAACAAAATCATCAGTAGATGAGACTTTAATGTAAATGGAGATGCGCCATGGACCATGCACTCCTTTACTTGGCTCAGGGAAATGTTGTTATTTTCAGTTATGGCTGAAAGATGTCTTTTCTGGGGCGCCTGGGTGGCGCAGTCGGTTAAGCGTCCGACTTCAGCCAGGTCACGATCTCGCGGTCCGGGAGTTCGAGCCCCGCGTCAGGCTCTGGGCTGATGGCTCAGAGCCTGGAGCCTGTTTCCGATTCTGTGTCTCCCTCTCTCTCTGCCCCTCCCCCGTTCATGCTCTGTCTCTCTCTGTCCCAAAAATAAATAAACGTTGAAAAAAAAAATTAAAAAAAAAAGATGTCTTTTCTGTTGCCCAGTGGAGGGAAACAAATACACTGCATTGCATGTTAGCAGATGATTTCACATTTCCTTTAGGGAGGGGGTTCAGTTTTTCTTTCATTTTATTCTTTTTTGTACCCCAGACTATCCACAGTCCTTTTCCCTAGCATTAAAAAAAAGCTTCTCTGAATCTCTGTAAGATAAAGCATATACCTCTATACCAACCCATCCTATTACACACTCATCATATTTTACAATGTGAAAGGTGTTTTTCTAGGCTCTGGGAATACAGCAGTGAGTAGGAACAACATGAGTCCCACCTATGTGGAGTTCCTCGTCTAGCTTGGGAGACACATATTAAATAATTTATTACCCACGATGTTATTTGTTCATGATTGTGATAAAGCTCACAAGTTAAGAGAAGCTTGTGCTAGAGCACCTGCAAAAGCAAGTGACAGGTTGAGTCCTGGGGTTGAGGAAAGACCAAGATGAGGAAAAGGCATTTATGAGCCTTGGAGAAGGGATGGAAATCGACAAGGTTTTATGAGGGGAGGCCATGGACTGGAAGAACATTCTAGGCAGAAGATAAGGGGACAAAGGACAGGAGATGGCAAGGGACAGGGAGTTCTGTAGCAACTGAAGAAGGGCCAGATCTCTGGAGGGCAGAAAAGTAAGATGGGCATGGTGAAGAGTATGTAACTGGAGGACCATCTAAGGGTCAGATCAGGCCAGGCCTGGCCTAGTTGGCTTCATTCAAGACACTGGCAATTTTTTTCCTAATTCCAAAAGACAGGGAAACTTACTAAAGTCTGATCATAGGCTGTTAATGTTCTCTGTGGAGCTTTGAATGCACCAAGATGAGTACTGACTTTCAGTTTTGGTGGGTTTCTCTGCTCTTGGTCAGTCACCCTTCCCTGATCCATACAGTTATGTCCCTGGACCCTGTAGGCATTTAGTTTGCAACTCTGGACCATGATTTGAGAGTCCCTCCCAGCACATAAATTCTAAAGCAGGTCAAGGTTCTGTAGGGGATACAGAGTCAAATAACATGCAGCCCTTGTTTTAAGAAGCTTGATACTTAGTAGTAGGGTAGCAAGGCATTTTCACTAAGAAGTGCCCACAAGGCAGTAGGTAAATGGTAAGAATTATTTTTTAACATTGCATTGTTGATGTTCCCTGAAGGGTCTCACGTCCATGCTGGGCATACAGATGTCCCTTAATAAATAGCTTATGGGTAAGTGATTCACAAGCCAGTGAATAGTGTGGAGACAAGCAGTGAGGGGGAAATGAGAGCTACGAGCTGAGAGACTCTGTAATTACCTGGTGATATCTCCAAATGCTTTCAACAGGGGCTTGTTCACATACTGCAATCCATGCTTGGCACACAGCGACCTCACCAAGGGTGCCACCTTGTGATAATTATGGCATGGCATTGTGGGAAACAGACTAGGGAAACAGATACAGGAGATACAAAACTTAGATCAAAGGAGCAACTTGAAGGAGTTTTTGTTCCCCTATTATTGGATAAAACTCTATTAGCAATGCAGACCTTGACATTGTACAATACTTCTGTTCCAGGAAGCTCAAAATCTGTTGCCAGAACACTCCAATCTTATCTCTCAACCCTCTGTAAGCCCTGTGGGTGGCTAATGTTTGGGAAGACCTAAGAGAATTACCTCTATCAAATATATTAATTTGACCAAGTCATATGAAAGTATAAGATTTTCTACCATTCTGAATTATCTAGAGAGCTGGAGGGGTGCCTAGCTGACTCAGTCAGTGCAGCATGGAACTCTTGATTTCAGGGTTGTAAGTTCAAGCCCCACACTGAGTGTAGAGATTACTTAGCAATTAATTGCCTAGTGAGCTGGAGATACCCCCCCTCTCCAATTCTGTCTCTGTCTCTCTCTGTGGATACCTCTAACTCTTGTACAATAAATGAGTATTCAGTAAGTTTTAGTCAAGGTGTATGGGGGAAAGTTCTAAGATAGGAATAAGAAGGGAGGAGAGATGGGTTTTATTCAAGGCTTTTAATTACCAGCCAGGTGAACTTTTTAGGTTTTAAACTTTACTTTGATAACATATGAATAATAAGCTTTCTTGCTTTGCCGAGATTTTAAAGGAATACCATGAGAGAAAGGATGAGAAAATCCCATGAATAGGTATAAGAACTTTTTCCTGCTCTATCACAGATACAGCTTAGATGAAGAGGAAAGATGAATAGGAAAGTCTCTTCCTTGAATATTCTGCCGCGATTGACTTTCAAAGTACTATCGTTTTCTCCTTCTTTGGTACATGTGCACATAACTACCTATTGGTAAAGTAGTTCAAATATCATTTGGAAATTGCAGCAGAAACTGGATTTCAGTTGATTGTTTTGTAACCTTGGCTCTAAAGATATAGATACAGGTTGATGTTAAAAATAAAAATTAATTTCGACATAACTTTGTTACACAAGTATCATGATTTTTCTTGGGTTTTGCCAACAAACCACATGCAAAGAAAACAACCACCAATTCCTAAGTCCTTGGGAATCTATGAACTGAGTCATTGTTATTTTTCCAAGATTTCCCTCCATTTACTCAATTATTACCCCTTATGCTTTTCTTTCTTCACTTTCTTACCTTTGAAGTTAATAGAATTTAGAGAATTCTGATTCATTTTTTCCCTCTGAAATCCCTAGTCTAGGGCTCTGTTCTGGACTGTATGGAGGGTGGGGGACTGTTATAAGTGACAGCCTTTGCCTTTTATCATGGACTGTTTCTATCACTCACTGGTGCTCAATCTGGAAGTTCAGATGCCCAGTGAACCAGTCATTGAAAAAGGACTGTTCAACATTACAGGTGGCCAAGACCTGCAAAGAAAAAGCTTACATTAGATGTAAATAAGCCCACATGTCAGATTAAACAAATTAAACCTTTATTTATTCTCTTTAAGTCAATTAGTCAACAAGTATCTATTTTCTGTAAGAAACTTTGAAGGATAAGAAAGATACACAGTGGGGCCCCTGGTGGCTCAGCGCATTAAGTGTGCAACTCTTGATTTCAGTTCAGGTCATGATCTCGCGGATCATGAGTTTAAACCCCTGGTCAAGCTCTGCACTGACAGTGAGAAGCCTGCTTGGTATTCACTCTTTGTCCCTCCCCCCAACCCACACTGTTTCTCTCTCTGTCTCAAAAAATAAATAAACGTTAAAAAAAAAAAAAAAAGCACAGTGTCAGGTCTCAAGGAGCTTATGATTTATATAGGCTTTTAATTATAGCTTTATAATTTTAAAAAAGTGATAAGAGGGGCCCCTGGGTGGCTCAGTCGGTTGAGCGTCTGACTTCAGCTCAGGTCATGATCTTGTGTTCATGAGTTCAAGCCCTGCATTGGGCTCTGTGATGACAGCTCGGGGCCTGGAGCCTGCTTCATATTCTTTGCCTCCTCTCTGCCCCTCCCCTGCTCATACTCTGTCTCTCTCTGTCTCTCAAAAAATAAAGCGTTAAAATTTTTTTTCAAAAAATAAATAAAAAGATAAGACATATTGCTAAGAAGTTTATGCAATGCAATAGATATGAAGAAGTATGTGGGATTTGAGGGGCTAAGTCACCATCAGCCCTTGGATACAGAAAGCTAAGGTGTCACGAATGATGACTGGCAAATGGGAAGTGGGATTGTAGGATTTGGGTAGAGACTGTAGAGATTAGAATACCATTTCCATACAGTACATTTGAAGGACTTCTAAGTGAGAAGTAAGGCAGTTAATTGTTCAACCATGGGTTCTGAGAATAGAAATGCATTTCAGTAGAAGTAGTTTCCTTTGAAATCTAATGTATTTTATTTACACATTTAAAACCATTATCCTGAGAAGGAGTTCCTAGGCTTCTCTAGGCTTCCAAGATTAAGAATCTTTATGATTGCCATTTTATTCGCTGCCTTTCTAAGGTTGGGGTTGTTGCTATTTTGAATGTCATTTTTGTGGTTGTTCTATGTCAGCGTTTCTCAGAGTGTACTTCAGAGCACCCTAGGGTTCTCTAAGAACCTTTCAGGAGATCTGCAAAGTCAAAACTACTCCCAGAATACCTCTAATGCAGCATTTGCATTTTTCATTTCCAATTTCTGATGCTTGTGCAGTAGATTTTTTTTCCAGAGGACTCTAAACCTAGAATGGCATCATCAGTTTGATGTTTAAAATGTACTGGCTTTATTCTTGTTGTTTTAAAGTTAATTAATAAATAAACTTTTAAAAATTCTCAGTTTTAGTTTCAAATATAGTAAATATCAATGGCTATAACCCACATTAAAAAAAAAAAAGCCCATTGAGGTCCTCAAAAACTTGTATAACTTTGCAGAGCGTAAGGTGGTCCGTGACCAAAAAGTTTTAGAACCAATACTCTGCTTTAATGCAAGGTCCACTGAATTTGGGAATGAGCTTGGAGAAGGAAGTGGTATAATCATGGCCTAACCACTGGAAGGCTTAGCAGTCAAGGGGATTCTATACTGATCATAACTCTGTTAATCATTAACTACATGCTCAAAGAGCATGCCATGTCTCCTCTCTGGGTCTTTCTACCTATAAAATGACGTGAAGTGACTTCCAGGGACCATCTAGGTGTAAAATTCATTTTGTGATTCTAAGAGCTCAGATTCACTTGAAAGACTGGGTCGGGTGGGAGACAGGTCAGCAAATGTTTTCTATAAAGTGCAAGACAGTAAATATTTTACTTCTCTGTCATAGTTACTCTGTTTTTCTTTTATAGAATGAAAGCAGTCATATATAATATGTAAATGTACAAGCATGGCTGTGTTCCAATAAAATTTGATTTACAAAAGCAGGCAACGAGCCCCATTTGGCCCTTGGACCGTAGTTTACTGACGCTTAGTTTAGAGCAAAGGCTCTGAAATCAGACTGCCCAGGTTTAAAACCTGCTTTCTACCACTTATTAGCTGGGCAATATCATACAAGGTACTCAACTTCTTCATGCCTTAGTTTTACCATCTGTAAAGTGGTAATAATCATAGCATTCGCAAAGCAGTGGGCAGTACCTGCCTCTTAGCAGTATAATCGGAAGGACCTTTTCCCAGGAACTCCACCATTACCTGAGCGCTGAGCCAGTCCCGGTTCTCCTCTTTGCTTATTCTCATAGGTACATGGCTCATCTGGGTAACATATGCTACCCAGGGACTTTCGAGAAACCTTTCAGAGAATAAAAGGAGAAAGTGATGACTTCTTGGGGTGCTTCAGTTCCCAACACTGGGCTGGCACAACTGCTGGAAGATCTGGCTGAGCAACTGAGGAAACGGAAGGGAATCAAAGGTTCCAATAAAATGGAGGTCACTTGTTTTCCTCTTTGGAGGCCCTTTATGTGTAGAGATGACACACTGGGTTTTGGGCACAAAACCAGCCTTGCAGCCTGATGTATGAGTGCAGTGACCCCAAAGTTTTCTGTAGCATTGGTGCAAGGATCAAAGGATACCTAGGGCATATGCAAAGTGATCGACAGCCTCGGCTTTGCCATCAGGCAGAACTTGGCTCAAGTTCTGGTGTGGCACTGCCACTGGCCCCTACTTGCTCTGTAAGTTTGACAAATGACCTAACTAACTCTCTGAGGTTTCGATCCCTTAGCAGAAAAATGAAGATGATGCTATCTACATTACAGGGATGTGCAAGGATTACATCAAATAATATAATGCAGGTAAATCCTTTATCAAAGTTGTGATGCCTAGTAGTTGTCAATGGCATTATTATGTAAGATTTAGGATAATAATGTGAAAGAATGGGAGAGGAATAAATTGGGAAGTTGAAGAGAGCTGTTTAGTCTGAAGCCATTTTAGTTTTGGGGAAATCTCTAGTCATAAAGACTGTCCTTCCATTATTCTTGGCGAGGTTATGGTGTCCAACTGGATTACAATTCTAAAGAACTTGGGGATCAGATGGAATTCTTCAATTGAGAATTAAGTATGTAGGAAGAAAAGGACAAGATTGGGCAAACTCTTTTTTCAAACGACTCTTCTTATTCAACTATTTCAACTTAAAAAAAAACGTTTTTATGGAAATGTCTCAGCTACGGAGCTTGGGCATGGTGTTCCAATCTTCTGCTAATCACAAATATCTCAGGTAAGGAATGTAGGAGAATCATATAGGTTATGGGAATAAAAGAATATTCTTGCTTTCTTACTTGACCAAAAATATGAGCAATATGGTTCCGAAGATTCCATAAAAAGGGCCAAACATGATAAAATAGTGGATATAAAAGCTGCTGACCCAGGCAAACTCCTGCAGAGAAAAGTAATTGACAGTTAAATGCCCTGGACACAATTTCATTTCCCCTTCCCCAGGTTAGGGCCCCTTCTCATACTGGCTAAATCTTATGCCTTATCGCTCAAGGAAGCTGCATCTAGAAGGAACCAGGCATTTTCCACCCCTTTTTCTACCTGATCTAGCTTCAGAGGATGAGTCAAGTTACTCACCACCCAAGACTTTTGGAGGTATATCATTTCCATGGACATCAGGTTGGCATACACAGGCATTAGGAGAAAGAGCCCAACTGAAAAAGAACACAAAAGATGGTGAGTAAAAGATGATGTAAGTAAGCAGAAATCTATCTCCTTAACATGCTACTCCTGGAATGTTGCCCCTGAGAAGGGATGCAAAGTGGAGATCCACAACCACTTTCTGGACTCCATGGAGTTCTTTGAGTCTCTGAGGCTGAACCAGGTTTTGGGTCAAGCTCTCTCAAAGAGACTAAGAAAGAGGAAGCTTTGAAGATTTGAATCATTCTTGATGGAGCAACCCAGAAGAGCTTCTGCTGCAAAATTTCAAACTTTCTCAAGGTCCATGGAATCCATCATCATCACAATTTTAGGAATGGGCCCTGTCACAATATGTCAAGGTGGCAGAAACACAGAACCTGTACTCACTTTCTGACCGGATGGTTATTTACCTGCTTCTCCAGGACCAGGGGGGCTGTCTAGAGCACAAAGCAGTGTGTTGGAGTCCTGACTTTAGTCGAGCCCTCTTTCTCCACTAGGTCTCAATACTGGATTTCTGACTCTCAAACTCTACAAACTCTTAGCATGAATGATTTGGTCCAACCTCCACACTGAGATATTTCAACAAACATGAGCATAGTTTTTAACAGTTCAAGGCCATGCCTCTGGGATGACCCCAGCCCCCTTACAGTTCTGCCTGAGAAAGTTCAACATTGCCAACTGAATTTACTGTTTGTTCTAGCCAAAGCTGACTGCAGGCCTCAGGCTTAGACTATTTCTGTTAGAAAACTTACAATTGTAAAATACTTTCTCTGACTCTTTGTGATTGATCTTCTACAACCCATAAATGCCTTTATCAAAGACCTGAGAGTCATTCCTTTGAATGTAGTAAAATCAGGATAGGACCCTATCTCCCAGCCTCTGTACGGGGGGCAATAACCTGACATTTTTGTCTATGTCCCAGTAGGACAGTATTTTTTTGGTTGAGAACCACTGATCTAAAGTAAATGTTTGGGGGCTTCCCTAATTTTGTCTCATTTCTCAAATGCGTAACCATGTTTAGGACGAGCATAGCTTGGGGTTCCACAAAAACTTTCTTTGTGAGTTGGTATGGGTTTGAGTTTGGTTAAGAGCAAAGTATTTTTGCTTATGATATTTTATCATAGTCAGAATTATTTAGCTTCCCTATTTTCTTTCAAGCCAGAACACATATTCAGGTTTATATATATTTCTTTCAAGCCTGAACACGCATATATATTATATATATATTTGTACATACATATGATTTTCACTTAAATTGGGTGAAAATATCATAAAAGATTTCCAGTGACTTGTGGTTTTGTTGTTGTTGATTTTTAGAGGAGGGGCAGAAAAAGAAGGAGAGAGACTCTTAAGCAGTCGCACACTCAGCACAGAGCTCAACTTGGGGCTCAATCTCATGACCCTGGGATCACGACCTAAGCCCAAATCAAGAGTTGGGTACTTAACCAACTGAGCCAACCAGGTGCTCCATGTGACTTGTGTTTATGAAGTGGGCATTTAAACATTTGCAGGATTACTGAACCTCAAAGATTGGTTAGAAATGCCCTGTACTTTCCACTGAGAAACTGAACACATGTCTTAACAGTTATTATTGCTCCTCTTGAAAGCTTTTTAATTTTAGGTTTATTTATTTATAATCTCTGTACCCAACATGGGGCTCGAACTCACCACCCCAAGATCAAGAGACACATGGTCTGCCAACTGAGCCAGCCAGGAACCCTGAAAGCTTTTTGATACACAAGATACCAGTTTAGAAATTAAAAATCCTTTATGTTACAAAATATACTTTGAATGATGGAAGGTTTCCTTTGTGTTTTAAAATATCTTTACAGTTGATTGTTCAAATACTGGCTTTCTGTAAAAAAACTTATCATGATAATTTAGACTGTTTGCATTAGGATATCAATACATTTTGTTGTTTGGGTAGTTTTAATTACTACCTTACACACACACACACACACACACATATTCTGCAGCTGTATGTAGACCATGGGAGCAACCCGCTTCCTCTCACACAGTAGCTCTCAGGTGCCGTTTATTCCTGAGCTTCTATATTCTCTGGCTTCATAATGTCAGTGCTTTGGCATTCTTTTCCTATTTTTCCTCCCTATCAAAATACCATTATTCTTTTCTTCTTGACAGGTGTTTAGTTTTCCTATGATAGTCTCAGATGCAAGGCTTAAATTGGCATTCTGACTTCATCCCTCTTGAACTATCTCATTAGACGCACATTAGAAGTACCTATTTGCAGGATGCCTGGGTGGTGCAGTCAGTGAAGCTTCCGACTTGGGCTCAAGTCATGATCTCATGGTTTGTGAGTTCAGGCCCTGCATCAGGCTCTGTGCTGACAGCTCAGTCTCAAGCCTGCTTCAGATTCTGTGTCTCCATCTCTCTCTCTGCCCCACTCCACTCACACTCTGTCTCACTCTTTCTCTATCAAAAATAAATAAATATTAAAAAAATTTTTTTAAATACCTATTTGCTTTTTTTGCTTTCCTTTTCAGACTTTTGCCCCCAGGAAGTCTGAAATAAGACATGCTACTTTTCCAAGTCACAATAAAACATGGCCTGGTCTCTCTGTGAGAGCATTGCTGTTGTGCCGTCTGGCTTGACAACGGCTTGCTTCAAGGACACGGTATGATAAGGAAAGTGGCTCCAAGGACTCACCCATGTAGAAACACAGGTGCTGCTTTTCATAGTTGATGTAACTGATTTTCTTCTTGCCATTCTGAAAGGAGAGAGCATAAAACTAAAATAAGAGACAATACTTGTGGTCGTTAATACTCAAGAACATTGCTCTGTGTGTGTGTGTGTGTGTGTGTGTGTGTGTTTAAAATCTCTATGGAAAGAGCCATATGGTCAGAATTTGTTGGCTGTCACACTTGAGGCACTAGAAGAACAAGAACTGGAATAAGAGAAAATATTGCAGCATCTTTTTTCTTTAATTAAATGTGGGTAATTCTTGCATTTGACTACGGGGATTGTGATTTTTTAAAAATTCCTATGGTAGCCATTTTGAAATTTTTTTGTCCTTCTATGGAGTGGAGTGGTGATCAAAAGGGAATATTTCTGATGGGTTTTCCAAGCTTCTCTTCACTATGGTGTTTAGAAGTCTGCCTGAAGCTCAGTCTCCATCTCCATTCATTCATTCAACAGATATTTGTCAAATAGTCATATGTAGAAGATATAGGCATGGCCCCTCTTATCTGTCCCATCTTCTCTCCTTTGTGTTCTCACTGTGGATCTCACACTGTGATGGACTATTTATAAGGTGCAATGATATTACTAAATCTTAATGCTGGTAATTCGATTCACTTTCTAGAGGAGTCTCCTTAGTTAATTTATTGTATGCTTAGTGCACAAGGACAGCAAACACCCTGAGGGGAGGCATAGAGGTAATGGTTAAACTTCCAGTACCTAGTAAACATACAATTAATGTTCAGTTGAAAGAAAGAATGAATGAATAAAAATTTACATCTGCTCTATAGTTTTATGGTATGTTCACTTGGTCACAATACTATGGGAAGTGATTGATTTCTGCTGTCCCCCATTCTGCTGATACCTTCCCTCCTACATATAGATATCTTTTTGTATTTGGATGGCAGGGTTGACCTTTTCTTCTCTTACTATGATAGGTAAAAATAAATAGCATAATGATGATGTAATAAGAACCATTTCCAGTTACTCTCAAACCTGCAGACATTTAAGTAGTGGGAAACATGGGGAAAAGAGCAGGTGGAAATTCCTGGGAGCTGGCACACCTAAACAGAGGACTGATTTTGAGTATCACTCCAAAGGAGGACTCTAAGTCTTTCAGAACATGAGCACAGAACCTGGAAAGTAGAATGCTTGAAGAAAATGGTAGAAATATGACAGTAAAATGAGAATGAAGAAAAAGTTCAGGGCTCATCAGAACCATTTTTTATGTAAAACAACTGAATTTTAGAGTTTAAATAATTTCAAGCAATGTCTCGGACAGTAGTAGCTCTGCAACTGTATTAAATGGAGCCCTAGGGTCTAGGGAGATGTTGACGAGCAACTGTAAAACTTGGAGAGGTGACCTCCACCATTTGTGAAGAGGCAGCATGCATACTGAACACAGCCTTAAGGAGGTACTTCTGGGGAGGGGCAGCCTGCTTCATAAAATTCAGTAAGACAAACCCTTCTCACTCTGTGGGGATGATTAGAGAAATCAAAGTATCACACTTTTGTTGATGAGCGTAGGAGTCCACAAACATCAGGCAAGTCCAATTTGTTTGTGGAGCCATTGTCAAAAGCAACTGATTTGTGATGGCAGCCAGAGATTTTTTTAAGATTATTTATTTTGAGAGAGACAGAACAAGCAGTGGAGGGGCAGAGAGAGAATAGGAAAGAGGATCCAAAGCAGGGTCCTTGCTGACAGCAGTGAGCCTGATGTGGGGTTCAAACTCAGGAACCATGAAATCATGACCTGAGAGGAAGTCAGACACTTAACCGACTGAGCCACCCAGGCACCCTCAGAGACTTTTAAAAATCTAGTCAAGGGATTGTTTCCTAATTCAGTGGAGAAGAAAATTGGGTCTTCCAAAGCTGGGAAAGCTTATTTTCAAAAAGTTGCACAACTTTTGGTTTATGTAGCACAAACCACAGGCAGCAACTGACAGAGCTATTCTTACTTTTAATAAAACTCCTAAGTTGTTTTAGGAAATAGCAGCCTCTTCCTAAGCACCGGAATCTTGGGATCTACCATTTCCCTAGAGGGGGGAGATCTTTCTGTGATTATCCTCATACCTCCTTTGTTGAAGTAAGACTTTCTCCTAAAAAAAATTTGGTAATAGTCCTTTACATGATGATTTTAAGTTGAGGCTAAATAAAATCAATAACTGAAAAATTCTGGAGTTGACTTTACCCTCCCTTTTCTATTGTTTAACAAGTCCAAATGAGAGGTGAGATCTCTAAGTGTCTTAGAAAACATTTGGGCTGTGGTTCATGTTTAAATGAACAAAATGAACATGAACTAAAAATACCAGCACAGCCTTTCCTCGCTGAGCTAGACTTAGTTGAGATAGCTAGTTATTCAGATATTTGTGATTTAGTGCTTATTGGATGTACTGATAAGTTTTTTTCTGAGCGAATGTCTCATCCTCGTCCAACTTTGGAAAGTCATTGCCAACCTCAGTCATGTGGTTTCACTACCTAACATTAACTTTTGTTGCCTTACAAGTAGTGAGGGCCACTGGGCAGGGATCTGTCTATCACCAGGATTGCTCAAGCAGAGTGATACGGGTTATCATATTTCCTGCTGTTGGAGGTTGGCGACATGTCCTTTCAAGTCACAGAGTCCCATGCTTCACATCTTCTTCTATTCATACAACCCCAGAATCAGTTACTTCACATCTCTATACCAGACATAAAAGAAGGAGACGTGTTCTGAGAACATGCTTGAAGTGGGAACCCTCAGCTCGATCTTTCCAGGACAAGACCATAGACATTTCCAGGAACCACTTCCGGGAACATTTCTCATGTTTGCAGCAGCTCTAAACATACCTGGACAGGCTTCAAATATCCATTCACAAAAAGTGGGCCTGTATTAATATCTGGGTCTTTGGGGTAGATGTTTGTTTTTACATGATGTTGGAAGTGTCGGTGATTCCACCAGCATGTTGACAGGCCCTGAGGAGAAGAGAGGGTTCATTAGCTGCAAGATTTCTCTCCTGGGATGTCCTTTGCTCTCAGAGTTTTCTGCATGCATCTCCAAAGTCAAAGTAAGATATCTGAGCTTCTGGAACTTGTTCCCTGACTGCTGGGTCACAGAATGGCTCATTGGATAGAGCCTTTCAAAGCCTACAATCAAATAATCATGGGATCCAGGAACACAAATTCAGGCTAATGCAACTCCTGATCATGAAAATTCACAAAAACCGGTAAAATGAAATGTTTTTCCAACCTTTATTTTGGGTGGGGGTCCTCATTTAAAAAATCCTGAAGGTAGGAAGGGCAGTTAGTATTCTTATTTTACAAATAAAGAAAATTCAACTCTAAAACTTTAATTAGCTCTCGGGAAAAAACGGTCCTAGGAATCCTGCTTTAATCAGTATTTCAAAGAATCATGGATCTGAAATGATTTTGTAGGGGGCTTGGCTCAGATTCTTGCATGTTCAGGCTTCAATGATCTCATATAAATATAAATGAGAATAAAAATATTTTAACTGATGCCGAGTTCAAATCATCCCTGATTAGGTTGCTTATGATTTTCTTTCTCTCAATGACAATATAAAGGTTTTAATAGAGCAAGGATTTGGTAGCACATCAATGTGGTTTCATACCCTGGATATATAAATACTGCTGTGTGGCTTGGGTAAATTTCACCCTCTTTGAGGCTCTATTCCATCTGCAGTAATGACATTTACCTCCATGGGTTGTTTGGGGAGACATGAGATGATATATGTAAAATGTTGGCATACTGAGATATTCAATTTATTCTCCTTTCCCCTATTACATAAATTATTACATAAGAATAAGCAGCATTTGGTTTTTATTGCATATTTGATATATCTCAATAACTGGCCTATACATGTTTTACATCGTCACTGTCCAATATGGTAGCCATGAGCCACATGCTGGCTTTTGAGCACTTGAAGTGTGACCAGTCAAATTAAGATGGCTGTATGTGTATGATACTGGATTTTGAGGCATGGTATGAAAAAAGGAGTGTAAAATATCATATTAACATCTTTTATATTGATTACATGTAGAAATTATAATATTTTGAATATATATGTGGTAATAAAGTTATCTTTTAAGATGTGGCTATGAGAAAATTTAAAATGATTTATATCATTTTAATGTGGCTTAGAATTATATTTCTTTTGGACTAAACTCATCTAGACACTATACATCCATGGTAGAGGGGGAAGGGAATGTTTGAAAATCATGTGAGCGTTGCCTTCTAGTCTTATTGCAGAGTCCTCTCTTAGCAAACCCTCGTGTTATCATCCCTCCGGAGTGATAGTCTCTTTTTACCACTAACACTCCCTACCATCCTTATGGTGGAATCTCTCTTCCTGCATCCCACATCTCTTCCCTGAATCTCATGCTTGAAAGGGAAATCACTTTCCAAACATTTCCTTGTGGGTGTTTCATGATATGTCAAACTCAAGGTGTACTCATCAATTTTCATTCCTCCTGTGGGGTCTCCATTGCACTCTGCTCGTCTCCTACCAAACTGCATACCACCCACTCACCCTTACAATTGTGCACTTTCTCTTTGTTTATCCGTTCATTATTTATTTTTAAATACCTCCCATGCATCAGACACTGAGCCAAGTATTTGCTGTATAAAGTTAGACATGATAAAATGGAGCTCCCACACTTATGAAACATACAACCCAACAGGAGCAATACAGAAACAAGGGCACTGTGATAAACAATGATTCACTTTGTTAGTTTAATCCTTTGTGAGCTAACATTTTGACAGTACCCTTGCAGTCAATGACTATCTGTGGAAACTGGTAATGTCAGAGTAATTATTGGTGTGATAAGGCAGCTGGCTCTACCCTCACCCCTCGGTCTGGAAGCCACAATTACTGGAGGTGAGGGATAGTGATCCAGCTGAAAGTGAAGATAATCAGCTACATGCAAATAGGTTGCCCCTGTACCAAATTCCATATAAGAACCACCCTAAGTCATTCCTCATTTCCATGTTAGGTCCTTTCTTGGTGCATTATAAGGATTCCAAACATTGTTCTAAAGCCATTTTGGGGCTGAATTCAAATCCCTGCTACTGGGTGTATGTGGCGTTGGGTAATTTCCTCATCTGTGAAATGAATGAGAAAAATGTTACAGGAAATAACATACTTGACACTCCCCCCCCCCACATTATTTTAGGATGTAGTCATGGAAACAGGATAGGCCAGATTTTCAAGGCAGATCTTAATATCAAATATTCTATCTCTTTGTCCCTATAATGACACTTGATTCTTATAGTTTTCAAACTGGGCATGCTGGGTGTTGGGGAGGGGATATCGAAAAATATGCTACAGGGAGTCCATTTTGATTTGAACATTGCACAGAAGTCCAAAATGTGTGCAGACATTTCAGAGTGTACTTTCAGAAGGGCTCTTTTGCTGCACACACACACAAAAAAGCAAAGACCAGACATACACCATTACTAGCACAGGTAGTGAAAGCATATTCCAACAAAATCTCAATATATATTTATGCTTTTCCATGGGGGAGGGTAAATTGGCATGAAATCAAGTTTTGAAATTTAAAATTGTAATGTATGTAGAAGGTGAAGTTGTTGCTGCTTCTATTATAATTTTCTTTGTTACTTCCCTCCTTCCCAACTTTCCTTCCCCTAGGAAGTTTACTCTGCTGCAGATGATTGAAGCCTGTATTCATTTTGCTCACAAATTGCTGGTTTTGCCTGCAAAAGGCCCAGTGCACTCAATTAGTTTTTAGAGCATTTCCCATTTACTTCCTCTGTTCATGAGTTATCAAGGTTGTGTTCATTTCAACTAGTGCAAAACTTGTTTCTGGCAACACAACTCATAGAGAAAGAGCAGTGTACAAATTTGGACCAATGGAAAAGCAATGATTTTTTTTAAAGCACCAGCAAGGGTAGAGCTTGAAACATTATATATACTGACACCAGATCAACTGTCAATTATCTCCAGGTCACATGAGTCTCCTTTTCCCTCTGACTTCCTCAAAACAGGGGAGGGAGAGTGGGAGGGTCCATTACCTAATTCTTTCTGCAGGATTTCCTTCTTTTATTCTGTGGTAAAGATTTCTGATTGAACACAGAAACAGTGTCAATTTAGCACTAGTGGATGGAGGGCAGAACAGTGCACCTACAGGAATTTCCCAGTTAAATAAAACATCAAATAAAATGAAAATATGTTATTCATTCTAACAATTTTGAGTAACAGACATAATTCTAATAGGAACCCAGATCCCACTCAGTGTTACTGAATCTACTTAAACCTTGTTTGCTCGACTGGAAAGAGGATAGATAAGACGGTGATTTTAAGTATCTTCCAGTTCAATATAAAACAACAGTGCTAAGACAAAACAAAAGTGCCTATGAGTTTTTTCTAAAATGAGCTGGCTTGAATGCAATATTTGGCTTAGTGGAAGGCTCAGAGGCATTTCCCCCCCCACCCCCGTCTGGGCCAGTGTACATAGTCACTAAATCCTAGAATGTCCTAGAAAAGCAGACATCCAGTTTAACTCCTAATATTAGAGATAAGGACATGGAGAGTCAGATATCAGACAAGATCACACAAGGGGCCTTTTCAGAGTCAGATCTAGCACCCACTCTTAGCAGTCCTGTACTGTTACCTTGGTTCATCCATCCATCCATCCATCCACTCAACAAATGCTATTGAAGGCTTACTATGTGCCAAGCACTCTGCTAGGTGCTGCAGCATAGTGGCACATAGGACAAAGTATATGCTCTCCTGGAGTTTGGGCAGGGACACAAGGCCAACTGCCATCATCATCACTGCTGTTTCCAGCCTTCTGGGATTTGCAGCCCTTGACTCTTGAACAGTGCCATCTGACCTGTCTTGTCTACTTTTTCTCTTTCTCTTCACTATTATCTCTTCTGCATCCTTTCCTATTTCTTCATAGACCTGTCCTTCTAAGACAAATTGGGCTTTGCTAGATTCCTGTAGCTTCCCAGCAGTAAATATTCAGACTCCTTCTAGAAACATTCCCATTCATGATTTTACAGAGCGCCTCTTCATTTATTAAGGTACAATTGTTCTCCTCCAAGGTGGTTTCTTAATTGGGTACCAGGGACTGGGCCAAAGACTTTATTAGTGCAAGAAAAAAAAACTGTTGGAATTTCCTAAATAAAAATAAACCTTCCCTCATAAAAATTCCAAATTCTAATTTTAACATATATATTATAATGTCATATGTGTATATATATATATATATATATATGGTATCTACATTTTTATTGTATTTATACTAATTTGCAAATATATTTATGCACAAACACTTTTTTAACTCCTATCAGCACACAAATTTGGTAACCATAGTCTTAGGAAATGAGTTTTGAGAATTCCATCATGCTCCATGAACATCCTGTACCTTGAGATGACTCATCATAAATTTTTGCATCAAGCGGCTCCACTTGGACTTTGGAAATACAGAAATGTGTCCCAAGTCATGTTGCAGAAGAAAACACTGAACCTAGAAGAGATTAAGTTGTTGTTAGAGAGGTTGAGGAGTTAAGAAGAAATTAATCAATGAGCCTGCCCATACATTCAGGAGCCCATTGGAGAAGAATGGTGGGGGATCTCATCTGGCCCCAAGCCAAGTTCACTTTCTATTTCCCACACATTGCATTCTTTCCCACTTGTGTGCCTTTGTGAACTGAGTTCTTTCAGCCTAGAACATTTTCCTTACCACTGTCAAATCTTCCAGTGAGGAGGACAAAGAGTATGGCCTTTGGAGTCAGGCAGATTTGGGTTCTCAACTGTTCTTTACCATGTATGTGTTGCACAGATCTTGGCAGTTTACTCAGTAGCTCTGAACCTCAGCTCTTCATCTGATAGGTAGGGATAATAATACCTTACTCATGGACTGTTGGCAAACTTAAATACCTCCAAAGTGCTTGGCTTATGTTAAGCACCAAACAAATATTTGCTTCCTTTCCAGTTTCCAAAAGAATTGCTTTTCAAGGAATAAAGCAAGTTGACTTTACAAAAAATAAATAAATAACATATCATAAATTCTGGAATTAACTTTGACATCAATTTTCCATAAAACCTTCCCCAGTTATCCCCATGAGAATTAAATGCCTCTTTCTGCTTTAACAGCATATGCTGGTTCCTCTTTGGCACCGATGTCATTCTGTCACATAGAATGTTTACCAGTGTGAACATCGGTCTCCCCAGTGGAAGACTCTTTTCCCCAGGGAAGGAACCAGGTGCATTTCCTTTCGTGTCCCCCCCACAGTGTTGTGCTCACAGAAAGCCGTGTTCAGAGATTCACACTTCATTCAACAAAGATTTATCCAATGCTCTGCTGGTGCCAGTTGTTGATTACAATTTATGGTGGAATCCATAAGTTCAGGTTTTTAAGTTTTTATATAAATTCCAGTTAGTTAATATACAATGTAATGCTAGTTTCAGATATACAATACAGTGATTCGACACCTCCGTACAACCCCCAGTGCTCATCGTGACAAGTTCACTCCTCAATCCCCATCACCTATTTCATACATCCCCCCACACCCTCTCCTTTGGTAACCATCAGTTCATTCTCTGTAGTTAAGATTCTGTTTCTTGATTTGCCTTTCTCTCTTTTTATTGGTTGGAAGATGAATAAAAGATAAAGGTGAGTGTTACATGGCTGAGAAACGACTTCAGTTACTGAACTGGTATGGATACAATTGGGCAAAGATGAGCATCTGTCATAAATTAAATATTTCCTGTGTGCTAGTCATTGTGCTAAGTGTTTTACACGTTAACTTGTTTAGTAGAGAATATTTACATAAAAATTGTTATCCCGTTTTACAGACAAAAGACTGGGGCCTGGCAAGATGTGGTAACTTGCTGGTGTCAGATGTGGATTAGTAGCTTGCCAGGAAGTGTCAGGAAGCACCTGGTGCAGGTCTAAAGGGAGAAGGAAACAATTCTGAATTGTCCCCTAAAGCCACTGCTTGATTTTAGGGTATGTGCTTACCTGGGAAATTGTGAGAAGGAAGGAGATGAATATTGTCACAGGCCAGCCACTGCCAAAATGCCACACTATTAGCCAAGCCAGAGTTTCTAAAATCATGATCTGGGCGAAGTGAAGGAAGAAGAACACTGGGTTGACCTTGAACATGTTCATGGCCTCTAATGTTCTCCGCAATTCTCGGAAATCTTCCACCAGCTGGGACTGAGAAATAAATGTTCAAGGAAGGAATTAGTTCCCTCAGGGAACACAAATGAACACAATTAATAATCTCTTTTATTACTTTATTAATACCTTACTTTTATGACTAGAAATTTAAGGATATTAACAAATTTAATTGAGCAAAATTAAAAACATAAAACTATGAGCAAACAAAACCTTTTAAAAAGGTTATGATAATATTTTTTTTCAGGAGAAGAGAAAAAATGGGTAGTGATATGTAAACTGTCCTCAAACTGTTTTGGAACTCAGAAAGAGTAGGGTTTGGGGGGGGGCGGGGAATCTAGGGAGTTATTGTCTAACAGTTGTCTTTTAACCATCAGTATTGTTTCAGGTATTGATTGATCACCGATTATGCTTCAGGGAACTGTGTGGTCTATATGGACTTGTGTTACCATACTTAGTGGTACACTTTACACAGAATTTTCTACCTCATCATCAGATCAGTTTGTGCAAAGGGCGCTTTCATTAAAGATGATGAACATAGAAAAATGCAGTTCATGTAAATTAGTTCAAAGGAAGACTTTCCTATGAGCTGCTTGATGGGTCCCTAGGCACAAGGCAGGATCTCTTGTGGCATTAGTGTGTGTGTGCTGATCTGTATGTGTGTCTGTGTGTGTGGGGGCGGGTAAGTTTCCTTGTCCTGTGTGTGTGTAACATGCATATGTGCATGTGTGTGCATGGTCAAGGCTAGTATTGGTTTACAAGCTTGCCAATCAAACTGGAGAGTCAGTGCAAGAGATGGGAAGAAATATCTCTTAGCTTAATGACTAATGGGTTTGAAAACAGGACAGTTGACACAGTGACCAGGGTATAAGAAAGAAAACAAGACTGTTCAAGGAGATACACAAAAGGAGAGAAATTTGTAGCATAAAATGTAAAAGCTATGAACATAATTCTAGAAGCAAAATTTTCATTTGGATTGGGGCCAGAAATAAGTGACTTGGAATCCCAGTTTTCTGATACACCAACTGTGGGACTTTCAGATAGCAATTTATTTTCCTTGGACTATAGTTTCACCAAATGTAGAAAGGGCTTCTGTTATGATATATTCACATATTTCATTCAATAGCTATTTATGGAGTCCATATTATATGTCTGATCCTGTGCAGGTGGGTTCTTGAGTACACAGAGATAAGCAATATAGATACATACATACATACATACATACATACATACATAGATACATAGATAGATATTCCCTGCTCTCATGGAACTTACTTTAAAAGGGAACATAGACACAGACATCAAACATTTTTATAATCAGTCACTGGACAAAAATTGTATCTAGATATATCTGGGCAAAAAAAGAGGTACTTGGAGACATGGAAATTCTGTTTGGTACAGGACCAAACATTTCTTTCCTTTTTACACAGAGGTTTAAGAATTCTGAGTGTCTAAGGAGGATGATGTTATATTGTAATATGTAGAAGCTACTCATTTATGGTATAGCAGGTTCACCCAGCCATGATGTCAGGCATCTCACAGAAAATGATCAGTTCTTGGATATGTCAGGAAACGATCAGCTGGCCTTTGTCCTCATCCCTCCACATGTTTCTGAGTCCTGAGACCCCACTCACACTTTTGTGTCTCTCCTGGCTAGGCTCTTCTGGGGCAAGCTCTCCGATGAGCAGCGGCTTAAGGTACAATTTTACAATGTCAAGGTCCAGGTGCATGGCTCTGAAGACATCCTGTAAATCACAGAGAATTGATAGAGGCTTAGGAGACACATGCTTATCTACAGAATAGTCCCCTTCCTTACCTCATCCTGTGCCCATCTTGGGAATCAGCAGACTCTATTACAGAGGATTTCTTCTAACCCCAGGTTGATGTCTCCAGTTGAACAATCAAAATTACCCTTGGAGATACTTTGTGAAAGCTTCATGCTGGAGATCCCCCAGCTTGATGCACTGCTTCATTAGGCAAGCCCAACACAGCCAGGATATTCCTGAGCATTGGAAGGGATCGCTGTTTATTGAGCACCAGAAGAATTAATTTGCTGGAGTTAATAAGCCATGATGAATCCTTAAAGTCCAACATCAGGCTTGGTGGAAGTTGCCCACACAGAAACATGCAGCAACCATGACTAGCTGTGAAAAGCACATCTCCCATCAAATCTCCCTCTTGGTTCCTGGCCAAAGCCAAGAGGAATGAAACATTTGAATTACGTTATTTTTAAAAAAACTGGTTAAAGTTGACATTGATAGTGTAGGATTAATTCACAGGAGAGAAAGGGAGCACAGCCCTTGAGGTCTGAGCTGTCTAAAGTACACGCTTTTCACAACGTTTTTCACTGGAGGGGTCTCATCACTCTTTCTAAACAGTGCTAGGGCAGTCTCTGCAAAGGTTGTGACAGCCAGGCACATAGTGGTGACCAACTGCTTTTCCCCATCTCAGGTCCATGTTAAGCAGCACCTTGTGGGTAGAGGCTATGTGAAGTGTGGTGGTTCCTATATCCTGCTTATATTTGGAACTAAAAGATATTCTCTTTCCTTCCAGGGATTTAAACCATTTTTGGGGAAGGAAAATTCTCCAAGAGGTGGACTTTCTAGGCTTTCTGCTAATATGACTTTGGGTACAGGAGTTATTAAAAGTGAGGGAATATAATCAACATCATAATCAACATCATAAGTTGAAAACATGGAAGCCACACCCACGACTCTAAAGTGCTGGTATCCCATAGTACTGACTAGGAAAATGGACCCTGGAGTGGCCTTTCTTCATTTAAATTCTGGTTTCTACTTACTAGCTGTGGAGCTATGAAGCTGTGGACAAGTCTCTTGACCTTGTCTGTGCTTCTGTTTTCTCTAACAGAAGGGTGATGACAATAGCCAACCAATTCATAAAGTTACTTTAGGGATTAAGCGAGTCAACATATTAGCCATCTTTCTTGTATGTATACTTCTAGTGCTAAGAACTTACTACCTACATTCCCTTCAATACAGCACCTCAGAGATTTTCTTCCTATACTCCAATGCTTAATGTGTAATGAACTCTGAATTATTTTCGTGAATATAATGAAACTTCCAAGTTCAAAGTGCAAAGCAACTTTAGATACATCTAAGAACTATGTAGAAGCCTACTTTCTAAGAAGGTGTTTATGTAATGAATAACATTAATTAGAAGGGTGCAATATCAGCTTTTTAGACTTACTTCTCCTTATGGTCTCTAGGTTCAATGATATAAAAAGGGCTTTGTATTTGCTAGAACCAGTCCAGTCCCTACTTTCCATTCTGCTTCTGCGTACTTTACTCTGACCCCCTTTGGAAATGCTATACTATATAATTTCACATTCTACAACTTTAAAACTTAGTTTCCTGAGCCAGGAAGACAGCCATCCAGTGATTAAGAAGGCTATTAAGTATTTCAGAATGATCCATATTGGCAAAATATTCTACCTGTTCTTTAAGAGCAGATAGGATGGAAAACATTCTGGTGGATCAAGATAAGAAGGTAGAAGAAAGGTAAGCCATTGAAATTTCATTTTACTATAAGCAGTCATTCAGAACCCTGGAGCAGTGTGCTGACAAAAACATTCTTCTGGGTTCATCATTTGTTTGTTTGTTTGTTTGTTTGTTTGTTTTGTTGGTTGGTTTTGGTGGGGGTTTATTTGTTTGTCTTTTGATTCACAGCAAAATCCATAGGCAACACTGCAATAACAGATCCTAAAGACCAACAGAGTTTTTCCAGAATAGTAAGCCTAGCCCTGCCATGTGGACCTCTTTTCATTGTACTGATGAGCAGTACAACAAAGGAGTTTACGTAGTCTTAAGAATATTCAATGTAAAAGAATTTCCTAATAGAGTCTAGATATTGTGGAAGTTGTGAAATTCTCTTTTTGAAACACCTGTAAAAACAGGTTATGTTATCAACACACTTGGGCAAGTATATTCGTGCTGAAGGAAGGAGATGGGGTAAAATGAAGGGGAGAGGGGATAGTGCTAACTTCTGTTGAGCATATCTTGTGTACCAGACAATCTATGGGCAAACTCATAATCGTCACCTTAGATCTGTGAGGTTCCATCATTTGTGCTATAAAGATAAAAATACCAAGTCTTTGAGGAGAGAAAGTCTTGTCCAAAATGCCACAGCAAATAGGTAAATAGTAGAGCCAAGATTTGAACTAAAGTCTATGTGACTTTAAAGCCATGAAGCTGTAACAATTTATTCTATCCTTAACATGTATAATTCTTTTTCTGAAAGACCTCTCAAGAGAGAAGTGATGCCAGATTGTTTGGGGTGATGCAAAAATCTGTATGTATCTGCTGGGCATATAGTAATGATACCTCTCCATATTAGGTTTTAATCCCCTGAATTGCTTTGCCTCTGGCTTCAACCTGCCTCTCCAGGCTTACCTTTCACTATCACCCTTCATGAGCCATTTGTCCACCAGACATCTTCCCATTCAATGAACATTCCATGCCTGTCTATTGTTCTGAAGCTTGGCACATACTGTTTCCTTTGTCTTAACTACCTTCCTCCATTTTCTCTCTATAAATACTCTTCCTCACCCCTCAAGATTCAGATTAAATAATGCCTCCACCTAACTTAGGAAAGTTATTTACCATCTCCTGTGGCTCCTGTAGCCCCTAGAGCTTTTCAAATTATATTATAATGAAACTGTGTACCTGCCCCCTTCTCTAGTGGTCTTTGTGTTTTTCTTTTTTAAAAATTAGTATAATATTCATATAGCCTTATATTGGCTTCAGGTGTACAAAAGAACGATTTGATATTTGCATGCATTGCAAAATAATCACCACAATAAGTCTGGTTAACATCTGCCCCCTTACATAGTTACCAAATTCTTTTTCTGGTGATGATAACTTGTAAGATTTAATCTCTCAACACTTTTCAAATACGCAATACAGTATTATTAACTATAGTCACCATGCAAAACATTACAACCCCCATGATTTATTTATTGTAGCTGGAAGTTTGCACTTTTGAACTCCTTCACCCTTTTATCCCACCCCGTACCACCTGCCTCTGGTAACCACCAATTGGTTTTCTGTATCTATGAGCTTGATATTTTGTTTTCTTTCTTAGATTCCACATATAAGTGAAATCATATGCTATTTTTCTTCCTCTGTCTGACATATTTCAATTAGCATAATGCCTTCTGGGTCCATCCAAGTTGTTGCAAATGGCAGGATTTCGTTCTTTTTTATGGCTGAATAGTATTCTATCGGGTGTGTGTGTGTGTGTGTGTGTGTGTGTGTGTACGCATGCATGTGCATCACATTTTCTTTATACATTCATCTGTAGCTTTGTAGTATGTACTGATATCAGGGAATCCAGGTGGGTTATTTCTCAAGATTGCTTTGACTATTTGGGGCCATTTATGGTTCCAATACAAATTTTAGGATTACTTAATCTATTTTCATGAAAAATGCCATTGGAATTCTGATAGAGAATGCATTGAACCTATGGATTGTTTCAGGTAGAATGGATATTTTAATAGATTAAATCTTCCAACCCATGAGCACAGAATACCTTTCCATTTGTTTGTATCTTCCTCAATTTCTTTTATTAATGTCTTAGTTTCTAGTGTGCAGGTCTTTCACCTTCTTGGATAAATTTGTTCCAACGTATGTTAGAGTTATTGAAGACGAAAGCCATGTACTATTGATTAAATTATTCCTACTGTCTCGTTTTGCCTGGAATATGGCACGTGGCTCAGTGGATGCCTGATGAATAAGGGAAAGGAGGAATGAAGAGATGAATATAAGCTTTCTCTAACAAAGAAAAAGTTGGGAGCATTCAAGAGTGTTGAGCTCAGAGGATACAGGTCTTAAGAACCAGTGTCTCTTCCCTACCCAGCATCTCCCATTTTCATCTGTTAGCTTTTTGACTCGCTTCTTAACCATAATCTCTACTCCTTAATCTATTCATAAATTTGTACCTACATTCATTTCAAAACGGGTTATTTCGACACAGGCCTGAGACAAACCCCTGCATTTACAAACTTAAGTACTATCAAGAGGTTGTCCCCTGCACAAAGGCACCCATCCAGGAGGCTAGGTATGGGCTGAAATCCAGCAAACATTCAGTTTGCCAAATCTTGTGCTGCAACCACCCAAGGAGTGTGCCTTCCTAATTCACACTAAGGCATAGTGCAGGGTAGCAAAGGACTAAGCTGCCTTATATTGGGGAAATTACTTAATTTCTCAAGCCTCAGGGTTTTTTTCTAAATGAGGATAATAATGTCACCCACTCTGCCTAATGGGTTTACTAATGCTTCCATTTATTTATTCAGTCATTCTATAAAACCTTATCGAGGATCTTATGTTAGCCTAGTAGCTAAGGGATTTGGTTTTGAAAGCCAGACCAAATAAATAAATAAGTGATTGCACTTTTTGTATTGTATTTAGTTTGTCTGGGGGAAGAAATTCTGGAAATAAAACACCAGTGAGAAATATATATACACACAGTCACAAAACAAGGTAACTAGAACATGGATTTTGATTTACTCACCTCACAAAAGCTCACCAGAGTAGTCAACACCCAACCACATATGCATTCCCACATCTCTGAGTAATTTCTCTTATGCTTACTCTTCTCTGGTCTCATGTGCTCCAAGGCAAAGGCTAGAACAAGCCCCCTCATATTTTGGGTAGTACATGAGTTGTGAATAGGTCAGTTTGTAAGGAGAATGCCGTCTTTGCCCTTTATCTGGGAGAAAGCCTTTTTGGAATGGAGAATGTTCGCTTAAAGTCACCAGATTCCCCTTCACCCACAGGAATAAGCAGAGGGTTATTTTTCCACTGCAACTCATTTCATTGTTTGAGAACTTTCATTATTTGAAAGCTCTTCCCTATACCAAGGTTTTTTCTGCGATACTTTCTGCTGAGCTCCAGCCCCAGTTCTCTCTCTCTCTGCTCTCCCTCCCAAACCTGCTCATCCTCCTGGCTTCCCTATTCTGTCATGGATATAGCCACCTAGTTCACTATGTCACATATGCACAAGTCAGACAGACTGTTTCTCCACGATTACTCAACCAGTCACTCATCACATTTTATAAATTATGTCTCATAGACATCCTTTGCAGCTACCCCGTCTTTTCCATTCCTGTGGTCAGTGCCTAGTTAGGACTTTCAACATGTTCCCTGGGCTCCCTCCTTCATTTTGGCTGACTGTTTTTCAGTACAGCCATCACTTAGCTGCCAGACTGGCCTTTCTGAAAGAAAGCATGTCCTCATGGCCCATCTTCACCTTTAGTGCCTCAGCACCCCCTCTCTCTACTTCTCCACCTATTTTCTACTTGAATCGTTGTTCTGGTGAGAACCAGATAATTTAAGAAATGTTGACAACCCAGAGAAGATGCAACTACTCGTACTGATTACTACTTTCACTTTCACTAATGCTTAGAAATCTGGGTTGATTTTGTCGTGGTGATTGCCGATGGGGATGGATGCTGTGCTAGGGAAGTGTTATTATGTGTAGTGGAAGAGGAGAAAGAAGAGGAAGGCATGGCTCAGCTCTCAAGAACCTTCCTCTCCCTCTCCTTTCTCTTTTCTCTTTCTCTACCTCTCCTCTCTCACATTCTGTCCTCCTTATGCCATGATAGTCAATGACGCTAATTGAGCACATACCATGGGTCAATATTGTGCTAAGCAAAAGAAGTGGTTAAGCTGGGATGCCCATTCTGGCTGGGTGTTTACTCCTGACGTGAATCCTGCTTTCACTCCACCTCTGTGAAAAATCCTCTCTTCCTCCAGCCCTAACCTCACCTCCACTGACTGCATGCCACTCTTCTGAACTGCATACAGCTCCCCTGTCTTCCACATGGTAGTCCTCCAAATAGCTGGATGAACTTTTCTATATTTCCTCTAAGTTTTGGTTATCCTTTCCCTGTCATATTGGCCTTTGACCATCATGAGAAAGAACTTGAGCTTCCCAGTGTCTTTCTTAGAGTGGGGACTTCAGAGATAATAAGTGGGTTGAACAGCACTAGGATACGAACTTGTTTTCTTTGTTCTAGATATTTCGTTCATGTACATGTATCACAAGGTTGCATTTATGCCTTTCATGGAACCCAGAACATACTGTTGTCTTACATGAAGACTGTGCCCAACTATTGTTTCATAAGCATGTCTCATCCTCAAATGCTTTGTAATCCTATTTTAATAATTGCAAAATAGCCCATCATATGGATATATCGATAACTATATAATCAGCTCTTCTTGGACTTACAGGTTGTTTCTGACTTTTCCCCAGTGAACTCTTCTCAGGTAAAAATACTTGGCCTAGACTCTAATTATTACCACCATGCCGTTAGTTTTAAATCATATAGTTTGAAAACAATCAGACAACTCATATGGGAAATAACAGGAACTTATGTACCCATTTTGTTTTGTGGATTTATCTGTCTTGCCTTTTGTTTGGAGAAAATTACAACCCATCTCAGAACTAAGTAATAATAAAACAAAAGCACTGCTATTTTTTTTTTTTTTAGTTTTTAATCTCTGCCAAGCGAGATGAAGGTATTATGATCCCTAATTTCTAGATGAGGAAGCCAAAGCTTCAAGAGTTTCATCAACCTTCTCAAGACATTCTTAGTAAGTAGTTGAGCTCAGATACAAGCCAACCCTTTTCCATTCCCAAACCTGTACTCTTAATCATTACGCTGGACCCTTAACAAGGGTTTTAGAATAGCTGACTACATGAATGAGTGAATTAGTGATCTATCACTATTCAGCATTTATGAGGAAAGTAGAAGCTTCAAGGAGAGTTTCCATGTAAATAAAGGAATGGTGCTCTTCATTGGGCAGGTGCGGTCATGGGTTGAGGGCCAGCTAACAGAGACTATGCTTTCTTTGGTCCACAGTTGCCTTTCAGGGCACAACCTGCAAACACGTCTTAGGTTGTAGAGTAAGTCTCTGATTGTAGGTCCTTTATGTCCTGCCCTCCTTCACTAGAGAGAATGATGCTTCTCCACCATGGGCTCCTCTGTTCCCAATCAGATGACACCAAATATAATCAAGATTTCTAAGCTGGTGGTAAACAGGAAATAATAATCACACCTCTGAGGCTATGGATGCCAGTGAGATAAATCATAATAGTTAAAATTTAATGAAACTTTATTAAGTGTTTGGCATTGTGCTAAACACTTTACAAGCATTAGTCCCATTTACCATAAACCAGTTAGATTGGTAAGGTCATTTCCATTTTACAAATGATGAAGCACAGGCTGCGAGCATTTTAACAACTTTCCCACATTCATATATCCAGGTGCCAAGCTCAGGCTCCCTGAATTCTGAGTAGCTATGGGGTATTACATTTGTCAGAACGCCTCTGGAGCCTCCCACTCTTCTTGAACCATCTTCCTTTGCAAGAATCTTTTCTCCAAACATTTTTGGATTTACTTACATAAAGTCTAGGGTACATGGCTGACCACACTCAGGATTTTCATTCTTAAGATATGAATCCCAAGGTGGCATGGGTATTTTATCCTAAAGTCCTGATGGTTTTATTTTATTAATTAATTCCACCTTGTTGGCTAGAATTGGATGTGGAATCATGTTTTTTCCCTAACTTCTTACAGATAAACATCATCAGAAAATTAAAGATTCATCAGCTCAGCTGTCTCAAGCTGAGTGAGTTTATCAGTTATTTCCAAGGTGGTTGAAGGCCTGCATCTTTGCCAACACATCATCTGAGCTGATCCTGTGACTTGGGTTAGAAAAGCACTATCCATAATT
This sequence comes from Lynx canadensis, assembly GCF_007474595.2. Taxonomy (NCBI): domain Eukaryota; kingdom Metazoa; phylum Chordata; class Mammalia; order Carnivora; family Felidae; genus Lynx; species Lynx canadensis. The sequence goes on from NC_044312.2 coordinate 102,168,484, forward strand.
GTAGGTTTGTGTTATTGTTATTAACATTTTGATGCCTATCATGTGAATTGCTGTCTTCTTTTTACACACCCCATTTATAAGAGTCTGAGAAATTTCTAGATGGGCACAGACGTGATTTTTCCCAAATTTTACTCATGCATTTGTAACTTTCTTCTTAAAAGACAGTGACAGATGGTAGCCACACTTGTGGTGAGCATAGCCTAGTGTATAGAGTTGTTGAATCACTACATTGTACACTTGAACTAATGAAATGTTGTGTGTCAACTATACTAAACCAGGAAGCAAACAGTGACTCCAATTCAAAACACAACACCAAGAGAAAACAAAATCCAAAATACACAAACAGTATCCACTGTCAGCATCTGAGCCCACCCCAAAATAGGAGCTAGTCCTTGAGGCTTATTTGGTTTCAGGTTCTTGCTGGATAGGAATCCTGAAAAATTGGTTTGGGAGGAGATGAGCAATTGTGGAGTTTGAGCACGTACTCAAAATGCTTTGGGAAAGAGAGCCAAGTCCCAGCCACCCACCAGTCGGAAGAGAGAAGGCAGAGCTTTGAGTTCCTTACCGTGGCATCTTCCCCAGCATAGTGGTTGAGGACTCGGCTCCCCCCTGGATGCTTGTTGGCCCAGCCAGTAACATCGTAGACCTTGCGATTGATCACCAGCCACTGATCAGCCTTCTGATTGTGTTTCTGGATCTCCTGCCAGCTGTACATGTTGAGACTTTTTCTGGGCACGCCACACTTTCCATTTGCCTCCTGCTTTACAGAGATTTCACCTCTCCCATTTGCTACTGGTTTCCCATTCGTTTGATACTTCTCACCCAGGTATGGCTGACCCTCTCCTACAAGGTCCCCATTCCCTGCATGCTTGTCTTCAAGCTTCGTTGTCATTGTACCCCTCTGATTTCCGGGTTGGCTCCTGAAATTTCTAATATTTGCCTCTGATTAGACCATAAAATGACACTTTTCCTTCCTTCTTATTCTGCTTCAGTAGAATACTGCAGTAGAATACTACTGATGCCTGCACAGAAAACTTTTTAACCTAGTTATCTCTTCACCGTCCTGACAGTGAGCTCATCCCCAGCCTCACACTTCTCTGTCTGTCCTGATTTTCTCTGCCCTGCTAGAGGCTTGGTCACCTTCCTTCTCTCTGCTGGCTGATGTCTTAGCAGCATCCTCTTTCATCATTAAATGTCCCCTGGTAAAGAGCTTGGACCAATCACAGTTGGTCTGAAAGTTGTGGCCCGCACCCAGGGCCGTGGGGCAAGGCTCAGGTCACAGGGCTGTCCTACACTGCCACTCCATGGAGTTGGGTACACCAGCTCTCTGGCTTGCCTGTGGATAGAGACATTTAGGTTTGTTAATTCCACGTGTGGTTGAAATGTATTGAATTGTCTTTCCATCATCTCTGTGTAATGGAATTGCCCCAACCTCTGTCTGAATGATATAGTTGACCCTTGAACAACACACAGTCAAAAAATCCACGTATAAAACTTGGACTCTCCCAAAACGTAACCACTAATAGCCTAGTACTGAAGAAGCCTGATTGATAGTATAAAAGGTCCATTAACACAGATTGTGTATGTTACATGTATCATATACTTTACTCTTACAATAAAGTAAGCTAAAGAAAACAAATAATTAAGAACATCATAAGGAAGATAAAGTGTATTTACAGTACTGTACTGCATTTGTTAGAAAAACATGGATATAAGTGGACCCACAGAGTTCAAACCTGTGTTGTTCAAGGATACACTGTATTTCCATTGGAACAACCACATCCCTCTCCTCCAGGCCACAGAGGCTGATCCAGGAGAGCTACCCAACCTAAGCTGAACCAAGATCTCCTTCTGGAATTGTCTAATATCTTGAATTGAGGAGATGTAAATTTAGGATATTAACAAGGGTTACTTTCTATCATTTGGACTGGGAAGCCAAAACGTTTGTCCGTACCAAGTGCAAAAAGTAAGGAGATACCAGGAAAAAAATTTCAAGGTTATAAATTTCGGAAGTTTTCCTGGATAGAATGCTCATAATACTACAAAGACTGATACCACATGCTCCATGAGAAAATGGAGATTTGTATCGTGTTTACTATTGTATCCGTAGGTCTAGCACAGTATGCATTTAATAATTATTTGTTCAATGGTTGAACAAGTAGGGCACCAAGCAGAGGAAATAGCTGGATGAAGGAACTGGACATCTGGTCCCAATTACCTTGATCCTGGAAGGTCTTATATCTCATGGAGGATTATTTGACTACCATAGCTGATTTCATCAAAGTTCCCCAAAGAATTTTGCTGAACAGCAGGTACTTATGAACTTTGCCTTGTGTTTCCATGAATCCCCCTACCCAGTAGTTCACTCACCTCCCAGTTCTAATTAGATCATATATTTTATTAAATGGGTGTTTGAGGTAACATCGATTTGCCATTCATTCAGTGACCACTTATGAGATTCAAATATGTGTAAAGCACAGCAAAAATTGATTGTTTCCTCTGCTTTAAAAGTGTCCTAATAGTGGGGCGCCTGGGTGGCGCAGTCGGTTAAGCGTCCGACTTCAGCCAGGTCACGATCTCGCGGTCCGTGAATTCGAGCCCCGCGTCGGGCTCTGGGCTGATGGCTCAGAGCCTGGAGCCTGTTTCCGATTCTGTGTCTCCCTCTCTCTCTGCCCCTCCCCCGTTCATGCTCTGTCTCTCTCTGTCCCAAAAATAAATAAACGTTGAAAAAAAAAAATTTAAAAAAAAAAATAAAAAAAAAGTGTCCTAATAGGAAAGCAGTTACTACCTGCTTCAACAAACAAAATAGCAATACCTACTTTAGGATCAGCAGTTTCATGGTATCATCTCATCAGAACATAAGAAATTTCCCGCGTATATATATATATATATGTGAAGTCATGAATTCCATCATATGAGAGACTCAGAGAGTGAGGATTTAAAAAAAAAAAAAAAAAACAAGTTTAATTATCCCGAGCTTGAGTAATTTATCTTGACTTTTTCTGCTTGCTTCTCAGAGAGGTGGGGCACAGACCTCATCTGAGATAAACTGGAAGATGATTCTCTGGCCATAAAGATAAATTGCATTGCTGTGAATTATGAAGTTGGATGTGTAATTAGAGACCCTAAAGGTCGTGGGACTTGTGGCTGCCTGTTCAGAGGGGTGGTGGCCGACCTGTGTTAAAACAAATGCTGAACCAGTCATCTGGGCTTCTAGTCCCCATTACTGATTAACTGGATGCATTTCAAAGCCGTTTTCCCTTTCTGGGTCTCCAAATCCTCACCTCACATTGAGAGATTGCATCAGATAAAGTTGTTCTCAAACTTGAGAACTTGGATGGGGCGCCTGGGTGGCGCAGTCGGTTAAGCGTCCGACTTCAGCCAGGTCACGATCTCGCGGTCCGGGAGTTCGAGCCCCGCGTCGGGCTCTGGGCTGATGGCTCAGAGCCTGGAGCCTGTTTCCGGTTCTGTGTCTCCCTCTCTCTCTGCCCCTCCCCCGTTCATGCTCTGTCTCTCTCTGTCCCAAAAATAAATAAACATTGAAAAAAAAAAACAAAAACTTGAGAACTTGGGGATCCCAAAGAATAAGAAGCCAAAAACTATCACTTTGACCGATCATCATCAGATAAAGTTGTTCTCAAACTTGAGAACTTGGAGATCCCAAAGAATAAGAAGCCAAAAACTATCATTTTGGCTGATCATTTGGTATCAAAATATTCAGGACCACAAACACAAAACACTTGAACACCAAAATTGCATAGCAGAATTTGCTAGAAGTTGGTCATCCTAATACACATATTATTTTTTATAACTCAAATGAAACCAGAATCCTTCACAGAGTACTTGAGGATGCCAAGAAATACTATATTGGATAGTATCTGAGGTTCCTTCCAGCTCTCAGATAAAAAGAAACCATGTCTGAAAAACTTTTTTCTTTTTCAGTAGTAGAACGTAGTGATTCATCATTTATACATAACATCCAGTGCTCACCCCAATAAGTGCCCTCCTTAATACCCATCACTGATCTAGCCCATCGCCTGACGAATCTCCCCTCCAGCAACCCTCAGTTTGTCCTCTGTATTTAAAAGTCTTACCGACGGATGTTGAAACTATTGTGGTAACCATTTCACAATATATGTAAATCACATCATCATGCTATTTGTCTTAAACTTATATAGTGATGTATGTCAATTAGTTTTTAATAAAACTATAAAATATTTTTTTTAAAAAGAAACCATATCTGATTTCCCTGGTGTGATAATTTCTTCAATGCTCTTCTGTGAGGATAGCTGAAGCACACTTCTGATTCTGCTCTATCACATGTGGAGATTAAGCCTACAGATAACATGAGATTTCATAATAAACACTCCTCTCCTGAGAACATATGTGGCAAACATTTAACTAGGCATTTTTGGAGGATCCACAAGAAAGGGTGAACATGTGACCTCTGCCCACCGCTGGTTTACCATCTGCTACCCTTTTGTATTTTCTGTGCTCCTACACTAGACTATGTGTGGACTCACAAAGGGGACACCGTGCATGCTGGCGCGTGCCACCCTGCCTACCCGGGGACTCCTGTTAATGCTTCAAAACTCAGGTTAAGCAGCACTTTTAGTTTTTCCTGATCCACCTTGCTAGAGCTGGATCCCCTCTGTGCTCTCCCCGTCCCTCCAGCACAGTGTGAAGGTAGCTTTTTTTGCGTCTTGACTGAAATGTTGTCTATTTCCTCCATGAGTTTGTGAGTTATTTGAGGGACTAGCCACTTTCATTCCTGCATTTTTCAAACCTGGCACAGCCTAATCCTCAGTACTTGAGGACAGATTGAATGAGTGGCTCGATGGATAACAAAGACTCAGAAATGTTCACATTCTCCTCTGTCATATATTCTCTGTGATGGACGGGGCAAGTCTCAGTTAACGCCTGGCTCCCTTCCCATATTGGCAGTGCCAGGCCTTGGGACTCATTTCAGTGCTGTCCCTGATTGTTCTTTCCCACTCTCATTAGAAGTGTCCTTAGGTCTTTCATTCCAGGTGTGTTCATTTTGTTTTGTTTTGTTTTTTTGTTTTTGTTTCTGTTGTGTTTTTTTTTTTTTTTGGATGTGCTGTTCACAGTCTTGTGTCATCTGCATCATCTTTAGATCTGATGATAAATGGGAAGCCTGCAAAAAAGGAGGAAAGGTGATTTCTGAAGGCTTAAAAAACCCTTCAGATGACAAGACAAAGACCCAAACTTTGGGTTTCTAACAGGTGTTTGCTGCTGCAAATGGCTATTTCATGCCTGCAGGGAATGATTTCAGCAATAAATACTCAGCTCTGCAGTTGATTTTCTGATTCTTGTCGTTTTGTTACTTTTTATGGCAGAAGTATTAGGTTCCAAAGTGTTAATTACCATTTCTCAGGCAGTTTGCACAGCTGACCCTTAGCCTGGTTTTGCAGGAAAGATTCAGAATAGTTAGGAACCTGCTCAAAGTCACAGAGCTAGAAAGTGACTTGACCAGGATTTGGACATGGCTCCAAATGGCTCCAGCTGAAGCTCTTTCTATTTTGTCACAGTGTCATCTGTCTATAACTAACTTTATTGGATGTCTGTTTGTTGTCAGGCTGCATCCTGGTAACCCTCTGTGTTTCACCCTCTGTTCGGGCAGAGCCTTTGAATATTTCATAAAGGAATTTCTCTTTAATTTTTGACCTAGTGTCTGTGCGTCAATCCCAAACTGGAGGAATGGAATACTGAGGATCTCCCAGTCCTGTCCTTTCACCAAATCAGGTGCCAAACACTCACTGTGCCCCTGGCATTGTGTGAGGCCCTACAGGAGATGCCAAGATCAATAGATTAGTTCTTCCCTTACAATATATAAGGGGAACAAAATAATTTTGCAAATAACGATAACACAGCATCTTACAACTGCCATAAAAGTAGTATAAAACCCACTGTGGGGAGTCAAAGTTGGAAGAATTCTTATTTGTTTGCCATGAAAAAGGAAACCTTCATAATGGAGATATCATAGAATTAGACCATGAAAGACTGAGAAGCTCTCCAATGGCAGTTCTCAGGGAGAACACATGGGCACAGGTGATAAGCAAATATCTACGTTTGCAAAAATAAAGAGCAGAGTGTGGGAATGAAGAACACTCAAACTTTCTGGGTCACAGCATGAAAAAAAAAGCAGGTTTGGAGAAAAAATAGGAATTATTGCAAAGGTTTGGATCACAAAAGGCTTTGAATACCGCGCTTGAGTAATTGGATCCACACATTCTTGGAGATTCTGGGATTTCTACAATTTTATTTGTAGGAGAACCTCAGATTGTGTGTGAAGAGGCATGTTTTTATAAGAGCTTTATTTGAAAGATGATGAATTGGGAAAGACTGAAGAAAGCAGACTGGAATGGGGAAAGACCAGAGGCCAAGAGAACACTGATGGTTTGCACCATGGATTAAGGTGAAATGTAATAAGGATTTGAAAAGGACTAAGAGTGGTGAGAGTAGAGGGGGAAGGAGGTTGGCATCTCCTAGCGTTTTCATCACAACCACATGCACCATGCCTTGACTCTTGTAGAGATATCAAGAAATAATATTGCTTGTAGCAGCTCCAGTTGGTAGAATTGACAGCTGCAAAGATTCACTTTTCCCTTTCTTGAACTTAACACTGTGTCAAATGCAGCATTTATTACCCTGAGCAGGTAGTCCAGATTTCTGCTTTGTCTCACTAGCTGGGTACAAAATATAAGTTGGTGAAAACCCAGTGACACTGCATTTAAAAAGAACATCAAATATCTGAAGAAAAAAAATAAACTTACTGAAGATTAGAGATGGGTGACTTATGGACTACTGGAATGAGCCCCAGCATGGGAACCAGGAGGTTGGAATTCTTGCAATGGTCTGTCCCTATCTAACTGTGGCTTAGGGACAGCCAGATACTCTTTCTGAGCTTCAGTGTCCTTCCGATCAAAGGGTGAGGTTGGGGCTCTGTAGGCTTTCAACTCTTCTCAGTGATAGAGCCCTTGGTTCAAGTAAGTCCTTGTGAGGAATCCAAGATGTAAAACAGATATATGAGGGGTGCCCCAGTGGCTCAGTTAAGCATCTGACTTTGGCTCAGGTCATGATCTCACAGTTCATGGGTTCACGCCCCACGTTGGCCTCTGTGCTGACAACTCAGAGCCTGGAGCCTGCTTCGAATTCTGTGTCTCCCTCTCTCTATTCCCCACACCCTCTCTCAAAAATAAATAAACACTAAAGGTTTTTTTTAAAACATATATATAAAACATGCAGTGGTAGGACTGGGATGAGAAGCTTGAATCTTGCTTGGCCTCTGTATAATCCCTGCCTCCAATCTCTGGGGCTCTACGAGGCATATCAGAATTCTACTGACATTGCAGATTATTAAATCATCTCACATATTTCTTTAAGCTCATCATAGTGACTCATGAGTTTCCAGGCAGAAGTTCCACGTTGAGTTACTTATTGCTTTCATGATCCTGAGTTTTCCAGAAAGATAAAGTTACATTCTATACATGGTGGCTTTCGCTCAATGCCTTAGACATCTCAAATTTCTTCTTGCTTTGAGATTTTGCTTTAGTTGAACCAGGGCAATCTTTTCCCAAGTTTCTCCATATTTTCACATGATTTGCTTCTTTCTCATCATTTAAACCTCTACCTAGATAGGTTCCCAAGGTGTCCTTCCATTAGAGGCCAATTTGCCAGGAAGCTCTTCCTGCAAGGGACCTGCAAGGAACCCCAGGAATGTGCTCACACAATGATATGTTTGCAAAAGTTACTTGATTATGAAGACTGTGTCCTCCTTCTCTCATTTTTCCCACTGTCACACTGTTCCTTGTGGATATCTTTTGAAACATCATGCCTCAATTTCCGCCTCCACAAAATGAGAATAATAACAGTGTCTAACTCCCAGTGTAGTTGTAAAGATTACGCATGCTCATACATGAAGAGTGCTTAGAACAGTTAGCGACTGGTATGCAATAAATGCTCATTATTTTATTGTTGTCACCATACCGAGAAATCAACGCAACAGTAGACATGCTGCTGGGCTCAAGTTCAGGCCAGGCCACTGTAGACTGTAAGTAACTTACTAATACTAAAGTCTCCCTGCCCCCTTATCTGAAACTTCATGTTCTGTACTTCCAGTTACCCACAGTCAATATAGTCAGGAGTCAGACGATCCCCTTTCTGATGTAATTTCAGAGGGTCAGTAGTAGCTTAACACCACATCACAATGCCTACATCATTCACCTCCCTTCATCTTTTCATGTATACATTTTATAATCTCACATCATCACAAGAAGAAGCTAAGTAGGGTACAATAAGATATGTTAAGAGAGAGACAGAAAGCGAGACGCCACAGCACATAACTTTTGTTAGTCTATTGCTATCATTGTTCTTATTTTTAGTTATTGCTAACCTCTTACTGTATCTAATTTATGGATTAAGCTTTATTACTGGTACTTAAGTATAGGAAAAAACAGAGTATATACAGCATTTGGCACTATCTTGGTTTCAGGCATCCTCTGGGGGTCTTGGAATGTACCCCTGTGGGCAAATGGAGATGATTGTACTAAGAATATCAAAGCACAAATGGCTGAAACTCCTTCTCCTAGAGTTGTTGTAACTTTCAGAGAGAAGGAGCTTAATTATCTCCCTCTGCGATATCTCTAGAGAGAAAATTCAGTGTATGTTTTTCTTATTTTTTCCTCCTTAAGAAAAGTACTATCTTTGAACTTGATATAACCTTGGGATGGAAGCAGGAGAGGGAAAAATCCCATATTTATATGTATATATATATATATAATGGGATAATCCCATATATATATATATATATATATATATATGATCTGAGTTGTGTGTGTGTGTGCACGCAAATATTAAAAAAATGGTTTTCTGGTTTTGTAGATAGGTATTTAGAGTGACAGGGAGTTATACCCTTAAACACAAGATGTGTGCAGTGGTATAAGTTGAATTCTAATTCACATATTTTTTCCTTTGGACTCACCTACCCCACACCCAAGCATGGTGGGGCTTATGGGAGGCTTATCCTCATGCTTCATTTACAGTGAATATAATAATTAAAAATTAATATTAATTAAATATCATTAAAATAAATTAATACAAAATTAATATGAAATTAAAATACAATAATTACATCATGTGTGACAAAAGCTTCAAAAGTGAAGTAAGCATCACTAGGAGCATCATTCAGAATAGGGTGGGAGGATATTAAGGAAGCAGGACAGATTCACTTCCCCTGCTTCCATTTTTGAAAAACCATGGGCTTGTGAATTTTTTCATTTGCTGCTTGTCAACTGCACCTCGACCACCTCCTGGAACACATCCTTCCAATTTGGACTGAAACAGAGATAATACAACATCTGTTCACTAAATGGCCAATAGCGTCTTAGAGAGTCATTTTAACCCTGTCAGCACCAATCTTAGTTCCTTCAAACCAACTTATGTAACCTCGTGGTTTCTGCCTTTCTAAGCCTGCACTCACCGCTTGCAATTCAGAGCACACTTTCAATTTCTGGCCTCTCTGCATCTCCCAGATTGCAATCCCTAAACTCCAAATAAACACTTTTGGTTGTTTTACCGCCTCTTCTTGCTCAGCATATGTTAATATAGCATTATATAAGCATCTGTGTGTGTGTGTGTGTGTGGTTTTAGCAAAGTAAGATGGAAAAAGTTATTTTCCAGCCACTTTGCCCAGTGTCACCAGCTTCTCTGGATAATTCCGAGCCCCACAATAGCAAATTTTCAGGTGAGCATTATTTGGTTGGTTACTTCAATTTCTCACTGCATGGATACAGACTGAATTAATTAGGTAAAAAAAAAAACCTCTGGGAGATGTGTATACAATATTACCAACAGTATGCTAGGGACTCTCTAAAGATTTTCCTTTGCACTTGAGACAATTGTAGAGATGTCCAAGGTGAGAATTTGGAGAGACAGAGCCATTTTGGTCCCTCTGTGCTTGTGTGTGCATATCTGTGTCATATCTCAGGGATCAGGGAATTGTATGCAGTCAAGTAACTCATTCCAGGGTAAGAAATTGGAACCAAGCCGCAGTCTAAACTGCCTTTCTCAGCATGAATCAATGGATTTCTAACAAGCCAGAGCAAGACACAGAAGGTAAGCCAGATGAACCTAAGGCATGTGTCTTGTTCAACTTTGCACCATGCAGTAGTATAAGTGGGCAACCAAGTGATGGTACTTTTAGTATTCCTAATAATGTCCTAATGTAGGACATTGTATGTCCTACATTACTGTCCTAATGAGGACAATGTATGAAATGCGCCAATCTCTTTCATATTTGAAATGCGCCAATCTCTTTCATATTTGAAATGTGCCAATCTCTTTCATATTTGAAATGTGCCAATCTCTTTCATTTGAAATGTGCCAATCTCTTTCATATTTGAAATGCGCCAATCTCTTTCATATTTACTTTGGAATTTAATTCAAATGCCAGTAGTTAAAAGCTGGGTATATTATCTTTATTTTACAGATGAGGAAACAGACTCAGAGAAGTTAAGGTACTGCCCAAGTCACAGAGCAGGTAACACTTAATGGCTCTGAGGCCTGGCACCAGCTCTTTTCTCTCTAAATGGACTCTTCTTATGTCTCAGATGCCTTCATTTATTGGAGTAATTTAAAGAAAATGAACAGGGGCGCCTGGGTGGCACAGTCGGTTAAGCGTCTGACTTCAGCCAGGTCACGATCTCGCGGTCCGTGAGTTCGAGCCCCGCGTCGGGCTCTGGGTTGATGGCTCGGAGCCTGGAGCCTGTTTCCGATTCTGTGTCTCCCTCTCTCTCTGCCCCTCCCCCGTTCATGCTCTGTCTCTCTCTGTCCCCAAAAAAAAATAAACGTTGAAAAAAAAAATTAAAAAAAATAAAAAAAAAAATAAAGAAAATGAACAAACGAATGAATGAATGCATGCGTGCATGATGGCCTAGGCAGGCCCACCTCAGGATTGGAAAGACTAGCCTGGGAGAGAGGACCCAGACAGAAGACCCATCAGGATCCCTTTGAGAAATCTAGACTGTGGTGTTGGAAGTAAATGACAAATGTAGCAAGGAAGAAACAATTTATAGTGTACTCAGATGTACAAATAATCTGTATTTTGACATTTTTTTCTGTAGCTGACTTCATCTTAAGTAGCACTCAACATGCCGCTGAGTGGCAGTGACCACTACACTTGAGATCAATCCGTTAAACACAACTGAACCGATCTTTTAAGGTCCTGCCTTCCAGATGCCTCATCTCCCTGCTTCTTTCCAAGTTGACCTCTAGAGGTATAGGGAAGGGGTCTCAGCAGACTGTAAGGTGATTGAAATAGGAGGGGTCTCTTGGAGTCACCTATGGGAACTTGTCCTCTTGGCATCCTGGTGGCGACAGTACCTTTCCTACCAACCTACTTGTTTCTCATCATCTAGCGGCTGCTGGCTTCTTCATTAGCTGGTGATCACCAGTTGTCTTATCTCTTGCATGGGAAGGGTACTGTGGACTTGTTTGTCTTCATGGTCTCACTCTCGTCTTGTTGGCGATGATGGCGTCAGTTATAAGAAGAGGTGCAGAGAGTCTGGGAAGGTTCTGGTATACCTATTGATTGAGTCCATTTATGGGGCCAATATCCCTCAGTGTCAAAGCAAACTAGATCTCCAACTACTCCTGCCTATGAGAGCACCCGCTACCCACCGTCCTACCATTTCACATCTCTCTTTAAACCTTAGTGCCCATCACCCAACTTCCCAGCATGTGCCTATATACGTGAGATGGTCTCTATAGATAGTTGAGTTAGCCAGCCATGAGGGCCTTTGGATCCTGGATGGATAATGCCTGGATATTGGCTGGTAAGGAACATCTAGTTTTGACCCAGCCTTATGAACCTCAGAGTCTCTTGACCTACCCCAGGGAAACTTATTGCAAATTCAGAGATGGGGTGAATGTAGTATGAGAACTTAGAACAATTAAAATACGAATGAGTATTTATTATCTACAGTATGCCAGACACTATTCTAGGTACTAGAGAAAAAGCAAGGGAGTGGGAGTTGGAGGTTAGCAGAAGAAAAAAGACAGAAAAAATGCACACCTTCACGTAGCTTATATTCAAGAATGAGTGTCAGATAATAAGTAAAATAACTAAATAAAATATATGGTGCCTTAACTGGTGATGATTGTTGCAGACAATGAAGGAGGAGAGAGGGAATATGGGGAGTGGAGTTGAAGTTGATCTGGTCAAGAAACATCTCATGAATGAATGAAATTTGAACGAAAAATTGAAGGAGGTGAAGTGAGCCATGTGAATATCTGGAAGTAGAGTTCCATTTGGAAGGTAATGCTGTATCTGGTATATGTTGAAGGAACAGGAAAGGGGTCAGTGGGCGGGAAAGTCATGAGTCAGGAGAAAAGGAATTGTAAACAGGTAAGAAAAATAAAGGACCATAATCATTGAAAGGGCTTTTGGTTTTATTCTAGATGATATGGGAGCCTCTGAGGTCTTGAGCAGAGGAGTGACCTGGTCTGACTTCTTTTCTTTTTTTTTTTTAATTTTTTTTTCAACGTTTATTGAGGGGCAGAGAGAGAGGGAGACACAGAATCGGAAGCAGGCTCCAGGCTCTGAGCCATCAGCCCAGAGCCTGACGCGGGGCTCGAACTCACGGAGCGCGAGATCGTGACCTGGCTGAAGTCGGACGCTTAACCGACTGCGCCACCCAGGCGCCCCCTGACTTCTTTTCTTAAAGAATCATTTGGTTGCTGTGCTGAGATTTGACTCCATTACTGAGGGGGAAATGTGAAAGCAGAAAAAACAGTTAGGAGACTGTACCAATAATTCCAGTGAAAGAGTTATTAATAATTTAGACCAGAGTGTTAGCAAGGAAGAGAGTATGAAAAAATGGATATGGATATATTTTGTAGTACAGCAAATAGCATTGATGAATGGATTGGATGTGGGGCAGAAGAGGAGGAGGAAAATCAAGATAACTTCCACATTTTTTGGCTTGAGTAACTAGAAAAATGGAAATACCATTAGGATGTGGAAGGCAGTTCTGCATCGGGCTCTGTGCTGACAGCTCAGAGCCTGGAGCCTTCTTCGGATTCTGTGTCTCCCTCTCTCTCTGCCCCTTCCCCACTCGCACTCTCTCTCTGTCTCAAAAATAATGTATTTTTAAATACAGTCTAAAATTTTTTTAAAAGATGTGGAAGGCTGTGGGTGTATCAGGTTAAGGGAGGAAAATCTGAAGTTTATTTTTGAATGTATCAGTTTTGAAATGCCAAAAAAATCCAAGAGTATTTGTTTGTTTGTTTTTTAATTTTTTTTTTCATCGTTTATTTTTATTTTTGGGACAGAGACAGAGCATGAACGGGGGAGGGGCAGAGAGAGAGGGAGACACAGAATCGGAAACAGGCTCCAGGCTCTGAGCCATCAGCCCAGAGCCTGACGCGGGGCTCGAACTCACGGACCGCGAGATCATGACCTGGCTGAAGTCGGACGCTTAACCGACTGCGCCACCCAGGCGCCCCCAAGAGTATTTGTTGAGTAGATGTTTGGAGTCTGTGTTTGGGGAGAGGTCTCAACTGGACATATAAATTTGGGAGTTATAGGTATATATCAATGAGTCCATCAAAGGAGTGAGTGAGCCAGAAACAAAAACTTAATAACATAGCAGAGCACAACAATTCCAGCTGAACAACCAAACCTCCATAATTGTCCCAGAGAAGATGAATTAGTTAGTCTTTACCCACTTTAAACCCAGAAGCTCATTTTTCCTTGGGTATCTTTGTGTGCCAAAGCATTTTCATCTCATATAGGTATTTGGTCTGTGTTGAACATTTATCCTGGTCCATAACCTCCATAATGAGACTCTTTGGCTTTTTAATCTAGGACAAAAAAAAAAATAAACTTAAAAACAATTGGTAGGTAAGGACGTCAGTTGATACTCTTTCTTCTATTCAATTTACATTAAACAAGCAAAACCGCTTCTTAAAATATTCCCAGGAACCATTGCTTAGTGGTAAACATTGGGAATGTTCCCAGTAGCCTCACCATTTACAATTTAAGGACATGTACTTGCGAGTTCCTGACTTTTTTACCTGAAGTACTTTTCTACCCAGAGGCGTTTATTTCCTGTGTTTATCCTTGTGTGACAAGTAAACCACATTTTCAGCTTTCACAAATTTGTCTCTCACTTGGTGAGTAATTTTTTTTCACTGAGACAGTTAAGTTCTCCTGCTTTTGTGTAGAAGGTATATGAAGATGTAAGCTATCACTAAATTTGATATTCCACTTGTACACTCAAGCAGACCTATTACTTGAGAACCATTACTTTCTCAGCCTCTCCATTCCCATCTCCAAAAGTAGAAGCAGGCAGGCTTTCTTTTTTTTTTTTTTAATGTTTTGTTTTATTTTTGAGAGACAGAGACAGAGGGTGAGCAGGGGAGTGGGGGAGAGAGAGAGGGAGACACAGAATCTGAAACAGGCTCCAGGCTCTGAGCTGTCAGTACAGAGCCCGACGCAGGGCTCGAACTCACAAGCCGTGAGATCACGACCTGAGCTGAAGTCAGATGCTCAACCGACTGAGCCACCCAGGCGCCCCAAAGCAGGCTTTCGTGATAGAACCATTTTAAAAAGTCACACCCATCTCCATCCTAAAAGAGGTTCGTCCCCGTAAGTGAGCTACCATGTTTCCAATGAAGATAAAACAAAGCTTCATAAATACGGGCAGATGTCTAGTCTTCCTCACTAGCTAAGTGATTATGCGTAGGCAGAAAGAGTCTGATAAAAATTCATGATATAAGAAAATTAAAGGTGGTTGTGTATCCTAAGGTGGGCTAGACTGCCTGATGATCTCAATCCCTATTGGAGAATATGTGTTCCACAGGCCATAAAACTTATGATAGGTCTTTATAGTCTCAGACCCCCCAAATGACAATGGGTTTTTTTTTAATTTCTAGAAATGTCCATTATTCTCATACTGATGTAAAGATGAGTTTCATATCAGTCCTTTAGGGTCTGTACTGGCACCAGGAGCCAGCCTCCCTGTTAGAACATTTCTATTTGTTTTAACAAAATTTTGTTTTAACACCCTTTTTGTGTGTTAATAGGCATTCATTCAGCTTTTCTGAATGATCTCACTTTTCTTCTTCTTTCCTTTTTTTATTTTTATTTTTCAGCTCTTCAAAGATAAGAACGGTGCTTTTAACATTTACTGAAAGCCTATCAAGTTCAAATTTAAAGTGAATATTCTTCCCCTGTCCTGCCCTGTCATTTTCCAGCACTTACAGCTTTCAGGAGCCATTTAGTTTTTACTTTAGAATTTTCCTTCTCATTTCTTCCATCCCATGTCTGATCTCTCCTCTCCTTCTGTAGTCTCCTGTCCAAGTATTGCCTTCTGTGTGATGAACTGTTCACTTAACATCTAGATTCCCTGGTCCCAGCTCCTTGGAAAGGGGAGTTGGTTCTCCGCTCTGCCTCCTCTTCTTGCAAGTGTCTGTTCAAACCACTTCTGACCTTTCTTTCCTCTTAGTGAGTTAGAATAAAGGGCACAGCACTAAGTAGGCTGTGGCTAAATGCTGTGGGTGGGTTGAGAAGCTGAGGAGAGAAGGTTGTAAATCTAAATAAGAGGATGTTCTCACTATGATCAATCTCTGTGCATCCCTGTGGAGTGGTATCAAATATCTAGCTTGCTCTTCTAGATGTTTCCTGAAATATAAATGTATCCTTGATTCTGGAATTATTGTTGAGTGGAACCTCTCCAAAGGCATCTCAGTCCCTCCCACATAAATCTTCAGGCTGGGGAATAGTCTTGTTCAGGAGCAAATTCATTAGAATTAGAATTTAGTCTTCCTGTCCACGACCAGGCTCTTTGCCATGAATAGGAAAGGTAACAAGGTTGAACAAAGCAACCAGTAGATATCCATCTCTAACCCAGCAGTATTGGGATTTGGTCCATGACCTCTGGGGTTCCCAGTTAGTCAGAGGGTGGGTGTAAATCACTAGGTGATCTGACCATCCCTTTTATGGCTGCCTATGTTGCACTGGAAGGGAACCAGGGACATAAGTCTCTAGCCTGCACTCAGGCTTCTGTGGGGTGCAGATGACATTTATTCATCTCTACCTTCCAGGGACCTCCTTGAATTTCATTCCTCAGTTCTACATCCTATTGTGCATGAGATTTCCTTCCCTGTGTTCCCCAGTTAAGTTGAGATTCAATTAACAGTTGGTTCTGAACAGCATGGTGCCTGTAGTAGCATTGCTATACAATGTATAGAACAGTCATTAGGAGAGTAAATTCTAAGCGTCTCATCACAAGGAGAAAAGGTCTTTTCTTCTTTCTATCTTCCTTCTTTTCTCTATATTTATCTAAGTGAGAAGGTGGATGTTAGCTGAACTTATTGTGCTAATCATTTTACAATATACATAAATGAAACCATTATACTGCACACCTTAAACTTGTATACCAATGTCTGTCAACTATTTCTCAATAAAACAGAAAAAAAAATGAGTTGGCTCTTGGCATAGAGATAATTCCCAGCATTGTTTAATAAGTCCTGACTATATTGCTCGGTCAGAAACTCAGCTACTTACTTATGAGTTTCCAAGCATTTATTCTATTTGTGGTTGGACAATGGCATGTTATAGTGGTTTTTTAGTTAGGACTTGAATTGCTAATTCATCATCTGAATCTTAGTTGCTGTCCACCTTAATAAACACCATTTCTAGGACAGTGACTCAGTCAGTCTTTCGGAGAAGCATCAATTTTAGTGGATTTGAGTCCATCCACAGCCCTTTGGAGAGTGCCTCACAAACAAAACTTCACAGACAGAGACATCTATGGAATCGTGAATGTTTTCACTATCTGCTGAAGTTCTAACCTTGACTCAAAGTCCTTTCCATTTCAACCACTGGATGTTCACCATGTGAATGCCTGCGATCTGAGTGGAAGGCAATTTATACCAGTGGCTCCAGAGTTTGTATGTGGCCAACCCTATATCATCAGCCAGGGCCCAGAATATCCAGCCTTAACTTGATTAACTTTTATCGCAGAATATCAAATGGTTTATGTATGGCAGGGAGAAAGCAGTGATTCTCTCTCTTGTACTTGAGAGCAGTATATTTTCTGAGGTTGGAGAGAGGACCCACCACCTCCAGCAACAGATCCAGGAGTGGTCAGCCATAAGTTGGATGTACTAATTGGATGTACTTAGTGGAAACTAAGTCTGGCCCCAGGAGGGAGAGCAGGTGCTAGTCTCAATTGCAGCCAGTGGCCAAGAAGACTCCAGGCATCATCTGGGCCCCAACAAGTGCTGAAGGGAAATATTTGGATAGGGAGAATGGAGGGATGAGGGGTAGAAATGCAGCCAAAAGATGTTTTTCCTATTGTTGTATTAGCACTTTACCCTTAATTGTCCTCTTCTGGTTTGAGGAAGTGTAGATTATATGTGTAAATACATACAGCAGATGACCTATTGAATCTTACACTTACTTCCAGGGATGACTGGAGCTGAGGTACAGATTCTTGGCCAAATCAGAATGAAAGCAACTAAATATTCCCGTGCTAACGTCTAAGAGAGACACTGTAAGCAATCTGTATTGGTTTGTCGGCTTTGTTCATTAAAAAAAATCAAGTAGGTGGTTAGCAATTAGAATCTGTTATGTTCTTTGGTTTCTTCTATTGCTCTTGGTCATGAAGCCCAACTTTGGCTACATAACCAGAGGAGTTGAAACCCACTCATTGGAGAAGACCATGGCTCTCCTGAGCCCAAGGTATCCTGCACATATCTTAGTAGTTCATGATTCAGATATAAAAGTGCATCCTATGTGATTGATTGAGGAAGCACCCTGTGATCTGTGTCTGGAAGTCTGGACCTCTCTGATATTTGCCTGTGCTTTCTTTTTCCTGCTATATTGGAGCCTCATGAGTCATTCCAACCATTCAACCCTGCATAATTAATGCTTTGTGTTAGTTTTGTATTCACTTGGGAATGTGAATCAGTAGAAAGTCTATATATACATTTTCAGCTCATGTCTAGAGCAAATGCTAGGTTAAGCTGGACAAAGGCACATGGGCAATTGATAAAGTCAGCCTTTGAGTAACCCACAGACTTGATTTTCTCCTCTCCTCTTCCCTTCACACTGTTTTTCCCCATCCCCTTTTGACCCTGAATGCACTCATATTTTTCTCTAACATTCCCCATCAAGACCTTCTGTGGATTGCTCTAAGAAACCTTCCTAATTCTCCCCTACCTGATCCCCTTTAAATAAAATTCTCTGTCCTCTGCGGTAGCAGGAGTATGTTTTCACAAAACTGATGTGACATGTCACATCCTATTAGATCCCTTTTTCCCTGATGGACTGAAAAATCTGTGAAGACAACAATCCTGTCTATTCATTTCCATGAAATCCATGAGCTCCTACCACAGTGTCTTTAGCAGTAGATACTCATTAAATGCATGATCAAAGACACCAATGAATTAACAAATGTAGAGATAAAGGAGTTATTTCGCTTTGAAGAGTTACTGAGGGCTGAGTGAGTGGTGATGTTTCTCCCAGGTACATTTGCATTGCCAATGCAATAGGTGCAAATGCAAATGTAATAGCTGGATAAAAACTTAAGCTACAGTAATGCAATTCTAGTCATGGCATGTCAGACATTGCCAGACTGTAGGGGTCAAGCGATCAGGTATTTGCAAATGTTCTTAAATAGGGCCTCAAAGACTTCATGGAAACTTAAAATGATATCATGTAGATTACTGCGACCATTAGTGCACTCTGGAACCTGAAAAGGTCAGTGAACACTCACTTGTTTGAGTTGGGATCAATCTTACCCTGGATTCAACCTCAATATTATTTTTATTGAGAGAATTTCTAGCATGGCACCAGTGTCCTCTATAGTGAGCCTGGAACTCTCACTGAATAGTTGCGTGACCATGAGTCATGTTGCACGTGCAAGACCTTCATTTCCTTCTTTGTAAAATAAGAAGTTGGAGTCTATGATCTCTAGAGTGCCTGTCAGCTAAATGAGCACGAATAAATAAATCACCCAAGATTCCTTGACCAGGAAGGGCAGAACTTTGTGTGAAATTAGGGAGATCAATCACCTTTCACCGCTGTGGCAAATGGAAGAGATGAGCTATGGCCTGGAGGATTCAGAAGTCACCTTTGAATTAGAAAACAGATGTGCGATTGCTACAGATTTCCATTTGTCAATTTATTTTGCTTAAAACAACATTACAGCAAATTCGCTCCTTTTTGAAATATACTTCACCAGTGGACTTTAGCATGTTTTCTGATATCATCCAACTGTCCAGCTGCCCACACGGCTGGGGCATAGGCTACATGGCACAGCAAGAGCCATCACTAAGTCTATAAAGGAGCGAGGTGACCACTTATTTCCATCTCCCCAGAGAACAAAAACAGTACTATATATGTAAGTAAGCTGAATATTCACTGAAGACGATTTGTTGACGTTTGAAAGTTAAATCCATGGACTTGAAATGTCATGAGAGGAAGTTAAGAGGTTGCCCATAGACTTCAAACACGTCTTCGAGTCCAGGATTAGTTAGGTTTTCAAGTACAGAATCTTGGTCTCGAGGGTAATTGGGTTGAGTTCTGACTTGAGCCAAAGAACATCACAGGCGAGTGATACCTAAAACCCCCCAAAGCTCACAAGAGAATGACAGATAAAAGTAGAATATAAGTTTATGATTTCACCATTAACTATTTGGTTTCCATAAACAGTGAAACTCACATGGTCCTCATTTATTCAGGCTCCCCAGAGAATATCTACATATGGGTGTGTGGGGTGCCACATACTAGTTTGAAACTAACTTGATGGATATGGAAATGGGTAAAGAATTTGTGACTAAAATTGAAATATTCAGTGGCATCTGGCTAAGCTACCGTAAGAATGATACTCTAGAGTTCCTTACACTCCATGTAATACATTTGAATAGGAACTTCCCCATTTAGCTTATATTTTTAGAGCTTGCCTGCCGCCTGCCTTCCTTCCTTCCTTCCTTCCTTCCTTCCTTCCTTTCATGCTTTCTTGTCTTCATGCTTTCTTCTATACTTTCTATTTTTCTTGTGGTTGCATTACTGGCAAACTTCTCTCCTAATGGATGCACTCCATCTTTAGATAAGGAAGTAATTGAATCTTATTTCTGTCCAGTCTCAGGACAGATCTTTCAAAAGTAACTTTGTACATTTCTATTCTCAATTATTTTCCACTCACTTATAGTTTTACTCTCAGAATCGGCAAACCTAATATTTCAAATATTGTATTTTTTAGAGGGGAGGGGCTGTGGAGGTAGCAGTGAGGCATCTTTATGTTACGTCCTTGAAATGCCTGTAAAACATAAGGTGATATTTTCTACTTGGCAAACACTAGAATGATTTAATGAGTAAACCATAGATGCAGTGATGCTCCTTAAGTTCTTAAAAAGCCTGTTATTGACTCAACAAATCAATTGATTAACAATAAGGATTTCAGGAGCAAACTGCTGTGGGAAATTCTGTTCTGAATCGGTAAGCAGAGTTCATAATTAGAGAGATCTGAAGCTTACACAAGCAAAGGAAACATTGTGGGTGGGCACAGGACATTAATAGTCAAGTCTAGATTTTCTCCTGTGATTTTGAGCATTGAGAGGAAAAGCATTGGAAGAGATTGATAATCAATACAACCAACCTCTTTGTACATGAATATACTGCCACCTTTTGGTCTTTTCTTGTCATTGGTCAGGATTAGAAGGCTGCTCCCATGAATTCTTAATATGGTCAGAGGATATACACTCATTCTACTTATGACTTCCTATTTTGAGATCTTAACAGACTTTTTAGTGTGTGTGTGTGTGTGTGTGTGTGTGTCCCACTGGGGTGGGATTCAGGAAAATTGGATTCTAGTGCCAACAATGACACTAACTTGCTCTGTGACCTTAACAAGTCCTAACTGCTTTGGATGGTGGTTTTCTCATTTGCAAAACCACCAAACAATTGATCATAATAACCCAAATGCGTAGTGAGCTAACAAAATGATACTTATTAAATACTTTGTATGTATTATGTTACTGAGGCCAAATAATTATATACACTTACAAATGAAGAAACTGACAAAGAGACAACAACCAAACTTTTTGATAAGTGGTGGAGATGGGAGTTGACCTTAGGAAGTTCTGATTTAAGAACACATATCCTTGAATATGATGCTAAATATTTTTTTAAAAGATTGCTTCCAGTTCTGGTTTTTCTACATCTTCTTTTCTTAATGAATTAGTTATAATGATAGCTAACGTTTATTGACAACTTGCTACTTGACAGAAATGTGGTGAGTTTTTAATGAGTTCTCTCATTACACCATTGTTGTAATCCTATAGAGAAGATACTGTTATTATTACCATTTCATGGGCTAGGACACTAATGTTTACATTACTTGATTCCCAACTTCCTTAAGTGTTTACAATGGCCCACCCTTCGTTTTTCTTCCTGGTTCTGCAGACATGAATATTCCATAAGGCATTTAAGGTAGCACCTGAGAATATATATATTAATGAGGGTTTTTTTTTTTGTACAAAAAATCACACTAGGCAGCATAAGGAAGAGGAATACAGAGCCTATTCCAATATAGACCCAGCCTTGAAGGGGACTTCTATCTAGTACAGAATGGTACCTTGTCATATGGTTTATTACGTATCATTGTGATGTCTGCAGTAAGAAGGGTCAAGCTAGAATATCAAAGAGTCAAGTACCCAGGAGATGACAGCAATCTGGACACAGGGGAAACTTCATGGCAGAGATGACAGTAAACTGACCTTCTAAGGATTGGCACTCTGAATAACTACGAGCCCAGCTTTGTGCAGCTTGGACATAAGTCCCATCGAACCTTTTGTAAGCCACCAGAGGCACATCTATTGCACCCAAGTATCTATTCACTTTAAAAATGAGTTTTTAAATATTTATTTTTGAGAGAGAGAGAGAGAGACAGAGTGCAAGTGGAGGAGGGGCAGAGAGAGAGGGGCAGAGAGAGCAATTGCATTTCTGGGTATTCATCCAAAAAGAATGAAAATACCAACTTGAAAAGATATCTATACTCCTGTGTCTATTGCAGCACTATTTATAATAGCAGTGCTATGGAAGCAAACTAAAGTGTCTAACAATAGACAAATGGATACATAAAATGTGGCACATATACACCATGGAATATTACTCAGCCATAAAAAAAAACAATAAAGTCTGGCCATTTACAATAACGTGAATGGACCTTGAGGGAATTATGCTAAATGGAATAAGGAAGACACGGGAAGCCAAATGCCATATGGTTTCACTTATATGTGGAATCTAAAACGAACGAAGCAAAGTAAAAACAGACTCATGGGTACGGAAAACAAATTGTTGATTGCCAGAGAGAGAAAAAGCGTGGGTAAAATAGGTCAAGAGGATTAAGAGGTACAAACTTCCAGAAATAAAATAAATAAGCCATGGGTATTAATGTACAATGTAGGGAGTATAGCCAATAATATTGTAATACCAATATTGTAATATCGTATGGTGACACATTGCAGCTAGATTCATTGTGAGAATTATTGTGTAATGTATACAAATACAGAATCACAATAACATATGCCTGAAACTAATAGGATATTGTATGTCAAGTATTCATTTAAAACAAGCAAAACGACCCAAAATGTAATGTCAACTTAACAGGCAGCTATAAAAAGCTTAAAAACACACAGACACGTACACACGCAAGCACATGTACAGACCAAAGCTTAGTTGTAGCCTAAATGTCAAGGAAAAGATGTTCGTCTGCCTCTTGGTTCTGAAAAGAGATGTAAGAAATATCCTAGCAAAGAAAAAAATACAGATGTTTTGTTTCTTCGTGACCATCTATATTTTATTATTTTTATCTTCTTGTTTCTCAGGCCAGGTTGGTTTCCCAGTGTGTGCTTCTTAGAAGCACAACCTGAAACAGGGATTTGAGTTTGAGTAATTTATCTGGGAGGTGAAGGAAGCACCAGTATAGGAGTGAGGAACTGAGACAGAAAAAGGAGGTTGTCCAAAAAGAAGCTACTACTATGGGCATCTGGAACTTGCAGTAGTTGAAGACACACTGGAAGCCGGTTCAGAACACAAACCTCAGAGGTGGTCCCTCGGAGTGACCAGGGGCTGGGGTACTTCTATACCAACTCCTATCAGCCACAGGCTGGAGGCAGCTCTTGGGGTTGTTAATTCCCCCATTGCTTTGGACCTGCCAGGCAGGTAGCAGTAAATGGCCTCAAGCAAAGAAATGCAAGGTCCATCAGTCTTAAATTTGAAGTAGTAGGAAACATAAACTCCCCAAGTGGGTCTTTGTGTTTAAGATAGGGGCTACTTCTTTCATCTTTTGGATTCCACCATCAATGTTGGTATTCTACACTGACATACAATGTTGGTCAGTGTCTCTCAGGGACACTGCACATCATGTAATGACTGTTGGTTCGGAGTATACAGACCATTGGGAAAAAGTGTCCTAACCATGCTAGGTTATCATTTCTAAACTGTTTTCTGAGCATTACTCCTGAGGCCATCCCAGTGTTCTGTCAGTCAGTAACTTCTGGATGATGTCACATAAGGGAGGTCACGTTGGCTTCATGGTCACTTGTTTTTTCTCCCCAATCATCATAAATGTGTCCCTTACACTGGGATGCTGTTACCAGCATCCCATGACAATAAGGTAGACATTCTATGACCTGTCAGCTAATAATAGCGAAAGCATCCTTGGAGAGCAAATTTTTATTTCAAATTTGTGTTAATCCCAATGAGATCAAAACATTTATTGCTTATTACAATGTAGAAGGGGTCTGATATAATCAATTTAGTTCCAGGTGGCTGGTTAGTTTCCTCAAGGGATGGGACCTTATCAATGGCCCAGAATCAGTCTTTCAGTGACGATGAACATTCAGCAGTAGCTGCCTCACTACCAGCAAGGCTATTCCATCAGCCATGCTGAGGGAGGGCTCATGCTGCTGGGTTTGTGCATAGCCTCCTTCACTCCACCACGGCTGCTCTGTTCATGGGTCCATTGCTGGCAGTGAGGTGACTGCGTACACAGACTGGCTGACATCCTGTCTACCTGGTCAGTGATATCTCCAACAGGTGATATTGTGGCATTGATACAAGACACAAAGATCTGCATCCACTGGACACACACTTATAGCTCTATCCGTGTGCTTCGCCCCCAGAGCTCTTTGTCTCTGTTCTTCCAGTCTTGCATCTTCTGGGTTCCTTAACAATAGCCAGGCCATTTGCAACATCTCAGGAGTCTGAGCGTACTTTTAGTGCAGGCCACTTTCACCTGTGGTAGAAACTATGGTGCTGTCACCTCTGTAATTATTGTTGCTGGTAATTTGCTTCTTTTCTTTTTTTTAATGTTTATTTATTTATTTTGAGAGCAGGGGAGAGAGTGTGTGTACATGCACAGATGAGTGGGAAAGAGGCAGAGAGAGAGAAAGAAATAATCTCAAGCAGGCTCTGTGCTCACAGCCCTGACTCAGGGCTGGAACTCACAACTGTGAGATCACAACCTGAGCCCAAATGCACTGCCAGTGCAGAGCCAGACTCAGGGCTTGGACTCATGACTGTGACATCATGACCTGAATCTAAATCCACAGTCAGACGCGTAACCCACTGAGCCACCCGGTGCCCCACCTTGTTTCTTTTTTTTTCTGATCAATTTGACAAGGTTATTGATTTTATTTGTCTCTCAAAGAACCTGGTTTTGATTCCATTGCTTTTACAAAAGTGTTTTTTGCTTTTGCTTAATTGATTTCCACTCTGATTTTTACTGTTTCTTTTCTTTTGTGTACTAGTTTACTGTGGTTACACTAACACATTACCACCAGTGGGCACAAATCAAGATGACAGCGGGGCCATACTTTCCCCAGAGGCTCTAGGTGAGAATTCATTTTTTGCTTCTTTCAGCTTTGCCAGAATTTCTTGGCCCAGGGAACACACCTCTCTAATCTCTGCCTCTGTCTTCTCATTGCCTTCCTTCTATTTCTCTTTCTCTCTGACCTCTTCGACATCTGTCTCTTATAAAAGCACTTTCTTGCATTTAGGTCCTACTTTATCTCAGATCTTCACTGTAATTATATCATGAAACCTCCTTAACCAAATCAAGAAACATTTACAGGTTCCAGGGATCAGGACCTGAAAGCTTTGAGGAGGAGGCATTATTCTAATTATCACATTGTGCTTCCTGAGCTACTTACTCAGGTAGAAGCTCAAATCATTGATTGAAGACATTTTATCTTGTTCTCTGTTGGTGGTGAGTGCTAGAAATTTCCTGTAAGTGCAGCTTTATCTTATCCTATTACTTTGATATTTCATGTTTTCATTCCACTAAACATAATTTCTATATTTATTTTTAAAATGTTTACTCCTAGGTTATTTTTTTGGAGAATAAAGATGTAAAAGACATTTATTTTTATTTTTACATTTTTTTAAATTTTCTTTTCTATTTTTTTAAATTTATGTCCAAATTAGTTAGTATATAGTGAAACAATGATTTCAGGAATAGATTCCTTAGTGCCCCTTACCCATTTAGCCCATCCCCCCTCCCACAACCCCTCCAGGAACCCTCAGTTTGTTCTGCATATTTATGAGTCTTTTCTGTTTTGTCCCCCTTCCTGTTTTTATATTATTTTTGTTTCCCTTCCCTTATGTTCATTTGTTTTGTCTCTTAAAGTCCTCATATGAGTGAAGTCCTATGATTTTTGTCTTTCTCTGACTGACTAATTTCACTTAGCATAATACCTTCCAGTTCCATCCACGTAGTTGCAAATGGCAAGATTTCATTCTTTTTGATTGCTGAGTAATACTCCTATACACACACACACACACACACACACACATACCATATTTTCTTTATCCATTCATCCACCGATGGACATTTGGGCTCTTTCCATACTTTGGCTATTGTGGATAGTGTTGCTATAAACATGGGGTGCATGTGTCCCTTTGAAACAGCACACCTATATCCCATGGATAAATGCCTAATAGTGCAATTGCTGGGTCATAGAGTAGTTCTATTTTTAGTTTTTTGAGGAACCTCCATACTGTTTTCCAGAGTAGCTTATTCTCTTGTATTGCCACCAACAATGCAAAAGAAATCCTCTTTCTCTGCATCCTCGCCAACATCTGTTGTTGACTGAGTTGTTAATGTTAGCCATTCTGACAGGTATAAGGTGGTATCTCATTGTGGTTTTGATTTGTATTTCCCTGATGATGAGTGATGTGGAGCATTTTTTCA
Source organism: Lynx canadensis (assembly GCF_007474595.2). Lineage (NCBI taxonomy): Eukaryota > Metazoa > Chordata > Mammalia > Carnivora > Felidae > Lynx > Lynx canadensis. The sequence continues at coordinate 102,194,772 of NC_044312.2, forward strand.
TGTGTCGGTTGGCCATCTGGATGTCTTCTTTGGAGAAGTGTCTATTCACGTCTTTTGCCCATTTCTTCACTAGATTCTTTGTTTTTTGGGTGTTGAGATTGATAAGTTCTTTATAGATTTTTGGATACTAAACCTTTATCTGATATGTCGTTTGCAAATATCTTCTCCCATTCTGTCGGTTGCCCTTTAGTTTTGCTGATTGTTTCCTTTGCTGTGCAGAAGCTTTTTATTTTGATGACGTCCCAATAGTTCATTTTTGCTTTTGTTTCCCTTGCCTCCAGAGACGTGTTGAGTAAGAAGTTGCTGCGGGCAAGATCAAAGAGGTTTTTCCCTGCTTTCTCTTCGAGGATTTTGATGGCTTCCTGTCTTACATTGAGGTCTTTCATCCATTTTGAGTTTATTTTTGTGGATGGTGTAAGAAAGTGGTCCAGGTTCATTCTTCTGCATGTCGCTGTCCAGTATTCCCAGCACCACTTGCTGAAGAGACTGTCTTTATTCCATTGGATATTCTTTCCTGCTTTGTCAAAGATTAGTTGCCCATACATTTGTGGGTCCATTTCTGGGTTATCCATTCTGTTCCATTGATGTGAGTGTCTGTTCTTGTGCCAGTGCCATACTGTCTTGATGATTATAGCTTTGTGGTATAGCTTGAAGTCTGGGATTATGATGCCTCCTGCTTTGGTTTACTTTTTCAAGATCGCTTTGGCTATTCAGGGTCTTTTCTGGTTCCATTGAAATTTTAGGATTATTTGTTCTAGCTCTGTGAAGAATGCTGGTGTTACATTGATAGGGATTGCATTGAACATGTAGATTGCTTTGGGTAGTATCAACATTTTAACGATATGTTCTTCCTATCCAGGAGCATGGAAACTTTTTCCATTTTTTTGTGTCTTCTTCAATTTCTTTCATAAGCTTTCTATAGTTTTCAGTGTATAGATTTTTCATCTCTTTGGTTTGTTTGTTTGTTTGTTGTTTATTATTTATTCCTAGATATTTTATGGTTTTTGGTGCAACTGTAAATGGGATCAATTCCTTGATTTCTCCTCCTGTCACTTCATTGTTGGTGTATAGGAATGCAACCAATTTCTGTGTGTTGATTTTATATCCCGAAACCTTGCTGAATTCATGAATCAATTTTAGCAGTTTTTTGGTGGAATCTTTTGGGTTTTAGATAGAGTATCATGTCATCTGTGAAGAGTGAAAGTTTGACCTCCTCCTGGCCAATTTGGATGCCTTTTATTTCCTTTTGTTGTCTGATTGCAGAGGCTATTCAACAATACTATGTTGAATAACAGTGGCAAGAGTGGACATCCCTGTCTCGTTCCTGACCTCAGGGGAAAAGCTTCAGTTTTTCCCCATTGAGGATGGTACTAGCATTGGCTCATTCATATATGGCTTTTATGATCTCGAGGTATGCTCCTTCTATCCCTACTTTCTTGAGGGTTATTATCAAGAAAGGATGCTGTATTTTGTCAAATGCTTTCTCTGCATCTATTGAGAGGAACACATGATTCGTGTCCTTTCTTTTATTGATGTGATGAATCACGCTAATTGTTTTGCAGATATTGAACCAGCCCTGCATCCCAGGTATAAATCCCACTTGGTCATGGTGAATAGTTTTTTTAATGTATTGTTGGAGCCGATTGGCTAATATCTTGTTGAGGATTTTCGCATCCATGTTCATCAGGGCAATTGGTCTATAGTTCTCTTTTTTCGTGGGGTCTCTGGTTTTGGAATCAAGGTAATGCTGGCTTCATAGAAATAGTTTGGAAGTTTTCCTTCCATTTCTATTTTTTGGAACAGTTTCAAGAGAATAAGTGTTAACTCTTCCTTAAATGTTTGGTAGAATTCCCCTAGAAAGCCATCTGGTCCTGGACTCTTGTTTTTTGGCAGATTTTTGATTACTAATTCGATTACCTTGCTGGTTATGGGTCTGTTCAAATTTTCTATTTCTTTCTGTTTCAGTTTTGGTAGTGTATATGTTTCTAGGAGTTTGTCCATTTCTCCCAGATTGCCCATTTTATTGGCATATGATTTCTCATAATATTCTCTTATTATGTTTTTATTTCTGCTGTGCTGGTTGTGATCTCTCCTCTTTCATTCTTGATTTTATTTATTTGAGTCCTTTCCTTTTTCTTTTTGATCAAACTGGCTAGTGGTTTATCAATTTTGTTAATTCTTTCAAAGAACAAGCTTCTGGTTTCATTGATCGGTTCTACTGTTTTTTTGGTTTTAATAGCATTAATTTTTGCTCTCATCTTTGTTATTTCCAGTCTTCTGCTGACTTTATTTGCTGTTCTTTTTCCCAGCTCCTTAAGGGGTAAGGTTAGGTTGTGTATCTGAGATCTTTCTTCCTTCTTTAGGAAGGCCTGGATTGCTATATACTTTCCTCTTATGACCACCTTTGCTGTGTCCCAGAGGTTCTGGGTTGTGGTCTTATCATTTTCATTGACTTCCATATACTTCTTAATTTCCTCTTTAACTGCTTTGTTAGCCCATTCATTTTTGGTACAATATTCTTCAGTCTCCAAGTATTTGTTACCTTTCCAATTTTTTTCTTGTGGTTGATTTGAGTTTTATAGCGTTGTGGTCTGAAAATATGCACAGTATGATCTCGATCTTTTTGTACTTACTTAGGGCTGGCTTGTGTCCCAGTATATGGTCTATTCTGGAGAACATTCCATGTGCACTGGAGAAGAATGTATATTCTGCTGCTTTAGGATGAAATGTTCTGAATATATGTGTTAAGTTCATCTGGTCCAGTGTGTCATTCAAAGCCATTGTTTCCTTGTGGATTTTTTGATTAGATGATCTGTCCATTGCTGTGAGTGGGATGTTGAATTCTCCTACTATTAAGGTATTGCTATCGATGAGTTTCTTAATGTTTGTGATTAATTGATTTATATATTTGGGTGCTCTCACATTTGGCACATAAATGTTTACAATTGTTAGGTCTTCTTGGTGGATAGACCCCTTGATTATGATATAATGCCCTTCTGCATCCCTTGATACAGTCTTTATTTTAAAGTCTAGATTGTCTGATAGAAGTGTGGCTACTTTGGCTTTCTTTTGTTGACCATTAGCATGATAGATGGTTCTCCATCCCCTTATTTTCAATCTGAAGGTGTTTTTAGGTCTAAAGTGGTTCTCTTGTAAACAGTATATCGAAGGATATTGTTTTCTTATCCATTCTGTTACCCTATGTCTTTTGACTGGAGCATTGAGTCCATTGACATTTACAGTGAGTACTGAAACATATGAATTTATTGCCATTATGATAGTTGTAGGGTTGGAGTTTCTGATGGTGTTCTCTGGCCTTTTCTAATCTTGTTACTTTTGATATATATATATATATATATATATATATATATATATATATATATTCATCTTTTTTCCCCTCAGAGAGTCCCCCTTAGAATTTCTTGCAGGGCTGGTTTAGTGGTCACAAACTCCTTTAATTTTTGTTTGTCTGGGAAACGTTTTATCTCTCCTTCTATTTTGAATGACAGCCTTTCTGGATAAAGAATTCTTGGCTGCATATTTTTCTGATTAAGCACACTGAATATATCCTGCCACTGCTTTTTGGCCTGCCAAGTTTCTGTGGATAGGTCTCCTGCAAACCTGATCTGTCTTCCCTAGTAGGTTAAGGACTTTTTCCCCTTGCTGCTTTCATGATTCTCTCCTTGCCTAAGTATTTTGTGAATTTGACTATGATATGCCTTGTTGATGGTAGGTTTTTGTTGAATCTATGGGAGTCCTGGGTTGTGATGTCTGTGTCTTTCCCCAGGTTAGTAAAGTTTTCCACTATGATTTGCTCACATAACCCTTCTACCCCTATCTCTCTCTTTTCCTCTTCTGGGACCCCTACGATTCTGATGTTGTTCCTTTTTAATGAGTCACTGATTTCTCTAATTCTTAAATCATGCTCTTTTGCCTTAATCTCCCTCCTTTTTTCTGCTTCATTATTCTCCATAAGTTTGTCCTCTAGATTGTTGATTCTCTGTTCTGCCTCCCCATCCTTGCCACTATGGCATCCATTCGTGATTGCAGCTCAGTTATAGCATTTTTTATTTCATCCTGACTAGTTTTTACTTCTAAATTCTGGTTCAGACATGTTGCTTGTATCTGTGTTGGTTAAGTCCCTGGCTGTCATTTCTTCCTTCTCTTTCTTTTGGGGTGAATTCCTTTATTTTGTCATTTTGAAGGGAGAAAATTAATTAATGAGGTAGAAAAATTAAAATTAAAAAATATTAAAATTAGAAAATTAAAAACACACACAAAAAATTGAATAGATGATGCTAGATCCTAGATGTGTTTTGGTCTGGGTGTTGAAAGTGGCTTAATAGATTAGAGAAAAAAGGGGAAAGAAGAAAAAAAAGGAAATTGTTTGAAAATTTATAAAAATGAATACATTGAAATAGACTAAACTGAAATAATGGAAGTAAAGTAGAATTTGAAAAAAATTACACAAAAGTAAAAAATATAGCAAAACAATTAGAGAAAAATATTTTTAATAACAATTGAAAAAGAAAAGAAAGAAATGAAAAAGAGAAAAAAAGAAAAAAAAAGGAAAGAAAGAAAATTGAATAGATGGACCTGCTAAGTCCGACTTTATAGTCGGACTTTATAGTCAGACTTTATAGTCCATAAACTAAGCAGGCAGTGAGACTTCTGTTCTTGAAGAGTGAGGTTGGCCCAGTTGGGAGGGGCCTAGTGTAACAGCCCCATTCTCCACTAGATGGCGCTGCTTAGCTCACTGGGGTGGATTGTTGTGATGCTTGTAGGTGCATATGCGCATGCATGGAAGTGGTGAAAATGGCACCACCCAGCTACTCAGTCTCTAGTATCCGAACTGTGTTCTCCCTGATCAGCAATTGCACACCCATCCTTTGTCTTCAGGTTTTGTCCACTCCTCGCTTTTACACTATCCGTGACCACGCCCCAGGTAGTACCTCTCTCATGAGTTTTGTCTCAGATGGGGCTGTTTTCACTAGCCCCTTACTTCTGAGGGACTGTGGCTTTGACCTGTTCCACCCCTCTGAGGAGTGTCTCATGGAGCAATGGCTGAATACCAGCCGCACCCAGGAAAGTTCGCAGGACCATGCTACTGCCGATGCCCGGAGACTGCAGGCAGGTGATAGCCCACCCCAGAAAATGTTCATGAGATGGTGTAGCAGCAGCGTTTCAGAGATTATGGAAAATCACAACAAGCATCTGGCACCAGGCTTCACCCTTAATGACCTTGTTCCAGCACCAGCGAATGTGCCTGTTCTTTGGGGTCTGCTGGGACCAGGTAGCCTCACAGCCTCTACCAAATGTCCTTCCAGCATTGGAACCGCTTCTCCCCATGTGGCCCAAGAATCTCCCAGACCCCACTCTGCTCCTGGGGATTCATTCTTCTGACCAGAGCACCACCAGGTATAGAGCTGTGGAGTTGCAGACTCTGCGCTCCCCCTGTTTATAGTCTTAATGGAATTTAACCCTCTCCTTTATCCTTTCTTCTTTCTCCCTTTTTAGTTCAGTCCCTGCGGCTGTTTCCAATTTTCCATTTTCTCTCCAGCTGCTTTTGGGGAGGGGTGCTTTTTCCATATTCTCCCCACCATCTCCATCCTCTCTCCACATGCAAAAGCACCTCCCTTCCCTCCAAGGCTTCTCTCTCCCCAAGTTCATCTCTCTGTGCGGTGTACCTGCTGAATTCTGTGTTTCAGGTTGGGCAGATTGTTGTGTTAATCCTCAGATCAGTTTTCTAGGTGTGCAGGATGGTTTAGTATTGGTCTGGCTGTATTTCATGGACACAAGACATACAAAAAACTTCCATGCTGTTCTGCCATCTTGGCTCCCTCTCCATACTACATCTTGTTTTATCCATTTATCTATTGATAGACATTTGGGTGTTTCCATATATTTCTTAGCTATTTTAAATAATGCTGCAATAAACATGGAAGTACAGATATCTCCTCAAAATCTTGTTTTCATTTCCTTTAGGTATATACTCAGAAATGCAATTGCTAGATTGTAGGGTGGATTTATTTTTAATTTGGGTGAGAGCCTCCATACTGTTTTCCATAGCAGTTGGACCAATTCACATTCCCACCAACAATGTATAAGGGTTCCCTTTTTTCCACATCCTCACCAGTACCTGTTGCCTCTTGTCTTCTTGAGGATAACCATTCTAACAGGTGTGAGGTGGTATCTACTTTTAGATAGATAAAAGTAGTTTTAACTTTTTTACTGACAATTAGTGATGCTGAGCATCTTTCCATTTGTCTATTGGCCATTTTGTTGTCTCCTTTGAAAAAATGTCTCTTTAGTTGTTCTGCCCATTTAAATTTCTATTTATTTATTTATTTATATTAAGTTTTTATTTTAATTCTAGTGTAGTTAACATACAGTGTTATATTAGTTTTAGGCGAACAATATAGCGACTCAATTCCTTGTATCCCTCAGTGCTCATCAAGATAAGTGTACTCCTAATTCCTTTGACCTATTTCAACCATTATCCCACCCACTTTCCTGCCGGTAATCATCCATTTGTTCTCTATAATTAAGAGTCTGTTTTTTTGTTGTTGTTGTTTTGTCTCTCTATCTTTTTCTGTGTTCACTTGTTTTGTTTCTTAAATTACACATCATGTGATATTTGTCATTTCTTTGGCTGGCTTATTTTGCTTAGTATTATACTCTCAAGATGCATCCATACTATTGCAAACGGCAAGATTTCATTTTTTAATTGCCAAATAATATTCCATTGTGTGTATATATATATATATATATATATATATATATAATACATCTTTATCCATTCATCTATCAATGAACACTCGGGCTACATCCATAGGTTGGTTAACAACATTAATTCTTCTGACCCATGAACATGAAATTCTTTCCATTTGTGTTTTCTTTGATTTCTTTCAGCAGTCTTGTATTTTTCATTGCCAGATCTTTGATTTCCTCAGTTAATTTTATTCCTAAGTATTTGATTGTCTATCCTATTGTGGATAGGATATTTTATTTCTTTTTCAGATGTTTCATCATTAGTGTAAAAGAATGCAACTGATTCCTGTACGTTGCTTTTGTAACCTTTACTTTACTGAATTGTTGATTAGTTATTACAATTTTTCTGTGGATTTTTTGGGGATTTTCTATATATAAAAGCATTTAATCAGCAGTGACAATTTTAGTTCTTCCTTTCCAAAGGAAGGCCAAAATGGTTGCTGTGTTCTTCTCTAGGATTTTGATGGTTTCTTATCTCACAGTTAGGTCTTTCACCCATTTTGAATTTAGTTTTGTATATGATGTAAGAAAGTTGTCCAGTTTGACTCTTCTGCATGTCACCATCCAGTTTTCCCAACATCATTTGCTGAGAACATTGTCTTTTTTCCATTGGATATTCTGTCCTGTTTGTCTAAGATGAGTTGACCATACACTTATGAGTCCACTTCTGGGTTTTCTATTTTGTTCCATTGATCTATATGTCTATTTTTCTAGTAGTACCATACTGTCTTGATGACTATAGCTTTAAATCCAGAATTGTGATGCCTCCAGTTTTGTTTCTATTTCTTTTATAGGATTTCTTTGGCTATTTGGGGTCTTTTGTGGTTCCATAGAAATTTTAGGATTGTTTGTTCTAGCTTTGCAAAAACTGGTGGTATTTTGATAGTGATTGCATTAAATGTGTAGATTGCTCTGAGTAGTAGTGTCGTTTTAACAATGTTTGTTCTTCCAATCCATGAGCATGAAATGGTTTTCCGTTTCTTTGTGTCATCTTCAATTTGTTTTTTAACTCTTCTATAGTTTTCAAAGAATACATCTTTTACCGCTTTTGTTAGCTTTATTCTAAATCCTTCAAATCCATGGAGGTTATAGAACATCCTACTAAGGAGTAAATGGGTTAACCACGAAATTAAAGAAGAAATAAAAAATACATATGAGGAAGTGAAAATGAAAACACAATGGTCCAAAGCCTTTGGGATGTAGTAAAGGCAGTCCAAAGAGGAAAGGATATTGCAATTCAGCCTATCTCAAGAGGCAAGAAAGGTCCCAAATACACAACCTAAACTTACACCTAAAGGAACTATAAAAGAAACAGCAAATAAAGCCTTACTCAAGCAGAATAAAGGAAATAATAAAGATTAGAACAGAAATAAATGATATAGAAACAAAAAAAAAAAATCAGTAGAACATATCAATGAAACCAAGAGCTGGTCCTTTGAAAGAATAAACAAAATTGATAAACCCTTAACCAGACTTATCAAAAGACCCAAATAGATAAAATCACAAATGAAAGAGGAGAGATCACAGACAATACCACAAAATACAAACAATTATAAGACAATACTATAAAAAATTATATGCTAACAAACTGTAAAATCTGGAAGAAAGGGACAAATCCCTAGACACCCACAAACTGCAAAAGCTGAAATAGGAAGAAATAGAAAATTTGAACAGACCCATAACCAGTGAAGAAATTGAATCAGTAATCAAAAATCTCCCAACAAACAAAAGTCCATGGCTTCCCAGGGGAATTCTACCAGACATTTAACGAAGAGTTAATACTTATCCTTCTCAAACTTTTTCAAAAAATACAAATGGAAGGAAAGTTTCCAAACTCATTCTGCCTCATCAAGCATTACCTTGATTCCAAAGCCAGACAAAGACCCCACTGACAAGGAGAATCAGAGGCCAATATCCCTGGTGAAACTGGATGTAAATATTCTCAACAAGAAACTAGCAGATCAAATTCAAGAGTAAATTAAAGCAATTATTCACCGTGATCAATTGGGATTTATTCCAGGGCTGCAGGGCTGGCTCATTATTTATAAATCAATCAATGTGATACATCACACTAATAAAAGAAAAGACAAGAACCATATGATCCTGTCAATAGATGCAGAAAAAGCATTAGACAAAACACAGCATCCATTCTTGATAAAATCCCTCAACAAAGTGGAACATATCTCAACATCATATAGGCCATATATCAAAAACCCATTGCTAATATCACCCTCAATGGGGAAAAACTGAGACCCCTTCCCCTACAGTCAGGAACAAGGCAAGGATGTCCACTCTCACCATTACAATTTAACATAGTCTGGAAATATTAGCCTCAGCAATCAGACAATCCAAAGAAATAAAAGGCTTCCAAATCAACAAGGAAGAAGTCAAACTTTCACTGTTTGCAGTTGATGTGATATACTATGTAGAAAACCCAAAAGAAATAGGACATCTATTTTCTTCAAAGATACTAATTATTTGTATGTTAGATCTTCTTTTATTCCTTGGTAATCATCTTTTCTATAACCACCTCGAAGTTGTAGCTTATTTTAAAATGTTATCTTTTTAACCTTCTCAAACATCTTCCATGATTGTTTTATGGAACATCTGGATTACTTTTTTGTTTTGTTTCATGTGCTTACAGTTATCATGTAATTTCTTTCCTGGGCTTAGCCAGCATATTTCCATTACCTGATATAATTTTATTACTTTTTCAACACGGGTATTTTTAATCTTAAAAATCTATTGAAGGATTTTGTATAATGTTTTTCTTTTAATAAAATGATTTTTCCTTTTATTTTCCTTTCCCATTTTAGATTAATCAAATGTCATTAAAATCTGTTTTTGTTTTTTCTTATTATTTTTAATTGGTTCTAAGAAGACGTTCCCTGACATTGTTAATCAAACAAATATAACATAATTGTAAAGGCTAAATGTACACCACAGTAAGTTATAAATTTTGGAGAGAGGAACTTATTTTCCAGTATTCAACAAATACTTACACAATACCAATTATTGACAGCCTTCTGAGATAGATAGTTAAAAATGAACTACCGATAAAATGTTATAGGCATTGAATAGAAGGAAATATCAACTCTTCTTTCAACAATAAGGTCCCAGAGAAGGTGGTGATGGTGGTGATGGTGGTGATGGTTTATTCTGTGTCATCAGACTCTACTTGCTTCTCTCTTGTGTGACCCTTCTATCCCAAACAACTTCCTTGCTTCTGCTCCTGCTTCTGTGGATCTCTTCCTTCTGTAGCATTCTCTAGAATACCTTTACTTTTTAACTTCAGTTTATCTAAATTTTATTTATCATTCCAACATAATTCCTTCCTTATTTTCTTCTCTATTCCAGTTTTATAGTGATCTTTCATTACTTTGGAGTCCAGTGACTGTGTCTTATTTTTTCTAGAGTGAAGCAAAAGCTTCCTTGAACAGCTGTGTATTTTTTTAATGTCTAGGTTTCTGTCCCCCAACTATGCTATAAATCCCTAATAATGATACATAACATTAGTGAGTACTGATTCTGTGCCAGACACTCATTAAGGACTTTAAATGTATTACTTCATGAAATCCTTACAACATCTCTGTGAACTAGACACTCTTGGCTTCTTTATTTTACAGATTAAGAGAATGAGGCACAGAGAGACTTAAAAACTTGCTCAAAGTGACATAAGCAGAAAGACTGTGGAATTAAGATGAATAGCAGGTGATGTGTTTCCAGAATCCAAGTGCAAACTATTTCCTCCAAACTGGTCCTGGTGCTCAACGTATCACTCTCCACTGATAGAAAAAAAGTTCTTTGGGCAAAGGAAGATCTCAAAGGGGTTGGGGGAAACCACAATATATTCTTAGGAACCCTCTCTTTAAGAAAAGACATAGTTAGGAAATAATATTTGGTCTAAATGCCACTGAGATTCTTTTAATTCTGTCCCTTTAGGTGTAAACTCTTGAGGTTTTAGTTCTTTGGGGACCTGGCTCTAAGATAATGAAAACTCCCAGAAAAATGTCCTTTATTCTGTGCAGTATGTGTATTAATGTGAAGGTCAAAGAGTATCTCTTTATTCCCAGGCTCTTCAAGATGAGAGATTTGTCTTCACCGAGTATTTAGAAACTCATGCCTTTTGGGATAAGTTACCACCTTGAAGGAAATTAGTGTCCCATTCTTCTAGAAAGTGATGACTGAAGCAATTAAAAGAACTACATGAGGGATATCCTTAAAGAAGTGAGTACACCACGTTTTGGAAAATGTGACATTTCCAAATTTTGGTGGAGAAACATCAGGTTGAGTTTGAATGTCAGGAAAATAACTTTCCTAGCACAGACTCTCTAAAGAGAGCAGACTTTGAGATTTTATTCACATTCTCAGGAAACTAAACAACTGGTTTGTGTGAGTTTTTTTTGTTTTAAACTGAATTTCTTGTTTAGTTTTGTATAATACAGAGATTCTGAAATGTCCACAAGGATTTCCAAAATCACAGAATGTAGGTATTAAAGGGCATAGAGATCATCCTCCTTGTATTATAGAAGACTCGAAATGACTTATATTCAAATAAATGAAAAGAAAGAAGGAAGGAAAGAAAGAAAGGAATAAAGAATGAAGGAAAGAAAGAAAGAAAAAAAGAAAGAAAGAAAGAGAAAGAAAAAGAAAAAAGGAAAAAAAGAAAGAAAGAAAGAAAGAAAGAAAGAAAGAAAGAGAAAGAGAGAAGAAGGGAAGAAAGAAAAAAGCAGAGGGTGGTTGGACCAAAACTGGAAACAGCCTCTCTAAACTACCCCTACATCCACATACCTATATTAGTATATTTGGGCTACCATAACTGAAAACGTTTATGCCATACCTGATGCTCCTAAGTTAAGCCTAGAATTGTCTTTGTGACTACTGAAAGCTTACTTTATATCACATTGAGGAAATATGATAATGGTAAAAGAAGCAAATTTAATACAGTCACTATATCGTATACCAGGCTTCACACATAATTATTGTATAATATGAGTAGCATATTGCTTTTATTTATTTAAAGATTAATTGAAGTGAGAATAAGAATAAGTAATAATAAATGTTACTTAAAGTCAGATCTTTTTCATATAAATTATCCTACATAGTGATTGTCTCCTCAGAAGCCATTTGATATTATCTTCCTGAACTAATAAGACAAAAAGTCGTGTTTTCTTCACTGTGCTCCCTGCATAAGTTATTCTGCATTTGATATTTTCATATCTTATTACTGTAATTGATATTGCCTAACAAATTTCAGAATAAGTACGTTAAAAAGTAGTTTACATAATGTATAGGGAATCACATAAAATAATAATTTCTTACTTTGGCGCAACACACACTTAATTTTCTATACACTTATAATGATGACATTTCCACTTTGCTGTCCAACATTTGCTAGGTCATCTGTTTTCAAAGGCAAGATCTCTCCATTTCTCCCCTGACATCATATTACTTTACATGAGTAACTGCTTTGCTAATTGTGTACATTATCCTTCCATAGGCCATTATCAGTGCAAGTAGAGAAGAGACTGATAAGCCCATCTATGAATTGTGTCTTAGCAATATTAGAATGACACTGATCCTTCAATAAGAACAGGAACTCCCTTGCTTAGTCTTTCCCAGATGTCTAATGTCTGCATATCACATTGGTGAGATTTTATAGTCCTCCCAGTAAGGGTATTCCTAAGTAAGTTTTATTATCCCATAACACAGTAAGATGAAATGTGGAGGGTAATTCTCATTTCAAACACAATTTTAGAACTTGAGGAAGGTTTTGACAATATAGTTGGACTCTTCTTTTTATCAGAGAGTACTGAATCCAAAGAGATTGAGGGTGAATTGTCCAAGTTTACAGAGAATCTTTGCACAACTCTCATACCTAGTACATGAAAATATTGCCTTTCAGTTCAACAATATTTCAGTAATTGTCTAATATAGATCTGTTTAGCATAATGTTATTGCCTTAAAATATATTTGTAACTGTTGGTTATTTTTTGATAAAAATTATTTTTCTTTCTTTATAACAGGTTAAAACTGACCAATGGAAGATAAGAATCAGACAAAAATGACTGAATTTCTTTTCTTGGGTCTTACAGACATTCTCCAAGAGCAGATTGTCCTCTTTGTCATGCTCTTCATTGTCTATCTTGTCACCCTGGGGGGTAACATAGGGATGATCATTCTCATATGGACTGATCTCAGATTCCACACTCCTATGTACTTTTTTCTCAGCCACTTGTCCTTTGTAGATATTTGTTCCTCTTCTTCCATTGCCCCCAAGATGCTGTGTGATATCTTTGCAGAGAAAAAAGGTATCTCTTTCATGGGTTGTGCTACACAGATGTGGTTCTTTGGTCTTTTTGTGGCAACTGAATGTTTCCTCCTGGCTTCCATGGCATATGACCGGTATATGGCCATCTGTAGGCCCTTGTTGTATACACTCATCATGTCCCAGAGGGTCTGTGTGCAGCTGGTAGTATGGCCTTATGCCATGGCTCTTCTAAGCACAATGACCCATACAATTCTCACTTTTCGCTTACCCTTCTGTGGTACAAATATCATCAATCACTTCTTCTGTGACATTTCACCACTGCTTTCCTTAGTATGTGCAGACACCTTGATCAATAAATTAGTGCTGTTCATCTTGGCTGGAGCAATTGGTGTGGTCAGTGGCCTGATCATCATGGTCTCCTATGTTTGCATCCTGGTGGCCATCTTGAAGATGCAGACTGCTGATGGGAGAAGGAAAGCTTTCTCCACCTGCTCTTCTCACCTGGCAGTTGTCTCCATCCTGTATGGGACTCTTTTCTTTATCTATGTTCAGCCTGGCTCAAGTCCCTCCATGGATATCAATAAAGTGATTTCTCTGTTTTATACCGTGGTGATCCCCATGTTGAACCCCCTCATCTACAGCCTGAGGAACAAGGAGGTAAAAAATGCACTCAGGAGGAATTTTGAAAGGAAAAATTCTCTATTGGCAAAATAGAACCCTTCTGTGTTGTACCATAGATGTTGGTGCAGGCTGTGTAGGAGAAAGATCACTGAAGTGGAAATCAGAAGCTGCATGTGAGTTCATGCACTACCAGGTCATAGATGATTTGAAAAATGGACTAGTACTTAAATATTTTTCTGCCCCATCTTGTTGTCTGTAACATGATGAGATTTTCCAAAAAATATAGAGATGGATCAAGAACATTAATGTGAAAATATACTGGTAGAAAACTTAGGTAAATATTTGTACAATCATGGATGTTTAAATACTGTTAATCCAGACAAGGAAACCAAAGTTATAATAGAAAGTTCAGAGCATGAAAAACAATATTAAAAGGGAAATAATAAAATAAGAGAAAATATTTGTGTACATGTGCCAGACATTGGGATAATACCCCCAATATTCAAAGAGCATTCTATAATTCACAATAAAAAAAGAAAAACAATAGCTAATTGAGTGGACAAGTGAACAAGCAATTCACAAAATGTGAATGCAAATTGCCAAAAATGTATCGGAAACATGCTGAACGTCATTACTGGTCAAGTAAATTAAATGAAATTAAAATGTCAGTGCAGTGCCTTTCAATGTAGGAGAAATATTGATAGTTTTCAATGATGGTGAAATTTCTATTTGGCCATGTAACACTCTCATTTCCTGCTGATAGTATGAATACTACAATTCCACAAAGAAACTGGTAGTGTCCATATAAAATAATAACTCTGTCTGGTATTTGAACCATAAATCCCTCCGTTAGAAATGTAGATGACAAATATAAATAACAAGGTAAATATTACATATATTTCCACATTATATATGGAAAATAAGAATAAAAGAAATAACTTGAATATCCAACTCTAGAAGAAACACACTTTTTCTTTTTTTCTGTGAAATGTACAGGAAATTGATAGACCGGATTCCATAATCATGGACTGACCTGGAGAGAACTATTGTATGCAGTCATTATTAGGTGGGGGGGAAAAAAAGTTGAAGATCAACATGCAGTTATGAAAATTAAGAAAAAAGGCAAGATGTATGTAATGAATGAAATGTGCATGTGCATGCAGGTGTAAAAGCATGGAACGTTTAAAGGATGCACAGCAAGCTGTTGACATTGATTACTTCGACGAGAGTTGCATTGGAGATAGGAAAGGAGAGGTTCTATTCAAACACATTTTAATTGCAGCCTAATCTCCCTTGAGTCTTACTTGGGATCCATTTGGATGGACCATTTTCATCTTCTGATATATTGCTGCTTTGCCCATCTCACTTTATTTATTGGATGATCTGATGGGACCCAGGACATCAGGGCAGTCCTGGATACATAATTATTTTGTGTCTCTTGCGCTAAAATTTCTTTTTTATTAGGGCCCACAAACAGACCACGAGCTCTTTCTCAAAAGCCATAACATTCTTGTTGCCAATGACATTGAACAGCTTCAAGAACTACATGATTCTCCCACTGAGGCTTGTGATAAGCTCTACGTTGCTTCTTACCCCATGAATATAACTTTGATCATAAAGTCTGTTGTACTGTACCCGGACCTGCTGCAAAGCCTTTTCCTGATCTGCATCCCACGTTTCTTCTGTTAAGTGTTTATTTGTTTTCTGAGAGAGAGACAGACAGACAGACAGAGTGAGAGCCGGAGAGGGGCGGATAAAGAGGGAGACATAGAATTCAAATCAGGCTCCAGGCTCTGAGCTAGCAGCTCAGAGCTCAAAGCAGGGCTCGAACTCATGAGCTGCGAGATCCTGATCTGAGCAGAAGTCGTATACTTAACCCACTGAGCCATCCAGGTGCCCCTGCATCCCACTTTTCTAAGTCAGATATAATTCTTGTTTTTGTTTCTCTGTAGGTGATGTGTCTTTTTGACTCTGCCTGCTTTCAAGATTTTTTCTCTATTTTCGATGTTCTGTACCTCGAAAATTGTATGCTAGGCATAGTGTTTGCTAGCATTTATTCTGCTTGGTGTTCTCTGAACTCCCTGGATCAGTGGTTTGGTGTCTAACTTTAATTTGGGGAAAATAGTCATTGTTTCAAATATTTCTTCCCTTCCTTTCTCTCTTCTTCTGATAGTCCCATTATATATATGTTAGACCTTACTTAGCTATTTGGCTCTGTCCTCTCTCTCTCTTTTTTTTTTTTTTTTTGTCTTTATTCTCTTTCCTTTTTTAGTTTTTGAGGTTTTCATTTCTATATCCTCAGGCTCTTTGATTCTTTTCTCAGCTGCATCCAGTCTACTAATGAGCCCAACAAAGGCGTTCTTCATTTTGGTTACAGTGTTTTTAATAGCCAGCAATTTAATCACAGCTGATTTAAATTCCTGGTCTGATAATTCCTACATCTCTACCATGTATGATTCTGGATCTGGCTCTGTCTCTTCATATCATGTTTTTACCTTTTTGTATCTTTCTTGTTATTTTTTTCTTGCTAGCCAGCTGGTGTACATAAGCCTTTAGCAATGTAGTGGTAAGGTGTGGAGGGAGGGGAGCATTCTGTAGTCATCCGATTAGGTCAGGCTTTTGGTGTAGTTGTACCTCTGGACTGTGAACTTCAACAGTGTTTCTCGGTGTTTTTTTCTCCCCCGTAAATTGGGACAGGATGACTAGAGTGGACCAGAGTGGGTTATTTCCTTCCTCTACGTGGAAGGCTACAGGAGACTGAAGTTGGCCATTTCTCTTCACCCTGATCAGGATCTGATGGCACCCCAGCAGGGTACTGTCTGGTTGACTAGTTTCTCCTGAGGGCAGCCTTTGTTAAGAAGTACAGAGCTCTCTGATGGATTTGAGAATGGTTCCTCCTCTCCCCTGATGGAAATAAAAGGAGATTTTTCTCTTACATTTACTATGAGGATGTGGTCAAGACTCTGAAGGTAAATCTCACTCCCTTTTTCAGTTCAGGTTTTCCTTTCAAGGAACTGGTTCTCACGGCAGTTTCCTCTTGTGGGTAAACTGTGACTCTCTGCTTTCACCTGTGTGTCTCTCCAATCTTGGGACAGTGGCTTGCCCTGTGTCCTCCCCTCTCTTACAGACCCAAGAAGAGTTCTTGATTCACCTGTATTTTTAACTTTTTACTTATTAGGACAGAGTGGTGACTTCTAAGATCCTTGCATGCAGAACTAGAAACCCACAGTCCCTTCATGGTTTTTGCAATAATGTTCTCTCTGCCTGAGATACTCATCTTCCAAAATATGCCTGAAGCAGTCCACACCTTTCTGCCTTGACCAAAGATCATTTTCTCAATGGTGTTCACTCTAACTTATTTAATACTGAATTTGTTACCATCTCTAACCTACCAAGAAATTTAGATTCTCTTTACTCTGGTCTAACCTTCTCTGTTATCCATAAAATTTATCACCTTCCAACCTATAACACATGTAAATTTATTTTTTAATTTATTGTTTATTATCTTCTCTCATTAAAATGTAAGCTTCATGTGCACTTGTTAATTTATTAAACTGGTACATCTCAACCACTATTTGGACCTATTGTATGTTTGATATTTATTCAATGGTCAGATGGTGTGGCTTTATGAGAAAAAAAGTCTAACTCATGTGATGGGTGGGTAATCTCACCATTGTTTGGTCATTACACATTCTTTTTTTTTTTTTAATTTTTTTTCCAACGTTTTTATTTATTTTTGGGACAGAGAGAGACAGCATGAACAGGGGAGGGGCAGAGAGAGAGGGAGACACAGAATCAGAAACAGGCTCCAGGCTCTGAGCCATCAGCCCAGAGCCTGACGCGGGGCTCGAACTCACGGACCACGAGATCGTGACCTGGCTGAAGTCGGACGCTTAACCGACTGCGCCACCCAGGCGCCCCTACACATTCTTTTTTATGTTTATTTATTTTGAGACAGAGAGAGAGCATGGGAAGGGGAGAGAGAGAGAGGGAGACAGAGGATCTGAAGTAGGCTCTGCACTGTCAGGGAAGGATGAGAGGATCAGACTCACGAAGTATGAGATCATGACCTGAGCCGAAGTTGGACGCTTAAAGGACTGAGCCACCCAGGTACCCGAGTCACTATACAATCTTATGCTATTCTTTTGTTGGCTATCAGGTGCCAATAGTCTCTTGATGTTTCAGAGTCTAATACAGATGAGTATTTGTACCTATCTTCAGATGATGGGAAAGTCTTAGAACAATTTAATTTCCTTCAACCCACTGTTGATTTGAATGTTTATTGTTTTCATTTAATCAGTTTTCTATGAAGGACATTATGTTTAGTTTCTATTAGTTAATATCTCTATAGTTATTCACATCTGAATTTTTCCATTGAAATACATACCTCTCTTCATCCCTGAGATTCCATAAGTAATGTAATATTCCTTCTGACTAATGAAATGATTAGTATTATCTCTAGTTCAGTCTACACGTGAAAACTTTTCTTAGATTTTCCTTGTTTGAATACACCTTTATTTCACCTCCATAGTTTCACCTGGTGTAGAGTTCTCAGGTGCTACTTTTTTCAGCACTTTAAAGTTATTCTATCTTCTTCCATTTTTTTATTTGTGTTAATAACTCAGATATTGGTCTCATTGCTCCTTCAAAATAATTTTTCCTTTTTCGTACTGAGTGAATTTTAGATTTTCTTTTTCTTTAGTTTTTGTACTTTGAATATGATGTTCTGAGGTGTGTTTTTCTTTATAGGTATATGAAATTTAATATTGTGGGTTTTTTTAAGAATTTTCCAGGTGCTCTGATTTCTAACTACATATGGATTAGAACTTGTATGAAATTTAGTCTGTAAAGCCCTGTTCTGGGGCATCACCTAACATCAATATTTTCAAGGAATAAAATATGGTAGATTTCATTAATGATCAGAAATATTTTAATGGGGTTTTGACCCCTGAGAGTATGTGGCTTGTATAAAAGTGTACCTGAAAGTGGTGTCTGGGACCCTACCCACAACTGAGAATCTTCCCCCATCATTCTGAATAAACCTAAAACAAGATATTTCCAAGTTGTGTGTAGTTAATTTTTTGTTACATATTTGATTTTTTCACATTTAGCTCCAGTCACCCAAAACAACCTATACCAACTTTCAGGGATAGTTTCTGAATTGTGAGCTTCTGTCTCTTAGAAGCCGGTGCTTCCTACTCAGTAGAACTCTGTTTTGCTTTTCAAAGATGATCCCAAGATGACAGAATATTTTTGTCTTCAGAAGCCTTCCTTGAGGGAAAAATCCACTGTGAGGTGATAGTGGCTCAAACTCTAACATCCATGTCATGTAATTTCTTTTCTATTGTTTAGAGTCATGAGGTTAAGGGTTCTTCATAGATCAGGTGTCAATATATTCAAATATGCACTTCATATTGTGCCAAATGAGAGTCAGAAAATGACAAGGAATTATTTTATCTGTTAAAAGACCCTGGTTAATCAATACAAATATAAAAAATGATACTTCGCTAATTCTACATTGGAGACGCTTGATTTTTCTTGCCTAAGGTCAGAAGTTTAAACATTTTGGTAGAAATTGGAAGCAGTTATGAGGGGCAAATAAAGGATGTTACCAAAGAGGTAAGTTTCCTGACTTTGTATAGACCAAATCCATGGAATGATACTAATTATGATTTTATGGCCAAAATGTTTTTTTTTAATTCTCCAATACGAAGCTTCTTTCAAATATTTTTGTGCATGCTTCTGGCTAAACATAAAATTTACATGATTCTTAAACCTGAATAGCAGGTCTTTTTGAGTTACCAAAATGTGCATTCCATTTCCCCCATTTTAATGAAAATCTACTGATGTGACATGACTGGTATTCCACTACCAATGGTTTTTTGACATATACTTTTAAAAAATAAATTATTTGTAAATTCTACTTTACTATTTTCCTGCAATTACATGAATCCATTCATGAGCAAATAAAAATATTATTTGCAATGAATCATGCTTTCTTTGGAAGCTTAGATTTGTGTAAGAAATGTCATTAAGTGACATTCATCCATAAAGATATGATTTTAAAACCTCTTTCTTGCTAGCTAGGAATTGAAGAGGCCATCTCCTGATGTAGTAAGGGTGCTCAGTGAATAAGTGGCTAAGTATTTTAAAATGCTGTTTCTGGATCAGTTGGAACTACAAATATGACTCAAAGTAAATAGCTGGGAATATTAGGATAAGGTATTATCTTTTATTTATCAAAGTAGCAGTACCAGCTTTATCACTCTACCTCTTGGCTGAATCTCAGGGATTAAATGGTGGATGTAAAAAGGATTAAGCAGCAGTGAATTGAAGTTGGTGGGATAAGATGGGACGTCAACAATCAGAAGCCACTTCAAGCTAGACCACCCCTACCAACACCTGTATTATTCCTGCTGAACTACATGTACATTTTCTAGAGAAGTGAAGTTATAAGGTATAGATGTTAAGACATGGTTAAAATAGTAGATTTGCATGTACATTTGAACTTTGAATAACATGGATTTGAACTGCATGGCCCACCTATATGCATATTTTTTGGATAAAAATAGTACAGTACTATAGTTGCATTTTTTTCTTGCTTATGATTTTCTTTTTAAATGTTTATTTATTTTTGAGAGAGAGAGAATGAGCGGGGGAAGAGCAGAGAGAGGGAGGGACACAGGGCCTGAAGCAGGCTCTATGCTGACAGCAGCAAGCCCAATGCGAAGCTTGAACTCAAACCGCAAGATCATGACCTGAGCCAAAGTCAGACACTCAACCAACTGAACCACCCAGGTGCCCCTTATGACTTTCTTAATAACATTTTATTTTCTCTAGCTTACTTTATTGTAAGAATACAGGATATAACACATATACAGAATATGGGTTAATTGTTTACTTATGTAATCAGGAAGCCTTCTGGGCAACCTGGAGGTTATCAGTAGTTAAATTTTGGGAAATTGAAAAGTTACGTGCAGATTTTTAATTGTGAGAGAGTCAGCACCCCTAGCCCTCACATCACTCAAGGGTCAACTATAATTCATTTGTGAGGTCATGCATACTGTACAAACTATTTCATATTGTGTTTTCAATTAATAAAAATATGAGTATCATTTCATCTGATTAAATTCTTTACCCAACGTAATTTCCACTGTTTGATGCTTTCACTTACAAAGTATGACTATACATAGTACAATATTTAAATTGCATAACAGAAAATAGAAGTAAATGTAAGCTTCCCATCCACAGGATTCAAATGGATTCTGATGAAGAAGTTTATTTATCAGGAAGTTTTCTCTGCATAGGGGCACCTGGGTGGCACAGTCAGTTAAATGTCTGACTCTTCGTTTCAGCTCAGGTCATGATCTCAGTTTGTGAGCTTGAGCCTTACATCAGGCTCTATACTGACAGTGTGAGGCTGCTTGGGATTCTCTCTCTCTCCCTCTCCCTCTGCCCCTCCTCTGCTCTCTCTCTCAAAATAAACAAACTTAAAAAAATTATTTAAAAAAAAAGAAATTTTCTTCGCATATAAAAGCATGCATATTTGTACGTGTGTCCTTATACAAATAACATAAATGAAAGCTTAGCTTTTACACATCTCTACTTCCTGCTTGTTTGTTGATTTATTTATTATTGAATAAATTTGATATATAGCATTGTGTAGGGTTAAGGCATATAATGTGTTACTTTTATATATTTATATGTAATAATGTTACTGCCATTGTAGCAATATTTTTCACATTACAGAATTACAGTACAGTATTTTGTCTGTAGTTATTGTACTCTGCATTAGATCTTTATGGCTTATCACTACTGGCTGCAAGTTTGTACTTTACAACATCAGTCTTATTCTTCCACTCCCCCATCCCATGGTAACCACCATTTTACTCTCTGTGTTTCACAAGTTTGACTTTTTTGGATTTCACATATTGGTGCTATCATACAGTACTTACCTTTCTCTGTCTGGCTTATCTCAGCATAATTTCTCAAGGTACATCCATGTTGTCACGAATTGCAGGATATCCTCCTTTCTTGTTGCTAAATAATATTCCATTGCATATATGCCCCACATATATCTTGGCTATTGTGATTAATGCTTCAATAAACATGGAAGTGAAGATAGCTCTTCAAAAACACGTTTTAATTTTCTTTGGCTATATACTGAGAAGTGGAATTGCTGGAATGTTATGGTAGATTTATTTTTAATTTGGGTGGGAGGAGTTTTGTTTTCCATAATAGTTGGAATTCCCACCAGTAGTGTATGATTCCTGTTTGTTTGTTTGTTTGTTCATTTGCTTGTTTGTTTGTTTGTTTTTTGTTCTCTACATGCTCACCGGCACCTGTGGTCTCTTGTCTTCTTGGTGATAGCCATTCTAACAGGTATAAGGTGGATTCTCCTTGTGACTTTAATGTTTATTTTCCTGGTGTTAGTGGTGTTGAATGTCTTTCCATATGCCTGCTGGCCAGGACATTGGAGAAATGTCTATTTAGTTGTTTTGCCCATTTTTTATCAGACTGTTGGATTTTTGTTTAGTAGTATGAGTTCCTTATATATTTTAGATATTAACCTGTTCTCCAATATATGGTTTGCAAAAATTTACTCCAATTGTCTTTTCATTTTTTAACTGTTTTTTTTTATGTTTATTTTTGAGAGAGAGAGAGAGAGAAAGGGGGGAGGGGCAGAGAGAGACAGTGACACAGAAACCGAAGCAGGCTCCAGGCTTTGAGCTGTCAGCACAGAGCCCAACCTGGGGCTCAAACCCATGAACCACAAGATCATGACCTGGGCTGAAGTTGGACGCTTAACCAACGGAGCCACCCAGGCACCTCATTAACTGTTTCATTTGCTATGCAGAAGCTTTCGAGTTTGATGTAGTCTCGTTTGTTGAGTTTTGATTTTGTTGTTTGTGTTTTTGGCATCATGTCTAAAAGTCATTACCAACACCAAAATCAAGGAGTTTCTTCCCTGTGTTTCCTTTTAGAAGTTCTGTGATATCATAACTTATGTTTAAGTCTTTGATTTCTTTTGAGTTTGTGATGTGAGATAAGGGTCTAATGAAATCGTTTTGCATGGGTTTCTCCAGTTTTCCCAGCACTATTTGTTGAAAAGAATGTCTTTCCCCATTGAGTATTTTTGTCTCCTTGATGGATATTAGATGACTGTATATGCTGGGATTTAACTCTGGCCTCTCTATTCTATTTCATCAGTCTATGTGTCTATTTTTGTGCCAGTACCATATTATTTTTATTATTATATCTCTGAAGTATAGTTTTAACCAGGAAACATAATAACTTTGGCATCCACACAAATTTTTGCTTCTGTCTTCCATTTCTGTGAAAAATGACTTTTATATTTTGATGGGGATTACTTTGAATCTATAGAGGGTTTCGGACAGTATGGAAATTTTAACACTATTAATTCTTCTGATCCATGAACAGGCAATGTGTTTCCCTTTTTGTTTTCTTTAATTTCCTTCAGCAAAGTTTTTTTTTATTTTTCATTGTACAGATCTTTCAATTCCTCAGTTTAATTTATTCCTAAGTATTTATTGCTCTTGATGCTACTGTGAATAGGAAAGTTTTCTTTATTTTTCAGATGTTTCATTATTAGTAAGGATGAAAGGCAAATTATTTCTATATGTTGATTTTATAATCTGCCAATTACTGAAATTGTTAATTAGTTCCAACAGTTTATTGATTGACTCTTTGGGGTTTTCTGTAAATAAAGTCACTTATTCAACAAAGTGTGAGAATTTTAGTATTTCCTTTCCATTTTGGATGCCTTTTATTTCTCTGTCTTGTCTAATTGCTCTAGCTAAAACTTCCAGTGCAATACTAAATAAGGATGGTGAGAGTGGGCATCCTTGTCTTGTTCCTGATCTCAGAGGAAAACTTTTCCATATTTCTACATTGAATGCAATTTTATCTATGGGTTTGTCACATTTGGCCTTTGTTACATTAAGATATATTCTTTGTACTCCCAATCTATTAAGAGTTTTCATCATGAGAAGATGTCAAACGCTTTTTCTGCGTCTATTGAGATGATCATGTTATTTTATCCTTTGCTACTTTAAGTCAAATATTTTCTAGAATATTATGTCATATCAAAACACATAGCTCTAACTCATTTAAAAACTATTTAAGCTCTCCCTTATTGGTAAAAAATTATTTCCAATTTCTTGCTATTTTGACTAATACTGCAACAATAAATAGGCTTTTTCTTAACCTTGCCATTCTATTTTTAAAGCTTTCTGTTTTGAATAATTATTTTAAAAATATTTTTATAGCATGGCTTTTTTCATGTTTTGAGACATGTGTAAAGTATGTGCATTTCTTCTAATAATTTGAAAATGATATAATTCATTTATATCACTTCTGATGTTAGTCTTCAGATTATATATATTAAACTTCTATGTCTTGAATTATATAAGATGCTAATATTAGTTAGTTAGTATTAGATTTTTCCTATATTGTATTTCTTATTTTCCTTCCATAGGTTGATTTGGATATATTATCATTCTTAACACTCCCAGTGGCAAATTTTCTATGTCTTAGGATATTCCTACACCTAAAATACTGTATTTATCACATTTAATTTGTATTTAATAACTCTCTACACTGAGGGTAGGAGATTTGTAGGCATCAAAACCCATAAAACTCCATCTTCTTTCATTTCCAGTGTGTTTTGATAATATTACTATCTTATTAGCCATATCGATATCATTGTTGATTATATTACAATTGTCATATCACCATTTCCTATAATCCTCACTGTTGTCCAATCTTGGTTCCTTCTCTAATACTATTCACTGTACTGACTGTAGGGTGGAATGAAATTGTGGAGCGTTTTGAGAACAGTTTGAATTATTTCCTCTTTAATTAAGAAAATAATAAGTCCAGTCACTTTATGGTAATTTTATTGTCTTTTTATTAAGACATATTGTATGCTTTAATTCCACAGATATAGATTTTCTTACATTTTAAAAAGTTTTTTACATATGACATGTATCTTCTTCATAGATACCAATTGTTTGTATGTTAGATCTTCCTTTCTACCTTAGTATTTTCTCCCTAAACATTTTGAAGTGGCAACTTATTTTTAAACTTTACTTTTTAAATTTTCTCAAACATCTCCCAGGATTATTTTAGTACTGTCTTTATTGCTTTTTCTTTTGTTTCATGTGCTGACAATTCTTCGTTTTTTAGTTTATTTATTTATTTTGAGAGAGAGAGAGAGAGAGAGAGAGAGAGCATGTGAGCAAGAGGAGGGGCAGAAAAAGAGGGAGAGAGAATCCCAAGCAGGATCCACGTTGTCAGAGCAGAATCCTAATCAGGGCTCGATCGAAAGAACTGCGAGATAATGACCTGAGCCAAAACCAAGAGTTGGAATCTCAACTGACTGACCCACCCAGGTACCCCAACTGACAGTTCTCATATAATTTTGTTTACTGGTCTCAGCCACTTTACTTCCCATTATCTAATATAAGTTTGTTATTTCTTTTTTCAACCTTGCTGTTCCATCAGTGGATGTTTTTATTTTAAAAAACCATAATAAAAGAGTTTTGCTATGATTTTCTCTGTTAATAAAATGCTCTTTATTATTATTTTCCATATTACTTTTTCCTTTTTAGGGCTGATGAAGTGTTCTTTTCTTTTTATTTAAAATCTGTTTTTGTTGGTTGTTTTTATTGCTTTTAATTTGTTTTGAGAATAAGAGATAAACATACCTTTACTTACATTCTTAAAACAAAAGTATATAACATAATCTTAATTGCTAAATATAAACCATTATGAATTATTGATTTTGGAGGTTTATTTTCTACTAATTGAACAAATATTTGTGCAAACTAATTATTGACAACCTTCTGGGGTTAAAAAATGAGCTTCCAATGAAACGTTATAGGGGTTAGAGAGATATCAACTCTTTCCCATGCGATAAACAATAAACTCTCAGATAAGGTGGTGATTGGAATAGTTTAATCTGTATCATCAGACTCTACACTTGCTTCTCTCTTGCATGACCCTTTCATCCCAAACAACTTCCTTGCTTCTGTTCCTGCTTCTGTGGATTTCATTAGCACTGCCTGGAATACTTTTTTTTTTTTTTAACTTCAGTTTATCTAAATTTTATTTATCTTTCCAGAGCAATTCCTTCCTTGAGTAGTCTCCTGTATTCGTTTTATAGTGATCCATCCTTTCTTTGGACTCCAGTGACTGTGTTCTATTTTGCCTAGAAAGAAGAAAAATCTACCTTGTACTGCTGTGTTTTTTTTAATGTCTAGATATTGTGTCCCAGCTATGCTATAAATCCCTAATAATGACACATAACTTTCATGAGCACTGATTGTGTGCTGGATACTCTTTAAAGACTTTAAAAGTATTACTTCATTAGATCTTTCCAAGATATCTGTAAACTAGATACTGTTGTAAAGATTAACAGAATGAGGCACAGAGAGACTTAAAAACTTGCTCGAAGTGACATAAGCAGTAGAGCCGTGGAATTGAGATTAACACCAGGTGACGTGTCTCCAGAATCTAGGCAATAAACTACTTCCTCCCAGCTGGTTCTGGAAGCCCAGTGAATAACTCCCCACTGATAGAAAAGAGACTCTTTTTGGCAGGAAAGATCCCAAAGTGGGAGAAAAATTCACACTGTTTTCTTAGGAATCTTCTTTGCGAAAAGATGTAGTTAGGAAATAATACTTGGTCTAAACGCCACTGATATTTTTCTTAATTTTGTCCCTTTAGGGGTAAACCCTTGAGGTTTTAGTTCTTTGGGGACCCAAGCTATTGTAAACTCCTGAGAAAATATCCCTTATTCTGTACAGTACGTGTATTAATGTGCAGGTACAGTATCTCTTTACTCCCAGACTCTTCAAGATGGAGATTTGTCTTCTTCACCAAGTATTTAGAAAATCATGTTTCTTGGAAGAAGTTACCACCATAAAGGGAGTTAGTGTTCCATTCTTCTAGAAAATGATCACTTCCTTTGAAGCAGTTAAAGGAGCTACATGCAGGATATCCTTAAAGAAGTGAGTACAGGGACACCTAGATGGCTCAGTCAGTTAAGTGTCTGATTCTTGGTTTTGGCTCAGGTCATGATCTCAGGGTTGTGAGATGGAGCCCAGTGTTGGGCTCCATGCTGACAATGGGGCTTGCTTAAGATTCTCTCCCTCCCTCTCCCTCTGCCCCTCCCCTGCTCATTAGTGCGTGCATGCTCTCTCTCTCTCTCCCTCTCAAAAAAAAAAATAATAACTGAGTACATTGCATTTTGGATAATGTGAAGTTTTGAAATCTGGTGGAGGAACATCAGGATGAGTTTGCATGTCAGGAAAATAACCCTCCTAGCACAGGCTCTCTAAAGAGAGCAGACTTTGGCATTTTGTTCATATCCTCCTGAGACTAAACAACTGTTTTGTGTGACTTTTTTTTAACTCAATTTCCTGCTTATTTCTTTGTAATATAAAGACATGGCAATGTTCATGAGGATTTCTAAGATCACAGAATGTAGTTATTGAAGGGGCATAGAGATCATTCTTGTTTTGTAAACACTCAAAATAACTTATTCAAAGAAAGGAAAGACAGAGAAAAGAAAAGAGAAAGAAAGAGGAAGAGAGAAAGAAAGGAGAAAAGAGAACTAAGACAGAGAAATAAAAACGAGAAAAAGACAAGAAAAGATAAAAGAGGAAGAAAGAAAGACCAAGGATAACTCAGGACATAACAAAGAAGGAAAAGAAAGAGGGAGAAAGGAAAGAAAGGAAAGAAAGAGATAAGAGAAGAAAGAATAAAGAAAGGAAAGAAAGAAAGAAAGAAAGAAGAAAGATAGAAGAGAAAAGAAGGAGGGAGATAAGAAAGCAAAGAACTTTAGTGAGGGAGGAGGGGAGGGAGGGAGGAAGGAAGGAAGGAAGGAGAAGGAAGGAAGGACGGAAGGAAGGAAGGATCAAGTTAAACGTAGTGCTGATTTGTGGGATGCCTGAGTGGTCAATTGATTAAGTGTCCCAAACTCTGCTCAGGTCATAATCTCACCGTTTGTGAGTTTGAGCCCCACGTCAGCCTCTGTGCTGACAGCTCAGAGCCTGGAGCCTGCTTCAGATTCTGTGTCTCCCTCTCTCTCTGCTCCTCCCCTACTCATTCATTCTCTCTCTCCCTCTCTCTCTCTCTTTCTCTCTCTCAAAAATAAATAAACCTTTAAAAAATTAAAAAAAAAAAGTAGTGTGATCGTACCAACCCAAACACCACACACCTATATTATCCATATTTGGATTGCCACAAACGAAAACACTTATGCCCTGTGTAATGCTCCTAAAGCCTATAATTGCCTTTTTGACTGCTGAAAATATATGCCATATGGCATGAAGCAAATAATCATGATAATGATAAAACAATCATAAATTAAATAGATACAGTCACTACTTATATCACGTATGAAGCTCCAAATATATTATAGTATAATTCCACTGTAGTATATTGCTTTTATTTTAAGAGGACATTAAATGAAGTGATAATACATGTTACTTAGAACCAATTGTTTTTCATATAAATTATCCTACATAGTGATCTTTCCTAGGCATTTTGAACAGCTTGATTTTTTCTTCCTTTACTAATGAGTCAAAACCTAACATTTTCTTGAGGGTATTTGCTGAATAAAGTATTACTCATTTGATATTTTACATACATAATTACAGTTATAGTTATAATGAATAAATTGTAATTGCCTGACAAATTTCCAGAAAAATGCCTCAAAATCAGTTTACGGAATATATGGGAAATCACAAAAAAACAACTCTACATTATTTAGATGCACCAAAGTCTTAATTTTCTACACAATGTCCATGAAAAGTTGCCGTCTCACATTTGCCAGATCACTTGATCTCAAAGGCAAGGCCTCTCTATTTCTTCCATGACACCATATGCCTTTATATGAATCACCTCTTTGTCAATTGTGTATTATCCTTTCCACCTGCCATTACCAGTGAAAGTACAGAGTAGACTGATAAGCCCATCTATGAACTATGTCCTAACAATAATAGAATGGTACTGATCCTTCAATAAGAACAGGAACTCTCCTGCTTAGTCTTTCCCAGATGTCTAATGTCAGGATCTGAATATCACACTGGTGAGATTTGGCAGCATTCCCAGTAAATGTATTCTAAGAGAGTTTTGTTATCCCATAAGCCAGTAAAATGAAATATGGAGACTAATTCCCATTTCAAATGTGATTTTATGACTTGAGGGAGATTTAAACCATACACTTGAACTCTTCTTTTTATGGGAGAGAGTACCAAATCCAAAGAGATCAGGGATGAATTGTCCAAGTTTACACAGTATCTTTGCACAACTCCCAGAACTAGTACGTGGAAATACTGTCTTCCAGGTCAATAATATTTCCAAAACTTCCTGTTAGAGACCTGTTTAGGGTAATCTGTCATTAGCTTAAAATATTATTTGTAACTATTGATGATTGATTTTTTAAATGTTTTTGCTTCTTGTAACAGGTTAAAACTGACCAATGGAAGATAAGAATCAGACTGAAGTGACTGAATTTCTTTTCTTGGGTCTCACAGACATTCTCCAAGAGCAGATTGTCCTCTTTGTCATGCTCTTCATTGTCTATCTTGTCACCCTGGGGGGTAACATAGGGATGATCATTCTCATATGGACTGATCTCAGATTCCACACTCCTATGTACTTTTTTCTCAGCCACTTGTCCTTTGTAGATATTTGTTCCTCTTCTTCCATTGCCCCCAAGATGCTGTGTGATATCTTTGCAGAGAAAAAAGGTATCTCTTTCATGGGTTGTGCTACACAGATGTGGTTCTCTGGTTTCTTTGTGGCAACTGAATGTTTCCTCCTGGCTTCCATGGCATATGACCGGTATATGGCTATCTGTAAGCCCTTGTTGTATACACTCATCATGTCCCAGAGGGTCTGTGTGCAGCTGGTAGTAGGGCCTTATGCCATGGCTCTTCTAAGCACAATGACCCATACAATTCTCACTTTTCGCTTACCCTTCTGTGGTACCAATATCATCAATCACTTCTTCTGTGACATTTCACCACTGCTTTCCTTAGCATGTGCAGACACCTTGATCAATAAATTAGTGCTGTTCATCTTGGCTGGAGCTGTAGTAATGCTCAGTGGCTTGATCATCATGGTCTCCTATGTTTGCATCCTGGTGGCCATCTTGAAGATGCAGACTGCTGATGGGAGAAGGAAAGCTTTCTCCACCTGCTCTTCTCACCTGGCAGTTGTCTCCATCCTGTATGGGACTCTTTTCTTTATCTATGTTCAGCCTGGCTCAAGTCCCTCCCTGGATATCAATAAAGTGATTTCTCTGTTTTATACCGTGGTGATCCCCATGTTAAACCCCCTCATCTACAGCCTGAGGAACAAGGAGGTAAAAAATGCACTCAGGAGGAAGTTTGAAAGGAAAAATTCTCTAATGGTTTTGGCAAAATAGAACCCTTCTGTGTTGTACCATAGATGTTGGTGCAGGCTGTGTAGGAGAAAGATCACTGAAGTGGAAATCAGAAGCTGCATGTGAGTTCATGCACTACCAGGTCATAAGTGATTTGAAAAAGGACTAGTACTTACATATTTTTTCTGCCCCATCTTGTTGTCTGTGACATGACAAGAGTTTCAAAACAAAATAGTGAAATATTGAGAATATTAATGTGAAAATATACTGAAAGAAAACTTAGGTGAATATTTTACTATCATGGATATTTGAATACTATTTTATCCAGACAAGAAAACCAAAAGTTATAATAAAAATTCAGAGTACCACAAACAATATTAAAAAGTAAACAATAAAATGAGAAAATGTTTGTGACATGTGCCAAATAATGAGATAATATCCCTAATAATGAAAGAACAGTCTAAAATTCAATGGAAACAAAACTAGATAAATGGGGAAAAAATGAACAAGCAATTCACAGAAATGGTAATCCCTACACAGAAATGTGTGGAAAAAAGGTTCACTATCATCATTGGTCAAGTAAGTGAAATGAAATTAAAATGTCAGTGCAGTGCCTTTTAATATAGATGAAATATTATTAGTTTTCAATGACGATGAAGTTCCTGTTTGGCCATGTACATTCTGTGTTTTCTGTTGATAGTATGAATTCCCCATTACTCAAAAAATCTGGTAGTTTCCATATAAAATGATCAATTTACACAGCATTTGACCTAGAATTTCTCCTTTATAAATCTGGACAACAGAAATGTAAAGGCCAATGAATAAGATTACATATATATAACTATTATGCATGGAAAAGTAAAATAAGGAAAATAGTCTGTTTTACATCATTATAAGAAAAGTCAACTTGTGTTTGTGTGTGTGTGTGTGTGTGTGTGTGTGTGTGTGTGTGCAAAATGCACAACAAATGAAAAGATTAGATAAGGTAATTATGGACTGACCTGGAGAGGACAATTGTATGCAGTCACTGTCAGGTGGAAAAAAACTCAAGCTGAAGATCAAAGTGTAGTTATGATCACTAAGAACAAGGACGAAAGCTGTATAATAAAATGTGCATGTGCATGCAGGTGTAAATGAGTACAGGGAGAACTATAAAGGATGCACAGCAAGCTGTTGACATTGATCACTTCAATGGGAGCTGCATTTGAGGTGGGAAAGGAGAAGTTTTATTCATGTACATTTGAATTGCTGCTTAATCACACCCTCTGCCTTTACTTGGGCTCCATTTATATGGAGTTCCATTTACATCTTATGATTTCTGCTTTGCCAATTGTTCTTTATTTATTGGAGGATCTGACAGGACCCAGGGCATTAGAGCAGTCCTGGATACATACACACATGGTGGCTTCTGGGCAAGACTTCGCTCTTTATTACGGCCCACAAACATACCAGGAGCTCTTTCTCAAAAGCCATAGCATTCTTTTTGCCAATGGTATAGAATGGCTTCTGAAGCTCAGGACCAGCAGCATTCCCACTGAGGTTTGTAATAAGCTCCATGTTGCTTTTTTCCCATGACCATCACTTTCCTTATAGATCCTGTTGTATCACGTGGCCCAAGGGGCAGGGCTGCTTGTACTATACCTGGACCTGCTGCAGAGCCTCTCCTGTTCTGCATCCCACTTAATGCCTACAGCCTTCTGTGCCATTTGGTATCCTCGTTGGAGATCTATTCCTAGCTGTGGAATATGCTGCCTCCAAGACCCAAAGAGGCCTACTGGGACCTCTTCATGGTTCTTTCTTCATAAATTTTACTTCGAATGGAGTATTCTAGCATACCCCTAACCACTGGACCTGTAAAACTCACCCAACATTTCAAGTTCCTGAATCCTAACAGGTGTTTGTGTGTTCTGTCTCCCACCCTCTGGAGCACAGGTGTCTTATCAAGGTCTCCAATGTTCCAGCATCTGCTTGTGTAACCTGCTCTATCAGCATGATATTACCAATATAGTAGACATTACAATTAGTATCCACTAAGTGTAGTAGGTAGGATGCCAAATATCTTAGGGGGCCACATACCTGGAGACTATTTAGGAGGACAGGCGAGTTAATATAGCCTTGAGGAAAAATTGTAAATCAATATTGTTGTTCATCTCATATGAATGTAAATTGTTTCTCATCCTCCATTCTAGGCAGAATAGAAAAGGATACATTTCCCAAGTCATTAACTGCATACCATGCATGGGGGACCTTGTAAACGATCCCATGTAAGGTATGGAGCTGCTATTGGGCCACTATTTGGTTGAACTTTAAGGAGTCTACAGCCATTCTCTAAGAGCCATCTGATTTCTGGATGGCCAGACTGCTGACTTCAATAGAGAGATAATATGATTACTTCTGCTCTATCCTCTATGTCTTTGGTGGTGGCATTAATTTCTTTATTTACGTGTTCTGGAATCCTATCATTCTCCTTGGCTCTGGGAAGCCTGGATGCATAACAGCATCTCATACCACTGGCTTCCCACCAGCTGGAGCCCCTCTTATTAGTGCCTTTCTTTATTGTTTCAGTGGAAGAAGTGTCCTCTCAGGGAACATAGTCACTTGATATCTTTTTAATGGATAACTGATAGCATCATCATCATATATATTTACTTATATCATAATTCCTTTCAAGAGTCCTAACATCTCTGAGCCTTTGGGCCCCTTCTTCAATACTCTCCCATGGTAATAATGGTATTTCTACTGCACTTACTGTAGGCTGTCATTTGTTTCAAAGCTCAAGGAGATACCCTGATAGTACATAAGAATACACTCCTGGTGTCTTGCCTAGAAGGTAACTTTTGAGTCACGGGAGTTCTGCATCAGTAAATTCTTCCTCATCCAGCTTTATATTCCTCCCTCCCTAAGCACATTACCTTCAAGTTGTTTTCCATTTCTGGCTGGTACTTATTAGCCAAGTCCTGTAACTCTTTTTGTGAATAATAGGCCAATTCTCCTTAGTCTTCAGACCAAACCATTCTTTTTTTTTTTTTCTTTACCATGCTTTTATTGTTTGTTTTGTTTCAGGAATATGAAAAGAAACAAGATGTATTTTCAATATAGAAATAAAAATAAATACATTTTGTTTCTCCAACATTGGTTATATGAAGTTTCCTAAGTGTCTGGAAATTAGATGACAGCAAAATTAGATGTCATGCCCCATGGATCTCTTCAATCCTTTATGATCCCTGGCTTGGTGGGTGGTATATGGTAAAAAGAGATACTGTTGATAGATGACAACTGATGGATATCTCAAAACTTCCATGGAATATTATATTCTAAGCCTTGCTCTTGGTTTAGGCCTAAAAGCTAAAAGGGGAGGTGGGACATGATCTCAAGAAAAATATTTATTATCTTGTGTCACACCTCACTCAGGTGAGGGCTCTCTATTGTCTCTGGCAGCGGAAGGTTGGTCTCTTCCAGCAAGGGGGAGAGGGCTACTTTACAGGGTCAGAAGATTTGGGAAAAATGGAATATCTCAAACACATCAGATGTCTTATTCCCTATTCTCAGTGTCCAACTCCTTCCCTATCAGAATCCTGACTTTTATACAGGAAACTTGCAGAGGTTATGAATTCAGCTTCTTCCTTATTCTGTTTTCCAGTATCAGGTTGTTGGATTGAGTTTCTATGCAGTCTGGTCTCTAACTGTAGGAGATGAAGACCTTTTTAAATGTTGCCTATCTGATTTTGCAATCATATCATGCATTGGAAATTGGCCTGTTATTTTCATCCTTTAGCATGTGAGAGGTATTCATTTAACAACCAACTTCACAGTCCAATAGTTACCATATCTTCCGCACTTTCACAGCCTAGAGATAATTAAATAATTCAATGTGTAGGTTTCACCTGTACCCCAACCCAATCCACTGGTCTTAGTGATTGCAATGCTTGGGCATGCTAGTGGTTATGACTGCCCCATTCTACCATTAAGGGACTCTTGCTGCCAGCTGTCCAATGAGCGATCTGATTCCAGAATTCCACCCAAGAATCTGCTGAATTCATTGATCAAGCAAGTTACTAACGGGAGCCTACATTCAAAGGCAGGGGAAAAAACCTCAGTCTTTCAATGGAGGAATAGCACACATTTATAAGAAAGGAGGTAATAAGCTGTGGTCATGTATGAGGTAACCCAATAAAAGCTGTTGGAATTACAAAGCTGAACAAAATTTAGCACCCATATTATAAATAAACAAAAAACCCTCATAGTTTAACATGGTACAAGCATCTGAAATAGCTCAATCCACTTACCTGGATAGTTCAATGAATTTATAATACAAAGAGATATGGAAAACAATTCCTAATAAAATTTTGGATAACTATATTACAAAAAAAAATATCCTTTAGAAACTGCTTGCCCTTAGGCATTTTAACTCTCATTTACCTCTTGGATGACAAGAGGAGACTCCATTAAGAACAGACTCAGCATCTCTAAAACTTGAACCTAGCACAGAGCTCTCTAAAGAGTCTGGCTACAAGAATAAAGGACAATTCACTTAATAAATTACAGCATTTGGAAACTAGTCAGTCAGAGAAAGACAAATATATGACTTCACTCATATGAGGACTTAAAGACACAGAAGAGATGAGCACAAGGGAAAGGAAACAAAAATACTGTAAAACAGGGAGGGGGACAAAACATAAGAGACTCTTAAATATGGAGACAAACAGAGGGTTGCTGGAGGGGGTGTTGGGGGGGATGGGCTAAATGGGTAAGAGGCATTAAGGAATCTACTCCTGAAATCATTGTTGCACTAAATGCTAACTAACTTGGATGTAAATTTAAAAAAAAATAAAATAAAAAGTAAACTAAATGAATAAAAATTTAAAAAAAATAACAAGTACTTCAAGCTAAAGCTAAAAAAATAAATAAAATAAATTATAGCATTTGTAGTTTATATGCACAATAGAAGTTCTCGGCCTTTAACTGAGCCACAAAATAAAATGTTGCCATTAGTAATCAAATTTATGTGTCTAGAGGGTTTAATGCTAATGAAATAAGTCAGTCAGAGAATGACAACTATTATATGATTTCACTCATATGTATGTAGAATTTAAGAAACATAAATAAATAAATAAATAAATAGGCAAACAAAAAAACCCAGAGTTTTATATATAGACAACAAACTGGTGGTTTCTAGAGTGGAGGTGGGGGTGGGGGGGATGAGTGAAATAGGTGAAGGAAATTAAGAGTACACTTATGATGAGAACTGAGTAATGTATAAAATTGTTGAATCATTATAATGTCCACCTGGCACTAAGAAAGCACTGTATGTTAATTATACTTGAATTGATAAAAAAAAGTAATAATACATAATGTGAATTAAAATGTGGGTTAAAGGGGTGTCTGGGTGGCTCAGTCGGTTAAGCACTGGACTTCAGCTCACGTTTCATGGTTCATGGGTTCAAGTCCCACATCGGACTCTGTGCTGACAGCTCAGAGCCTGGATCCTGCTTCAGATTCCCTCTCTCAAAAATAAGTAAACATTAATTTTTTTAAATGTGGATTAAAAAGTCATAATTATGAAAAAGCAACTAAGCAGAATAAAAAACTGAAAGAAAATTGGCTCAAATGTTATAATTGCTTGTCCTTGGATGGTAAGATTCTGGGTAACATTTTTCTCTTCTTCCTTTTTTGTTTTCTAAAATTCATAAGATAAAGGTATTTTCATTTGAAAAAAAAAGGAAGTGCAGCATAAAAATTTTAGTAAATAGTGTATGGTGACAGATGGTGACTACATTCATCATAGTGGGCACTGAGTAATGTATATTGTTGACATAATATATTGTACACTCAAAACTAATATAACATTGTATATCAAATATACTTCAATAATGAAAAATGAAAATAATAAAATATAAAAATTAAAAACATTAAACAACAAAAAAGAGATCTGGATCTCAAGTGGCTTGGCTTAAGAATAAACGTCACAAGCAACTTCCTTTACAAATGCAAGGAATTCATTGCCACTGATCTCTTCTCTGCCAAGCCTGCTTCCCTGGGCAGAGGAGAGGACTCTGCCCAAATACTTTGCTGCAGTCCCACAGACCAAGTCAAAGCAAGATTGGCCTTTCTGTGGTTTAAAGTTTCACGCACTGTTTCCCTGGGCACTTTAAAAAGTAAATCCACTCATTGAATACAGGCATTTTTCAAAGATATAGAAGTCTTTTATTTAACCCTAAAAACTTGGTGTTGACCAAGGAAAGAGGCAAAGCTAAAATAAAACCAAGCATTATTGGGGGTCTCAGAACTGCAATTTGGGGGACACAGATTTGGGTAGCAGCCCAAACTGTGTCCTCTCAGACAACAAAAGTCAAGAGGTTATGAAGACATAAGAGATGGCTTGTATTTGTTGTTTACAAAGAATTTTGATTGGTGTTGGAGGCAGAAAACGAAACTGAATATAATTTGTTGCTAAGGCTATCACTGAGCAAAGTTGCCTAGTGTAGCAAGTTGCAGGTGTTTGGGCTGAATCCTTGGAATATTTGTGGTTTAGCCCCGTCCAAAAGTTGATGGTTTCACTGATGAGGACGCACAAAAGGCCCATCTCCTTTCTGGCCTCCTGGCTCCATTTAAAAACCCCTGGACATACGTGACCTCATTTCATCTCCCATTTCAGTGTCAAAGGGTAAGACTACAAATTTTTCGGCCTTCTTCTAACTGTGAGGGTAAAAAAAGCTCCGTTATTACTTGTATCCTAATGGCAGAGGCTTACGTGGCAGGAAAGGACCTGGTTTGTTTCTAGAGGCTTGACACAGAAATCTCTAGCAAGAAGTCTATAAAATTCCCTTTCGAAAATGCGGGCAAGCAACACAGAGATGTGTATCAGTAAAGAAACAATGGCCTGAAATCTGCAACACTGTGTGGTATCACCAAGGAAAACAATAATTTAAGCATCAGAGTAATTTGCTGTTTGCATTTCAGTTTACTGCTGGCAATGTGCCCTACTGTTGGGTTTGCTCTAGCCTCAAAAATTTACTGTTCCACTGTGATTGTTCCAAGTCGCTCCCAATTATTGGCGGTTTCCTTTCCTAGGCTTCATCATCATCGTCATCGTCATCCTCCGATGAAATCAGCTACAAATGTTTTTAATTATTGGAAGCATCAGTATTACTACCGTTTATGGAGGAACTGCTATGAAGCCTGTTCTCTGCTAAAATGTTTGCTAACATTTTATATTTACAACTCTTTAAGGTAAATCCTACACTGAAAGAAAGAAAATATCAACCCAAAGTCTTTAATCCAGCATGTATTAAGAGTGCTAAAATGTGGGGAGTAGCTTAAGATGAGTGTTCTGCGGGGAGCAAGTAGCTGAACGATTTTAAGGCTGATTGGGGATGGTCATTCGAAACGTAATTTTCTTCTAAGAATTATTCCCTGCACAAATTCTTGGAAAGTAGAAGGAAATGAGTCATCTTAGTCATGGGACAGAAGGTAGGAACAGGAAGATGGAATCTCAGGGTAACAGTTATTGGCTGCTTAAGTGCATTTAGGGATAAGAGGTTGCGGGAACATTTGGAAGCTACGAATTTTGCAGGATAGCTAAGGGTTAGTATTGTGATTGGCTGGGATGATTGCAATTATCTCTTGAGTTAGTAGTTAGCAGATACACAGAGGCATTTACACTCTAGGCACTATAAAATATGGGATTACAGTGGTAAGGAACCCACGAAATAGTATCATTGGTAGACTGTGACACGTCTCTTTAGACCCCCCACTTATCTTTCCTACTCTCAACCAAGAAAGCACATCCGAAGGATTGAAGGCAATTGTTTAAAATGCATTTGCACGGTGCCCGGGTGGCTCAATTAGTTAAGCATCCGACTTCAGCTCAGGTCATGGTCTCCGAGCCTGTGAGTTCGAGCCCCCAGTCAGGCCCTGTGCTGACAGCTTGGAGCGTGGAGCGTGGAGCCTGCCTCAGATTCTGTGTCTCCCTCTCTCTCTGCCCCTTCCCTGCTCACTCTCTCTCTCTCAAATAAGTAAACTTTAAAAAATAGAAATAAAACAAAATGCATTTGCGATGTTCACATGATCTTTCTGCATTGGTTCTTGCCTGTGCTCTACCTTTACACTTTTATCAGGGCTATTATAAGCTTGGCTAATGGAACATGTTATAGCGATATTCTCAATAATTTTAAGTGAAATTGTCCTATCAATGCTGATCTAAGATTTTAGTCAATTTTCCTCTATTGTTTTGCGAACCAGCAATAAAGCACAGACAGTATAGAATCCTCTGATGAGGGATAACACATAATTAACCAAGAGTTAGTCAGTGATTACCCTGGAAGTAACCACATATAATAAACACGGAGGACACTGACCATTCTCCAAAGCCTTTGATGGAGTAATAAAACATCCACACACGATTGCCACTAACTGCTTACTTTTGAGATGTGATTAGAAACAAAATTAACCAGTAGACAGTTCTTGTAGCAATTAGTATACTTGAACCTGAGGACCGTTCTTTTCACCTAAGATGTATACAAGCATTGAAACACATTTATGTTTATATCTCTTACTTTCACTAATAAAACATTGAGGACAGTATTTTTCTGATAGTCTCTTAGTTTTTTCCTGTAAGTCTAGTAAAGATGGATTCTTAAGTAATCAAACACTTGATAGAGACAACAGAAAGCAAGGAAATAATTTTGATAAAGCCCAGATTACTTAGAAGAGAAAGAAAAACTCTCACAATCTTATCAAGATAGAGCAATAGTCCAAGAAACCTACATGGCTTAGCAGATGAAGGAAAATTAAGTTTAGTTCTACGTAAGCACACCTCGTCTGCCAGCCCCGAAGACAGCAGGGGGTGGACACCTGCCCTTTCTTCTCTAACCTCAGCTCTTCTAACTTTCTAACGCAAGCGTCAGTCTCTAGCTGTGCGTAGGTGACTAGGCAGGCTTCCCACAGCAGAGGCCAGCCCACCATGCAGCCACTTCTTCCGTACTTTGCAGCAGTCCCACAAACAGGGGCATCGAAGCAGCTGGCATCTGGGGGCATCTCTGCACTCAAGCGGCGGTCCACCAGCATCCACACACAGGCCACCCCTCCCCATACAGAGGTCACGGGCCAACTTGAGATTTCCCTCCTGATGCCTCTTTCCCGAGACTCCATTCTTAGGTCTCCTAGCTGGCTCACCAATTGTTGGTTCCTAAACTTGGGAATTACCTAGGTAACATCTAAAACTGGCCGCTGTCGTCAGAGGGCAGGAGAGACTGAGGAAAGAGGCAGCCCACATCGTATGGCAGGTGGCAAGTTTAACAAAGAAGAACACTTCCAGATAATGCTCCTTTGGGACAGCAGCATGATGAGCATCTCTCCACACCTGCCTGCCGGAATCTTTTAAAGTTTATTAATTTTTTGAGAGAGATAGAGAGAGAGCATGAGCAGTGGAGGGTTAGAGAAAGAGAGAGGAGACAGAAGATCTCAAGTGGGCTCCATGCGGTCAGTGCAGGGCCGGATGTGGGGCTCGAACCCAGGAACCATGAGATCATGACCTGAGCTAAAATCAAGAGTTGGACACTTAACCGACAGAGCCTCCCAGGCGCCCCCTTAAACATTTATAAAGGGACCTTAACTGGATTCAGTCACATACGCCATCCAGATCGTCTCAACAACACATTACTCCCTTGAGGCTGCCTCCTTGAAAACAGCTCACTCTGTGGACAGGTGGGCAGAGTGTACATTCCAAGGACGGTGGGTGGGGGCCTCAGAGCCTC
Organism: Lynx canadensis; assembly: GCF_007474595.2. Classification (NCBI taxonomy): domain Eukaryota; kingdom Metazoa; phylum Chordata; class Mammalia; order Carnivora; family Felidae; genus Lynx; species Lynx canadensis. The sequence continues at coordinate 102,234,610 of NC_044312.2, forward strand.
TGATTGCCCAGGTCCAGCTAGACGGTCAATGGGTAGCTACATCCTCTTGACGACCACCTCTAGTCAGCCAGTTAGCTAGCCATTATATTAAGCAATTATATCTTTTTTTTTTTAGTGTTTACATTCTTCAGAGGGAAAATTTTTCTCAATGTCAAAGTGAAGCATTTTCCTATAATAGAATTTGCTTTATCATCTTTTTCATATCATATCATTTCCTTCTCTTGAAGTTTCATAAAGTGTCATTTTCTTTATCTTTTCTTGTTTTTATTGTCTGTTTCCTTACCGGTTTTGGTTGGTTTCAAGTAGAAGAAAAGGGCAAAATGGCTTTATACCACTTGATTAAAAAAATTAAGTTCATTTATTTATTTTGAGAGAGAGAGAGAGAGAGAGAGAGAGAGAGAGAGAGAGAGACCTGAGGAGGGGCAGCGAAAGAGGGAGAATCTCAAACAGGCTCCACAGTTAGCACGGAGCCTGATGCAGGGCATGAACCCACAAACCCTGAGGTCATGACCTGAGCTGGAATCAAGAGTCAGATGCTTCACTAACTGAACCACGCAGGTGCCCCTATTCTACCTTCTTTAAGCAAAGTGTATGATATAACTTAAATCCTACATTCAAATTATTACGGATTGTGAAATATTTTTGCTTTAATTTACACGTCGCTCAAAAATGCTTACAGAATATGTCTTCTCTGCAACTCTCTGACATCAGGACTTCATAGGATACAGACCATTGTAAGACCATGTCCTTGACTCTAAAAGTCAGATGACAGTGGAGACGAGCTACTGGGGAAATGCTATGGCAGTTTCAGAGGTGGGAGATCATAACCCTTTTAGGGGATCCTAGAAGGTTTTTGAGAGAAAGTGGTGACTGAGGTCATCCAACCTATGTGTTTTAGTTTCTCAATGCTGTCCTGACAAATTACCACAAGTTTAGTGGCTAAAACAACACAATGTTGTATAGACAAATGTATTGATTTAATGCTCTGCAGGCTAAGGAGTCCAACATGGGTCTCACCAGACTACAGTCAGGTGTTGGCAGGATTGCATTGCTTCCTGGAATCTCTAGAGGAAACTGTTTCCCGGTTTCTCCAGCTATTAAACCCTGCCCACATTTCTTAGCTGATGGCCCCTTCCTTCATCTTCAAAACCCGCAAAGTTGCATATCTGCCCATGTTCCCTACTTACATCTCCTGAGAAGGGCTCACAGATAATCTCCTCATTCCAAGGTCCTTAAGTGAATAACATGGGTAAAGTCACTTTTTACCACGCAAGGTGACATGATCACCGGTCCCTGGGGTTAAGAGGTGGATATCACTGGAGACCATTATTCTGCCTATGCCACTGTTCCCTCAATGTGATATTTTCTTCTCTCCTTCATGAAGCTTTATTCCAATCAAGTTGAATGTTCCTGCCTCCCTGCCTCTGTTCATCTCCTTAGTTCTACCCGAAATGTCCTTCCTCTCAATTTCAGGTCATCTCAAGCTTGTCCACCTTTCCAAACCAATCTGCCCATGAAATATTTCCCAACCATTTTCGTGCACAATGACATCTCCTTCTTTGAAAAGTCTGTGCTTTGATTTACCTTGAACTCAGCCAGGGGTACTATGAACTTAAAGAAATGAGTATCCCGCATATTGATTAACAGCAAGTTTTGAAATACACTAGCAAGACTTCAGAATGAACCTGATCTGTGGCAACATAAACTCATTGTCCGAGGTACCCCAGAGAGAGTGGTCTTTGGTTTAGTCCAGCTCTTCAGGTCACTAAATAACTGAGGTTTTGATCCCGATTTTAAGGCGGATCTTCTTCTCTCTTTCTGATACTTCAACGTCCAGGTAAATTCTCGGGTCACCGAATGTAGAAATGCAAAGGTCATAGAAATCGTCCCCCTTACAGGGGAGGCGGAGTCTTATTCCTGTTTGCGTGCTGAGCAATGGAAGGATGGAAGCACGTTCCCCTCACCAAACGCCCTCACCTGGTAGGTCCACAAATGTCCACAACCACTGCCTGCCATTGCACGTAGATTTTGAACTGTTAGGCATGAAACGAAAGCGGTGTTTTTCCAACCACTTCAGCTCTCAGTGAAGAAGGGAGCTTTCTCTGAAATGCTGTGGCATATGTCATCTTGGATTTATCAAACACTGCTTTGAAAAGCGGGCTTTCTTTTTATGCCTAGGCACTATTTCCCGCGATTGATTTTAGTGCTGCCATTAATAAGCAATTCCACAGATAATTCTCAAGTAATGATAAACTCAGGGGGCACAAACATTATATTAACTATTGTTTTGTCACTGTAGCATTTCAGGGTTCAATCACTCTATCTTCAAAGTGTGAATATTTTTCTTAATATAGGAAATTGTTTGACCTGGTAACAAACATATGAATCTGGAATCTTTCTTACGGATAATCCTACACTTTGTGTTCCTTACTGTCATTTTAAACAGGTTGATGTGTTTTTACTCAGTTGATGAGTCAGAAAAATACTTAAAAATTTTGTAACAATAAAAATGGTAAGCATTTCACACATTGTGTTAATAAAACAGAGATCACTTTTCAGAATTTATGCCTTAAATAGTTTTATAAACATTACAGGGAATTAGGGGAAATAATTTTATTTCAATGAACAAAATATATTCATATATTCATGGAAATGTATGGTAACATTGCCGCTAATGATCGAGTCAGTTGAGACTAGAGTGGATATTTAATTTTTCTTTTGATTTCCATGGAAAGTTCCTATACAATATTTGATAGATTAATTAGTCTCAAAGGAAGGGCATCTCAGTGCCTCCCAAACCATTATATTTCATTTTTTGTATTATATGATATGATTATATGAATTACATGAATATTTTACTGGAAAATTTTCACTTCACTTAACCCCAAACATGAATCCTCTGTACTCATGATGGTTAAAGAGTAAATGTATCCAATCTCTCATTTGCAGGCCTGTCCTTTATAAACATAAAAATGACTATTATGTGTTTCCATAGAACTCCCCCTAGTAAATAATGCTACCGACATTTGTTGACATTTCTCTTTGTAAGCCTTTTATAAGGGGAAGAGATTAATATACACAGATATGAATGTTGTCTTCATTTCATCTGAATGGCACTATCCTCTCCATCAAAACAGGAACTGAAAGGGCTTTATTTCTGTTCCGTTTAGCCGACCCCAAATGTCTATTATCAGGGTCTGAATTTTTCATCATTTCTTACAATCTCACTGGTTACGGTATTCCTAGGTAGGCATTGTTATTCTGTCATGTGATAAAGATGACATACAGATACTGTTCTCGTTTCAAATACAATTTTAGAACCCATGGGAAATTTAGATTTGATACTTAGACTGCTCTTTTGATGGCAGAGGGTCCCGAATCCAAAAAGATCAAGTATAAATCGCGCAAGTTTGCACGGTGTCCCAACGGACAGGAACTATTCCTCAGGAATACCGTTGCCCGTCCAGTGCTGTTTTCCTAACTGCCTCCTTTACAGATTAAAAAACACTTGTAATACATTGAAGAAGCTGTGATGAATATGGGGCGCCTGGGTGGCTCAGTCAGCTGAGCGACTGACTTCAGGTCAGGTCAGGATCTTATGTTTTGTGGTTTCAAGCCCATGTCAGGCTCTGTGCGGAAGCAGGAGCCTGCTTCAGATTCGCTGTTTCCCATCTCTCTGCTCCTCCCCTTTTTGTGTTCTGTCTCTCTCTGTCTCAAAATAAATAAACATTAAAAATTTTTTAAAAGGAGCAATTTTGTGTATGCTAATTAACATTGCAAAAATAAAATGTACTTTTAAATTTCTTACACAGGTTACCACTGACCAGTGAATGACTATGTATTTTTCTTAGCCCCTTGTCCTTTTAGGTATTGTTCCTCTTGCATTGCCCCCAAGATGCTGTGTGATAACTTTGCAGAGAAAAAAGTCAGCTCTCTCAGGGTTGTACCACACAGATGTGGTTCTCTTCTTTCTTTGTGGTATCTGAATGGTTCTTCCTGACGTCCATGGCACATGACTGGTATTTGGCCATCGGTAAGCCCTTGTTGCACGCCCTGATTATGTCCCAGAGGGTCTCTGTGCAGCTGGTTATAGGGCCTTATGGCATGGCTCTTCTAAGCAGCATGACCTATATGACACTGACTTTTTGCTTACCCTTGTGTGGTCCAAATATCATCAATCATTTTTTCTGTGATATTTCCCTTCTGCTTTCTCTTACATGTGCAGACACTTCCGTGACTCAACTTACACTTTTCTTTTTGGCTGGATCTACAGGAATCTTCAGTGGCCTGATCATGATGGTCTCCCATGTTTGCATCCTGGTGGCCATCTGGAAGATCCAGACTGCTCATGGGAGGCAGAACGCTTTGTCCACCTGCTCCTCTCACCTGGTAGTTGTCTCCATCCTGTATGGGACTCTTTATCTCTGTTCGACCTGGCTCAAGTCCCTCCCTGAATCTCAATAAAGTGATTTCTCTGTTGTATACTGTGGTGATGCCCATGTGGAACCCCCTCGTCTACAGCTTGGGGAATAAGGAGGTAAGATACACATTTGGGATGAAGTTTGAAAGGAAAACTTCTCCAGCAGTTTTGGTAATTAGAAGTCTGTTGTGTTGTACCTTAGACGTTGGTTTATAACATGTCAAAAGAACACTGGGCTGAGAACTAGAAGTTCCCTTTATTCCTGAGTAGTTACCAGGTTACTTATAGACTGCTTATATTTTTTTCATCAGTCTTCTCCATTATAAAGTGAAGGGGAATACAAAATACTTTACAGATATATTAAAGGTACAAATGTACTATATGCGAACAGAAAGTACAGAGGAACATTTATATAGTCTCATATGTGGGAGGACATTTATTCCAGATTAGAGAGCAAATGTTGTAAGGGAAAGGTCAACAGTGTTCATTAATAAAGGTTCATACACCTTGTTCTGTTGAACAATGGAAAGTGAGAGGGCTTTTGCAAAATAGGTGACTTACAATAAGGTAATGTCCCGATGAGAAAGTCCTGAGCCCAAATGTACATGTGTATGACACACAGGAGGGACATGGGCCAATAAATGGCTCGATGAGCAATGGGTACAGCTGGAAATGGGAATTGCCAAAAATATAAATATACTAAAGGTTGCTGAACTCCACAATGGCTGGGAAACATGAAATTACAATGACAAGACAGTGTTTCTTTTCCATTTGGCACGTTAGCAGACATCACAACGATTTGTGCAATGCTGGTAAGGTTGCCAACGAATATAGATCACGACATTGCACTTAGCGACAGTAGCTAAGTATAGAACAGCTACATTTTCAGAAAGTAATTTGATGATTTCTGTTAAAATTCACATACTCGTTGACCTGGCTCTCTTACATTTGGAAATCTGTGCTGTCGCAATATCAACACCAGACATAAATGCTGCAACATCATTTGTGGGGGGGGGGGGGGGAAGGAAAGAACCTCAATTTGTATCATTAGGAGAAACATACATTCTCTCCTTGAAGTGTTGGGTGGCTAATTATTAAACAAAGTAAATTAAATATTAATGTTTTGGTTCGGAGGAAACGTCCTGATACAATCATTGATAGATAAGAAAAAAAAATCAAGTCAAACCTTAATCTGTAGAACCGATCACAGTTTGTGTGGGTTTGCAACTTCCTGGGGAGCTTCCGCTGAAATCCGCAACCCGCCCCCATCACCAAAGGCAGGGAGAGACCAAAGAGAGAAGCAGGCCACTCCGGAATGGTAGGGAGCAGGTTGAACAGACAAGAGAACTTACTTGCGAGGTTGTCCTGGGCGCAGCAGTAAGACCATAGCCCTTCTGCCTCCCGCCCAATCTTGAAAGATTAGATAGAGGCAGTCACACATGCCGTCCAGAGCGTCCAAGAACACATGACTGTCTCAAGGCTGTGTCCTTGGGGCAGTTTTGGGAGCCGAGAAGGCAGGCAGAATGCACGGACAGGGTCTGGGAGAGGAGCCTCCAGTTGCCAGGGTCCAGATCACAGATCAACCAGAGGTCAGATCTTCTCGTTGACCAACCCCCCAACATGTAAACAAAGGTGAAAAAGGTGGGGGTAAAACCTACCTCATGTGTAAAAGACATTGGTGTGTGCCTATGGACATGATCATAGAGAGAATTGTGCAAAGTCACTGGCCACGCTGTTAACATTGTTACTTTAGTAACATGACATTGAAAGGAGCCACAAGCAGCAGGAGCTTCGTGCTTGTCTGAGTTGTCGGACTTGTTTTGCAACAAATATGCTTAATTTCATAACTAAAATGTACTCTTGAAAAGCTGCCATCTGTGTCAAAACTGAAGGCATGAATAAGTGAATGAATGAAAATATCCATAAGTAAATAGATTTAGGCAGATGGACTCAATGACTTCTGGTAAAGCTATTTCTCCATCCGAACACTCTCTGGTTTAATGAAACGCTTTTACCTACTGGTGAATGAAATCTTTGTCAAAAACTAAGTAAAACCGAGAGATTCTTAGCAACTCTCTGCTCCCATCTCACTTTTTCCCTCTGAGGACCTGTATCTCCCCTCATCCCTCACCCTTCACCCCAGAATCTGTCATTTTTATACAAGGTGGTATGTTTTCTCCTTATTAACCACTTTGAAATGATAAAAAAAAATGCTGAATTCAAAATGGCACAATGCAAATGATGCAATTTGGAAAGTAAACTACTAAGTTAATTAATTATTAATATTCAGGTAAATTTTATAGTTTATGTAGCACAGCATTTCATACAAAGAATGTATGCTTCTCCTAGTGATACCCCTTCAGCTGGTTTCCTTTTATTCTCCCTACAAATGATGGTGCCACATGTGTATCTGAGATTTATATTTCTGTAGCACAGATTTCCAAATGTAGGAGAGCTAGGTCCCAGATTATGAATGATTAACTTTGTTAGTTGTTTGGGGCGCTGGGGTGGCTCGGTCGGTTGAGCGTCCGACTTCGGCTCAGGTCATGATCTCACAGCTCGTGAGATGGAGCCCCGCGTCGGGCTCTGTGCTGACAGCTCGGAGCCTGGAGCCTGCTTCAGATTCTGTGCCTCCCTCTCTCTGCCCCAACCCACTCACATTCTGTCTCTGTCGCTCTCAAAAATAAATAAACATTAGAAAAATTATAATTTGTTAGTTGCCAGTTTGGTGACATTTCCCAGCACCATTTTACTAAGACTTGATAAAACTTGGGCTTAGGTGAGCCAAAGGGAAATGTGTTTTCATCTAGAAAGATCAACAGTTTCTTCCCGGTCACACTTTGCCTTAAAATGACTCTATCCTGCATCTTCATTATATGACAGGTGTCAGATCTGTCACCTATTGAGATATGCATTGCCTAGTAGGAGAGCTGAAGTGTTTTCTTTGGTCCTAATTGCTTGGTAAACATTCGTGATGCAGGTGCTATTGAACGGGGATTGGGAGGAGAACAGCAGGAGGCAAGTGATAATTATAAATTTCCTGAATTGCTGTAAGGTCCTTGTCTAAGCGTATGCAAATATATTCAAACCAACTGTCTTCCTCTAGCTCTGGTTATTGCTGTTCTGATCTGCTCCTGTATTCTGCCGACAATTCTCTTCCTGCCATATTCACATGGATTAACTACTTGCTTTTCATATACTGTTTCAGTGTTACCTCCACTGGGGACTCACCCTAAGGGATGATCAGAGACAGTGTCAGTTAGAGCCCGTGTGTTGTCCTCTTACAGCACCATCTTCTTTTCCCTTGGACTTTATAGCTGTAACACAGTGCATCTTAAAATAGGTTTTTGTTTTGTTTTTATTAGTAGGAAATGTTCCCAACTGGTTCTTCCTAGAGGGCAGGGACAGAAATTCAAGTGCAGGTGCATTTTGCCGTTCATTTGTTTGTTCACCCCCGAAGTCGTTAAGTGGTTCTGCCTATTTTGTAAAGAATCGCCAGTTAGTCCCAGTATCAGAGGGAAATTGCCTGTCAGTTAAGGCCTCCACTCACTGAAGTCTCCCGATTTGTAAATTTGGCGCCCAGTAGACGGCCACTGACTTTTAGGAGGTGCGGTTTCTGAGAGATCAGATGTGATCCTTTGCTCCTCTGTAGGTGATGTGTCTTTCTGATTCTGCCTTCTTTGAAGATTGTTGTCTTTATTCTTGATTTTCTGTGCTTTAAAGAGTGTATGCCTAGGGGTGGTCTTTGCTGGCATTTATTCTGCTTAGCGTTCTTTATGTTGTCATGCGGGGTGGGAACTTGGGGACGGTCACCCTGATGTGGATGGATTCCTGACTCCAGAAACCCATGTAGTTTTTCCTTGAAACGTTGTCCTTTGTGGGTGTATGCTCCTCTTCTTCCGCTGCTCCGTCGATGTGGTGTGATCCCTTTCGGGAGAGAAAAGTCATCTCCTTTGTGAGCTGTGCTGTACTGATGTGGTTTTTGGTCAGCTTGTAGTGACCAGCCTGTTTCCTCATGGCCGCCAAGCATGTGACCGGTACGCAGCCATCTGCAAACCCTTGCCGCATACAGTCATCATGTGCCAAAGGGCCCGTGTGCAGCTGGTGGCGGGGCCCTGTGCCACGGGTCCTCAAAGTGCCATTGTCCATGAGACCTTCACTTTTGCTTAGGCTTCCGTGGTCCAAATGTGGTCAACCACCTTTTCTGTGACATTCCCCCTTTTCCCTCCCTGGCATGTGCTGCTTCCCAGAAGAGTAAGTTGGTTCTTTCCATGATGGCTGGATTCATAGGAATCCTGTGTGCCCTCATCATCCCGGCCTCCTGTATTTTTATCCTTCAAGCCTTCTGAATATCCATTCTGCTAAATGCAGGCAGCAAGTTTTCCCTACCTGCTCCTCCTGCTTGGCTGCTCTGGCCATCATGCATGGGACACTTTTCTTCCTTTGCATACTTCCTCGTTCAAGTTCATCTCAGTACGCTAATAAATTCGATTTTGCATTCTATTCCACATGGATGCCCATGTTGAGTCTGCTCCTTTACTGCCTGCCCCTAAAAGAGGCATTTAGGGGGACATTAGTTAGGAAGAATTTTCTGCTGGGGAGGGAATTCGGACGGTGCTTTTACCAATGTTCAGGTGGAATTGCCAAATGTGTACTAAGAAAGAGGTGGACTAGACTTAAGGAGTTGTCGGTTTGAACCTTGACTCTTCCCATTAGAAAGAGGATTAAAAGTTAACGTGCAGCGTTGGGTTCGTTTCCCATGTACAACGTAATAATGCGACAGTCTTCAATTTGTGTGTGCCTGGATATTAATTGGTAGTTACACTTCAATCATCTTATTTCAGTGTACAGAATCATGACATGCTGGAGTTCTATTTCAGATCTAAATAATTTTTAGACTAAAACCGTGCCATTTAAAGTAAATTTCTCTGGCATTTCAAAAAGAAAAAAAGGATTAAAAGAGGATAAATTCTATACCATTTCTGGTTCTCAATGTCTTAATTTGTAAACTGAGGGTAATAGACTCAATGTCATTTATATTACTTTTTTATCTAAAGTTCTGTGATTGTACACAATATGTCAACTCCTATGAATGCCATCTTTTTATACACTGGGAAGAAAAGAAAAAAAGAATTTCCTGGCAATGATACCACCCATTTTTCCAGTTTTCCTTTCTAGGGACTTGTTCTCCCTTTCCATTCCTTGATTCAATATATCAAATGCAAGACTTTACAACTCAGTATCTTATAGTATCACACATCTTTGTTAAAAATAACTGAGCGCAAAAAAAAAAAGTGTAATGCAACTATAACCCTTTAACAACAATACATTGAAGCCTTAGGTGGAAAATTGCAAGGAGGCCAATGTCATGTGTGGTTTGTACACAGATTAATCGATGATACATATAAGAGCACCTAACACATAGGAAGTTCTCAAGAAAACATGTTAAGTGAGAGAGTGAACAAAACAAATATAAGGCACATAGTTACGTTAAGTCCTAATTATCATCTCTCTTAACAACCTGGACCCAGGTGTGGTTTAAGGTCATACTTCTTTCCATATCAACTTCATCTCATTCTTTTTCTGCTCACTGATGTCTTACCTCTTTTAAATGTTTTCCAGCTTTATTGAGGCATATTGAGAAATATAATTGTAAGATATTTAAATTGCAAATAATGTAAGAAGGAAGATTTGATATACGTATACCCTGTGACGGGATTCTCCCCATCGAGTTAAATCGCACATACCTCACCTCACATAGTTGTCTTTTGGGGGTGGCGAGAACCTTTAAGTTCTACTCTCTTGGCACATTTCACTTAATACAATACAGTGTTGTCAACCACAGTCACCATGTTTTCCATTAGATCCTCAGGCCTTATTCGTGTTACAAGGGAAAGTCTGTGTCTTTGATGTCTTTTGAATCCAAGCTGTCGGAGGACCCTCATCACTCCTCTGGGAAGGATCACGCGCCAGGATTACTCTGCGTGCAAGTGCTTCTAGTTTATAGTCGAGTGTATTCCTGATGATTTTTATTTCCCCTGCTCTAGCTGCTGTGGCACTAGCAGCCTACTCTGCTCTTACATGGGATTTTGAAACTAAAGTTGTCTGTCCTTTCTTCCACTCTTCAAAGGCCAGCCATGGCCATTTGTCTCCTCAAGCAACATTTGTTCTTTTCTCCTTTCTTTTGTTCCCTTTTCTCTGCCTCTTTTCCCTCTGTTCCCATCCTTTCCCTTTCTTATCTTTCTCATGAGATTGGTGTATGAGACATGATGTAGATTGCCCTTGTTCTTTGTTTTTTTGTTTTTTTTTTTTTTTTTGCCCTTGACTTTTGAGGAACTATCTCACTTCTAAACTGAGTCCTCCACAAATAGCCCAAATCATTGGCTCTATTTTTCTTTTTGATGTTACAGCATCTTGCATCTTCCTATGAGGAAACTCTTTTGTTTTTGCTTTTTTGAAGTTTTCTCTGAGACCTCAGATCAATTTCTTGGGTATTCGGAATGATTTGATATTTATCTCCGTGTGTTTGAAGGATAAGGCAAGCCTAGGGTCCTGCTAGTACTCCACCATCTTATCTCCCCCCCCGCCTCGTTTTTTGTTTTTGTTTTTTGTCCTTTGTTGTCCTGAAAATAGCAAGTTTTCTCACTAAATGCTCCATGATTAGACTTCAACTCTCTCATGTTTGTCATGAGACCCTTCTTCTTGAGGCTGGCACTCTTCTCAGAAAAATCACTTGCATACTACGGCTATTTGCATTAGTGCCTGTGGATTTGTAGGCTGGCTAAATCTAGGAAGGACCGGAAAATACTTTTATCGAGTTTTAAACTCAGTCTTTTGCTTTCTTCCACATCAGGGTCACACTTATGGGTTGTTTCTTCTGATGGTTCATGGAATGATAATAAACGTACAATGTCAAATTTATTTATAGACTCTTAAGTCTATAAAGAAAAATAATGGGTTTTCAGGGAAGAGGAGTGGGCCTATTTTAGATGTCGTAACAGGAGGACCTGTGATGCAATGTTTATCTAATCCAGCAATTTGACTAGGCTGCAAACAAGCGCATGTGATTGTTGATGAAGTTAGTTGTCCTGTTTCTTAGGAGGTTGATCATATTTTCAGAAGAGGCTTTTGCGAATGCTGACACGAGGACTGACACATTCAACATACATGGAGCCCCAAATATTTTCATGGCTGTGATGTTGAGGATTTAATGACACCAATGGTTTGGGTTTTTTGTTTTTGTTTTTTTTTCCTTTTAACTGATTTGCTCACTGATGTATCCAAAGCACCTGGAACATGCTTGCTACATCGTGGGTAATCAGTAAATGTTGATGAATTGAATGAATAAATACAAGGGTTTCATATGGAGCCAAAATATAATCCAGCATTTTCCTCTTAACCCCTTATTCAATCTGCTTCCACCTCTGTCCCCTTCATTGCTGTGACAACAGGGGAAATAAGAGGGGAAGTTCTGGGTCAACCTCCAAGATTATCTGGTCTATCATCAATATGTTGTGATGTATACATTTAAATGGTCATTTAACCTCAGAAATCTCTGGTATTCTCAGAGTTCTCAGCTGTCATACTGTGCTGTCTATGGCTTCTTGAATTCTGCACCTCATAATTCAGATATATTAAATTCTGTTAACCTTACATAGCCGAAGCAAGAAATACCAAAGTGTAGAGAGTGAGAGAAGATACTCTCTCCCATAAAAATGAATTCCTTACCATGACACTAGCTGTCATGATAGTAGAAACAAACAAACAAACAAACAAACAAAAAAACAACCCAATATAACAGGAAAGGATATCTAAAAACAGATAGATGAGTAGTTTGGGAATTTATGCATGATATGTTTAGCACTTCACATTCCATTTTTCAGTTTTCGTGTATAGGAACTTCACACCAGGCATGACCAATTGGAAAGATAACTATGGAGAATCACCGTGTTAGATAGAAAATATAAGATAACACATTAGCAATTAGAAAAGTGGCAGTAAATTCCTTATTGTAGTATAACTGGGATGGCAGGAAAATAGTAAAGCATTCAAGTAAATACTAGAGAAGATGGGAGAATTAAAGATTTATGTTCTTTTAGTTAGATCGTCTCTGCCTGCTTTCTGGTAGTTTAGTGCTACATACTGGTCTTTACTGTCTGGGGATCCTATTATCACCACGGACATTAGTTATCTCTGTACTTCTGTAACATTGTCTCCTACTGCCAGTCTGGTATAGAGAGAAGAGATACCACTAATCATATCAGTGAGACTAGCGTCCCATGTCTTTTCCAAAGACAGTAGAAATGGAGTTGTACCTCTAAAGCCCAGTGATCTGTGCGGTGAGACCAAGTTTGGTCTTTTGGGCCAGTCATGATCTTGGTGGAAAATAATCCCAGAAGGTGTATAAGGGAAGAAGTCAAAGTTCAGCTAGGCAGTTGAGGCCAAGGAAGATAGATAAGCATTGTCCCAAATCTGGCTCTTAGGATTGAACCTTGGCTCATCTCTCTCTCTCATCCAGCTGCAAACATATCCATTCAGGTTTGATCTCCCTAGGATGGTCTCTCAAAGAAATAATTTAATTCCTTTCCATTCTCACAGAAAGTTCACATTACCCAACACCTAGAAGAAGTTAATCTCCGAATTTCTCTCCCTGCAGCCACATTCTTAAAATTATGTGTCCACTTATTAATGTCCTCATTTGTTTTAAAATATTAATTGAACACTTACTCCTTAAAGCACTATTCCAGAAGCTGGAAGTGTACTGTGGAAAAACGAAGCAAAATTTATACTTGTTGTGATAGAGTGCTATGATGCAATACAAATTCAATGGTATGTAACGGTAATTGATTGAAGAAAAATAAACTAGATAAAGAGGGGAAGTGTAGGAGGGTTGGGGTGTGGTTACTGTACTCTTTTACAAAGGATGATTAAAGGTGGCCTCCACGATGAGCAGAAATCTGAAGAAAATTGCACAGATACCTGGAGGAAAATACAACAGGAGCCGAAGGAAAAGAGAGGAAGATTCTGAGCTAGAATCCTGTTCTGTCTGTTCCAAGAATAGCAAGTGGACTGCATGAGGTGATGGTAGGTAAGAGAATCTAGATCTTTCTATTCATCCCCTCCATTGAGCTCTTAGGAGGACTAAATGGGTTAATACTCTCAAAGCACTTTGAAGAATGCCTTGCATATAGTAAACTTCTCCTGTGACAAGACTGATGTTCTGTGGCAACTTTTCTTGTGTGTGTGTGTGTGTGTGTGTGTGTGTGTGTGTGTGAATAAATAGATGTCACCTGTTTTCTGAAATTCCTTGAAGGATTCCTTACTGCTTACAGATATAAATTCAAACTGCTTTGCTTCATGAAGTGTTTATGAAGTTTGATCCCAAACCCAGTTTTCTACCTTTGTATTTGAAATTTTTATACCTCCAATGTCGACTGCTTTTGTCTCTCAAAAATTCTGTCCAAAGTTATAGCTCTCCTTTGCTGCATAACACCCCAATCCACCTTATTTTTATGTGCCTATAGCTTCCTTCCCTTTGAGATTAGTCACAACTAAGAGACTCTTTTCAACATCTCTGGTCACAACGATCCTACCATCCTTGTCACTCATGGACTGATCACGGGGTCCCTCGTGCTGCTGTGTGCCCAGACTCACCTTCTGATTGCAAGCTTTCTGAGACAAGGCTTTATTTTAGATTCTCCCACCTGCACAGCACCAAGGGCCGGTGCTCATTATGCAACAGGGAAGGCTCAAAACGGGATTTTGAAGTGCGTGAGGGGTAGTCTCAAGGGTGAGGTAGGTTTATTTTGTACAATGACAATGGATTCAAGTCACAGTACTGTTCTCTTGAGAGAACTTTAATATCTTCTCTATAGGCCCAATCTCCTGAGCTTTTGATTCCCTGAGGGAGTTGGCTCCAATTTACACACAGCCCTTTAGAAAAATCTCTCTGATGTGTTGTGCAGAATGGAGTCAATGAACCCCGTTTTAAAGCGCTATTGGAATGCCCAGGCTTCAAGATGGTATCATTGTATTGTTTGTCTTCCTAGACACCTGAAGAAGCTGAGAAGAATGACCAGTCTACTACGTTTGTAGGGTAATTCATTTTTATGTCAGGGAATGCTACTGTCATAACTCACTATGACATAAACAGGCAACGGCTGTAAGGGATGTTTCTTCAGATAGGTACATTGAGTGAATTCCTAAATGGCTTTCAGGAGCCTAGGTATCAAAAAATATCAACAAATGATTTTAGATGTCTGGAAAAGCATCATCTCTAAGCTTACCACGAAGAATAATTTGGTGCAAGTGAAATATTCCATCCGTGTCTCTTGCTTTAGATGACCTAACTTGAATGAACATGCTGGTTGAATTCTGTGTTTGGCATAGAGATAGTGAAATGTGCTGCAAGATTTATGGCTAATGGGGCGCTCATGGGAACGAAGAAGAGGCCTTGGCCTCTTTGGCTTTTAATTTCTTCACTTGCCCTACATGGAGTTTTAGAAGTAGAAAACAAACCACTGAATCTGCTGACCTGAATTCCATGCTGCTCTTACCCTAAGTCACAAGCATATCTAGGATCACGATGGCTCTATGCTAGAATTTTTGCATTAAGCAAGGTTGGAAAAAAAGAAAGCAATATGCATTTTGACAGTCAGAAACTATTGTTTTCACACGATAGTTTGAGTTGGTTGAGATCATAGATGGGGAAATTCTAGTTTCATCCTCATAAAATGTTTTCATAACCCAAATCTACTGTGGCACTGAAAACACTTTGTTTATATCTTCTTTGAGCAAATAGCAAATACACACATAAATGACCTGCAATGGCTTTGCATGTTTAGAAAATACTAAACTCTGGAAGCATGTCACTAACTACAGTATAGCTTTTCTGACTGGTCTTAAATTCTGCCCCTCCAGGCCTTTCCTTTCCAAGCTCCATTGCTTCTGGGACAACAGGAGTGGGTTTTCATTTCATTACTTTCTGTTATTCAACTTCCTGTTAAGCAAAAACCCTTTCAAGCTTTCTTACCAGGGAAAAATGTTAGATTTCTGTCGACACTTCTCCTGCCGCACAGCCCATTGGTATTTTTGTGTGATTGTGCTGTTGTAATCATTATGATTATTTCAACGTCCAGAATGTGCGTTTGTCTTCCTCAGTTTCCCGTTTCATTTGGGTATTACCCTTACTTCATGTTTCTCTCACTTCCCGTTCATTCACCCCCCTTTTCTTTTATAAAAGAGTGTTATTCTGAAATAAATTTTCATAAGCAGCTTCAAAGGTAGTACAGAGAGGCTCCCATCCCCTTCACCCAGGTTTCCCCAATGGCTACATCTTACCAACGACAGCACAGCATCAAATACAGGAAATGGAGATTGGTGTGATGTGTGGATTGCTCTATACCACTTTACTTCGTGTGGAGAGAGGTTTGTTTAACCAACTCAACCATCAAGGTACGGAATTCTTCCATCTCTACATGGATGTCCCTGTGCTACACCTTTACAGTCACACCTTGCCCCTCCCTGCCTGTCCCAATCTCAGACAACTACTAACCTGTTCTTCCTTTCTATAATTTTACCATTCTGAGAAGATAATGTAAAAATAGAGTTCCGAACTTTGAGATGGGCTTTTTTTCAACTCAGTGTAATGACCTTGAGACCCATTCAAGCTTGTATCTGTATCATATTTTTCCTCTTTCTTACGGAATAGTATTCCCCGGTATGGACATTCCAGATTGTTTAACCATTTATGTATGGTAGGAATTTGCGTTGTTCCAGATATCTGGCCATTATGAATAGAGCTTGTGTCAACAAAATTTACAGGCTTTTGTGTGGGCATAAATTTTCATTTCTTTGGGATAAATGCTCATGTGTGCTCTTTTCATCCCTAAATTATTGATTTTCTTTCCCAGCTCCTATTAGTACTTAATTGGTTACAACACTTACTCAATATTTAAGAACTAGTTTATTCTTTGATGAACTAACAAATTTGATGGACTTTGATGAGATTAATGGGTACATCCACCAATGACTGGAGGAATGTAGCTGTTTGTAAGGTGTCACCAAGGAGATCCTGTGGAAGATTTTAATCCCTGGTCAAAGCCATCCTCCCAGGTATGAGCTTGCCCTCCTTTTTGGAATCACAAGTCTGTCTTTTACACACCACAACTGACTGTTTATCTAGAGTCTAAAGGAATCGGCAAAGAAGTTACATTTCTAATACCCTGAACCTACAGTTAGGGTAGATAAGGTATTTGCCTGAGTTCAGAAAAAATTCACATAATGCTTTTTGTCTAGAAGATGTTTCTTAAAGTATACTCTGTGCAATGTAGGAATTTTAATAAATGGGATCTGGCACAGTTAGAGGACTTGCTTTAGAAGGTCACCAAAGGTCACATCTCGGTCTACACTTCTGTGATTTTCTTCAAAAATCTTGGGATCGGGAATAAACTGAAGTGCTGAGAGAGGTTCAGTGTTTAGTATCACACAGATAGCAGATACTGAGGATGGCCATTTGGAGGTAGAAGTCAAGAGTGTGATCTCTCAGTCTACCCTATGAACTTGAAAAATGTTGGAAGTTAAATTCATTTTTTTTTTACATTGATTTATTTATTTTGAGAGAGAGGGTGCATGCCCAAGAGTGAGGGAGGGGCCAAGAGAGAGGCGAGGGAGGGAGTCCCAGGAGGGTCCATGCTGTCAGCTTGGAGCCTGACTAGGTGCTCAAATCCAAGCACCATGAAATCATGACCTGAGCCAAAATTAAGAGTCAGACGCTTAGCCAACTACTTAGCCAACTACCAGCTACCCAGGTGCCCCAAAGAAGTCAAATTCATTTTTAAAAACAATTTAATTATAAATTAATTGTAATGAAAACTCTTTCTCTCATTACAGATTAAATCAGAGAAATGGAATTTAGGAATCAAACTTTGGTGACTGAGTTTTTATTTGTGGGCTTAACAAATTGCTTCCAGCACCAGGTTGTTCTGTTTGTGATGTTTCTCTTGGTTTATCTGGTCACCCTTCTGGGAAATGTGGGGATGATCACCCTCATTTGGATGGATTCCCGGCTCCACACTCCCATGTACTTTTTTCTCAGCCACTTGTCCTTTGTGGATGTCTGCTCCTCTTCTGTCATTGGTCCCAAGATGTTGACAGACATCTTTGTGAAAAAAAAAGTAATCTCTTTCTTGGGTTGTGCTGCCCAGTTATGGTGTTTTGGTCAGTTTGTAGTGACAGAGTGTTTCCTGTTGGCCTCCATGGCTTATGACAGGTATATGGCCATCTGTAAGCCCTTGTTGTATACACTCATTATGTCCCGGCGAATCTGTGTGCAGCTGGTGGTAGGGCCTTATACCATGGGTCTTATAAGCGCCATAACACATACGACATTTGCCTTTCGCCTGCCTTACTGTGGTCCAAATACCATCAATCACTTCTTCTGTGACCTACTTCCTGTTCTCTCCCTGGCATGTGCAGACACCCAGGTCAATCAGGTTTTACTTTTCATCTTGGCTGGAACTCTAGGAGTGCTCAGTGGTGTGATCATCCTGGTTTCCTACATTTACATCGTGGTCACTATCTTGAGGATCCGCTCTGCTGAGGGGAGGCGCAAAGCCTTCTCCACCTGCTCTTCACACCTGACTGCTGTCTCCATCCTGTATGGGACACTCTTCTTTATCTACGTACGTCCCAGTTCTAGTTTCTCCCTGGACATCAATAAAGTGGTTTCTGTGTTCTACACAGCCGTGATCCCCATGTTGAACCCCCTTATCTACAGCCTGAGAAACAAAGAGGTCAAGGATTCATTCAGGAGGACGTTTGAGAAGAAGAATCTTCTTCTGAGTAGGTAAACTAGATACCATTTGTACTACAGATTGAGAGGTGATATAGACACAAGATGCAGGGCATGGGCTGGGTGATGGGAGTCCTACTTTGTGTTGAGATTCAATTTTCATTACTGTGTGTCATTGAGAAGTGATATACCTTCAGATTACAATTTTCTCACTTGTCATTGAACAGAAATGAGTTTTAAAATGTTAAACTGAAGTACATGGATTATTGAACCCCAATGCTTTAAGAATACATTCCGTGTTGGGGCGCCTGGGTGACTCGGTCAGTTCAGCCTCCAACTCTTGGTTTTGGCTCAGGTCATGATCTCTTGGTTTGTGTTCAAGCCCTACATCAGGCTCTGCACTGGTAGCGCTGAGCCTGTTTGGGATTCTTTCTCTCTCCCTCCCTTTCTGTCCTTCCCATGCCTTCTTTCTCTTTCCTCTGTCATAATAAATAAAATAAAAAATATTCTCAGTGTTTGTGACTAGGGTATGAGAGGCTCTTTGCTAAGTCCTGTTAAATTATTATTATGTTAGAATCATAATCAGTGACTTGATGCTATTTCTGTTTATCTCACAAGGTGTTGAAATCCCTCAATTTTCTGGAAGCTTAGCCTTGACTCTTTAAACAAAAGCCAATAACAAGTATATTACGGTTAAAGATAGAAACTTCTACTTGCAAGGTAAATATGTCTTGGGAATGTAATATAAACATGGTGACTATAGTTAACAATACTGCACATTTGTTAGTTGTTAAAAGAGCAGATCTTAAAAGTTCTCTTCACAAGAAAAAAAATTAATAACTACATAAAGTTATTTATGTTAACTGAACTTATTGTGGTTATCATTTTGCAATATATATGTATATCAAACATTTATGTTGTACACCTGGGACAAATACAATGTGATATGTCAACTATGTATCAACGAAATGAGAAAAAGTTAATTATTCAGGAAGTATGTAGCCATAGCACTCTCTAATACCACCTTCACGTTTGGAGTAGACAATTTGCAAAGGGCCTTTTACATTCCTGATCCTCTCTACTCATATAATAACTTGCTGAGATTTTGTCACTGTATTTACACTTATGCATGTAAAATTCAGAATGCATTGCAAGTCTTTAATAAAGTGTTGGCTATGCTCTAGTGATTTATTGATTTTTGTGTCCTAAGAAGGAGGTGAATTCTATTTTTACAGATGTTCAGCCTGGCACACATGAAGAATCAATGCCCATGACCTCATAACTTGGGTAACACTCTTATTTTTTCCAGGTACAATACTCTTTCAACCATACTTCTGTGTTTTGTTTTCTGGAATGAAGCAACAAATCCAAGAAATTAGCAGATAACCATGTTTTGTGTAACCTATGACTCATTGAAAGCCACACTCTGTCCTCTCTTGAAGGCCTTTTTAAAAAAAGCATTTAATGTGGCTCAAATTAACAACTCAAAACAACAGATGTTGGCAATGATGCAGAGAAAGGGGAACACTTCTGCACTGTTGGTAGGAATGCAAAGGGGTGAATCCACTCTGGTAAAGAGTATGGAGGTTCCTCAAAAAATTAAGAGTAGAACTACCATATGACCCAGAAATTGTACTACTAGGTATTTATCCAAAGGGTACAGGTGTGCTCTTTTGAAGGGACACATGTACCCCAATGTTTATAGCAGCATTATTGACAATAGCCAAAGTATGGAAGGAGCCCAAATATCCATCGACTGATAAATGTATAAAGAAAATGTGGTAAAGAAGATATTGCAACAACATGAATGGAACTAGAGTGTATTATGCTAAGCAAAGTAAGTCAGTCAGAGAAAGACAAATATATGATTTTACTCATATGTGCAATTTAAGAAACAAAACAGATGAACATAAGGGAAAGGGATGAAAAATAAAATAAAAAGAGAGACAGAGGCAAACAATAAGAGACTCTTAAATACAAAGAACAAACTGACAGTTTCTGGAGGAGAGGTGGGTAGAGGGATGAGCTAAATGAGGGATGAGCTAAATGAGCTAAATGAGGTGGGTAGAGGGATGAGCTTAATGATGGGCATTAAGGAGGGCATTTGTTGGGATGAGCACTGAGTGTTTTCTATAAATGATGAATCACTGGGTTGTACTACTAAAACCAATACTACACTGTATGTTAACTAACTTGAATTTAAATAAATAAAACCTTTAAAAAAGCATTTAATTTTAGTCCACTGACTTTGAAGGAGGTCAATTGCCTCTAAGACCTTAGAATATTTTGGCTTGTCTTTATTGTTTTCATCACGATTTCTGCCAGTCTTTTTGTCTGTGTTGGGTTATGACATGGGTCAAGATGCTATTTAATAAATAGGAAATGGGAGTCAAAGAATGTTACAATCAATAATTAATTCAACAAATTTTTACATATGCCTCTCACGTGCCTGACACTTTACTGGGTACTGTTCACATTGAGAGGCAAAGTCCTCCTGGAGGTCAGGCTAGCGCAGTTGAAAGACAAACAAAGAGATTAAAAATGGTTATATACCCATGGTTATTTCGGTGATAAAGATAATCAAGGAACCAAGAGAGAATGTAACAGAATATTTTAGCCAGGGTAATAAAAAAATAAAAGCCTCTTTAAAGAAAGTAGGGATTGAGAAAGATGAAAGAAATTATTTTTATAGTACAGCTTTCCAAGGAGTCCAGAGGTCACTATTTGGATCATAAATGAAGAAAGGGCCCAGCAAAATAGTAACAGACCCTACTGGGGTGCCTGGGTGGCTCAGTTGGTTAAGCATCTGACTTCAGCTCAAGGTCATGATCTTGTGATTTGCGAGTTCAGGCTCTGTGTCAGGCTCTCCCTGTAGATGAGATTAATGAAAAAGGATGTTCATGGTCATCACTTAATGCTTGATGCCCCAGCCTGGCACGTAATAGGTGTTCAATGTACGTTTGGTGATTGAATGAACAATAAATATATAGTCAAAACTATATTGTTTTATTCCATGAATGCTATAGCTTGACAGACATAGGCTCAATTATCAACTCTGGCCATGTTTCTTTGCATAGTTTATGGCTTATGTGCACATTTAAAAATGCATCTGAATTGAATAATATACATATGTACATAAATACATGTAATTATCTTCTGTTTGTTTTACTTCCTTGCCTTTCACATCTGATCTCCAGGCCAGCAGGAGTTCATTAGTGTGTGTTGTGAAATGCGGTAATATTCCACTTGTTTTCCACGTAGTACTTAGAAATGACACCATAGTATGTCATTCTGTTTTTCCATTATTTCCTTTGCTTACCACACGTTGGTAGGGCAACTATCATATTTTAGGATTTAACAGGCATTATCAAAGTCAGTTATAGGTGTATACTTGTATGTTCTGAGTCATCATGTATATGAGGATGCTACTTATGTAGGGAGAAACCTGTTGTCAAGCAACCAAGCCACTCAAAGTGTACCTGCATTTCCAAAGAAAAATACACTAAAATTCACAAAACATATTTATTAGAACCAGTCTGCAAAAACTGTCTTCCCAAAGTGTACTGCAAGACTTGGAAAAACTGATAACCTTTGGTCCTTTAAACAGAATTCTTTTATTTTTATCTTTCAATGGACATTTATTTTGTTCCCTTATCTTGGTTATTTTGAATCACACTGCAATAAACACGAGAGTATAGGTATTGTTTTGAAATCTTATTACAATTCTTTTGAATAAACACTCAGAAGTGGGATTGCCGGAAAATACGGTAGTTCTTTTTGTCATTTTTTGAGGAACCTGCATATTGTTTCCCAAGATGACTGCACAAAGCACATTCCCATCAATAATATAACAGAGTTTCCTTTGCTTTATATCCTCACAAATATTTCTTAAATATTGACTTTTTCAAGCCTTCTAGCAAGCCCAAGATGACATTTCACTATGGCTTTTTTTTCGTTTTTCTTTTTGTATTCCCTCCCATATTTTGTGTTATCTTTAAGTTTTTATTTAAATTTCAGTTAGAGTGCACTTTCAAGAAATGATAGAGGGAAGAGCCAAGATGGCGGAATAGCATGGAAGTTTTTTGTGTGTCTCACATCCATGCAATATAGCCAGACCAAAACTAAGCCATCCTACACACCTAGAAAACTGACTGGAGGATTAACACAACAATCTGCACAGCATGAACTACAGAATTCAGCAGGTATGCAGCACGAAGAAGTGAACTTGGGGAGTCAGAAGGTACAGGAAGGGAGGTGCTTTAGTGAATGGAGAGAGGAAGGAGACGGGGGTGGGGGGGGAGAGAATACAGAAAATCACCTCTCCCCAAAAGCAGCTGGAGAGAAAGTGGAAAATTGGAAACAGCTGCAGTGACTAAAATAAAAAGGGAGAAAGGAGAAAGGAGAGGGTTTAAATTCCATTAAGACTGTAAATAAGGGGAGAGCAGTCTGCAACTCCACAGCTCAATACCTGGCAGTGCTCTGGTAGGAAGGGCAAAGCCCCAGGAGCAGAATGGGGTCCGGGAGGTTCTCAGGCCACAGGGGGAAAAGCGGTAACACTGATGGAAGGACATTCCATTGAGACTGTTGAAGCCACCTGGTCCCAGCGGACCCCAGAAAATGGCCACATTCGCTAGTGCTGGAACAAGGTCATTAAGGGTGAAGCCTGGTGCCAGATGTGTGTTGTGATTTTCCATAATCCCTCTAACGCTGCTGCTACATTATCTCATGAACTTTTTCTGGGGCAGGCTGGCATCTGGCCACAGTTTGGGGGCACCGGCATCAGCAGGGTCCAGCAAGTGTTCCTGGGTGCAGCCAAAATTTGGCCATGGCTCATTCAGCCATTGTTCGGTGAGACCCTCTAGCACAGGGGCAGAACGGGTCAAAGCCACAGTCCTTCAGAAATAAGGGGCCAGAGAAAACAGCCACATCTGAGACAAAACTTGGGAGAAGGTACTGCCTGGGGCCTGGTCATGGAGAGTGAAAAAGCAGGGAGTGGATGAAAGCTGAAGACAGAGGATGGGTACGTGATTGCTGATCCGGGAAAACAGAATGGGTAGCTGGGTGGTGCCATTTTCACCACTCCCGCGCATGTGCATACGCATCTACAAGCGTGGCAACAATCTGCCCCAGTAGGCTAGCAGCGACATCTAGTGGAGAGCGGAGCCGTTACACTGAGATCCGCCCACCTGGGCCAACTTCACTTTCAAGAACACAAGTCTCACTGCCGGCTTAGTTTATGGACTATAAAGTGCTACATAGACTGACTTCTAGGGGAAAACGAAATAATTTCAGTCCTACTTCAATCTGTTAGCAGGTCCATCTATTCAATTTTCTTTCTTCCCTTTTTTTCTCTTTTACACTTCTTTTCTTTTTCTTGAATACAGAAAGAGAAAAACCTCGTTTTTATTTTCCATTTTTATTAAAAATATTTTCTTCAAATTTTACCAAATTTTATTTTTTCAAAAATTTTCAAATTCTACTTTACTTCCATCATTTCATTTTAATCTACTTCAGTGTATTCACCTTTTCAAATTTTCACACAATTTCCTTTTTTTTCTTTTTTTCTCTTCTTTTTTTCTCTTTTTGGTTTCTTTTCTTTTTCTTGAATGCAGAGAGAAAAACTTCATTTTTAATTTCAATTTCTATTAAAAATATTTTTCTTTAATTTTTTAATATTTTTTGTTTTATGTAAATTTTTTCAAATTCTATTTACTTCCATCACTTTATTTTAGTCTACTACAGTGTAATCACTTTTTCAAATTTTCAAACAATTTCCTTTTTTCTCTTTTTTTAAACCTATTTTCTCTCTTTTGTTTCTTTTCTTGAATACAGAAAAAGAAAATATTCATATTTATTTTTAATTTTTTTAATTTTCTTTAATTTTTCTACCTTATTATTTACTTTTTCATATATTTTTTCAAATCTATTTTATCCCATTATCTCATTTTCATCTACTTCAGTGTATTCATTCTTCAAATTCTCAATTTCCTTTTTTTAATTTTTTAATTTTTTTTCTTCCCCCCCTTTTTTTCCTTATTTTTTCTTTTTCTCTAATCTGTCAAATCACTTTCAACACTGAGACAAAACACACATAGAATTTAGCATCATTTATTTGATTTTTGTGTGTATGTGTGTGTTTTTAATTTTTTAATTTTAATATTTCTTTAATTTTAATATTTTGTAATTTTAATTTTGCTACCTCCTTTATTCCTTTTCTTCCTTCAAAATGACAAAACGAAGGCATTCACTCCCCAAAAAAGAGCATGAAGAAATGACAGCCAGGGATTTAACCAACACAGATACAAGCAAGATGTCTGAAACAAAATTTAGAATCACGATAGTACGAATACTAGCTGGAGTCAAAACTGGATTAGACTCCCTTTCTGCAGAGATAAGAGAAGTAAAAAAGTAGCCAGAATGAAATTAAAATGCTATAACTGAGCTTCAATCATGGATGGATGCAGTGGTGGCAAGGATGGATGAGACAGAACAGAGAATCAGTGATATAGAGGACAAACTTATAGAGAATAATGAAGCAGAAAAAAAGAGAGATTAAGGCAAAAGAGCACAATTTAAGAATTAGAGAAATCAGTGACTCATTAGAAAGGAACAACATCAGAATCATAAGAGTCCCAGAAGAGGAAGAGAGGATATAGGGGTAGAAGGGTTATGTGAGCAAATCATAACAGAAAAGTTTCCTAACCTGGGGAAAGACACAGGCATCAAAACCCAGGAAGCACAAAGGCCCCCCATTAGATTCAACAAAAACCGGCCATAAACAAGGCATATTATAGTCAACTTCACAAAATACTCATGCAAGGAGAGAATCATGAAAGCAGCAAGGGGAAAAAGTCCCTACCTACAAGGGAAGACAGATCAGGTTTGCAGCAGACCTATCCACAGAAACTTGGCAGGCCAGAAAGCAGTGGCAGTATATATTCAATGAGCTGGATCAGAAAAATATGCAGCCAAGAATTATTTATCCAGAAAGGCTGTCATTCAAAATAGAAGGAGAGATCAAAATTTTCCCAGACAAACGAAAATTAAAGGAGTTTGTAACCACTAAACCAGCCCTGCAAGAAATTTCAAGGGGGACTCTCTGAGGGGAGAAAAGATGAATATATATATATATATATATATATATGTGTGTGTGTGTGTGTGTGTGTGTGTATATATATATATATATAGTAACAAAGATTAGAAAAGACCAGAGAACACCACCAGAAACTCCAACTCTACAAGTATCATAATGGCAATAAATTCATATGTTTCAGTATTCACTGTAAATGTCAATGGACTCAATGCTCCAGTCAAAAGACATAGGGTAACAGAATGGATAAGAAAACAATATCCTTCGATATACTGTTTACAAGAGAACCACTTTAGACCTAAAGACACCTTCAGATTGAAAATAAGGGGATGGAGAACCATCTATCATGCTAATGGTCAACAAAAGAAAGCCAAAGTAGCCACACTTCTATCAGACAATCTAGACTTTAAAATAAAGACTGTATCAAGGGATGCAGAAGGGCATTATATCATAATCAAGAGGTCTATCCACCAAGAAGACCTAACAATTGTAAACATTTATGCGCCAAATGTGAGAGCACCCAAATATATAAATCAATTAATCACAAACATAAAGAAACTCATTGATAGTAATACCTTAATAGTAGGAGACTTCAACATCCCACTCACAGCAATGGACAGATAATCTAATCAAAATATCCACAAGGAAACGATGGCTTTGAATGACACACTGGACCAGATGGACTTAACAGATATATTCAGAACATTTCATCCTAAAGCAGCAGAATATACATTCTTCTCCAGTGCACATGGAATGTTCTCCAGAATAGACCATATACTGGGACACAAACCAGCCCTAAGTAAGTACAAAAAGATCGAGATCATACCGTGCATATTTTCAGACCACAACGCTATAAAACTCAAATCAACCACAAGAAAAAAAATTGGAAAGTTAACAAATACTTGGAGACTGAAGAATGTCATACCAAAGAATGAATGGGCTAATCAAGAAATTAAAGAGGAAATTAAAAAGTATATGGAGGTCAATGAAAATGATAACACCACAACCCAAAACCTCTGGGACACAGCAAAGGTGGTCATAAGAGGAAAGTATATAGCAATCCAGGAAGAAAGATCTCAGATACACAACCTAACCTTACACCATAAGTAGCTGGGAAAAAGAACAGCAAATAAAACCCAAAACCAGCAGAAGACTGGAAATTACAAAGATGAGAGCAAAAATTAATGCTATCAAAACCAAAAAAAAGAGTAGAACCAATCAATGAAACCAGAAGCTTGCTCATTGAAAGAATTAACAAAATTGATAAACCACTAGCCAGTTTGATCAAAAAGAAAAAGGAAAGGACTCAAATAAATAAAACCAAGAATGAAAGAGGAGAGATCACAACCAGCACAGCAGAAATAAAAACAATAATAAGAGAATATTATGAGAAATCATATGCCAATAAAATGGGCAATCTGGAAAAAGTGGACAAATTCCTAGAAACATATACATTACCAAAACTGAAACAGGAAGAAATAGAAAATTTGAACAGACCCATAACCAGTAAGGAAATCGAATTAGTAATCAAAAATCTGCCAAAAAACAAGAGTCCAGGGCCAGATGGATTTCTAAGGGAATTCTACCAAACATTTAAGGAAGAGTTAACACCTATTCTCTTGAAACTGTTCCAAAAAATAGAAATGGAAGGAAAACTTCCAAACTATTTCTATGAAGCCAGCATTACCTTGATTCCAAAACCAGACAGAGACCCCACGAAAAAAGAGAACTATATACCAATTTCCCTGATGAACATGGATGCGAAAATCCTCAACAAGATATTAGCCAATCGGCTCCAACAATACATTAAATAAATTATTCACCACGACCAAGTGGGATTTATACCTGGGATGCAGGGCTGGTTCAATATCTGCAAAACAATTAGCGTGATTCATCACATCAATAAAAGTAAGGACACAAATCATATGATCCTCTCAATAGATGCAGAGAAAGCATTTGACAAAATACAGCATCCTTTCTTGATAATAACCCTCAAGAAAGTAGGGATATAAGGAACATACCTCGAGATCATAAAAGCCAGCTATGAACGACCCAACACTAATATCATCCTCAATGGGGAAAAACTGAGTGCTTTTCCTAACGTCAGGAATGAGACAGGGATGTCCACTCTCATCACTGTCATTCAACATTGTATTTGAAGTCTTAGCCTCTGCAGTCAGACAACACAAAGAAATAAAAGGCATCCAAATCAGCCAGGAGGAGGTCACACTTTCACTCTTTGCAGATGGCGTGATATTCTATATGGAAAACCCCAAAGATTCCACCAAAAAACTGCTAGAACTGATTCATGAATTCAGCAGTTTCAGGATATAAAATCAACGCACAGAAATTGGTTGCATTCCTATACACCAACAATGTAGAAACAGAGAAATCAAGGAATCAATCCCATTTACAATTGCACCAAAAACTATAAAATACCTAGGAATAAATCTAACCAAAGAGGTGACAAATCTATACACTGAAAACTATAGAAAGCTTAGGAAAGAAATTGAAGAAGACACAAAAAAATGGAAAAAGATTCCATGCTACTGGATAGGAAGAATAAATATTGTTAAAATGTCAATACTACCCAAAGCAGTCTTCATATTCAATGCAATCCCTATCAAAACAACACCAGCATTCTTCACAGAGCTAGAACAAATAATCCTAAAATTTTTAAGGAACCAGGTAAGACCCCGAATAGCCAAAGTGATCTTGAAAAAGAAAACCAAAGCAGGAGGTATCACAATCCCAGACTTCAACTATGCTACAAAGCTGTAATCATCATGACAGTATGGTACTGGCACAAGAACAGACACTCAGATCAATGAAACAGAATGGAGAACCCAGAAATGGACCCACAAATGTATGGGCAACTAATCTTTGACAAAGCTGGAAAGACTATCCAATGGAATAAAGAGAGTCTCTTCAGCAAGTGGTGCTGGGAATACTGGACAGCGACATGCAGAAGAATGAACCTGGACCACTTTCTTACACCATCCACAAAAATAAACTCAAAATGGATGAAAGACCTCAATGTAAGACAGGAAGCCATCAAAATCCTCGAAGAGAAATCAGGCAAAAACCTCTTTGATCTTGCCCGCAGCAACTTCTTACTCAACACGTCTCTGGAGGCAAGGGAAACAAAAGCAAAAATGAACTATTAGGACGTCATCAAAATAAAAAGCTTCTGCACAGCAAAGGAAACAATCAGCAAAACTAAAAGGCAACCGACAGAATGGGAGAAGATACTTGCAAACAACATATTAGATAAAGGGTTAGTATTCAAAATCTATAAAGAACTTATCAAACTCAACACCCAAAAAACAAAGAATCTAGTGAAGAAATGGGCAAAAAACATGAACAGACACTTCTCCAAGGAAGACATCCAGATGGTCAACTAACACATGAAAAAATGATCAACATCACTCATCATCAGGGAAATACAAATCAAAACCACAATGAGATACCACCTTATACCTGTCAGAATGGCTAACATTAACAACTCAGTCAACAACAGATGTTGGCGAGGATTCGGAGAAAGAGGATCTCTTTTTCATTGTTGGTGGGAATGCAAGCTGTTGCAGCTACTCTGGAAAAGAGTATGGAGGTTCCTCAAAAAACTAAAAATAGAACTACCCTACAACCCAGCAATTGCACTACTAGGAATTTATCCAAGCGATACAGGTGTGCTGTTTTGAAGGGACACATGCACCCCCATGTTTATAGCAGCACTATCAACAATAACCAAAGTATGGAAAGCCCAAATGTCCATCGATAGACGAGTGGATAAAGAAGATGTGGTATATATATCTATAATGGAGTATTACTCGGCAATCAAAAAGAATGAAATCTTGCCATTTGCAACTACGTGGATGGAACTGGAGGGTATTATGCTAAGTGAAATTAGTCAGAGAAAGACAAAAATCATAGGACTTCGCTCATATGAGGACTTTAAGAGACAAAACAGATGAACACAAGGGAAGGGAAGCCAAAAGAATATAAAAACAGGGAGGGCAACAAATCATGAGAGACTCATAAATATGGAGAACAAACAGAGGGTTACTGGAGGGGTTGTGGGAGGGGGGATGGCTAAATGGGTAAGAGGCACTAAGGAATCTACTCCTGAAATCAGTGTTGCACTATATGCTAATTTGGAATAAATTAAAAATAAAATTAAAAAAAAACAAAAAGAATCAACAAAAAAAGAAATATAAATAAATAAGTAAATAAATAAATAGATAGATAAATAAATAAATAAATAAATAAATAAATAAATTGCAGTTAGCATGCAGTGTAATATTAGTTTTAAATGTGCAATATAGCGATTCTACACTTCCATACAATTTCCGGTGCTCATCACAGTGCACTCCTTAATCTCCATCACCTATTCCACCCATCCCCCAACCAACTTACCCTCCAATAACCATCACTGTGTTCTCTATAGTTAAAAGTCTGTTTCTTGGTTTGTCTCTCTCTCTCTCTCTCTTTTCATGTGCCCCTTTCTTCTGTCTCTTAAATTCCACATATAAGTGAAATCATATGCTATTTGTCATAGACTCTGGATCTAGAGTTCTTTCTTGTCCAGCAAGAAAGCAGGACACAGGATTAAAATGTGAGAGATGGCTAATGTCTGGGAGAAGACAAGAGTCCCGATTAAAGGTACTTGCTCCATTTTTATTAGGATCAGAAGACTTACAAACAAGGTGATGGATGTGCACAAAGAGACAATAAAACTGTGAACATTAACTCAGGGGGGTGATGGAATGGAGGTTTTGAAAATATGCAGCGTTAGGGGTTTGGGTTAATATAAAACAAAACCCTGGCACTGGGTGGAAGGTTGTTTATAGCAGGTTGTTTACCTCTGTTTACCTAAACTGGCCTAAGGACAAGAAAGACAGAGCTTGCCACCCCAGGGTCAACAAGGCACCTTTCTGTTGTTAATTAGCTCCATTCTGGGCAACTTCCCCAGCAGCAGTCTATAGCCTATTTACCTGTTTACCTACTTTGGTCCTTCCTTCCTGTGAAAGCAGCTTTCTGTTATTGTACTAAGCTGGGGGGGGGGGGGGGGGGGGTGGGATATCTGCCTTGAATACCTAATCTTGTTTACCTCATATACCTTTGTACTATATTGGGGTCTTGCCTGCTGTCTCTACACTGGGGCCTTTGCCCTGCCCTCTCTATACCTATTCACCTATTCTTGTTTACCCAAACTTGGGTGTGAGCATCCTATGGCTTTCTAATTCTTTATGCCTTGTTAACCCATCAGTGCAGGCTCAGGGAATTCCAAAGCTTATTCCCCACATTTGTCTTTCTCTGACTGACTTCATTTAGCATTATACTCTGTAACTTCATCCATATTGTTCCAACTGGCAAGATTCTATTCCTTTTATTGCATAGTTTTACAAAATAGTATCAGAATATTATTCAAGAATATTTTCTAAATCATTTTGTCTTCATTTTGTCTGGAACAATAAATGTATGAAAAATTTTGAGGGAAAAATACAAACCTCCTATCCTACTGAATGACATTACTCTGTCTACATGAAATGACTCAGACTTTGGAGGACACAAGTATAGTTAAAAACCACCTGTTCTATTCAGAAGATCTCTTACCTAAAACATGTGCTAAAGCTTTCTGACGCCCCAGTTTCTCCAGCTCTAATGAGGACCTAAGAAACCAACCACAAATGAGGACTAAAATATTCACTGAGATGTTAATAAAACCTTACCACAGTGTGTATGATATAGCAAATCCTCACCAAATGGATGAAATAGCATTACTATTATGAAATAAATATTCTGTATTAATGAGTGCTTCAAAAATTATATTAGCATAAATTTAAAATTTATATTAGCATAAAAGTAAAAATAACACAACTGCATGCTCAGGAAGGAAAATACACACACACACACACACACACACACACACACACATCACAAATTAGCAAGAACAACCTCAAATGTCAATTCTACCCCTTACAGACTACTGTTCTTTAGCATAATGTTTATTCTGTCAGTATGAGGGTGGGTGGCAGAATTCCTAAAATTGTCCTGTTAAGATCCCTAATCTTTGCCCTGATCCCAGGAATCTGCATATGATGAAATACCACTCATATGATTATGTTACACTATGAGGCACAGTTAACCTTCAAAGAGACATGAACCTAGATGAGCTGGTGGGTCCCAAGCTTTCTCCAGCTGAGAGCAGAAGAGTCAGAGAGGCTGGAAATATGGGAAGGGCTAGACAAGTCCCTGCTAGTCTGAAGCTGGAGGGACCACAAAAGGAAAGCAGGAAGACCTAAGGAGCTGAGAGAGGCACCTGGCTGACAGCTCCTGGGGAACTAGGCACCACAGCCCTACAACCACAAGGACTGAATTTCCTCAAACACAACAGTGAGCTTGGAAACGAGTCTTCCCCACAACCTCCAGAAAGAAGCCAGGCCCTGCCCACATGTTGATTTCAGCCTTGTGAGATCCTGAGCAGATAATCAGACCACGATGGATCCAGACCCAAGGCCAAGGGAAAATGAGAGGTGGTACCTTCGTGTGGTTAGGACTTACTAGCTTTGTGGCCATTTGTTATGCAGCAGTAGAAACTGACTACAGGAGCATGTTTATCTTTAAAATAATGGAAACAGCCACATTTTACTTGAGTGCATATCTATACTAACAGAGATATCAGAGATGACAATTCTGGAAAGAACATAGTATGCTTCCTCCTACACTGTGGAAGTTCAATCAATGATATTTGTTATCAGGACTATTCCACAAGTGGAATTATGCTAGCTATCAAAACAGAATCATTTAAACATGACCGAGAGCCTCAATTAACATTTTAATTGAAATAAAATCCCAATTTAATCTAGTCGCCCTTCCTGAGGTATGCTAAATAATGAATGCTAAGCTTAGATCATATGGAAGACGTTATTACAGAGAAGGACAATAAATACTGAATACTTTGGTAATCAAAGAAAAATTAAACAATATATCAGAGTTCCTCAGTTGTGAGCAACAGACCTAGGAAATTCACCAGAAGTATATTGGGTAGCTTGGAGCATCACCTAGACGAGAACCAAGAAAGCCCTGGGCATAGCAGAGACCATTTGTTTACTCAGGAGACCTTGGCCAGAATGAATGAGCTCCAATCATTTCCCTGCCATAGTGTCATTCTCCTGACCTCTCAAAATCCAAGTAGAAGTAGTTCAAGTTTAGTTCATATGCTGTTAACTTGCCATAGGAAGGCAGGGACCTGAGTTACAATCCTATCATGACTGTTATCTATAGGTAAGAGATAAATCTCCAAAAGGAAATCAGGTATCTAATATTGTAGACATAAATAGAGTGAATGGATGTCTGTAAGGGAGAAACAACTATGAATTATAGGGAAAAAATCGCAACATATGACACTTCACCAAATATCATACTTAAATCATATCACTATAATTTCCATACAGTGAAAAATGGAATAAAATCATAATTTTTAAAAATATGCTCCAAAAAGTTACCACTCTTCTTACTGTTGCTTGCCAAACTCTGTGTTAAGTCACACACGTGCATATGTATGCCTATTTCCAATGATGAAACATTATTCATCCTTCGGACAAGCCTTGCATCCACGGAAACAGAGCCAGAGTGGATACTTGAACATAGGCCTGTTGAACTATAATAGGCAGAGCATAAAGAATATTGTTTTCACCACAAATCTATTGTTCAATCCACTAACACATCGGGCACCCATTATGTGCTGGGCTATGGAGGCATGGATAAAGCAGTGAACGTAAACATCCTTCTCTCGTGAATCTCATGCGCTGCAGGGAGAGTCATAAAATAATGAAACAAGTAAATAGACAATAATGAGTATGTATAAGTATTTCAAAAAATATGAAAGAAAAAAGGGGAAATTTTTGGAATATGATAGGAGAAGAGAATTGTTTTAGTGTAAGAGGTCCAAATGGCCTCTTCGATGGCATCACATTTGAGCAGAGATGCAGAGGAGGTAAAGACTGACCTGCAACACTGCCCCAGGATGAGGAAACAGAAAATGGAAAGGACACATAAGACCCCGAGAATGACTGAAGATATCCCACAGAGGAAGCCTCTGGATGGTGCACAGATCACTGTATGGGAATGTGCCCTAAGGGATGTGGCCCTCTCAAAAACAACAATCAGACTGTGCTGTTAAAGGCTACCAAGGCAATCTGCTCAGCTTTCTGTTTGGTTTTACATTCGTGGTGCATGGAGACTCGGAGTGAGGAGGAACTAGACCACAATGAACCCAGCATCAAATGCCTGGAAGATCTTACAGATTGATGCAGCAAAGAGTCACCTGGTGAGAGATAACAAGTATTTCACTCTATTCTCAAAAGTGATCGTTTGCGTCAGCACTCATACCGCTCATAATTAGTCCCTTCTCCCAATAGGCACTATGTGCTATGCAAACTTGCCCATCCCACAACCTGCATATCATAAGGGAATGAGGAAAAATACCTTGAGAGTCAGAACAAATTAGCTCTCAGTCTTTGACCACAGCCTTGGAAAACTTGGTTACTTATTTGGGGAGGGCTCTTTTCCTTTCTTGACCTAACTCATGGTATCCATACTCTGCGGAAAATTTAACCTAAAACACAACTTATTCCTGTTTTCTAGCCCCTTCCTCTTTACAGAGAGTTTTCTGTACCACCCTTTTCTAAAGATACTCTAAATCTCTATGTTGGCTCCTGGATTGGTTTTGTCATAAAAATCACCATGGATATACACTGAATTATTTATTTATTTATTTATTTATTTATTTATTTATTTATTTATCATACTGAATTTTATTTTTGTTTGTTCACAAGCCTCTAACTTCCATGCAGATATTTTCACTCAATATGAATACCACCCAATAAAGTGTCAGGCACATAAGAGGCATATGTAACAATTAGTTGTTAATTAAATGTTGCACCATTAACTGAGTTCCATTCATTCTTAATTAAATGGCATCTTACTGCATTTCATCCTGAGTCATTAGCCATTACAGGCACCATTACTGGCAGAAAGCATGGGGAAGAAATGTGGAAAAAAATAAAGACAAAATTCTAGGTATTAGAAGCTATTTACATTCTTCAAAGTCAGCAGATTAAAATTAAATGCCTCTGGAAGAAGACCTTCAAGAGAAGGCACTAAAATTCTGTGTGAGTTTTCAATATATACAAGACACATGCTCCATCACATCATTCTAGCATTTGTTGCTGTGTTAAAAACAAAACAAAACAAAAACAAAACAGGAGAGTTGCAAGAACATTGTATGCACAGAGAAAAAATGTGGGAACAAAGTATGAAGTCATGGGCAATCCACTGAGTCTTCTTAGCTATCAGGCCCATCATCTATAAAATGGAAATTAATTCCCTGCTGATGACATAAAAAATCAACAAATAACAATAATAGTTACTACCACTTTCTTAAAGATGTGCAATACAGTCCTCACTTTACATTCATGAATCACATGAATACAGTGGCAAAACCTCAACAAGTTGTTACTATGAGCAGAAACTACAGCAGGTGTACAAGGCCTTTCTCAAACATCTACTCCAAGCATGCAGGTGTCATTAGGGAGTGCTATGGTTACATATCACCAGAAAAATACCCTTTATACCATTTTTATTAAAATAATGAAAGGTAAACTTGCAAAGAATTGACAGTTCTCAACATCTTGTAAAAGGAAAACAGAGATACTGTTAGGTGTTTTGGTTAACATTTTTCCACTTATTTCATATATAACAAAGCATATCTCATTTTCCACTATAAAATATATTTTCTAAAGCTTTGGAGTTTTCTAAGCCACTCATTGCACTTTAAAGCTCATCATTTTAGTCCTGTGAATTGAGAAATAAAAACATTGAATGAGAACATCGTGACCTACAGCTGCTGTGTGACTTCTCAATGACACACAGTAATAAAAAGTGAATCTCAACATAAAAGTAGGACTCCCATCACCCAGCCCATGCTCCTGCATCCTGTGTCTATATCACCTCTCAATCTGTAGTACAAATGGTATCTAGTTTACCTACTCAGAAGAAGATTCTTCTTCTCAAACGTCCTCCTGAATGAATCCTTGACCTCTTTGTTTCTCAGGCTGTAGATAAGGGGGTTCAACATGGGGATCACGGCTGTGTAGAACACAGAAACCACTTTATTGATGTCCAGGGAGAAACTAGAACTGGGACGTACGTAGATAAAGAAGAGTGTCCCATACAGGATGGAGACAGCAGTCAGGTGTGAAGAGCAGGTGGAGAAGGCTTTGCGCCTCCCCTCAGCAGAGCGGATCCTCAAGATAGTGACCACGATGTAAATGTAGGAAACCAGGATGATCACACCACTGAGCACTCCTAGAGTTCCAGCCAAGATGAAAAGTAAAACCTGATTGACCTGGGTGTCTGCACATGCCAGGGAGAGAACAGGAAGTAGGTCACAGAAGAAGTGATTGATGGTATTTGGACCACAGTAAGGCAGGCGAAAGGCAAATGTCGTATGTGTTATGGCGCTTATAAGACCCATGGTATAAGGCCCTACCACCAGCTGCACACAGATTCGCCGGGACATAATGAGTGTATACAACAAGGGCTTACAGATGGCCATATACCTGTCATAAGCCATGGAGGCCAACAGGAAACACTCTGTCACTACAAACTGACCAAAACACCATAACTGGGCAGCACAACCCAAGAAAGAGATTACTTTTTTTTTCACAAAGATGTCTGTCAACATCTTGGGACCAATGACAGAAGAGGAGCAGACATCCACAAAGGACAAGTGGCTGAGAAAAAAGTACATGGGAGTGTGGAGCCGGGAATCCATCCAAATGAGGGTGATCATCCCCACATTTCCCAGAAGGGTGACCAGATAAACCAAGAGAAACATCACAAACAGAACAACCTGGTGCTGGAAGCAATTTGTTAAGCCCACAAATAAAAACTCAGTCACCAAAGTTTGATTCCTAAATTCCATTTCTCTGATTTAATCTGTAATGAGAGAAAGAGTTTTCATTACAATTAATTTATAATTAAATTGTTTTTAAAAATGAATTTGACTTCTTTGGGGCACCTGGGTAGCTGGTAGTTGGCTAAGTAGTTGGCTAAGCGTCTGACTCTTAATTTTGGCTCAGGTCATGATTTCATGGTGCTTGGATTTGAGCACCTAGTCAGGCTCCAAGCTGACAGCATGGACCCTCCTGGGACTCCCTCCCTCGCCTCTCTCTTGGCCCCTCCCTCACTCTTGGGCATGCACCCTCTCTCTCAAAATAAATAAATCAATGTAAAAAAAAATGAATTTAACTTCCAACATTTTTCAAGTTCATAGGGTAGACTGAGAGATCACACTCTTGACTTCTACCTCCAAATGGCCATCCTCAGTATCTGCTATCTGTGTGATACTAAACACTGAACCTCTCTCAGCACTTCAGTTTATTCCCGATCCCAAGATTTTTGAAGAAAATCACAGAAGTGTAGACCGAGATGTGACCTTTGGTGACCTTCTAAAGCAAGTCCTCTAACTGTGCCAGATCCCATTTATTAAAATTCCTACATTGCACAGAGTATACTTTAAGAAACATCTTCTAGACAAAAAGCATTATGTGAATTTTTCTGAACTCAGGCAAATACCTTATCTACCCTAACTGTAGGTTCAGGGTATTAGAAATGTAACTTCTTTGCCGATTCCTTTAGACTCTAGATAAACAGTCAGTTGTGGTGTGTAAAAGACAGACTTGTGATTCCAAAAAGGAGGGCAAGCTCATACCTGGGAGGATGGCTTTGACCAGGGATTAAAATCTTCCACAGGATCTCCTTGGTGACACCTTACAAACAGCTACATTCCTCCAGTCATTGGTGGATGTACCCATTAATCTCATCAAAGTCCATCAAATTTGTTAGTTCATCAAAGAATAAACTAGTTCTTAAATATTGAGTAAGTGTTGTAACCAATTAAGTACTAATAGGAGCTGGGAAAGAAAATCAATAATTTAGGGATGAAAAGAGCACACATGAGCATTTATCCCAAAGAAATGAAAATTTATGCCCACACAAAAGCCTGTAAATTTTGTTGACACAAGCTCTATTCATAATGGCCAGATATCTGGAACAACGCAAATTCCTACCATACATAAATGGTTAAACAATCTGGAATGTCCATACCGGGGAATACTATTCCGTAAGAAAGAGGAAAAAATATGATACAGATACAAGCTTGAATGGGTCTCAAGGTCATTACACTGAGTTGAAAAAAAGCCCATCTCAAAGTTCGGAACTCTATTTTTACATTATCTTCTCAGAATGGTAAAATTATAGAAAGGAAGAACAGGTTAGTAGTTGTCTGAGATTGGGACAGGCAGGGAGGGGCAAGGTGTGACTGTAAAGGTGTAGCACAGGGACATCCATGTAGAGATGGAAGAATTCCGTACCTTGATGGTTGAGTTGGTTAAACAAACCTCTCTCCACACGAAGTAAAGTGGTATAGAGCAATCCACACATCACACCAATCTCCATTTCCTGTATTTGATGCTGTGCTGTCGTTGGTAAGATGTAGCCATTGGGGAAACCTGGGTGAAGGGGATGGGAGCCTCTCTGTACTACCTTTGAAGCTGCTTATGAAAATTTATTTCAGAATAACACTCTTTTATAAAAGAAAAGGGGGGTGAATGAACGGGAAGTGAGAGAAACATGAAGTAAGGGTAATACCCAAATGAAACGGGAAACTGAGGAAGACAAACGCACATTCTGGACGTTGAAATAATCATAATGATTACAACAGCACAATCACACAAAAATACCAATGGGCTGTGCGGCAGGAGAAGTGTCGACAGAAATCTAACATTTTTCCCTGGTAAGAAAGCTTGAAAGGGTTTTTGCTTAACAGGAAGTTGAATAACAGAAAGTAATGAAATGAAAACCCACTCCTGTTGTCCCAGAAGCAATGGAGCTTGGAAAGGAAAGGCCTGGAGGGGCAGAATTTAAGACCAGTCAGAAAAGCTATACTGTAGTTAGTGACATGCTTCCAGAGTTTAGTATTTTCTAAACATGCAAAGCCATTGCAGGTCATTTATGTGTGTATTTGCTATTTGCTCAAAGAAGATATAAACAAAGTGTTTTCAGTGCCACAGTAGATTTGGGTTATGAAAACATTTTATGAGGATGAAACTAGAATTTCCCCATCTATGATCTCAACCAACTCAAACTATCGTGTGAAAACAATAGTTTCTGACTGTCAAAATGCATATTGCTTTCTTTTTTCCAACCTTGCTTAATGCAAAAATTCTAGCATAGAGCCATCGTGATCCTAGATATGCTTGTGACTTAGGGTAAGAGCAGCATGGAATTCAGGTCAGCAGATTCAGTGGTTTGTTTTCTACTTCTAAAACTCCATGTAGGGCAAGTGAAGAAATTAAAAGCCAAAGAGGCCAAGGCCTCTTCTTCGTTCCCATGAGCGCCCCATTAGCCATAAATCTTGCAGCACATTTCACTATCTCTATGCCAAACACAGAATTCAACCAGCATGTTCATTCAAGTTAGGTCATCTAAAGCAAGAGACACGGATGGAATATTTCACTTGCACCAAATTATTCTTCGTGGTAAGCTTAGAGATGATGCTTTTCCAGACATCTAAAATCATTTGTTGATATTTTTTGATACCTAGGCTCCTGAAAGCCATTTAGGAATTCACTCAATGTACCTATCTGAAGAAACATCCCTTACAGCCGTTGCCTGTTTATGTCATAGTGAGTTATGACAGTAGCATTCCCTGACATAAAAATGAATTACCCTACAAACGTAGTAGACTGGTCATTCTTCTCAGCTTCTTCAGGTGTCTAGGAAGACAAACAATACAATGATACCATCTTGAAGCCTGGGCATTCCAATAGCGCTTTAAAACGGGGTTCATTGACTCCATTCTGCACAACACATCAGAGAGATTTTTCTAAAGGGCTGTGTGTAAATTGGAGCCAACTCCCTCAGGGAATCAAAAGCTCAGGAGATTGGGCCTATAGAGAAGATATTAAAGTTCTCTCAAGAGAACAGTACTGTGACTTGAATCCATTGTCATTGTACAAAATAAACCTACCTCACCCTTTGAGACTACCCCCTCACGCACTTCAAAATCCCGTTTTGAGCCTTCCCTGTTGCATAATGAGCACCGGCCCTTGGTGCTGTGCAGGTGGGAGAATCTAAAATAAAGCCTTGTCTCAGAAAGCTTGCAATCAGAAGGTGAGTCTGGGCACACAGCAGCACGAGGGACCCCGTGATCAGTCCATGAGTGACAAGGATGGTAGGATCGTTGTGACCAGAGATGTTGAAAAGAGTCTCTTAGTTGTGACTAATCTCAAAGGGAAGGAAGCTATAGGCACATAAAAATAAGGTGGATTGGGGTGTTATGCAGCAAAGGAGAGCTATAACTTTGGACAGAATTTTTGAGAGACAAAAGCAGTCGACATTGGAGGTATAAAAATTTCAAATACAAAGGTAGAAAACTGGGTTTGGGATCAAACTTCATAAACACTTCATGAAGCAAAGCAGTTTGAATTTATATCTGTAAGCAGTAAGGAATCCTTCAAGGAATTTCAGAAAACAGGTGACATCTATTTATTCACACACACACACACACACACACACACACACACACAAGAAAAGTTGCCACAGAACATCAGTCTTGTCACAGGAGAAGTTTACTATATGCAAGGCATTCTTCAAAGTGCTTTGAGAGTATTAACCCATTTAGTCCTCCTAAGAGCTCAATGGAGGGGATGAATAGAAAGATCTAGATTCTCTTACCTACCATCACCTCATGCAGTCCACTTGCTATTCTTGGAACAGACAGAACAGGATTCTAGCTCAGAATCTTCCTCTCTTTTCCTTCGGCTCCTGTTGTATTTTCCTCCAGGTATCTGTGCAATTTTCTTCAGATTTCTGCTCATCGTGGAGGCCACCTTTAATCATCCTTTGTAAAAGAGTACAGTTAACCACACCCCAACCCTCCTACACTTCCCCTCTTTATCTAGTTTATTTTTCTTCAATCAATTACCGTTACATACCATTGAATTTGTATTGCATCATAGCACTCTATCACAACAAGTATAAATTTTGCTTCGTTTTTCCACAGTACACTTCCAGCTTCTGGAATAGTGCTTTAAGGAGTAAGTGTTCAATTAATATTTTAAAACAAATGAGGACATTAATAAGTGGACACATAATTTTAAGAATGTGGCTGCAGGGAGAGAAATTCGGAGATTAACTTCTTCTAGGTGTTGGGTAATGTGAACTTTCTGTGAGAATGGAAAGGAATTAAATTATTTCTTTGAGAGACCATCCTAGGGAGATCAAACCTGAATGGATATGTTTGCAGCTGGATGAGAGAGAGAGATGAGCCAAGGTTCAATCCTAAGAGCCAGATTTGGGACAATGCTTATCTATCTTCCTTGGCCTCAACTGCCTAGCTGAACTTTGACTTCTTCCCTTATACACCTTCTGGGATTATTTTCCACCAAGATCATGACTGGCCCAAAAGACCAAACTTGGTCTCACCGCACAGATCACTGGGCTTTAGAGGTACAACTCCATTTCTACTGTCTTTGGAAAAGACATGGGACGCTAGTCTCACTGATATGATTAGTGGTATCTCTTCTCTCTATACCAGACTGGCAGTAGGAGACAATGTTACAGAAGTACAGAGATAACTAATGTCCGTGGTGATAATAGGATCCCCAGACAGTAAAGACCAGTATGTAGCACTAAACTACCAGAAAGCAGGCAGAGACGATCTAACTAAAAGAACATAAATCTTTAATTCTCCCATCTTCTCTAGTATTTACTTGAATGCTTTACTATTTTCCTGCCATCCCAGTTATACTACAATAAGGAATTTACTGCCACTTTTCTAATTGCTAATGTGTTATCTTATATTTTCTATCTAACACGGTGATTCTCCATAGTTATCTTTCCAATTGGTCATGCCTGGTGTGAAGTTCCTATACACGAAAACTGAAAAATGGAATGTGAAGTGCTAAACATATCATGCATAAATTCCCAAACTACTCATCTATCTGTTTTTAGATATCCTTTCCTGTTATATTGGGTTGTTTTTTTGTTTGTTTGTTTGTTTGTTTGTTTCTACTATCATGACAGCTAGTGTCATGGTAAGGAATTCATTTTTATGGGAGAGAGTATCTTCTCTCACTCTCTACACTTTGGTATTTCTTGCTTCGGCTATGTAAGGTTAACAGAATTTAATATATCTGAATTATGAGGTGCAGAATTCAAGAAGCCATAGACAGCACAGTATGACAGCTGAGAACTCTGAGAATACCAGAGATTTCTGAGGTTAAATGACCATTTAAATGTATACATCACAACATATTGATGATAGACCAGATAATCTTGGAGGTTGACCCAGAACTTCCCCTCTTATTTCCCCTGTTGTCACAGCAATGAAGGGGACAGAGGTGGAAGCAGATTGAATAAGGGGTTAAGAGGAAAATGCTGGATTATATTTTGGCTCCATATGAAACCCTTGTATTTATTCATTCAATTCATCAACATTTACTGATTACCCACGATGTAGCAAGCATGTTCCAGGTGCTTTGGATACATCAGTGAGCAAATCAGTTAAAAGGAAAAAAAAACAAAAACAAAAAACCCAAACCATTGGTGTCATTAAATCCTCAACATCACAGCCATGAAAATATTTGGGGCTCCATGTATGTTGAATGTGTCAGTCCTCGTGTCAGCATTCGCAAAAGCCTCTTCTGAAAATATGATCAACCTCCTAAGAAACAGGACAACTAACTTCATCAACAATCACATGCGCTTGTTTGCAGCCTAGTCAAATTGCTGGATTAGATAAACATTGCATCACAGGTCCTCCTGTTACGACA
Source organism: Lynx canadensis (assembly GCF_007474595.2). Lineage (NCBI taxonomy): Eukaryota > Metazoa > Chordata > Mammalia > Carnivora > Felidae > Lynx > Lynx canadensis. The sequence goes on from NC_044312.2 coordinate 102,276,816, forward strand.
TCTAAAATAGGCCCACTCCTCTTCCCTGAAAACCCATTATTTTTCTTTATAGACTTAAGAGTCTATAAATAAATTTGACATTGTACGTTTATTATCATTCCATGAACCATCAGAAGAAACAACCCATAAGTGTGACCCTGATGTGGAAGAAAGCAAAAGACTGAGTTTAAAACTCGATAAAAGTATTTTCCGGTCCTTCCTAGATTTAGCCAGCCTACAAATCCACAGGCACTAATGCAAATAGCCGTAGTATGCAAGTGATTTTTCTGAGAAGAGTGCCAGCCTCAAAGAAGAAGGGTCTCATGACAAACATGAGAGAGTTGAAGTCTAATCATGGAGCATTTAGTGAGAAAACTTGCTATTTTCAGGACAACAAAGGACAAAAAACAAAAACAAAAAACGAGGCGGGGGGGAGATAAGATGGTGGAGTACTAGCAGGACCCTAGGCTTGCCTTATCCTTCAAACACACGGAGATAAATATCAAATCATTCCGAATACCCAAGAAATTGATCTGAGGTCTCAGAGAAAACTTCAAAAAAGCAAAAACAAAAGAGTTTCCTCATAGGAAGATGCAAGATGCTGTAACATCAAAAAGAAAAATAGAGCCAATGATTTGGGCTATTTGTGGAGGACTCAGTTTAGAAGTGAGATAGTTCCTCAAAAGTCAAGGGCAAAAAAAAAAAAAAAAAACAAAAAAACAAAGAACAAGGGCAATCTACATCATGTCTCATACACCAATCTCATGAGAAAGATAAGAAAGGGAAAGGATGGGAACAGAGGGAAAAGAGGCAGAGAAAAGGGAACAAAAGAAAGGAGAAAAGAACAAATGTTGCTTGAGGAGACAAATGGCCATGGCTGGCCTTTGAAGAGTGGAAGAAAGGACAGACAACTTTAGTTTCAAAATCCCATGTAAGAGCAGAGTAGGCTGCTAGTGCCACAGCAGCTAGAGCAGGGGAAATAAAAATCATCAGGAATACACTCGACTATAAACTAGAAGCACTTGCACGCAGAGTAATCCTGGCGCGTGATCCTTCCCAGAGGAGTGATGAGGGTCCTCCGACAGCTTGGATTCAAAAGACATCAAAGACACAGACTTTCCCTTGTAACACGAATAAGGCCTGAGGATCTAATGGAAAACATGGTGACTGTGGTTGACAACACTGTATTGTATTAAGTGAAATGTGCCAAGAGAGTAGAACTTAAAGGTTCTCGCCACCCCCAAAAGACAACTATGTGAGGTGAGGTATGTGCGATTTAACTCGATGGGGAGAATCCCGTCACAGGGTATACGTATATCAAATCTTCCTTCTTACATTATTTGCAATTTAAATATCTTACAATTATATTTCTCAATATGCCTCAATAAAGCTGGAAAACATTTAAAAGAGGTAAGACATCAGTGAGCAGAAAAAGAATGAGATGAAGTTGATATGGAAAGAAGTATGACCTTAAACCACACCTGGGTCCAGGTTGTTAAGAGAGATGATAATTAGGACTTAACGTAACTATGTGCCTTATATTTGTTTTGTTCACTCTCTCACTTAACATGTTTTCTTGAGAACTTCCTATGTGTTAGGTGCTCTTATATGTATCATCGATTAATCTGTGTACAAACCACACATGACATTGGCCTCCTTGCAATTTTCCACCTAAGGCTTCAATGTATTGTTGTTAAAGGGTTATAGTTGCATTACACTTTTTTTTTTTGCGCTCAGTTATTTTTAACAAAGATGTGTGATACTATAAGATACTGAGTTGTAAAGTCTTGCATTTGATATATTGAATCAAGGAATGGAAAGGGAGAACAAGTCCCTAGAAAGGAAAACTGGAAAAATGGGTGGTATCATTGCCAGGAAATTCTTTTTTTCTTTTCTTCCCAGTGTATAAAAAGATGGCATTCATAGGAGTTGACATATTGTGTACAATCACAGAACTTTAGATAAAAAAGTAATATAAATGACATTGAGTCTATTACCCTCAGTTTACAAATTAAGACATTGAGAACCAGAAATGGTATAGAATTTATCCTCTTTTAATCCTTTTTTTCTTTTTGAAATGCCAGAGAAATTTACTTTAAATGGCACGGTTTTAGTCTAAAAATTATTTAGATCTGAAATAGAACTCCAGCATGTCATGATTCTGTACACTGAAATAAGATGATTGAAGTGTAACTACCAATTAATATCCAGGCACACACAAATTGAAGACTGTCGCATTATTACGTTGTACATGGGAAACGAACCCAACGCTGCACGTTAACTTTTAATCCTCTTTCTAATGGGAAGAGTCAAGGTTCAAACCGACAACTCCTTAAGTCTAGTCCACCTCTTTCTTAGTACACATTTGGCAATTCCACCTGAACATTGGTAAAAGCACCGTCCGAATTCCCTCCCCAGCAGAAAATTCTTCCTAACTAATGTCCCCCTAAATGCCTCTTTTAGGGGCAGGCAGTAAAGGAGCAGACTCAACATGGGCATCCATGTGGAATAGAATGCAAAATCGAATTTATTAGCGTACTGAGATGAACTTGAACGAGGAAGTATGCAAAGGAAGAAAAGTGTCCCATGCATGATGGCCAGAGCAGCCAAGCAGGAGGAGCAGGTAGGGAAAACTTGCTGCCTGCATTTAGCAGAATGGATATTCAGAAGGCTTGAAGGATAAAAATACAGGAGGCCGGGATGATGAGGGCACACAGGATTCCTATGAATCCAGCCATCATGGAAAGAACCAACTTACTCTTCTGGGAAGCAGCACATGCCAGGGAGGGAAAAGGGGGAATGTCACAGAAAAGGTGGTTGACCACATTTGGACCACGGAAGCCTAAGCAAAAGTGAAGGTCTCATGGACAATGGCACTTTGAGGACCCGTGGCACAGGGCCCCGCCACCAGCTGCACACGGGCCCTTTGGCACATGATGACTGTATGCGGCAAGGGTTTGCAGATGGCTGCGTACCGGTCACATGCTTGGCGGCCATGAGGAAACAGGCTGGTCACTACAAGCTGACCAAAAACCACATCAGTACAGCACAGCTCACAAAGGAGATGACTTTTCTCTCCCGAAAGGGATCACACCACATCGACGGAGCAGCGGAAGAAGAGGAGCATACACCCACAAAGGACAACGTTTCAAGGAAAAACTACATGGGTTTCTGGAGTCAGGAATCCATCCACATCAGGGTGACCGTCCCCAAGTTCCCACCCCGCATGACAACATAAAGAACGCTAAGCAGAATAAATGCCAGCAAAGACCACCCCTAGGCATACACTCTTTAAAGCACAGAAAATCAAGAATAAAGACAACAATCTTCAAAGAAGGCAGAATCAGAAAGACACATCACCTACAGAGGAGCAAAGGATCACATCTGATCTCTCAGAAACCGCACCTCCTAAAAGTCAGTGGCCGTCTACTGGGCGCCAAATTTACAAATCGGGAGACTTCAGTGAGTGGAGGCCTTAACTGACAGGCAATTTCCCTCTGATACTGGGACTAACTGGCGATTCTTTACAAAATAGGCAGAACCACTTAACGACTTCGGGGGTGAACAAACAAATGAACGGCAAAATGCACCTGCACTTGAATTTCTGTCCCTGCCCTCTAGGAAGAACCAGTTGGGAACATTTCCTACTAATAAAAACAAAACAAAAACCTATTTTAAGATGCACTGTGTTACAGCTATAAAGTCCAAGGGAAAAGAAGATGGTGCTGTAAGAGGACAACACACGGGCTCTAACTGACACTGTCTCTGATCATCCCTTAGGGTGAGTCCCCAGTGGAGGTAACACTGAAACAGTATATGAAAAGCAAGTAGTTAATCCATGTGAATATGGCAGGAAGAGAATTGTCGGCAGAATACAGGAGCAGATCAGAACAGCAATAACCAGAGCTAGAGGAAGACAGTTGGTTTGAATATATTTGCATACGCTTAGACAAGGACCTTACAGCAATTCAGGAAATTTATAATTATCACTTGCCTCCTGCTGTTCTCCTCCCAATCCCCGTTCAATAGCACCTGCATCACGAATGTTTACCAAGCAATTAGGACCAAAGAAAACACTTCAGCTCTCCTACTAGGCAATGCATATCTCAATAGGTGACAGATCTGACACCTGTCATATAATGAAGATGCAGGATAGAGTCATTTTAAGGCAAAGTGTGACCGGGAAGAAACTGTTGATCTTTCTAGATGAAAACACATTTCCCTTTGGCTCACCTAAGCCCAAGTTTTATCAAGTCTTAGTAAAATGGTGCTGGGAAATGTCACCAAACTGGCAACTAACAAATTATAATTTTTCTAATGTTTATTTATTTTTGAGAGCGACAGAGACAGAATGTGAGTGGGTTGGGGCAGAGAGAGGGAGGCACAGAATCTGAAGCAGGCTCCAGGCTCCGAGCTGTCAGCACAGAGCCCGACGCGGGGCTCCATCTCACGAGCTGTGAGATCATGACCTGAGCCGAAGTCGGACGCTCAACCGACCGAGCCACCCCAGCGCCCCAAACAACTAACAAAGTTAATCATTCATAATCTGGGACCTAGCTCTCCTACATTTGGAAATCTGTGCTACAGAAATATAAATCTCAGATACACATGTGGCACCATCATTTGTAGGGAGAATAAAAGGAAACCAGCTGAAGGGGTATCACTAGGAGAAGCATACATTCTTTGTATGAAATGCTGTGCTACATAAACTATAAAATTTACCTGAATATTAATAATTAATTAACTTAGTAGTTTACTTTCCAAATTGCATCATTTGCATTGTGCCATTTTGAATTCAGCATTTTTTTTTATCATTTCAAAGTGGTTAATAAGGAGAAAACATACCACCTTGTATAAAAATGACAGATTCTGGGGTGAAGGGTGAGGGATGAGGGGAGATACAGGTCCTCAGAGGGAAAAAGTGAGATGGGAGCAGAGAGTTGCTAAGAATCTCTCGGTTTTACTTAGTTTTTGACAAAGATTTCATTCACCAGTAGGTAAAAGCGTTTCATTAAACCAGAGAGTGTTCGGATGGAGAAATAGCTTTACCAGAAGTCATTGAGTCCATCTGCCTAAATCTATTTACTTATGGATATTTTCATTCATTCACTTATTCATGCCTTCAGTTTTGACACAGATGGCAGCTTTTCAAGAGTACATTTTAGTTATGAAATTAAGCATATTTGTTGCAAAACAAGTCCGACAACTCAGACAAGCACGAAGCTCCTGCTGCTTGTGGCTCCTTTCAATGTCATGTTACTAAAGTAACAATGTTAACAGCGTGGCCAGTGACTTTGCACAATTCTCTCTATGATCATGTCCATAGGCACACACCAATGTCTTTTACACATGAGGTAGGTTTTACCCCCACCTTTTTCACCTTTGTTTACATGTTGGGGGGTTGGTCAACGAGAAGATCTGACCTCTGGTTGATCTGTGATCTGGACCCTGGCAACTGGAGGCTCCTCTCCCAGACCCTGTCCGTGCATTCTGCCTGCCTTCTCGGCTCCCAAAAACTGCCCCAAGGACACAGCCTTGAGACAGTCATGTGTTCTTGGACGCTCTGGACGGCATGTGTGACTGCCTCTATCTAATCTTTCAAGATTGGGCGGGAGGCAGAAGGGCTATGGTCTTACTGCTGCGCCCAGGACAACCTCGCAAGTAAGTTCTCTTGTCTGTTCAACCTGCTCCCTACCATTCCGGAGTGGCCTGCTTCTCTCTTTGGTCTCTCCCTGCCTTTGGTGATGGGGGCGGGTTGCGGATTTCAGCGGAAGCTCCCCAGGAAGTTGCAAACCCACACAAACTGTGATCGGTTCTACAGATTAAGGTTTGACTTGATTTTTTTTTCTTATCTATCAATGATTGTATCAGGACGTTTCCTCCGAACCAAAACATTAATATTTAATTTACTTTGTTTAATAATTAGCCACCCAACACTTCAAGGAGAGAATGTATGTTTCTCCTAATGATACAAATTGAGGTTCTTTCCTTCCCCCCCCCCCCCCCCACAAATGATGTTGCAGCATTTATGTCTGGTGTTGATATTGCGACAGCACAGATTTCCAAATGTAAGAGAGCCAGGTCAACGAGTATGTGAATTTTAACAGAAATCATCAAATTACTTTCTGAAAATGTAGCTGTTCTATACTTAGCTACTGTCGCTAAGTGCAATGTCGTGATCTATATTCGTTGGCAACCTTACCAGCATTGCACAAATCGTTGTGATGTCTGCTAACGTGCCAAATGGAAAAGAAACACTGTCTTGTCATTGTAATTTCATGTTTCCCAGCCATTGTGGAGTTCAGCAACCTTTAGTATATTTATATTTTTGGCAATTCCCATTTCCAGCTGTACCCATTGCTCATCGAGCCATTTATTGGCCCATGTCCCTCCTGTGTGTCATACACATGTACATTTGGGCTCAGGACTTTCTCATCGGGACATTACCTTATTGTAAGTCACCTATTTTGCAAAAGCCCTCTCACTTTCCATTGTTCAACAGAACAAGGTGTATGAACCTTTATTAATGAACACTGTTGACCTTTCCCTTACAACATTTGCTCTCTAATCTGGAATAAATGTCCTCCCACATATGAGACTATATAAATGTTCCTCTGTACTTTCTGTTCGCATATAGTACATTTGTACCTTTAATATATCTGTAAAGTATTTTGTATTCCCCTTCACTTTATAATGGAGAAGACTGATGAAAAAAATATAAGCAGTCTATAAGTAACCTGGTAACTACTCAGGAATAAAGGGAACTTCTAGTTCTCAGCCCAGTGTTCTTTTGACATGTTATAAACCAACGTCTAAGGTACAACACAACAGACTTCTAATTACCAAAACTGCTGGAGAAGTTTTCCTTTCAAACTTCATCCCAAATGTGTATCTTACCTCCTTATTCCCCAAGCTGTAGACGAGGGGGTTCCACATGGGCATCACCACAGTATACAACAGAGAAATCACTTTATTGAGATTCAGGGAGGGACTTGAGCCAGGTCGAACAGAGATAAAGAGTCCCATACAGGATGGAGACAACTACCAGGTGAGAGGAGCAGGTGGACAAAGCGTTCTGCCTCCCATGAGCAGTCTGGATCTTCCAGATGGCCACCAGGATGCAAACATGGGAGACCATCATGATCAGGCCACTGAAGATTCCTGTAGATCCAGCCAAAAAGAAAAGTGTAAGTTGAGTCACGGAAGTGTCTGCACATGTAAGAGAAAGCAGAAGGGAAATATCACAGAAAAAATGATTGATGATATTTGGACCACACAAGGGTAAGCAAAAAGTCAGTGTCATATAGGTCATGCTGCTTAGAAGAGCCATGCCATAAGGCCCTATAACCAGCTGCACAGAGACCCTCTGGGACATAATCAGGGCGTGCAACAAGGGCTTACCGATGGCCAAATACCAGTCATGTGCCATGGACGTCAGGAAGAACCATTCAGATACCACAAAGAAAGAAGAGAACCACATCTGTGTGGTACAACCCTGAGAGAGCTGACTTTTTTCTCTGCAAAGTTATCACACAGCATCTTGGGGGCAATGCAAGAGGAACAATACCTAAAAGGACAAGGGGCTAAGAAAAATACATAGTCATTCACTGGTCAGTGGTAACCTGTGTAAGAAATTTAAAAGTACATTTTATTTTTGCAATGTTAATTAGCATACACAAAATTGCTCCTTTTAAAAAATTTTTAATGTTTATTTATTTTGAGACAGAGAGAGACAGAACACAAAAAGGGGAGGAGCAGAGAGATGGGAAACAGCGAATCTGAAGCAGGCTCCTGCTTCCGCACAGAGCCTGACATGGGCTTGAAACCACAAAACATAAGATCCTGACCTGACCTGAAGTCAGTCGCTCAGCTGACTGAGCCACCCAGGCGCCCCATATTCATCACAGCTTCTTCAATGTATTACAAGTGTTTTTTAATCTGTAAAGGAGGCAGTTAGGAAAACAGCACTGGACGGGCAACGGTATTCCTGAGGAATAGTTCCTGTCCGTTGGGACACCGTGCAAACTTGCGCGATTTATACTTGATCTTTTTGGATTCGGGACCCTCTGCCATCAAAAGAGCAGTCTAAGTATCAAATCTAAATTTCCCATGGGTTCTAAAATTGTATTTGAAACGAGAACAGTATCTGTATGTCATCTTTATCACATGACAGAATAACAATGCCTACCTAGGAATACCGTAACCAGTGAGATTGTAAGAAATGATGAAAAATTCAGACCCTGATAATAGACATTTGGGGTCGGCTAAACGGAACAGAAATAAAGCCCTTTCAGTTCCTGTTTTGATGGAGAGGATAGTGCCATTCAGATGAAATGAAGACAACATTCATATCTGTGTATATTAATCTCTTCCCCTTATAAAAGGCTTACAAAGAGAAATGTCAACAAATGTCGGTAGCATTATTTACTAGGGGGAGTTCTATGGAAACACATAATAGTCATTTTTATGTTTATAAAGGACAGGCCTGCAAATGAGAGATTGGATACATTTACTCTTTAACCATCATGAGTACAGAGGATTCATGTTTGGGGTTAAGTGAAGTGAAAATTTTCCAGTAAAATATTCATGTAATTCATATAATCATATCATATAATACAAAAAATGAAATATAATGGTTTGGGAGGCACTGAGATGCCCTTCCTTTGAGACTAATTAATCTATCAAATATTGTATAGGAACTTTCCATGGAAATCAAAAGAAAAATTAAATATCCACTCTAGTCTCAACTGACTCGATCATTAGCGGCAATGTTACCATACATTTCCATGAATATATGAATATATTTTGTTCATTGAAATAAAATTATTTCCCCTAATTCCCTGTAATGTTTATAAAACTATTTAAGGCATAAATTCTGAAAAGTGATCTCTGTTTTATTAACACAATGTGTGAAATGCTTACCATTTTTATTGTTACAAAATTTTTAAGTATTTTTCTGACTCATCAACTGAGTAAAAACACATCAACCTGTTTAAAATGACAGTAAGGAACACAAAGTGTAGGATTATCCGTAAGAAAGATTCCAGATTCATATGTTTGTTACCAGGTCAAACAATTTCCTATATTAAGAAAAATATTCACACTTTGAAGATAGAGTGATTGAACCCTGAAATGCTACAGTGACAAAACAATAGTTAATATAATGTTTGTGCCCCCTGAGTTTATCATTACTTGAGAATTATCTGTGGAATTGCTTATTAATGGCAGCACTAAAATCAATCGCGGGAAATAGTGCCTAGGCATAAAAAGAAAGCCCGCTTTTCAAAGCAGTGTTTGATAAATCCAAGATGACATATGCCACAGCATTTCAGAGAAAGCTCCCTTCTTCACTGAGAGCTGAAGTGGTTGGAAAAACACCGCTTTCGTTTCATGCCTAACAGTTCAAAATCTACGTGCAATGGCAGGCAGTGGTTGTGGACATTTGTGGACCTACCAGGTGAGGGCGTTTGGTGAGGGGAACGTGCTTCCATCCTTCCATTGCTCAGCACGCAAACAGGAATAAGACTCCGCCTCCCCTGTAAGGGGGACGATTTCTATGACCTTTGCATTTCTACATTCGGTGACCCGAGAATTTACCTGGACGTTGAAGTATCAGAAAGAGAGAAGAAGATCCGCCTTAAAATCGGGATCAAAACCTCAGTTATTTAGTGACCTGAAGAGCTGGACTAAACCAAAGACCACTCTCTCTGGGGTACCTCGGACAATGAGTTTATGTTGCCACAGATCAGGTTCATTCTGAAGTCTTGCTAGTGTATTTCAAAACTTGCTGTTAATCAATATGCGGGATACTCATTTCTTTAAGTTCATAGTACCCCTGGCTGAGTTCAAGGTAAATCAAAGCACAGACTTTTCAAAGAAGGAGATGTCATTGTGCACGAAAATGGTTGGGAAATATTTCATGGGCAGATTGGTTTGGAAAGGTGGACAAGCTTGAGATGACCTGAAATTGAGAGGAAGGACATTTCGGGTAGAACTAAGGAGATGAACAGAGGCAGGGAGGCAGGAACATTCAACTTGATTGGAATAAAGCTTCATGAAGGAGAGAAGAAAATATCACATTGAGGGAACAGTGGCATAGGCAGAATAATGGTCTCCAGTGATATCCACCTCTTAACCCCAGGGACCGGTGATCATGTCACCTTGCGTGGTAAAAAGTGACTTTACCCATGTTATTCACTTAAGGACCTTGGAATGAGGAGATTATCTGTGAGCCCTTCTCAGGAGATGTAAGTAGGGAACATGGGCAGATATGCAACTTTGCGGGTTTTGAAGATGAAGGAAGGGGCCATCAGCTAAGAAATGTGGGCAGGGTTTAATAGCTGGAGAAACCGGGAAACAGTTTCCTCTAGAGATTCCAGGAAGCAATGCAATCCTGCCAACACCTGACTGTAGTCTGGTGAGACCCATGTTGGACTCCTTAGCCTGCAGAGCATTAAATCAATACATTTGTCTATACAACATTGTGTTGTTTTAGCCACTAAACTTGTGGTAATTTGTCAGGACAGCATTGAGAAACTAAAACACATAGGTTGGATGACCTCAGTCACCACTTTCTCTCAAAAACCTTCTAGGATCCCCTAAAAGGGTTATGATCTCCCACCTCTGAAACTGCCATAGCATTTCCCCAGTAGCTCGTCTCCACTGTCATCTGACTTTTAGAGTCAAGGACATGGTCTTACAATGGTCTGTATCCTATGAAGTCCTGATGTCAGAGAGTTGCAGAGAAGACATATTCTGTAAGCATTTTTGAGCGACGTGTAAATTAAAGCAAAAATATTTCACAATCCGTAATAATTTGAATGTAGGATTTAAGTTATATCATACACTTTGCTTAAAGAAGGTAGAATAGGGGCACCTGCGTGGTTCAGTTAGTGAAGCATCTGACTCTTGATTCCAGCTCAGGTCATGACCTCAGGGTTTGTGGGTTCATGCCCTGCATCAGGCTCTGTGCTAACTGTGGAGCCTGTTTGAGATTCTCCCTCTTTCGCTGCCCCTCCTCAGGTCTCTCTCTCTCTCTCTCTCTCTCTCTCTCTCTCTCAAAATAAATAAATGAACTTAATTTTTTTAATCAAGTGGTATAAAGCCATTTTGCCCTTTTCTTCTACTTGAAACCAACCAAAACCGGTAAGGAAACAGACAATAAAAACAAGAAAAGATAAAGAAAATGACACTTTATGAAACTTCAAGAGAAGGAAATGATATGATATGAAAAAGATGATAAAGCAAATTCTATTATAGGAAAATGCTTCACTTTGACATTGAGAAAAATTTTCCCTCTGAAGAATGTAAACACTAAAAAAAAAAAGATATAATTGCTTAATATAATGGCTAGCTAACTGGCTGACTAGAGGTGGTCGTCAAGAGGATGTAGCTACCCATTGACCGTCTAGCTGGACCTGGGCAATCAGAGGCTCTGAGGCCCCCACCCACCGTCCTTGGAATGTACACTCTGCCCACCTGTCCACAGAGTGAGCTGTTTTCAAGGAGGCAGCCTCAAGGGAGTAATGTGTTGTTGAGACGATCTGGATGGCGTATGTGACTGAATCCAGTTAAGGTCCCTTTATAAATGTTTAAGGGGGCGCCTGGGAGGCTCTGTCGGTTAAGTGTCCAACTCTTGATTTTAGCTCAGGTCATGATCTCATGGTTCCTGGGTTCGAGCCCCACATCCGGCCCTGCACTGACCGCATGGAGCCCACTTGAGATCTTCTGTCTCCTCTCTCTTTCTCTAACCCTCCACTGCTCATGCTCTCTCTCTATCTCTCTCAAAAAATTAATAAACTTTAAAAGATTCCGGCAGGCAGGTGTGGAGAGATGCTCATCATGCTGCTGTCCCAAAGGAGCATTATCTGGAAGTGTTCTTCTTTGTTAAACTTGCCACCTGCCATACGATGTGGGCTGCCTCTTTCCTCAGTCTCTCCTGCCCTCTGACGACAGCGGCCAGTTTTAGATGTTACCTAGGTAATTCCCAAGTTTAGGAACCAACAATTGGTGAGCCAGCTAGGAGACCTAAGAATGGAGTCTCGGGAAAGAGGCATCAGGAGGGAAATCTCAAGTTGGCCCGTGACCTCTGTATGGGGAGGGGTGGCCTGTGTGTGGATGCTGGTGGACCGCCGCTTGAGTGCAGAGATGCCCCCAGATGCCAGCTGCTTCGATGCCCCTGTTTGTGGGACTGCTGCAAAGTACGGAAGAAGTGGCTGCATGGTGGGCTGGCCTCTGCTGTGGGAAGCCTGCCTAGTCACCTACGCACAGCTAGAGACTGACGCTTGCGTTAGAAAGTTAGAAGAGCTGAGGTTAGAGAAGAAAGGGCAGGTGTCCACCCCCTGCTGTCTTCGGGGCTGGCAGACGAGGTGTGCTTACGTAGAACTAAACTTAATTTTCCTTCATCTGCTAAGCCATGTAGGTTTCTTGGACTATTGCTCTATCTTGATAAGATTGTGAGAGTTTTTCTTTCTCTTCTAAGTAATCTGGGCTTTATCAAAATTATTTCCTTGCTTTCTGTTGTCTCTATCAAGTGTTTGATTACTTAAGAATCCATCTTTACTAGACTTACAGGAAAAAACTAAGAGACTATCAGAAAAATACTGTCCTCAATGTTTTATTAGTGAAAGTAAGAGATATAAACATAAATGTGTTTCAATGCTTGTATACATCTTAGGTGAAAAGAACGGTCCTCAGGTTCAAGTATACTAATTGCTACAAGAACTGTCTACTGGTTAATTTTGTTTCTAATCACATCTCAAAAGTAAGCAGTTAGTGGCAATCGTGTGTGGATGTTTTATTACTCCATCAAAGGCTTTGGAGAATGGTCAGTGTCCTCCGTGTTTATTATATGTGGTTACTTCCAGGGTAATCACTGACTAACTCTTGGTTAATTATGTGTTATCCCTCATCAGAGGATTCTATACTGTCTGTGCTTTATTGCTGGTTCACAAAACAATAGAGGAAAATTGACTAAAATCTTAGATCAGCATTGATAGGACAATTTCACTTAAAATTATTGAGAATATCGCTATAACATGTTCCATTAGCCAAACTTATAGCCCTGATAAAAGTGTAAAGGTAGAGCACAGGCAAGAACCAATGCAGAAAGATCATGTGAACATCGCAAATGCATTTTGTTTTATTTCTATTTTTTAAAGTTTACTTATTTGAGAGAGAGAGAGTGAGCAGGGAAGGGGCAGAGAGAGAGGGAGACACAGAATCTGAGGCAGGCTCCACGCTCCACGCTCCAAGCTGTCAGCACAGGGCCCGACTCGGGGCTCGAACTCACAGGCTCAGAGACCATGACCTGAGCTGAAGTCGGATGCTTAACTAATTGAGCCACCCGGGCACCGTGCAAATGCATTTTAAACAATTGCCTTCAATCCTTCGGATGTGCTTTCTTGGTTGAGAGTAGGAAAGATAAGTGGGGGGTCTAAAGAGACGTGTCACAGTCTACCAATGATACTATTTCGTGGGTTCCTTACCACTGTAATCCCATATTTTATAGTGCCTAGAGTGTAAATGCCTCTGTGTATCTGCTAACTACTAACTCAAGAGATAATTGCAATCATCCCAGCCAATCACAATACTAACCCTTAGCTATCCTGCAAAATTCGTAGCTTCCAAATGTTCCCGCAACCTCTTATCCCTAAATGCACTTAAGCAGCCAATAACTGTTACCCTGAGATTCCATCTTCCTGTTCCTACCTTCTGTCCCATGACTAAGATGACTCATTTCCTTCTACTTTCCAAGAATTTTCACAGGGAATAATTCTTAGAAGAAAATTACGTTTCGAATGACCATCCCCAATCAGCCTTAAAATCGTTCAGCTACTTGCTCCCCGCAGAACACTCATCTTAAGCTACTCCCCACATTTTAGCACTCTTAATACATGCTTGATTAAAGACTTTGGGTTGATATTTTCTTTCTTTCAGTGTAGGATTTACCTTAAAGAGTTGTAAATATAAAATGTTAGCAAACATTTTAGCAGAGAACAGGCTTCATAGCAGTTCCTCCATAAACGGTAGTAATACTGATGCTTCCAATAATTAAAAACATTTGTAGCTGATTTCGTCAGAGGATGACGATGACGATGATGACGATGACGATGATGACGATGATGATGATGACGATGATGATGAAGCCTAGGAAAGGAAACTGCCAATAATTGGGAGCGACTTGGAACAATCACAGTGGAACAGTAAATTTTTGAGGCTAGAGCAAACCCAACAGTAGGGCACATTGCCAGCAGTAAACTGAAATGCAAACAGCAAATTACTCTGATGCTTAAATTATTGTTTTCCTTGGTGATACCACACAGTGTTGCAGGTTTCAGGCCATTGTTTCTTTACTGATACACATCTCCGGGTTGCTTGCAGGCATTTTCTAAAGGGAATTTTATAGACTTCTTGTTAGAGATTTCTGTGTCAAGCCTCTAGAAACAAACCAGGTCCTTTCCTGCCACGTAAGCCTCTGCCATTAGGATACAAGTAATAACGGAGCATTTTTTACCCTCACAGTTAGAAGAAGGCTGAAAAATTTGTAGTCTTACCCTTTGACACTGAAATGGGAGATGAAATGAGGTCACGTATGTCCAGGGGTTTTTAAATGGAGCCAGGAGGCCAGAAAGGAGATGGGCCTTTTGTGCGTCCTCATCAGTGAAACCATCAACTTTTGGATGGGGCTAAACCACAAATACTCCAAGGATTCAGCCCAAACACCGGCAACTTGCTACACTAGGCAACTTTGCTCAGTGATAGCCTTAGCAACAAATTATATTCAGTTTGGTTTTCTGCCTCCAACACCAATCAAAATTCTCTGGAAACAACAAATGCAAGCATAAGAGTATGTCTTCAAAACCTCTTGACTTTTGTTGTCTGAGAGGACACAGTTTGGGCTGCTACCCAAATCTGTGTCCCCCAAATTGCAGTTCTGAGACCCCCAACTATAATGCTTGATTTTATTTTAGCTTTGCCTGTTTCCTTGGTCAACTCCAAGTTTTCAGAGTTAAATAAAAGACTTCTACATCTTTGAAAAATGCTTATATTCAGAGAGTGGATTTATTTTTTAAGGTGCTCAGGGAAACAGTGATGTGAAACTTCAAACCACAGAAAGGCCAACCTTGCCTTGACTTGATCTGTGGAACTTCAGCACAGTATTTGGGCAGAGTCCTGTTCTCTGCCCAGGAAAGCACCTAAGAGGTCAGTGGTCATGAATTCTTTGCATTTGGAAAGGAAGTTGCTTCTGAATTTTATTCTTAACGGATACTACTTGAGATCCAGATCTCTTTTGTTTTTGTTGCTGTTGTTGTTTAATGTTTTTAAATTTTAAATTTACTTTATTTTTATTTTTTTATTATTGAGGTATAATTTACACATAATGTTATATTAGTTTCAGGTGTACAACACATTATTTCAACATTCTATACATTTTCACTGACCACCATGATAAGTGTAGTCACCATCTGTCACCATACACTATTCACTAAATTTCTTAAGCTGCACTTCATTTTTTTCCCCAAAGGAAAATAGCTTTGTCTTATAAATTTCATATGAAGATAAAAAGCTTCTGCACAGCAAAGGAAACAACCAACAAAACTAAAAGGCAACCAACGGAATGGGAAAAGATATTTGCAAATGACATATCGGACAAAGGGCTAGTATCCAAAATCTATAAAGAGCTCACCAAACTTCACACCCGAAAAACAAATAACCCAGTGAAGAAATGGGCAGAAAACATGAATAGACACTTCTCTAAAGAAGACATCCGGATGGCCAACAGGCACATGAAAAGATGCTCAACGTCGCTCCTCATCAGGGAAATACAAATCAAAACCACACTCAGATATCATCTCACACCAGTCAGAGTGGCCAAAATGAACAAATCAGGAGACTATAGATGCTGGAGAGGATGTGGAGAAACGGGAACCCTCTTGCACTGTTGGTGGGAATGCAAACTGGTGCGGCCATTCTGGAAAACAGTGTGGAGGTTCCTCAAAAAATTAAAAATAGACCTACCCTATGACCCAGCAATAGCACTGCTAGGAATTTACCCAAGGGATACAGGAGTACTGATGCATAGGGGCACTTGTACCCCAATGTTTATAGCAGCACTGTCAACAATAGCCAAATTGTGGAAAGAGCCTAAATGTCCATCAACTGATGAATGGATAAAGAAATTGTGGTTTATATACACAATGGAGTACTACGTGGCAATGAGAAAGAATGAAATATGGCCTTTTGTAGCAACGTGGGTGGAACTGGAGAGTGTAATGCTAAGTGAAATAAGCCATACAGAGAAAGACAGATACCATATGTTTTCACTCTTATGTGGATCCTGAGAAACTTAACAGAAACCCATGGGAGAGGGGAAGGTAAAAAAAAAAGAGGTTAGAGTGGGAGAGAGCCAAAGCATAAGAGACTCTTAAAAACTGAGAACAAACTAAGGGTTGATGGGGGGGTGGGAAGGAGGGAAGGATAGGTGATGGGCATTGAAGAGGGCACCTTTTGGGATGAGCACTGGGTGTTGTATGGAAACCAATTTGACAATAAATTTCATATATTGAAAAAATAAATAAATATTCCCCAAACAACAACAAAAAAATAAATATAAATAAATAAATAAATAAATAAATAAATAAATAAATTTCAGAAAATAAAAAAGGAAGAGGAAAAAATATTCCCCAGAATCTTACCATCCAAAGACAAGCAATAATAATATTTTGAGCCAATTTTCTTTCAGTGTTTTTATTCTGCCTAGTTACTTTTTCATAATTATAACTTTTTAACCCACATTTTAATTCACATTATGTATTATTACTATTTTTTTTTCAATTCAAGTATAATTAACATGCATGCTTTCTTAGTTTCAGGTGTACATTTTAATGATTCAGCAATTTTATACATTACTCAGTTCTCTCACCATGATAAGTGTACTCTTAATCTCCTCCACCTATTTCACTCATTCCCCCCACCCACCTCCACTCTGGCAACCACCAGTTTGTTGTCTACATATAAAACTTTGTTGCGGGGGATAAGCTTAGGAATCCCCCAGGCTTACACCAATGGGTTAACAAGGCATAAAGAAATACAAAGCCATACAATGCTCACACCCAAGTTTGGGTAAACCAGATTGGCACCCCAAAAATAGGGTGTGCAAAGGCACCAGGAATACAGGGGGATTGCATAGGGTAGGGCAAAGACCCCAAATAGGAGTGGTAAAATGGTGCCCAATACATAGGTATATGAAATAAATAAGATTAGATATTCAGGGTGGAAGCACTCCCAATTTAGTACTACAGCAGAAAAGCTGCTTTCACAGGAGGATAGGGCCAGGTTAGGTAAATTGTGAATTGGACTATGGACCCCTGCGCTGCAGGCAAAGCAGTTCAGAGTGGAGATGGTTAACAAAAGAAAACCCTGAGATTATTCCTCCTATCTGTCTCATCCCCGAAGCCAGCTAAGATAAACAGAGGTGCTGCCTCCTGTCCACTGTAAACAACCTTCCTCCCAACTGCCCACCCCAAATATCTTCAACACCCCCTTTCCCTCACGTCCACAAGTTAACGTTCACAGATTCATTGTCCCTTTGTGCACGTCCATCACCATGTTTGTAAGCCTTCTGATCCCAATAACAATGGGACATGGACCCTTATTCGGGGCTCTTGTCTTTTCCTGGACTCCTGCGTCCCGCTCTCTTGCTAGACAAGAGAGAACTTTAGAACTTAGAGTCTACGACACTTTGGGTTTTTTTTGTTTACCTCCCTTTTTCTTTGTTCATTTGTTTTGTTTCTTAAATTCCACATATGAGTGAAATCATATAGTATTTGTCTTTCTCTGATAGATTTATTTCACTTAGCATTATACCCTCCAGATCTACCTATTTCATTGCTAACGGAAAACTTTCCTTTTTTATGGCTGAGTAATATTTCACCTATATGTATACTACAAATGCTGTACTTTCTTAAGTGAACTGGATTTTAGTCTGGTAGCCAGACTCTTTACAGAACTCTATTCTGGTTCAAGTTTTAGAGAGACTGAGTTTGTTCTTAATGGAGTTCTCTCTTGACTTCTAAGAGTTAAGCAAGGGTTAAAATTCCTAGGGCAATCAGAAGTGCCTGGGTGGGTCAATCTGTTAAGCATCTGACACTTGATTTTACCTCAGGTCATAATCTTGGAGTCATGAGATTGAGCCCTGCTGGGGCTCTATGCTGGACACAGAGCCTGCTTGAGATTATCTCCTTCCTTCTCCCTCCACCCCTCTCCTGCTTGTGCTCTCTCTCTCTCTCTCTCAAAAAAAAAAATAATATAAATTAATATATAAAAAAACAAAACTCCTGGGGCAAGCAGTTTCTAAAAGATACCTTCATGTAATATAATTATCCAAAATTTTATTGGGAATTATTTTCCATAGATGTTATATTATAAATTCATTGAACTACATGCAAGTGGATTGAGTCCATTCAGATGTTTGCATCATATTAAATGTAGAGGTTTTTTTGTTTATTTATAATATAGGTACTAAATTTTGTTTATGTTTTGCAATTCTGACAACTTTTGTTAGGTTATCTCTTATTTGACATAGTTAATTACCCCTTTCTTATAAATGAGTGCACTTGCTCCATTGAAAGACTGAATTATTTTCCCTGTCTTTCAATGTAGGCTGACCTTAGTAACTTACTTGATCAATGAATTCAGCAGATTCTTGAATAGAATTCTGGAATCAGATCACTCACTGGACAGATGGCAGCAAAAGTCCATTGCTGGTGGAATGGGGCAGTCATAACCACTAGCATGCCCAAGCATTGCAATTACTAAGACTCGCCAACAGTGAATTAGAATGGGGCACAGTTAAAAACCCTACATTAGCTAATGCAATTATCTCTAGGTATGAGAGATGTGGGAAGCAATAGTAACTTTTGGACTATGAAGTTGTTGTTGTTAAATGCCTCTCACATGCCAAAGAATGAAAATAACAGAGTCGGACGAGACAATTTCCAATTCATGCTATGATGTCAAAGTCAGTTAGGCAGCATTTAAAAAGATACTCAGTGGGGAGCCTGGGTGGCTCAATCAGTTAAGCATCCAACTTCAGCTCAGGTCATGATCTCGTGGTTCATGGGTTTGAGCCCTGTGTTAGGCTCTGTGCTGACAGCCAGAGCTTGGAGCCTATTTCAGATTCTGTGTCTCCCTCTCTCTCTGCCCCTGCCCCACTTGCTCTCTCTCTCTCTCTCTCAAAAATAAATACACATTTAAAAAAAATTTTTTTTTAATTTTTTTTTTCAACGTTTATTTATTTTTGGGACAGAGAGAGACAGAGCATGAACGGGGGAGGGACAGAGAGAGAGGGAGACACAGAATCGGAAACAGGCTCCAGGCTCTGAGCCATCAGCCCAGAGCCCGACGCGGGGCTCGAACTCACGGACCGCGAGATCGTGACCTGGCTGAAGTCGGACGCTTAACCGACTGCGCCACCCAGGCGCCCCTTAAAAAAATTTTTAAAAAGATCCTCATCTCCTACAGTTAGAGACCAGACTGCATATAACACAAACCAACAACCTGATATTGGGCATAGAATAAGAAAGAAGCTGAATTCACAATCTCTGCAAGTTTCCTGTATAAAAGTCAGGGCTCTGATAGGGAAGGAGTTGGACACTGAGAATAGGGAATAAGACATCTGATGTGTTTGAGATAGTCCATTTTTCCCAAATCTTCTGACCCTGTAAAGTAGCCCTCTCCACCTTGCTGGAAGAGACCAAACTTCCTCTGCCAGAGACAATAAAGAGCCCTCACCTGAGTGAGGTGTGGCACAAGATAATAACAATTTTTCTCAAGATCTTGTCCCACCTCCCCTCTTAGCTTCTAGACCTAAACCAAAGGCAAGACCCAGGATGGTTTTGTCTGATTACTAAGGAGAATTGGCCTATTATTCACCAAAAGAGTTATAGGACTTGACTAACAAGTACCAGCCAGAACCAGAAAACATGGTATACAGCTTGAAGGTAATGTGCTTAGGGAGGGAGGAATATAAAGCAGGATAAGGAAGAATTTACTGATGCAGAACTCCAGTGACTCAAAAATTTCCTTGTAGGCAAGACACCAGGAGTGGATCCTAATGTACTATCAGGGTGGCTCCTTGAGCCTTGGAAAAACTGACAGGAAGTGAGGTAGACATACCATTATTGTCAACGGAGATTATTAAAGAAGGGGCCCAAAGACTCAAAGACGTTACGATGGTTGAAAGGGTTTATGTTATAAGAAAACAGATATAATAATGATGCTATCAGGTATCCACTAAAGAAGGTATCATGTGACTGTGTTCCCTGAGAGGACACTTCTTCCACTGAAACAATAAAGAAAGGCACTAATAAGAGGGGCTCCAGCTGGTGGGAAGCCAGTGGTATGAGATGTTGTTATGCATCCAGGCTTCCCAGAGCCAAGGAGAATGATAGGATTCCAGAACACGTAAATAAAGAAATTAATGCCACCACCAAAGACATAGAGGATACAGCAGAAATAATCGTATTATCTCTATATTGAAGTCAGCAGTCTGGCCATCCAGGAATCAGATGGCTCTTAGAGAATGGCTGTAGACTGCTTAAAGTTCAACCAAATAGTGGCCCAATAGCAGCTCCATACCTTACATGGGATTGTTTACAAGGTCTCCCATACATGGTATGCAGTTAATGACTTGGGAAATGTATTCTTCTCTATTCTGCCTAGAATGGAGGATGAGAAACAATTTACATTCATATGAGATGAACAACAATATTGATTTACAATTTTTCCTCAAGGCTATATTAACTCGCCTCCCCTCCTTAATATAGTCTCCAGGTATGTGGCCCCCTAAGGTATTTGGCCTCCTACCTACTACATTTAGTGGATACTAATTGTAATGTCTACTACATTGATAATATCATGCTGCTAGAGAAGGTTACACAAGCAGATGCTGGAACATGGGAGACCTTGATAAAACACCTGTGTTCTACTGCTAGGAATTTACCCAAGGGATACAGGAGTGCTGATGCATAGGGGCACTTGTACCCCAATGTTTATAGCAGCACTTTCAACAACAGCCAAATTAAGGAAAGAGCCTAAATGTTCACCAACTGATGAATGGATAAAGAAGTTGTGGTTTATATATACAATGGAATACTACTTGGCAATGAGAGAGAATGAAATATGGCCTTTTGTAGTAACGTGGATGGAACTGGAAAGTGTTAATGCTAAGTGAAATAAGTCATACAGAGAAAGACAGATACCATATGTTTTCACTCTTATGTGGATCCTGAGAAACTTAACAGAAGACCATGGGGGAGGGGAAGGTAGAAAAAAAAGTTAGAGATGGAGGGAGGCAAACCATAAGAGACTCTTAAAGACTGAGAATAAACTTGGGTTGATGGGGGGTGGGAGGGAGGGGAAAGTGGGTGATGGGCATTGAGGAGGGCACCTGTTGGGATGAACACTGGGTGTTGTATGGAAGACAATTTGACAATAAATTTCATATTAAAACAAAAACAAAAACAAAAAAACAACACACCTGTGCTCCAGAGGGTGGGAGACAGAACACAAACACACAAACACCTGTTAGGATTCAGGAACTTGAAATGTTGGGTGAGTTTTACAGGTCCAGTGGTTAGGGGTATGCTAGAATACTCCATTTGAAGTAAAATTTATGAAGAAAGAACCAGAGGGTCCCAGGAGGCCTCTTTGGGTCTTGGAGGCAGCATATTCCACAGCTAGGAATAGATCTCCAACGAGGATACCAAATGGCACAGAAGGCTGTAGGCATTAAGTGGGATGCAGAACAGGAGAGGCTCTGCAGCAGGTCCAGGTATAGTACAAGCAGCCCTGCCCCTTGGGCCACGTGATACAACAGGATCTATAAGGAAAGTGATGGTCATGGGAAAAAAGCAACATGGAGCTTATTACAAACCTCAGTGGGAATGCTGCTGGTCCTGAGCTTCAGAAGCCATTCTATACCATTGGCAAAAAGAATGCTATGGCTTTTGAGAAAGAGCTCCTGGTATGTTTGTGGGCCGTAATAAAGAGCGAAGTCTTGCCCAGAGCCACCATGTGAGCATGAATCCAAGATTTCCCTAAGGCCCTGCATCCCATCAGATACTCCAATAAATAAAGTAAAATGGGAAAAGCAGCAACCTATCATAAGATGAAAATGGTACATCCTAGTGGATCCCAAGTAGGACCCAAGGGATGATTAAGCTGCAATGCATATGTGTATGAATAAAACCTCCCCTTTCCTATCTCCAATGCAACTCCTATTGAAGTAACCAATGTCAACAGCTTGCTGTGCATCCTTTGGAGTTCTCCCTATGCTCATTTACAACACCTACATGCACATGCACATTTTATTATATATCTTTGGTCCTTGTTCTTAATGATTACAGCTACACTTTGATCTTCGGCTTGAGTTTTTTTCCAACTAACAGTGACTACATATGATAGTTCTCTCCAGGTTAGTCCATTATTACCTAATCTGGTCTTTTAATTTCCTGTGCACTTCACACACACATACACATGAAAATTTACTTTATTATAATGATAGACATATAGACCATTTCTTTTAATTTTCCATGCATAATGCTGAAATATACGTAATCTTATTCTTTTGCATTTATATTTCTCCAGACCAGATTTCTAAAGAAGGATTTATAAGTTGCCATATAAATTTATACATATATATATATATATATATATATATATATATATAAATTACCAGTTTCTTTGAGGAAATGGAGTATTCGTACTATCAGCAGAAAATAAGAGTGTACACAGCCTAATAGGAACTTCACCATCATTGAAAATTAACAATTTTTCATCTACATTGTAAGGCACTGCAATGGCATTTTAATTTCATTTCCTTTACTTCACCAATGATGATAGTGAAACTTTTTGACATACTTTTCTGGCATATGGATCCCCATTTCTGTGAGTTGCCTGTTCATTTTTTTGCCCATTTATCTAGTTTCTTTTTCTTTGAATTTTAGACTGTTGTCCAATTTATTAGGGATATTACCTCATTGTTTGGCATATGTGCACAAACATTTTCTCTTGCTTTATTATTTCCCTTTTTAATATTGTTTGTGGTACTCTGAACTGATGTCTTGGCTTTGATAACAAGTAATCTGGTAAATGGTGGACAGCAAAGTGGAAATGTGATGACAAGTGTATAGAAAATTAGACATCTGTTGAACCCAAATAAGATATTATTATTTTATGTGATTCCTATACATTATATAAACTACTTTTAAGATACCCTGAAGTCTGGTAAGAAATATTAATTATAGTAATAAGAAATAAAAAATGCCAAATACGGAATACTTTATACAGGGAGCACCATGAAGAAAATATTACTTTTTGTCTCATTAGTTCAGGAAGAAAATATCAAACGTTTTCGAAGGTGACAATCACTATGTAGGATAATTTATATGAAAAAGATCTGGTTTTAAATAACATTTATTATCACTTCAATTAATGTCCTCTTTAAATAGAATAAAAGCAATATACTACTTATATTACACAATAATTATATGTGAAGCTTGATATATAAATAGTGACTGGGGCGCCTGGGTGGCTCAGTCGGTTAAGCATCCGACTTCGGCTCAGGTCACGATCTCACGGTATGTGAGTTCGAGCCCCGCATCAGGCTCTGTGCTGACTGCTCGGAGCCTGGAGCCTGTTTCAGATTCTGTGTCTCCCTCTCTGTCTGACCCTCCCCCGTTCATGCTCTGTCTCTCTCTGTCTCAAAAATAAATAAACGTTAAAAAAATAAATTTAAATAGTGACTGTATTCAGGTGATTATTTTATCGTTGTCATGATTATTTGCTCTATGCTATACCAGTAAGTTTTCAGTAGTTACATAGACAATTCTAGGCTTATGTTAGGAGCATCAGCTATGGTATAAATGTCTTCATTTATGCCTGTCTAAATATACTAATATAGGTATGAAGGTTAGGGGCTAGTATAGAGAGGTTGCTTCTAGTTTTGGTACAACCACTCTTTCCTTTTTTCTTTCTTTTCTTCTTTCTTTATTTCTTCCTTCTTTCCTTCCTTCCTTCCTCCCTCACTTTCTTTCTTTCTTTCTTTCTTTCTTTCTTTCTTTCTTTCTTTCTTTTCTTTCTTTCTTATTTATTTGAATATAAGTCATTTTGAGTCTTTTACAAGACAAGGAGGATGATCTTTATGCCCCTTTCATACCTACATTCTGTGATCTTAGAAATCCTCATGGACATTGCAGTATCTCTGTATTATACAAAAATAAACAGGAAATTCAGTTTTAAAAAAAGTCACACAAACCAGCTGTTTAGTCTCCTGAGAATGTGAGCAAAACGCCAAAGTCTGCTCTCTCTAGAGAGCCTGTGCTAGGAAGGTTATTTTCCTGACATTCAAACTCATCCTGATGTTCCTTCACCAGATTTCAAAAACTTCATACTATCCAAAATGCTATGTATTCACTTCTTTAAGGACATCCTTCATGTAGCTCCTTTACCTGCTTCAAAGGAAATTATCATTTTCTACAAGAATGGAGCACTCAACTTCCTTCGTGGTTGTACCAAAAAAGTAATATAGACACTACATAAAGGAATCATGAAGATGTTTGAGAAGGTTAAAAAGATAAAATTTAAAAATAAAGTATAAACCAAAAAAGTAATATAGACACTACATAAAGGAATCATGAAGATGTTTGAGAAGGTTAAAAAGATAAAATTTAAAAATAAGGTATAACTGAGGTGCCAGGTGGCTCAGTCCATTAAGTGTCCAACTCTTGATTTAGGCTCAGGTCATGATCTCATGGTTCATGAGTTCAAGCCCTGCATCAGGTCCTGTGCTGACAGCACAAAGACTACTTGGGATTCTCTCTCTCCCTTTCTCTCTCTGCCCCTCCCCCACTCTTTGTCTCTCTCTCTCTCTCTCTCTCTCTCTCTCTCAAAATAAGTAAAAACTTAAAAAATAAGAATAAGCTACAAATTCAAAATATTTATACAAAACATGATTACTAAGGAATAAAGATCTAACATACAAATATTTGATATCTCTGAAGAAGATAGATATCATATGTAAAAAAATTACTAAAACATAAGATAATTTGTATTTATGGAGTAAAAGTACACAATATGTCTTAAGGAAAAAAATTCTAGTAAAGTGGCTGGACTTTTTTTCTTAACTGAAGTGGAAAACAATCTGGTTATTCTCAAAATGCTCCATAATTTCATTCCACCCTACATTCATTACAGTAAATAGTCTTATAAATGGACCCAATATTGGACAGCTGTTGGACTTACAGGAAATGGTGATATGACAATAATAATATAATCAATAATGACATTAATATGATTAATAATAATATAGTAATATAATTAACACAAAATTGAAATGATAGAAAACATAGTTTTACAGGTTCTCTTGCCCACCAAACTCTTCATCTCAGTATAGAGAGTTATTAAATACTGATTAAATGTGATAATCACAGTATTTTATATGTAGGTATATTCTGCGACATAGGGAATTTGCCACTAGGAGTATTAAAGATAATAACATAATATATCAAATCAGCCTATGGAAGGAAAATAAAAAATATAAATATAAGAAAAGTCCCATATTAACTAATTAATATTAACATCTTTAATACTGATATAGTTTTAAAGCAATAATTCAAGAAACTTTATACAATTCTAAACATTAACTTCAGAAATTATGAAAATGAATTTTACCACTTTCAAATTATTAGAATAAATGTGCCTCAAAACATGAAAAGTCATACTATAGAGGAGGGGAAGAAGATGGTGGCATAGGAGGACGCTGGGCTCACCGCGCGTCCTGCTGATCACTTAGATTCCACCTACACCTGCCTAAATAACCCAGAAAACCACCAGAAGACTAGCAGAACGGAGTCTCCGGAGCCAAGTGCAGATGAGAGGCCTACGGAAGAGGGTAGGAAGGGCGGCGAGGCGATGCGCGCTCCATGGACTGGCGGGAGGGAGCCAGGGCGGAGTGGCGGTCCACAGGCCAAGCAGAGCCCCCAAGTCTGGCTGGCAAAAATGGAGGGGCCGGACGGACGGAGTGTGTTCCGACAGCAAGCGCGACTTAGCGTCTGGGAGGTCATAAGTTAACAGCTCTGCTCAGAAAGCGGGAAGTCTAGAGGACAAAGGGAGGGAGAGCTGCTGAGCCCCTGGATGACAGAGCTCAGTTTGGTGGGGAACAAAGGCGCTCACCAGCGCCATCTCCCCCGCCCATCCCCCAGCCAAAATCCCAAAGGGAACCAGTTCCTGCCAGGGAACTTGCTCGCTCAGCGCAAACACCCAACTCTGTGCTTCTGCGGGGCCAAACCTCCGGCAGTGGATCTGGCTCCCTCCCGCTGCCACAGGGTCCCTCCTGAAGTGGATCACCTAAGGAGAAGTGAGCTAAGCCTGCCCCTCCTGCCCCTGTGCACCTTGCCTTCCCACCCCAGCTAATACGCCAGATCCCCAGCATCACAAGCCTGGCAGTGTGCAAGTAGCCCAGACGGGCCACACCACCCCCCAGTGAATCCCGCCCCTAGGAGAGGGGAAGAGAAGGCACACACCAGTCTGACTGTGGCCCCAGCGGTGGGCTGGGGGCAGACATCAGGTCAGACTGCGGCCCCGCCCACCAACTCCAGTTATACACCACAGCACAGGGGAAGTGCCCTGCAGGTCCTCACCATGCCAGGGACTATCCAAAATGACCAAGCGGAAGAATTCCCCTCAGAAGAATCTCCAGGAAATAACAACAGCTAATGAGCTGATCAAAAAGGATTTAAATAATATAACAGAAAGTGAATTTAGAATAATAGTCATAAAATTAATCGCTGGGCTGGAAAACAGCATACAGGACAGCAGAGAATCTCTTGCTACAGAGATCAAGGGACTAAGGAACAGTCACGAGGAGCTGAAAAACGCTTTAAAGGAAATGCAAAACAAAATGCAAACCACCACGGCTCGGATGGAAGAGGCAGAGGAGAGAATAGGTGAACTAGAAGATAAAGTTATGGAAAAAGAGGAAGCTGAGAAAAAGAGAGATAAAAAAATCCAGGAGTATGAGGGGAAAATTAGAGAACTAAGTGATACACTAAAAAGAAATAATATACGCATAATTGGTATTCCAGAGGAGGAAGAGAGAGGGAAAGGTGCTGAAGGGGTACTTGAAGAAATAATAGCTGAGAACTTCCCTGAACTGGGGAAGGAAAAAGGCATTGAAATCCAAGAGGCACAGAGAACTCCCTTCAGACGTAACTTGAATCGATCTTCTGCACGACATATCATAGTGAAACTGGCAAAATACAAGGATAAAGAGAAAATTCTGAAAGCAGCAAGGGGTAAACGTGCCCTCACATATAAAGGGAGACCTATAAGACTCGTGACTGATCTCTCTTTTGAAACTTGGCAGGCCAGAAAGAATTGGCACGAGATTTTCAGGGTGCTAGACAGCAAAAATATGCAGCCGAGAATCCTTTATCCAGCAAGTCTGTCATTTAGAATAGAAGGAGAGATAAAGGTCTTCCCAAACAAACAAAAACTGAAGGAATTTGTCACCACTAAACCAGCCCTACA
Organism: Lynx canadensis; assembly: GCF_007474595.2. NCBI lineage: Eukaryota > Metazoa > Chordata > Mammalia > Carnivora > Felidae > Lynx > Lynx canadensis. Next base: position 102,304,386 of record NC_044312.2, read on the forward strand.
AGAGATCCTAAGGGGGACCCTGTGAGACAAAGTACCAGAGACATTGCTACAAGCATGAAACCTACGGACATCACAATGACTCTAAACCCATATCTTTCTATAATAACACTGAATGTAAATGGATTAAATGCGCCAACCAAAAGACATAGGGTATCAGAATGGATAAAAAAACAAGACCCATCTATTTGCTGTCTACAAGAGACTCATTTTAGACCTGAGGACACCTTTAGATTGAGAGTGAGGGGATGGAGAACTATTTATCATGCTACTGGAAGCCAAAAGAAAGCTGGAGTAGCCATACTTATATCAGACAAACTAGACTTCAAATTAAAGGCTGTAACAAGAGATGAAGAAGGACATTATATAATAGTTACAGGGTCTATCCATCAGGAAGAGCTAACAATTATAAATGTCTATGCGCCGAATACCGGAGCCCCCAAATATATAAAACAATTACTCATAAACATAAGCAACCTTATTGATAAGAATGTGGTAATTGCAGTGGACTTTAACACCCCACTTACAGAAATGGATAGATCATCTAGACACACAGTCAATAAAGAAACAAGGGCCCTGAATGATACATTGGATCAGATGGACTTGACAGATACATTTAGAACTCTGCATCCCAAAGCAACAGAATATACTTTCTTCTTGAGTGCACATGGAACATTCTCCAAGATAGATCATGTACTGGGTCACAAAACAGCCCTTCATAAGTTTACAAGAATTGAAATTATACCATGCATACTTTCAGACCACAATGCTATGAAGCTTGAAATCAACCACAGGAAAAAGTCTGGAAAACCTCCAAAAGCGTGGAGGTTAAAGAACACCCTACTAATGAATGAGTGGGTCAACCATGCAATTAGAGAAGAAATTAAAAAATATATGGAAACAAACGAAAATGAAAATACAACAATCCAAACGCTTTGGGACGCAGCGAAGGCAGTCCTGAGAGGAAAATACATTGCAATCCAGGCCTATCTCAAGAAACAAGAAAAATCCCCAATACAAAATCTAACAGCACACCTAAAGGAAATAGAAGCAGAACAGCAAAGGCAGCCTAAACCCAGCAGAAGAAGAGAAATAATAAAGATCAGAGCAGAAATAAACAATATAGAATCTAAAAAAACTGTTGAGCAGATCAACGAAACCAAGAGTTGGTTTTTTGAAAAAAATAAACAAAATTGACAAACCTCTAGCCAGGCTTCTCAAAAAGAAAAGGGAGATGACCCAAATAGATAAAATCATGAATGAAAATGGAATTATTACAACCAATCCCTCAGAGATACAAACAATTATCAGGGAATACTATGAAAAATTTTATGCCAACAAATTGGACAACCTGGAAGAAATGGACAAATTCCTGAACACCCACACTCTTCCAAAACTCAATCAGGAGGAAATAGAAAGCTTGAACAGAGCCATAACCAGCGAAGAAATGGAGTCAGTCATCAAAAATCTCCCAATAAATAACAGTCCAGGACCAGATGGCATCCCAGGGGAGTTCTACCAGACGTTTAAAGCAGGGATAATACCTATCCTTCTCAAGCTATTCCAAGAAATAGAAAGGGAAGGAAAACTTCCAGACTCATTCTATGAAGCCAGTATTACTTTGATTCCTAAACCAGACAGAGACCCAGTAAAAAAAGAGAACTACAGGCCAATATCCCTGATGAATATGGATGCAAAAATTCTCAATAAGATACTAGCAAATCGAATTCAACGGCATATAAAAAGGATTATTCACCATGATCAAGTGGGATTCATTCCTGGGATGCAGGGCTGGTTCAGATTCGCAAATCAATCAATGTGATACATCACATTAATAAAAGAAAAGATAAGAACCATATGATCCTGTCAATCGATGCAGAAAAGGCCTTTGACAAAATCCAGCACCCTTTCTTAATAAAAACCCTTGAGAAAGTCGGGATAGAAGGAACATACTTAAAGATCATAAAAGCCATTTATGAAAAGCCCACAGCTAACATCATCCTCAATGGGGAAAAACTGAGAGCTTTTTCCCTGAGATCAGGAACACGACAGGGATGCCCACTCTCACCGCTGTTGTTTAACATAGTGCTGGAAGTTAAATCAGCATCAGACAACAAAAGGAAATCAAAGGCATCAAAATTGGCAAAGATGAAGTCAAGCTTTCGTTTTTTGCAGATGACATGTTATTATACATGGAAAATCCGATAGACTCCACCAAAAGTCTGCTAGAACTGATACATGAATTCAGCAAAGTTGCAGGATACAAAATCAATGTACAGAAATCAGTTGCATTCTTATACACTAACAATGAAGCAACAGAAAGACAAATAAAGAAACTGATCCCATTCACAATTGCACCAAGAAGCATAAAATACCTAGGAATAAATCTAAACAAAGATGTAAAAGATCTGTATGCTGAAAACTATAGAAAGCTTATGAAGGTAATTGAAGAAGATATAAAGAATGGAAAGACATTCCCTGCTCATGGATTGGAAGAATAAATATTGTCAAAATGTCAATACTACCCAAAGCTATCTACACATTCAATGCCATCCCAATCAAAATTGCACCAGCATTCTTCTCGAAGCTAGAACAAGCAATCCTAAAATTCATATGGAACCACAAAAGGCCTCGAATAGCCAAAGTAATTTTGAAGAAGAAGACCAAAGCAGGAGGCATCACAATCCCAGACTTTAGCCTCTACTACAAAGCTGTCATCATCAAGACAGCATGGTATTGGCACAAAAACAGACACATAGACCAATGGAATAGAATAGAAACCCCACAACTAGACCCACAAACTTATGGCCAACTCATCTTTGACAAAGCAGGAAAGAACATCCAATGGAAAAAAGACAGTCTCTTTAACAAATGGTGCTGGGAGAACTGGACAGCAACATGCAGAAGGTTGAAACTAGACCACTTTCTCACACCATTCACAAAAATAAACTCAAAATGGATAAAGGACCTAAATGTGAGACAGGAAACCATCAAAACCTTAGAGGAGAAAGCAGGAAAAGACCTCTCTGACCTCAGCCGTAGCAATCTCTTACTCGACACATCCCCAAAGGCAAGGGAATTAAAAGCAAAAGTGAATTACTGGGATCTTATGAAGATAAAAAGCTTCTGCACAGCAAAGGAAACAATCAACAAAACTAAAAGGCAACCAACGGAATGGGAAAAGATATTTGCAAATGACATATCAGACAAAGGGCTAGTATCCAAAATCTGTAAAGAGCTCACCAAACTCCACACCCGAAAAACAAACAACCCAGTGAAGAAATGGGCAGAAAACATGAATAGACACTTCTCTAAAGAAGACATCCGGATGGCCAATAGGCACATGAAAAGATGTTCAACATCGCTACTTATCAGGGAAATACCAATCAAAACCACACTCAGATATCACCTCACGCCAGTCAGAGTGGCCAAAATGAACAAATCAGGAGACTATAGATGCTGGAGAGGATGTGGAGAAACGGGAACCCTCTTGCACTGTTGGTGGAAATGCAAACTGGTGCAGCCGCTCTGGAAAGCAGTGTGGAGGTTCCTCAAAAAATTAAAAATAGACCTACCCTATGACCCAGCAATAGCACTGCTAGGAATTTACCCAAGGGATACAGGAGTACCGATGCATAGGGGCACTTGTACCCCAATATTTATAGCAGCACTGTCAACAATAGCCAAATTGTGGAAAGAGCCTAAATGTCCATCAACTGATGAATGGATAAAGAAATTGTGGTTTATATACACAATGGAATACTACGTGGCAATGAGAAAGAATGAAATATGGCCTTTTGTAGCAACGTGGATGGAACTAGAGAGTGTGATGCTAAGTGAAATAAGCCATACAGAGAAAGACAGATACCATATGGTTTCACTCTTATGTGGATCCTAAGAAACTTAACAGAAACCCATGGGGGAAGGGAAGGAAAAAAAAAGAGGTTAGAGTGGGAGAGAGCCAAAACATAAGAGACTGTTAAAAACTGAGAACAAACTGAGGGTTGATGGTGGGTGGGAGGGAGGGGAGGGTGGGTGATGGGTATTGAGGAGGGCACCTTTTGGAATGAGCACTGGGTGTTGTATGGAAACCAATTTGACAATAAATTTCATATATTAAAAAAATAAATAAATAAATAAAAAAGAAAAGTCATACTATAAAGTAAAATATTTTTAAAGAAATATTAAAAGAAGAAAGTCTTAAGAATGGAATGGCACAGCTAACATGAAACCTCTTTATTGTTGCAGCATTAGTTAAAATAGCAAAAGATTGGAAATAACTCTTTATCAATATTTCAAAGGTTAGCTACATAATTTTTTAAATAAGTTAGAGCTATATGTTTTGAAGTGACACATACCTATAAAATATTCAACTTAAGAAATCAAGGAGCTAAATCACATGATCATCTCATAAACACACACACACACACACACATACACACACACACACACACACACAACATTTCACAAAATACAACATCCTTTCCAAATGAAATCTCTTAACATATTTGTTACAGTAGGAAGATACAGCAACATAATGAAGACCATATATAACAAACTCACAGCTAATATTATACTTCATGAAGAAATATGGAAAGTTTTCCTCTAAGATCAGGAACAAGACAACAATGCTCACTTACACCACCTTTATTCAACATAGTACTGGAAGGCCTAGTTATACCAATTAGACAAGACAAAAATACAAGACATCCAAATTGGAAAGGAAGAACTGAATTATCTCTGGGTTTGTTGATTAAATGCCTTTATATGTAGAAAATCCCAAAGAGCCCATTAAAAAATTAAGAGCTAATCAACAACTCAGTAAAGTCAAAGGATACTAAAGCAACATACAGGAATCAGTTGAATTCCTTTACACTAATGAGAAACATGTGAAAAAGAAATAAAAATATCCCATTCACAATAGCATCAAAAACAATCAAATACTTATGAATAAAATCAACCAAGGAGGTGAAAGATATGACAATGAAAAAATACAAGACTGCCGAAAGAAGTCAAAGAAAATACAAATAAAAAGACATTCCATGTTCATGGATCAGAAGAATATTGTTAACTAAACTATGGATGCAGCCCAAGTGTCCATTGACAGATGAATGGATAAAGATGTGGTATATATATGTGCAATGGAATATTACTTGGCCACAAAAAGAATTAAATCTTGCCATTTGCAACAACATGACTATATCTAGAGGGTATAATGCTAAGCGAATAAGTCTAAGAAAGACAAATACCATGTGATTTAACTTATATGTGTAATTTAAGACACAAAAAAATGAACAAAATAAAAAGAGAGACAAATCAAAAAAACAGACTCTTAGTTATAAAGAATATTTACCAGAGAAAGTGGTATAATTCATTTTCATAATTTCTGAAGTTAATGTTTAGAATTGTATACACTAAAGTTTTTTGAATTATTGCTTTAAAACTATATCAGTATTAAAGATGTTAATATTAGTTAATTAGTTAATATGGGACTTTTCTTATATTTATATTTTTTATTTTCCTTCCATAGGCTGATTTTGATATATTATATTTACCCACCAGAATGGGTGGGGGATGAGTGAAATAGGTGAAGGGGATTAAGAGTACACTTATCTTGATGAGCGCTGAATACTATATGGAATTGTTGAATCCCTATATTGTATACCTGAAACTAATATAACACTGTGATGTAAACTACACTGGAATTAAAACTTAATATAAATAAATAAATAAATAAATAAATAAATAAATAAATAAATAAATAAAATTTTAAATGGGCATAAGAACTAAATAGACATTTTTCCAAGAAGACCACAAGACAAGTGGAAAGATGCTCAGCATCACTAATTGTCAGGAAAATAAAAATAAAAACCATAAGCAGATACCACCTCATACTTGTTACAATGGCTATATCATCAAGACAAAAAGAGACAACAGGTGCTGGTGAGGATTAGAGAAAAGGGAACCCTTATACATTGTTGGTGGGAATGTAATTTGGTCCAACCACCAAGAAAAACAGTATGGAGGCTCCTCCCGAATTAAAAATAGATCTACCGTACAATCTAGAATTGCATTGCTGGGTATACACCTAAAGGAAATGAAAACAGGACTTTGAGAAGATATCTGTACTCCCGTGTTTATTGCAGCATTATTTACAATAACCACGTTATATATGGAAACACCTAAATGCTCATCAATAGATAAATGGATAAAAAGAGATATGGTATATATACACAATGGAATATTATTCAGCCATGAGAAAGAAGAATATCCTGCCATTTGCAACAACATGGATAGACTACTATTTTACCCATGCTCAGTATAATGAATATAGATAACAATGTCCTGCTATAATTATGTAATGTGATAAATAGCACCACATGGCAGTCATATTACAATATAAAAATGTATCAAATTAACACATTGTCCATCTTAAATTTATAAAATGTTATATGTCAGATTCATTCAATAAATTAAATGTGAGGAGTAGAGATGTGTATAAGGTAAGCTTTCCTTTATATTATTTGTAAAAGTGCACACATATGTTCAAATATGCATGCTTTTATATGCAAAGAAAAATCTGTTGATAAGAAATCTCTTCATAGGAATCTGTTTGAAATGAAAGTGAAGTTTACATTGATTTGTATTTTCATTATGCAATGTAAATTTTGCACTACTCACAGTCATATTTATAATTGGAAAATAACAAACCTTAGAAATTATGTTGGAAGGAATATTTAATCAGACGAAAAAACATTCATATTTTTATTAATCTAAAAAAGAATATAAAAAGTATATATAGCATGCATGATATGACTAAGGAATTATATTCAAATCTACTATTTTATCCATGTTTTTACCTCTATAGCTCTATACCTCTTACCTCTATACCTCTATACCTCTATTATAATTTCAAATTCTACCTAAAGTTTTTTTAAAAAGTAACATGTAAGCCACTAGCCATAAAGCAAAAAAATTTACTTCTCTAGAAAATGTATATGTATTTCATCAGGAATAATACAGGTGTGGGTAACTGTGGTCTAACTTGAAGTGGCTTCGGATTATTGATGTCCCACCTACCTTCTTCAATTCACTGCTGCATAATCCCTTTTGTGTCCACCATTTAATCTTTGGGATGTAGCAAAGAGGTAGATTTATAAGGTATTGCTGTCTCGATAAATGAAAATATAATATCTTACCCTCATATTCCCAGCTGTTGAGTCATATTTGTAGTTTCCTCTGACCTAGAAACAGTCATTTAAAATGAGCCTTAGCCACTTACTCACTGGGCACTCCTACCGCATGAGATGGCCTCTCCACTACCGTCAGCAAGAAAGAGGCTTTAAAGACATATCTTCACTAAGCTTTAGGCACTTCAGAAAGTGTAGTGTGTACACTGTTTCTCTCTGTTACACTGCATAGCGTGGCTGATTCTGTTGTGTGCCACTCTTACCAGCCCACTTTCACTGCCATCACCTGCATTTCTTTGCCTGAAGATGTCTCTCTCTACTACTTTTCTACTACCCAGCAAGCCAGAAGTGACCCCTAAAAATTAGCACTCCCTAGGAGTAGTTTTCAACCAAAGACTGATTCAAAGAAATGATAAAAGGAAGCAAAAATGTATAAAAAGCAAATGAGACAAAAAGAAAACAAAAAGCAAGATGGTAGGTTTTAACCCAAGCATATCAATAATCACCCTACATGTAAATAGCTCCAAATAAAGTGTAATAAATAGAGTGTAAACTTGATATTGTGCACAAAGCAAGATCAACAATATGCCGCCTATGAGAAACCTACTTTAAATAGGAAGACACAAATAGTTTAATATTGAAAGGCTGGAGAAAGATAAGCATTGCTAATACTAACAAAGGTAGTATGGTACTAACAAAGTTAGATGGTGTGGCTGTATTATATCAGACCAAATATATGTTAGAGCAAATAAAATTACCAAGATAAAGAAGGTAAGCTCATAATGATAAGGGGTCAATTTATCGAGAAGATATAGCAACTGTATACATTTATGCACTTGATAACATAGCTTCAAAATATCTAAAGTGAATACCAATATAACTAAGGAAATACGAATGGGTTCACAATTAAAGTTGGGATTTCAACACTGTTATGTCAGTAATTGACAAAATAAGTAGAAAAATGTCAGTAAGGGTATAGAAGACTTAGACAACACCATGAACACAAAAATTAGCACTTGTAGAAGACTCTGGCCAGCAATAGCAGAACACATATTGTTATTAAATGTACTTAGAAAATTTACCAAGATCCATTGCCACAAAAAGTCTCAAATTCATCACAGAAAGTATATTCTCTGACCTGAATGTAATTAAATTAGAAAACGAACTAAGATCTTTGGAAAATTCCCACATATTTGAAAAATAAATAAAATAATCTATGAGTAAAAATAACCTCTGAGTTAAATTTTTAAAAATAACTGTAGCAATTATTTTTAACAGAATGAAAACAGCATATCAAAATTAATAAGATAATATAAAGTTGCACTTATAGGAGATGTCTAGCACTCACCACCAACAAAGAACAAGATGAAAAGTCTTCAATCAATGACTTCAGATTCTACCTGAGAGAAGCTAGAAAAAGAATTGAAAATTTAAAAAAAAAAGTGAGCAAAATGTGATAACTAGAATCATGCCCCCTTCCAAAGCTTACAAGTCCTGATCCCTGGAAGCTGTAAATGTTTCTTGATTTGGTTAAACATTTTCTCTGGTATAATTAAATTGAAGACCTGAGATAAAGAGGTTATCCTGGGCATCTAGGTGGGACCTAAATGCAATAAAGTATTCTTATAAGAGAAAGAGATGTAGAGGAGATCAGAGAGAAAGGGAAAAAGAGAGAGACGAGAAGGCCTGAGAGCATTCACTGCTACCTGCCTGGAAGGCCCAAAGTACTGGGGGAATTAACCCCCAAAAGCTGCCTTCAGCCTGTGACTGATAGGAACTGGTATAGAAGTACCCCAGTCCCTCCCTGGTCACTCAGGTAGATCACCTCTGACGTCTGTGTTCTGAACATGCTTTCAGAGTCTCCTCAACTATTGCAAGCTCCGGGTGTCCACAGTAGTAGCCTTTTATTGGACAACCTCCTTTTTCTGTCTCAGTTCCTCACTCGCTGGTGTTTCCTTCACCCCCACTCAGTTCCTCAGTTTCTCACTGGTGTTTCCTTCACCCCAGATAAATTACTCAAACTCAAATCCCTGTTTTAGGTTCTGTTTCTAAGAAACACAAACTGGGAAACCAACCTGGCCTAAGAAGCAAAAATATTAGGGTTATGAAGAAACAAAATATCTCTGTTCTTTTTCTTTGCTGGGATATGTCTTACATCTCTTTTCGCAACCAAGAGACAGGTGAACATCTTTTCCTTGACATTTAGCATAAAATGAAGATTTGGTCTATACATGCATCTGTGTGTCTGTGTGATTTTAAGCATTTTAAATCTGCTTGTAAGTTGATGTTGTATTTTGGGTTTTTTGTTTGTTTTAATTGAATAACTGACATACAGTATCCTATTAGTTTTAGGTGCACATCATATTGATTCTGTACTTTTATACATTACACAATAATTCTCACAAGAAATCTAGTTACAATCTGTCATCACACAAAGTTATTACAATAGTATTGACTATATTCCCTATGTTGTACATTACATACCCATGACTTACTTATTTTATTACTAGAAGTTTGCACCTCTTAATTACCTTACGTATCTTACCCACCCCCCTCATCTCTCTTCTCTCTGGTAATCAACAGTTTGTTTTCTGCATCTGCAAGTCTGTTTTTGTTTTGTTTTGTTTATTTGTTTTGTTTCATTTTTTATATTCCACATATAAATGAAATTATATGGTATTTGCCTTTCTCTGTCTGACTTACTTCACTTAGCATAACGCCATTAAGATCCATCCATGTTGTCGTAAATGGCAAGATTTCATTCTTTTTTTATGGCTGAGTAATATTCATGTGTGTGTGTGTGTGTGTGTGTGTGTGTGTGTGTGTGTACCATACTTTCTTTATCCATTCATCTATTGTTAGACACTTAGGTTGCTTCCATATATAGATGATATAGAGATTTGAGATAGAGATAGAGATACAGATACAGATACAGATACAGATACAGATATAAGGGTTTATATATACCTCAGGATGTATTAGCAGCAATTAGCAGCATCCCTCATACTGGCGTATAGAAAGTAGAAATTGTCTATACAGTTAGGAATAGAAATAGATGCTTGGGTGCAACAGATGTGGCTCAGGTGGCTTACAAAAGGCTCAATGGACTTATGTCCCAGCTGCACAAAGCTGGGCTCACAGTTACTCAGAGTGCCAGTGCTTAGAGGGTGAGTTTACTGTCATCTTTGCCATGAAAGTTTCCCCTGTTCCCATATTTCTATCATCTCCCAGGCACTGAACTCTTTGATGTTCTAGCTAGACCCTTCTCACTGCAGACATCACAAGGACACATAATAAACCATATTACAAGGCACTGTTCTGTTCTAGATAGAAGGCCCCTTCAGGACTGGGTCTATACTGGAATAAGTTCTATATTTCCCCTCCCTATGCCTCCTAGTGCAATTATTTGTACAAAAAAAAAAAAAAGAAGAAGAAGAAGCACTCACTAAGATATGTATTCTCAGGTGCTATCTTTAAAAGCTTGATGGCACAGTAATGTCCACTGAACCAGGAAGAAAAACTAAAAGTGGGCTACTGTAAACAATTAAGGAATTCAGGAATCAATGAATGTAAGACTTAGTGTTCTGGTGTATAAAATGGGAATAATAACAGTATCTGCTTCATAGAATAATAACAACGATCTAATGAGAGAACTTGTAAAAATCTTAGAATATTGCCTGTCAAATAGAAATTTGTCAATAATCGCTAGCTATTATTATAATTTATTTATTTAGGAAACAAAATGAAGAAAAAACCAGAGCCAGAAGAAATATTTTTAAAAATATTTAGGGGCGCCTGGGTGGCTCAGTGGTTGAGCGTCCGAGTTCGGCTCAGGTCACGATCTTGCGGTCTGTGAGTTCAAGCCCCGCCTCGGGCTCTGGGCTGATGGCCCAGAGCCTGGAGCCTGCTTCCGATTCTGTGTCTCCCTCTCTCTCTGCCCCTCCCCCGTTCATGCTCTGTCTTTCTCTGTCTCAAAAATAAATAAATGTTTAAAAAAAAATTTTAAAATATAAAAATATTTAGCATCATGTTCAGGGATATGTGCCCTTAAATCAGAACTTCCTAAGATCAAACCCCTTCTCTGTCATTTGCCAAATAGTTTGCTTGCTTGCTGTCTCTTTTCCAGCGTCCTCATTTGTAAGTGGATAAAATTGTTTGCCCTCAGTAATTCAATACATCTAAAGTATTTAATAAATGTCATTTGTAAGCTCAATAAATATTTGGCTATCATAATCAATTTTTTGGCTGTTTTGCAAATGAGAAAACCACCACCCAAAGCAGCTGGGAATTGGCACTAGAATCCAAGTTTCCTGAATGCCACCCCAGTGGAAAAAAACACACACACATATTAAAAAGCCTGCTAGGATTTCAAAACAAGAAGTCATAACTAGAATGAGTCTAGATTCAACCATACTTAAGAATCCACAGGAGCAACCTTCTAAACCTGGCCAAAGACAAGAAAATACCAACAGGTGGCAGTATATTCATGTACAAAGAGGTTGGTTGTATTGATTGACAGTCTCTTCAAATGCTTTTCCTCTCCTGATGCAAAATCACAGCAGAAAATCTAAACTCAACTATTAATATGTTCCCCACACCACAGTACCTCTTTTGCCTGTGAAAGCTTCAGATATCCCTAATTATGAACTCTACCACCAAATCAGAACAGAATTTCCCACAGCAGTGTTCCTGAAATCCTTATTGTTAATGAACTTATTTGTTGAGGCAAAAACAGGCTTTTTAAGAACTTAAAAAGCATCACTGCATATAAGGTTTACTCATTAAATCTTTCTAGTGATTACCAAGTAGAAAACATAACTTTATGTTGTACAAGCAGTTTATGGGGATAACATTAAGATGCCTCACTGCTACCTTCATAGCCCCTCCCCTCTAAGAAATAAAATATTTGAAATAAAAGGAAATTGAGGTTAACCATTGAGAGCACAACTATAAGTGAGAAATGTAATTGAGAAAAATAATTGGGAACAAAAATATACAAAGCCACTGTTGAAAGATCTGTCCTGAGACTGGTCAGAAATAAGATTCAATTACCTCCTTATCTAATGATAAAGTACATCCATTAGGTGGGGAGTTTGCTAGTAATGCAATCACAAGAGAAGAAAAAGAAAGGAAGAAAGAAAGAAAGAAAGAAAGAAAGAAAGAAAGAAAGAAAGAAGGGATGGAGGGAGGAAGGAAGGAAGGGAGGAAGGAAGGAAGGGAGGAAGGAAGAGAGAGGGAGGGAGGGAGGGAACTCTAATAACAGAGGCTAAAATTGAAGTTCCTATTCAAATGTATTACATGGGGTAAGGAACTCTAGAGTATCATTCTTATGGCAGCTTAGCCAGCTGCCACTAAATATTCAAATTTTAGTCACAAATTCATTATTCATTTCCATATCCACCAAGCAAGCTTCAAACTAATAAGTGACACCTCACACAAACATATGTAGATACTCTCTGGGGAGCCTGAATGAATGAGGCCCATGTGAGTTTCACTATCTATGGAAACTAAATACCTAATGATAAAATCATAAAGTGATACCCTCCTTTTATCTGTCATTCAACATGAGCTTTGGGGGGCTTTTTGTATTACTCTCTTGCGATATCCTCTAGTTCAAATCAGAACTCATCAACCCATTGCCCTTGAGACCAAAATTCTGTACTTGAAAACCTAACTAGATCCTGGACTAGAAGAAGTGTCCAAAGTCTATGGGCAACCTCTTAGCTTCCTCTATGACACCATAAGTCCATAGACTTAACTTTCAAACATCAACAAATCTTCTTCGGTGAATATTCAGCTTACATACATATATGCTCCTGTTTTTGTTCTCTGCAGTGATGGAAATAAGTGGTCGCCTCGCTATTTCATAGATTTAATGATGGCTCACACAGTGCCATGTAGCCTTTTCCTCAGCCATATGTGCATTCGGATAATTAATTGCATGATATCAGAAAAAAATACTAAGGTCCATTGGAGAAATATATCCCTAAAAGGAGCAAATTTGATGTAATATTGTTTTAGGTGAAATAAATTGACAACTGAAAATCTGTTATAATCGCACATCTATTTTCCAATTTAAAGGTGACTTATGAATCCTCCCTGCCTCAGCCCCTCCCTTCCATTAGCCAAAAAAGTAAAAGGTGATTGATCTCACTAATTTCACACAAAGCACTGCCCTTCCTAGTCAAGTATATTTGGGTGGTTTATTTATTCATGCTTATATAAAATATTTAGCTGAAGGGCACTTTAGAGATCACTTTAGAGACTTCTTATGTTACAAATAAGGAAATGAAGGTCTTGCACATGCAACGTGACTATTTGGTGAGAGTTCCAGGCTCACCATAGGAGACACTGATGCCATGTTAGAAATGACCTCAGTAAAAATAATACTGAGGTTTAATGGGGTAAAACTGACCCCAACTCAAACAAGTGAGTGTTCATTGACCTTTCCAGGTTCCAAAGTGGATCCATGGCCACAGTAATCTACATGATATCATTTCAAGTTTCTTGAAAATCCCTGGTGCCCCATTTAAGAACATTTGCAAACACCTGATCATTTGACTCACCTACATTCTGGCAATGTCTGACAAGCTGTGATTAAAATAACATTAGTTTAGCTTAAGGTCTTATCCACCTGTTACATTTGGAATGCAAGTGCACCTGGGAGATACGTCACCAGTCAACCCTCAGTAACTCTTCAAAGTGAAAGAACTCCTTTCTTTTTAAAAAGTTATTTGTTAATTCATTGATGTCTTTGATCATTTATTTAATGATTACCTGCTCCTATAAGAGACTGTGCCAAGAGCTGGTGGATCTCATGGAAATGAATAGACAGGATTGCTGTCTTCACAGATTTTACAGTCTACCAGGAGAAAAGTGGCCTGATAGGATGTGACATGTCACAGAAGTTCTGTGAAAACATACTCTTGCTGCCACAGAGGACTGAGATCTAATTTTATTTAAGGGGAATCAGGTAGGGGAGAATTAGGAAGGTTTCCTAGAGCAATCCATAGAAGATTTTGATGGGGAATGTTAGAGAAAAATATGAGTTGATTCAGGGTCAGAGGGAGATGGAGGAAAAACAGTGTGAAGGGAAGAAGAGAGGAGAAAATCAAGTCTGTGGGTTACTCAAAGGCTGACTTTATCAATTGCCCATGTGACCTTGTCCAGCTAAACCTAACATTTGCTCTAGACATGAGCTGAAAATATATATAGACTTTTTACTACATCGTATTCCAGAGTGAACACAAAACTAACATAAAGCATCAATTACACAGGGTTTGATAATTGGAATAACTCATGAGACACAGGTATAACAGGAAAAAGGAAGCACAGGCAAACAAAGAGATCCAGACTTCCAGACACAGACGGCAGGGTGCTTCCTCAATCACATAGGATGCACTTTTGTATCTGAATCATGAACTACTAAGATACATGCAGGATACCTTGGGCTCAGGAGAGCCACAGTCTTCTCTAGTGAGTGGGTTTCTACCCCTCTGCTTACATAGCCAAAATTAGGCTACATGACCAAGAGAAAGAGAAGAAACCAAGAGAGCATAACAGAAGCCAAGTGCAAACCATCTATCTGTTTTTTTATAAGCAAAGCTAATAAACCAGTACAAATTGTCTACCATGTCTCTCTTAGACCCTAGAACAGTAATATTTATCAGTAGTTACTTGCTTTCATTCTGATTTGGCCAAGAATCTGCACCTTGACTCCCTGGAAATAAGCATATGATTCAACAGATCATCTGCTATATGTATCTACACATATAATCTACATTTCCTCAAACCAGAAGAGGACAATTTAGGGTAAAGTGCTAACACAATGGTAAGAAAAACATCTTTTGGCTGTATTCCTACCCCTCAACCCTTCATTCTCCTGATTCAAATATTTCCTTTCAGCCCTTGTTGCCTGAAGGGCAACTGGCTGCAATTGAGACTGACACCTGCTCTTCCTCTTGTGGCCATACTTAGTTTCCACTAAGTACCTCCAACTAGTACATCCAACTCATGGCTGACCACTCCCGGCTCTATTGCTGGAGGAAGTGGGTCCTCTCTCCAACCTCAGAAACTATGCCGCTCTCAAGCACAAGAGGGCGAATCACTGCTTTCTCCCTGCCACACATAAAACCATTTGATCTTCTATGACAAAAGCTAATCAAGTTAAGGCTGGATATTCTGAACCTTGGCTGTTGATGTGAGGTTGGCTACACATAAACTTTGGAGCCACTGGTATAAATTGCTTTCCACTGTCACATGGTTAACTTGCCAGTGATTGAAGTAGAAAGGACTTTGAGTCAAGGTTAGAACATAAAGCAGACAGTGCAAACATTCACAAGTCCAGAGATGTCTCTGAAGAAATGTCTGTGAAGTTTCGTTTGTGAGGCCCTCTCCTAAGGGCTGTTGATGGATTCAAATCCACTAAAATTGATGCTTCTCTGAAAGACTGACGTACTTTTCTATAAACTGTGTTTATTAAGGTGGAAAGCAGGATCCAAATTAAAGGTTAGCAATTAAAGTCCTGACTTGAAAAACCACTACAGCATGCCATTGTCCAACCACAAATAGAATAATGCTTCGAAACTCGTAAGCAGCTGAGTTTTTTATTAAGTAATGTATAATCAAGACTTATTAAATAATTCTGGGAATTATCCCAATGCCAAGAGCAAACTGGGTTTTTTTTTCCAGTTTTATTGAGAAATAAATGACATACATTGCTGTAAAGTTTAAGGCGTACAGCATAATGGTTTCACTTGTACGTATCGTAAAAGGATTAGCACAATAAGTTCAGCTAACATCCACCTTCTCACTTAGAAGAAATAAAGAGAAAAAGAAGGAAGATAGAGTGAAGAAAAAAACTTTTCTCCTTGTGATGAGAACTCCTAGGATTTACTCTCCTAACAACTGTTCTGTACATTGTATAGCAGTGTTAGCTACAGGCACCATGTTTTTTTTTTTTTTTTTCAACGTTTATTTATTTTTTTGGGACAGAGAGAGACAGAGCATGAACGGGGGAGGGGCAGAGAGAGAGGGAGACACAGAATCGGAAACAGGCTCCAGGCTCCGAGCCATCAGCCCAGAGCCTGACGCGGGGCTCGAACTCACGGACCGCGAGATCGTGACCTGGCTGAAGTCGGACGCTTAACCGACTGCGCCACCCAGGCGCCCCAGGCACCATGTTTTTAAGAGCCAATTGTTGGGGTGCCTGGGTGGCTCAGTCCGTTGAGCGTCTGACTTTGGCTCAGGTCATGATCTCACAGTTTGTGAGTTCGAGCCCCGCGTCGGGCTCTGTGCTGACAGCTCAGAGCCTGGAGCCTGCTTCAGATTCTGTGTCTCTCTCTCTCTGTCTGCCCCTACCTCGCTCATGCTATGTCTCTCTCTCTCTCTCTGTCAAAAATAAATAAACTTTAAAAAAAGAGCCAACTGTTAATTGAATCGTAACTTGACTTGGCAACACAGGGAAGAAAATCTCATGAGAAATAGGATGTAGAATGGAGGAATGGAATTCAAGGAGGAATGGAATTCAAGGAGGGCCCTAGAAGGTGGAGATGAGCAAATGTCATCCCCACCCCAAAGAAGCCTGGGTGTGGGATAGAGACTCATGTCTCTGGCTGCCTCCCAGTGCAACACAGGCAGCCATAAAGGGATGGTC
Source organism: Lynx canadensis (assembly GCF_007474595.2). Lineage (NCBI taxonomy): Eukaryota > Metazoa > Chordata > Mammalia > Carnivora > Felidae > Lynx > Lynx canadensis. Next base: position 102,321,228 of record NC_044312.2, read on the forward strand.
AGATCACCTGGTGATTTACACCCACCCTCTGACTAACTGTGAGCCCCAATGGGCATGCTCTAAATCTAAGTACTGAAGGGTAAGACATGTATATCTAGTGGTTGCTTTCCTCCTTATTCCCTTTCTTACTCATAGTAAAGAGCCTGGTCTTGGACAGAAAGACTAAATTCTAATTCTAATGAATTTGCTCCTGAGCAAGACTATTCCCCAGCCTCAAGGTTTATGCAGGAGGGACTGAGATGCCTTTGGTCAGGCTCCACTCGGCAGCAATTCCAGAATCATCAAGGATGAATTTACATTTCAGGAAAAAGCTAAAGGAGCAAGCTAGATATTGGACACCACTCCACAGGAATGCCCAGAGATTGATCATAGTGAGAGCATCATCACATTTAGATTTACAACATTCCCTCCTCAGTTTCTCAATCCACCCACAGAATTTAACCACAGCCTGCTTAGTGTTGTGCCCCTTTTTTCTGACTAACAAAGAGGAAAGAAGAGTCGGAAGTGGTTTGAACAGACACTTGCAAGAAAAGAAGTCAGAGCGGAGGACTAACTCCCCTTTCCAAGGAGCTGGGACCAGGGAATCTAGATATTAAGTGAGCAGTTCATCACACAGAAGGCAATACTTGGACAGGAGACTATAGAAGGAGAGGAGAGATCAGAGCTAGGATGGAAGAAATGAGAAGGAAAATTCTAAAGTAAAAACTAAATGGCTGCTGGAAGCTGTAAGTGCTAGAAAATGACAGAACAGGACAGGGGAAGAATATTCACTCTAAATATGAATTTGTTAGGCTTTATGTAAGTGTTAAAAGCACAGTTCTTTCCCTTGAAGAGCTAAAGAAAATTTTTAAAAATGAAAAAAGAAGATAAGTGAGATGTTCACAAAAGATTAATGGATGCCTATTAACACACGAAAAATGTGTTAAAACAAAACTTTGTTAAAACAAAAAGAAATGTTCTAACAGCAAGGCAGACTTCTGGTACCAGTACAGACCCGAAATGACTAACATGAAAACCATCTCTACATTAGCAGGGGGAAAATGGACATTTCTAAAAATAAAGGACCCAGTGTCATTTTGGGAGTTTGTGAGGATAAAGACCTATCATAAGTTTATGGCCTTTGATAGGGGATTGAGATCCTCAGGCAGTGTGCCCGTCTTACAATATGCAACTACCTTTTATTTTCTTATATCATAAGTTTTTGTCCCACTCTGCCTACATAAGCAGGATCACTTAGCTAGTGAGGAAGCCTAGACATACGCCCATATTTATGAAGCTTTGTCATTTTATCCTCATTGTGAACATGGTAACTCACCTAAATGGATAAACCCCCTTTTTGGAGAGAGATGGATGTGATTTTTAAAAATGGCTCTATCAAGAAAGCCTGATCCTAGTTTTGGAGATGGGAATGGAGATGCTGAGAAAGTAATGGTTTTCAAGTAACAGGGATGCTTCAGTGTAAGGGTGGAATATTAAATTTAGCAATGGCTTAGATCTTCTCGTACCCTCTACACAAAAGCAGAAAAACTTAACAGAACTGTCTCAGCAAAAAAATTACTCATGAAATGAGAGTAAAAATTTGTGAAAGCTGAAAAGGTGGTTTACTTGTCACACAAGGATAAACTCAGGGGACAAATGCCTCTGGGTAGAAAAGTACTTCAGGTAGAAAAGTCAGGAACTTGCAAGTACACATCCTTTAATTATAAATGGTGAGACTACTGTGAACCCGCCCATGTCTACCATTGAGTAAAGATTGGTGGGAAAATTTTAAGAACCATTTTTACTTGTTTAATGTACATTTAATAGAAGAAATAGTATCAATTGACTTCTCTACCTATCCATTATTTTTTAGTTTATTTTTTGTCCTAACCTGTAAAGTGGAAGAGGCTCATTGTGGAGAAGTTTATGGACCAGGATAAATGTTCAACACAGACAAAATCTATCTATATGACATTAAAAAATGCTTTGGGACACCAAGATACCAAAGGGGAAATGAGCTTCTGGGTTTCAAGTGGGTAAAGACTAACTCATATGCTTTGGGGAAATTATGCAGTTTTGTTGATGGATTTGTTCTGCTCTGCTATGTTATTAAGTTTTTTGCTTCTGTCTCCACTTACTCCTTTGATGGACTCATCTGGTTCCACTGTCATATATCAATAACTCCTGAATTTATACGTCCAGTTAAGACCTCCCCCAAAACACAGACTTCAAACACCTACTCAGCAAATATTCTTAGATTTTTCAGAGACATCTCAAAATTCATACATTCAAAAACAAACTCCTGATATTCCTCTGATACAACCACAGCCTTCCACATCTTAATCACATTTCCATTTTTCTAGTTACTCAAGACAAAAATTTTGAAGTTATCCTCATTTTCCTCCTCATCTTCTGCCCCACATCCAATCCACTCATCAATGCTATTGGCCCACTCCCTCCTTTGCTACCACTCTGGTCCAAGTCATTAATAAGCTCCCTCACTGGAATTATTGGTACATTCTCCTAACTGGTTTTTCTGCTTCCACCTTTTCCTCTCAGGAACAAAGTCAAATCTCAGAACGCCAACCACATGATCCTTTAAGAAAAGAAGTCAAAACAGGTAACTCCTCTGCTCAAGACCTCAGTGACTCTCATCTCACCTGGAATAAAACCAAAAACCCGTTCCATGATCGTGGTCCTTTGTTTCTCTTACCTTATTTGCAATTTCTTTTCTCCTGACTGATGACTTTCCAGCCCCACTGGTCTCCTTCCTGTTCCTCCCACACATACCAGATACAGTCCTACCTTCCACCTGGAAGTCTCTACTTCCAGATATCCACGTGATTCACTTCTTCAACTCCTTCAATTTTTGGTTCCAATTTCATTCATTCGTGAAATGTTTCCTGACCAGATCGACTTCAACTGCACCCCCACACTCCCTCTCTTCTCCTTCATTGCTTTGTCTGCAACAATCATCACCAGTTAAGGTACTATATATTTTGCTTCGTTATTTTACTTATTATCTGACACCCATTTTTTAATATAAACTCCGTGAAGATGGATATTTTTTTCTCCTCCTAACACCCCTACTCCCACTCCCTTGGTTTTTCCCTAGTACCTAGAATAGTGTACAGCATACTGTAGATAATAGACACTCATTTGTATTTTAGAAGGTGCTATGAGAACTCATTCTAAGTTGTCATTTCACCCCAACCCTGAATTTGCAATAAGTTTTCCTGGGGTAAGTCAAGAGACTCTGAGGTTCATAACTCTGTGTCAAAACTAGATGTTCCTCCCCAGCCAATATCCAGCCACTATCCAGGATCCAAAGGCCCTCGCAGCTAGCTATTTCACCTATATAGAGACCACCTCATCTATATAGGCACATACTCAGAAGTTGGGTGATGGCTACTGGTGTTTTACAGTCCTTTTTGTGAAAGTTTGAGTCCACTGGCCCTGGAGGCTTCCTTGGGATACTAATCAAATCTTTCTACAAGAACTGGTTACTCCCCAAGATCTCATGATGAACCTGAGTTTTCACCACTTCTCCTCCGTTCAACTCTGCAGGGCTGAGGCAGTTAACATGGAGAGAGATGTGATATGATAGGATGGGGGGTAGAGGGCGCTCTCATAGGTTCAACAGCAAGAGCAGTTGGAGATAGTTTGCTCTGAACACTTAAGAATACAGACCCCATCTAGGTATCCTAGTACCTACAGACTCAATCAGTAGGTACCCCAGAGCCTTCTCAGACCCTCTTTCACCTCTTCTTATAACCCATGTCATCTTCACCAGCAAGACCAGAGTGAAGACTTGAAGACAAACAAGTCCACAGCATAGTTCCCATGTAAGAAAGAGACACAGCAATCACTAGCTGAAGAAGCCAGCAGCCTCCAGATGATGAGAAAACAACCAGGTTGGCAGGAAAGTTACCGCAGAGACTAGGATGCCAGAAGATAAGACAAGTTCCCACAGGTGATCCCAAGAGACTCCTCCCATGTCCTTCACAATACAGTTTCCTGGGGCCCCTTCCCCATACTTCAAGAGGCTAACCTGGAGAGAAGCAGAGAAATGAGACAACTGAAAGACAGCACCTTAAGAGAATGGTTAATTAGCATTTAACACATTGATCTGTATTGCATTACATCTGAGTGCAATATAAATGGATTTCCTCCTGCTGAATTTGCCACTTATAATCCAACACCATAGTGTGGATTCCTCAAAGGGATCCTAATGGATCGTCTGTCTGGGTCCTCTCTGCCAGGCTAGCCTCTCCAATCCTGAGGCATTGCACACTACCCACGGCATCGTGCATTTAATCATTCATTTTTCTTTCAAGTATTAGAATAAATAAAGGCAGTTAAGACATAAGAAGAGTCCATTTAGAGATGAAAGAGCTGTTCCAGCCTTCAGAGCCATTAATTGCTACCTGCACCGTGACTTGGGCAGCACCTCAACTTCTCTGGATCTGTTTCCTTATCTGTAAAATAAGCATAATATACCCAACTTTGAACTACTGGAATTTGTATTAAATAAAAAGGTAAATAAATATGAGTGAGATTGGTGCATTTCAAAGTGCTCTGTAAACTTAGGACATTGTTATTATGGATACTAAAAGTACCATCAGTTGGTTGCCCACTTACACTATTACAGGGTGCAAATCTGAACAAGACATAATCCCTGCCTCGAGTTTTTTATAATCTAATGCAGTCATTCCTTAGGTTCATCAGGCTTACCCTCTGAGTCTTACTCTGGCTTTTCAGAAATCTGTTCACTTCATGCTGAGAAGGGAGTAAAGTTTAGACTGAGGTTTAGCTCCAGTCTCTTATCCTGAAATGAGTTACTTGATTGTGTACAATTCCCTGATCCCCGATCCAGCACCTGCACAAAATGCTGTTTGCTCACACACCAGGTAGGCAAGAAATATGACACAGACACTCACACACAAGTGCAGAGGGACTGAAATGACTCTGCCTCTCTAAACTCCCACCTTGGACATCTCTGTTAAGCTCTCAAGCACAAAGGAGGATCTTTAAAGATTGCCTTGCATAAGTCTGTATCCGTGTAGTAGGAAATTGAAGTAACCAACCAAATAATGAACACCTGAAATTTTGCTATTGCCAGACCTGGAATTAGTCAGAGAAGCTGGTAACAGTGGGCCAAGTGGCAGGAAACTAATTCACCTCTTCATTTTGTTAAAAGTATACACACACACAACCACACACACAGATAGATGTATACATAATGTTATATTAACATATGTTGACCAAGAAGAATCTGTAAAACAACCAAAAGTGTTTATTTGGAGTTTGGGGCTTGCAATCTGGGAGATGCAGAGAGGCCAGAAATTGAAAGTGTGCTCTGAATTGCAAGCGGTGAGTGCAGGCTTAGAAAAGCAGAAATCACGAGGTTACATAAGTTGGTTTGAAGGAACTAAGATTGGTGCTGACAGGGTTAAAATGACTCTCTTAGACACGACTGGCCATTTAGTGAACAGATGTTGTATTATCTCTGTTTCAGTCCAAATTGGAAGGATGTGTTCCTGGAGGTGGTTGAGGTGCAGCTGACAAGCTGCAAATCACAAAATTCACAAGCCCGTGGTTTTTCAAAATGGAAGCAGGGGAAGTGGATCCGTCCTGCTTCCCCAATATCCTCCCCACCCTATTCTGAATGATGCCCCTAGTGATGCTTACTCCAGTTTAGAAGCTTTTTTCACACATAATATACTTATTGTATTTTATCATTTTATATTAACTTATTTTCATGATATTTAATTAGCATTAATTTTATCATTATTACACACATTGTAAATTAAGCACAAGATAAACCTCCCATAGGACCCACCATACGTGGGCATGGGGGGAGGAAAGTCCAAAGGAAAAAATATATGAAATAGAAAGAATTTAACTTACACCACTGCACACATATTGTATTTAAGGGTATAACTCCCTTCTGCCACTCTAAATACTTCTCTACAAAACCAGAAAGCCGGGGTGGGGGGGGGGTGGTAAAAAAATCAATTTACACACACACATACACACACAAATAAGATGATATTTGTATAACTGGGGTTTTTTTCCCTCTCCTGCCTCCATCCCCAAGGTGAAATCAAGTTCAAAGATAGTACTTTTCTTAAGGAGGAAAAAAGAAAAAAGAAAAACAGACACTGAGCTTTCTCTGCAGAGATTTTGCACAGGGAGATAATTAATCTCCTTCTCTCTGATAAGATATGCAAACTAATTACGAGCAATTATCTGACACCAAGGTACAAGCAGCTGCAGGGCTGCTTTCACTGAGCCTACATCCTCAAGAGGGCACAGCGCTTTGGTTTCTGTCTGTTATGGAATAAAATCAGAGTGAGATTATAATGGGGCTGGGTGAACACCAAAAGTCTAATTAAATGTGAGGGGTCGATCCAGGGAGCAGGAGAGTGGCCTTGCTCTTAGAAAGTCTTTTAATTTTATTTAATTCTTACTCCAAATGCTATTCATATAGTTAACTCTTGCTGTGAAGGTTAAACAAAGACATATATTCTCACAAGCTAATATTTGGCTGCAGAGGTATGGCGGTAATGTCCAGCATGGTCTGATCCCTGATATGTAGCCCATGACAGAAATGGCTAAAATGGACCGGGTCTCTTCTGTGCATCTTGCATTGGGTACAAACATTTGGAATATTTGGAAAATATCTTAGACGTGAGACATGGCTCTGGGTTTTGGGAATTCAATACCTGAATGTTAAATAAACAAGTAAAAAAAGAGAGGAAAAGAGAGATGTTTAGCTAAGGATAGGAAGTTATGAGAAAACAAAATAGAGAAATAGTCCAGACGCTAATGAGTGGAACAGGGAGAAGGCTTTTGTGAGGAGGAGACTGACAACAGAGCAGAGTGTGGAATGATCAAGAACAGGGCTCTCCAAACCCCTAGTGACAGCACAGTCCACACAGAAGGCACACAAGTGTGTGTCCTGAATCAAGAAGAAGCTTGATTTGTGGGAACAACTGAAAAAAGGGTGTTAAGTAAATGCTGGTTTTCCCCATCTTATAGCTGAGAAATCTGAGTTTAAACAACTTGCCCAAAGTTCTTTACAACTATGTTCCACTTCTGGGAATTCATTTAACTTTACTTTTCCTTTTGGGGGAGGCAAATTATTTAAGTTTCATTGAGGCAATATGAAGCCACATTCATTTGGTGGTCTTGCTTCCCCTTCTTCCCTGTGATACCATCCCATCCCCATGCCCAGCGCTAACCAAAAGGGGTTTAGTTTGGGTTTTGTATCACTCAAGTGTTAATGCAAATACAAGCAAATACATTTTCATATTCCCATCCTCCTTCACTATCCCCAAATGATATATACTACATAAAACATACGGCTTTTCTATTTCAGTTAAAAATATATCCTGGCGACTGTTCCATGGCTACCTAGAGAGTTTCTCATTTTTCCATAAACTGCTGCCCCGTAGACAGAAGAACCATTTATGTAATGTCTTCTTTTGATGAAAATCTAGGTTGTTCCTAGCTCTTTGCTGATGCAATTAATATATTTCATTTTGCTTAAGGGAGATCACCTGGTCGGAGTATTGCCAAAAGTTGCCATTTCACGTCCACTGGAGTAATAGATTTCTACTCCTACCAGTACCTCACAGAATGTTCTCAAAGCTCATTCAAACAGTGTCTTGTAAACTTTTGGATTTTTGCCCATCTGGAAAGTGAGAAATGTGATCCCTGTTGGTCTCAATTCATAGAAGCTGTCCTGACTTTAAGAAATTAAGCTTTTGTCTGAGACGGGAGCTGTAATTTTTTTCCTCAATTTATCACTTGTTTTTTCATTTTACTTATGATGGTTCTTTTTCTTGCCATAAGGAAGACTTAATTTTTTCTTATGTTTTGTTCTTTAAGGTGATCAAATTTATCAGTATTTCTTTTATGGTATGTGGGTGTTTGTGTCATAGTTAAAAAGTAGTTTACCAACTCAGGATTATAAAGACTTCACCCCTGCATTCTACAAGCACTATTTTGGCTTTGTTTTTTATATTATTGCATCAGGTAGAGTTTATCCTTGTATATGGTAGTGAGGTATGAATCTAACTTCTAGGAGCTGGGGTATAAACTCAGATCTACTGAATCTGTCTGGCTGTGCCCTAAAGTTGGGCAGTAGCCTCTAAGAGAAATCTACTCAAACTCCAAAATATGGATCTTACCAGTGAAAATGAGGTTGGAGGTCCAAGTGTCTGAAGTTTTTGCAGGGTTCTTGGCAGGCTATTTTGTGATACCCTGTTCGTTTCCAGCCTGTTCTAAGGGCTAGAGCCCACATGACTGGACTCCACAAAATAAGTCATGAAGGAAGGGACTGAACAACTGTTTTGTCAAAAAAAGGCAGCCTTCTTCTATGTAAAATATAAGCTCATGATGGTGTGCTTGTGAGTCAATTCACTTTCTCTCAGGAAACTCGGGTCCGAGTCCTACCTTGGGCCCTTCCTAGCTATGAGATTTGGACAAGCCACTTCATTTCCCTTGGCCTAAGTTACATCAAGTATAGGAGAAGGAATTTGGGCCATTTGTGCTTTGTCTCCATTTACCCATGGGGGTACATCCCAAGACCTCCAGGGGATGCCTGAAAACAAGACAGTACCAAATTCTATATATACTCAGTTTTTTCCTATACCTAAATACTTATAATAAAGCTGAACCCATAAATTAGGCACAGTAAGAGTTTAACAATATTAATAATAAAATATTACAATTATAGCAATATACTGTAATGGAAGTTATGTGAATGTGGTCTCTTTCTCTCTCTCAAAATATCTTATTGTATTGTACACACCCTCTTCTCGTGATAATGTGAGATGGTAAAATGCTTACCTGATGAGATGAAGACAGGTGAATGACATAGGCGTTGTGATGTGGTGTTAGGCTACTACTGACCCTCTGACAATACATCAGAAAGAGAATCGTCTGATTCTTGACTCTATTGACCATAGATAACTGAAAGTATAGAAAGCGAAACTGCAGATGAGGGGTGTGTGGCTACTGTATTAGTAAGTTACTCACAGACTTCTGTGGCTTGGCCAGAACTTGAATCCAGGGGGATGTCTACTGTTGTGTCTATTTCTTGGTATGGTGATAACAATAAAATAATAAGCATTTATTGCATACCGGTCGCTCACAATTCTAAGCATTTTGCATGTATAAATGTACTTAATCCTCAACAGCACTGGGAGGTAGACACTGTTATTATTCTTGTTTTGTGGATGAAGAAAGTGAGGCACAATGCTTCAAAAGCCACCCACAAGGAAAACTGTGACAGAGGAAAAAGCGAGAGAAGGAGGACAGGGTGGTCATAATCAATTGAAATTAAAATATCTTACTTTTGGAACTTTTGCAAAAACATATGACTGTGTGACACATTCCTGGGGTTCCTCATAGGGGCCTGGGAAGGGACTGATCCAAAGTGAAGGGATTCCTGGAAAATTGGCCTCTAAAGGAAGGACTCCTTGGGAACCTATTTATTTAGAGATTTAAATGATGAGAAAGAAACAAGTCATGTGAAAATATGGAGAAACAATATCTTTAGAAGAGATTGCACTGGTTCAACCAGTGCAAAGGCTCAAAGCAAGAAGAAATTTGAGATGTCTAAGGCATTGAGAGAAAGCCACCATGTATAGGATGTAGCTTCATCTTTCTAGGAAACTTGGGAGCATGAAAGTGATAAGTAACTCAATGTGGAACTTCTGCCTGGAAACTCATGCATCATTATGACGAGCTTAAAGAAACATGTGAGACCATCTAATAATCTGCAATGCCCACTAGAATTCTGACAATGCCTGATAGAGCCCCAGAAATTGGGGTCAGGGAAGTTTATAGAGAGGCCAAGCAAGATTCAAGCTTCTCACTCCAGCCTTACCACAGCATGTTTCATGTATCTATTTTATGCCCTGGATTCCTCACAAGGACTTACTTGAAACAAGGGCTCTATCACTGGGAAAAGTTGTAAACATACAGAACCCCAACCTTATCCTTTGATCTGAAGGACACTGAAGCTCAAAAAGAGCTAATTGTCCTAAAGCCACAATTAGATGGGGCAGACCATTGCAAGAACTCCAAACTCCTGGCTCCCATGCTAGAGCTCTTCCCAGGAGGCCATACCTCATCCATTTTTAATCTTCAGTAAGTTTTCTTTGAGAATTTTGATGTTGTTTTAAATGCACTATAGCTGTCTTTTCACCAATTTTTATTTTCTACCCAGCTAATGAGACAAAGCAGAGATCTGTACAACCTGTTCAAGGTAATAAATGCTCCATCTGTCACAGTGGAAGTTGAGAAAGAGAAAAGTGACTCTTCTACAGCTGTGAATTCTACCAACTGGAGCTGCTACTAGGAATATTATTTCTTGATATGTCGACAAGAGTCAAGGTATGGTGCATGTGGTTGTGACGAAAAGGCTAGGAGATGTCAGCTTCCTTCCCGTTCCACTCCCACCACCATTAGCCTTTTTCAAATCCTCATTACATCTCAGCTTAAACCATTGCACAAACTATCAATTGTTCTCTCTGCCTCCAGTCTTTCCCCATTCTAGACTGCCATCCAGTCTTGCCCAATTTATCACCTTTCAAGTAAAGCTCTTATAAAAACATGCTCCTTCACGCACAATCTCTCCTATAAATAAAATTATAGAAATCCCAGAATCTCCAAGAATATGTGGATCCAATCCTCTAAATTCAGCATTCAAAGCTTTTTGTGATCCAAAGCTTTTGTAATAATTCCCATTTTGTCTCCAACTCCTGCTTTTATTCATGCTGTGACCCAGAAAGTTTGAGTGTTCTTCATTCCCACACTGTGCTCTTTATTTTTGCAAACATAGATCTTTGCTCTTCACCTCTGCCCACGTGTTCCCCCTGAGCACTGCCATTGGACAGCTTCTCTGTGTTTCATGGTCTAATTCAATGAGATCTCCGTTATGAAGGTCTCTTTGTTTATGGCAAGCAAATAAGAATTCTTCCAACTTTCGCTACCCACACTGGTTGTTATACCACTTTAATGATAGTTCTAAGATGCTGTCTTGTGTTATTGCTATTTGTGAACTATTTTGTTCCCCTTATATATTGTAAGGAAGAGCTAATCTATATATCTTGGTATCTCCTAAAGGGCCTCACACAATTCACAATTCCAGGGACACAGTGAGTGTTTGGCACCTGATTTGATGAAAGGACAGGACTGGGAGATCCTCAGTATTCCATTCCCCCAGTTTGGGATTAGCCCACAGGCAATAGGTCAGAATTTGAAGAGAAATTCCTCTATGAAATATTCAAAGGCTCTTCCCAAACAGAGGGGTAAAGATGGAGGGTCACTAGGATGCACCTTGACAATAAACTGACATCCAATAAAGTTAGTTATAGACAGCTGACACTGTGACAAAATATTAAGAGCCTTAGATGGAGCCAGTTGGAGCCATGTCCAAATCCTGGTCAAGTCACTTTCTAGCTCTGTGACTTTGAGCAGGTTCCTAACTATTCTGAATCTTTCCTGCAAAACCAGGCTAAGGGTCAGCTGTGCAAACTGCCTGAGAAATGGTAATTAACACTTTGGAACCTAATACTTCTGCCATAAAAAGTAACAAAATGACAAGAATCAGAAAATCAACTGCAGAGCTGAGTATTTATTACTGAAATCATTCCCCACCGGCATAAAACAGCCATTTGCAGCAGCAAACACCTGTTAGAAACCCAAAGTTTGGGTCTTTATCTTGTCATCTGAAGGGTTTGTTAGGCCTTCAGAAATTGCCTTTCCTCCTTTTTTGCAGGCTTCCCAATTTTCATCAGATCTAAAGATGATGCAGATGACACAAGACTGTGAACAGCACATCCAAAAAAAAACAACAGAAACAAAAACAAAAAAACAAAACAAAACAAAATGAACACACCTGGAATGAAAGACCTAGGGACACTTCTAATGAGAGTGGGAGAGAACAAGCAGGGACAGCACTGAAATGAGTCCCAAGGCCTGGCACTGCTAAGATGGGAAGGGAGCCAGGTGTTAACTGAGACTTGCCCCATCCATCACAGAGAATATATGACAGAGGAGAATGTGAACATTTCTGAGTCTTTGTTATCCATCGAGCCACTCATTCACTCTGTCATCAAGTACTGAGGACTAGGCGGTGCCAGGTTTGAAAAATGCAGGAATGAAAATGGCTATCCCTCAAATGATTCATGGACTTGTGGAGGAAAGAAACAACAAAAACAGTGCAGTACTGAGCGCTAGTCAGTGTCAGGTCTGAAAAATGCAGGAGGAAAATGGCTTGTCCCTCAAATAACTCACGAACTCATGGCGGAAATAGACAACAGTTCAGTCAAGACGCAACAAGAGCTACAATCACACTGTGTTGGAGGGACGGGGAGAGCACAGAGGGGATCCAACTCTAGCAAGGTGGATCATGAAAAACTAAAAGTGCTGCTTAACCCGAGTTTTGAGGCATTAACAGGAGTCCCCGGGTAGGCAGGGTGGCACGCGCCAGCATGCACAGTGTCCCCTTTGTGAGTCCACATATAGTCTAATGTAGGAGCACAAAAAATACAAAAGGGTAGCAGATAGTAAACCAGTGGTGAGCAGAAGTCACACATTCATCCTTTCTTGTGGATCCTCCAAGAATGCCTAGTTAAATGTTGAGAGAGTCCAAAGTTATACGCAGATTTTTTTATGCATGCTGTTCAGAGGTCAACTGTATCATCATACAAAGGTTGGGGCAATTCCATTAGACAGAGATGATAGACAGATAATTTGATATATTTCAGCCACATTTCTCTGAAGGCAATTCATGAAGTTCAATGCATTAACACTGTACCATTCATTTGAGTTGCTTGAAGTTTTCTTCTCTTTACTGTCTGAATTTTGGCTCTATTCAGATAAGTCAGTCATTGTAGTTATCCTTTCATATTCACTTACAAAACATTTATTAGGTATCAACTTGGTCCTGATCCTGAGGATAAGAAAGAAGCCCAGTGCTGTTCCTCTTGGAACACACAGTTTCATGGAGGAGGCAAACATATAGACACATAATGATAATTTAGTGTGGTAGAGGCATGTACCAAGTACCAAGGAAACATGAGACAGTTCGAAATCTTCACAGATTTCCTTTAAGGGGTCCTAACTGATAAGAAGAACATTCCAGGTCAGGTAGTGTGAGGAGGCTCCTAAACAAAGCATTTGACAAAAACAGAGTGAAGATCTGTGTAGCAGAAAGGAGGTGCAGTCATCACTGTGGCTAAATTCATCACTGCATAAGTGATTTCCTAGCCCTACCGCTTAAGAGCTGTGTTAACTTGGGCAAGTTACTAGAACTTCCCGTACTGACCTCATAGGATTATTGTGAGGATTAACTTTTCTTTCGCATGTGAAGGGTTCAGAATAATGCTGGCACAACTTGGATGAGTAATAAATGTTTTATTACCATTATCACCATCAGTGCAACTACCATTATTATTGCAAGCAAATGTGTGACTCCTCAGTGTGTTTATTTTACCTGGGAAAGGAGAGCCCATTTTGTTTACCATTGTAGCACAATGATCAAGACTTAGACTTGGACTTGGCCCAGGGCATAAAGGAATAAGTTCAAAGATCACATGCAATAGTTTGCTGAGAAGGTCATGGCAGATCTCATAGAATTAGCAAGAGAAATCCCAGTGTAACCTCACTTCCCACAAAACCACTTGTTTTGCATAGTTGCATACTTTGATCATGAGGTGCCAATTCCACTTTGTTTGGTAAAAGACTCTTTACTGGATTTACCTCTCTTCCAGCCCAATCCCTACCATGAAGACTGCAAACCAGAATCCAACCACATTCTTCCAGAAGAATGTTCCAAAGTGTGAGCCAACCTTGAAAATCACCATACCACCCCACACCAACAGCTAAATTTCTACTTTAGAATTATTTCCTGCATGTTCTTAAGGCCTTTGCCTCAAGCAATGAAATCAATGCTCCTTTAGGTTTTGGTAGGAATTACAGAATTCTTTCTATTCCTTTCTCTCCTTTCTCTATCTTTTTAATCAATTACCAACAGTGAGGATAGTAACATTTTGAATCAGAAAATCCATCCCAGAACCACACTGCTTGCTAATTCTATTTACATTTTCTCCAGGGTTGGCCAAGGACCTCAAACTTTTCAGGCTTGCTTCTGCTCTTTCTGCTAAAATCTGCCAGTCACTGGGGGGGATGGGAGGGGGGGTTGAAAATGCAGAGATGAAAGTCATGTTCTCTGCCCCTTAGTAGGGGGTCCCTGTGTGATAACAAAGTCAGGCAATTAAAGATAGACACAAACAACACAGTAGGAACCAGCACAAGAGTGGCATAAAATAGACCCTCAACAAGTGCATGTTCAATTGATGCTAGTTTATTTGTTACATGGGACCATTGAAACTAATGATGTTCGACTGGTTTGACATCCAAAAAAATAATAATTGTATATAATTCAATCTAATACACGTTCTGATAGGGTTAAGCATTAGACAATGTGAGAGAGCAGTGAAATAGATACATAGACCAAGGAGCTGACTTTTGAAAGTTCAACTTTTAATAGTTGTTTTCTGGTCAGAAAAGCAATATATCAGAGAAGAATCTTGAAGAATAAATGCAGTTGTCCAATCTATTTCCACAGTCACTGTTCTTATCCAATCTACCATCACCTCTTACCTAGACAAGGGCCACCAGGCCATCCTAACTGATCTCTCCACTTGCATTTATTCCCCCCTCTTTCTATTTTATTTTATTTTTTAAGTTCGTTTATTTATTTTGAGACAGAAAGAGAGAGAGAGAACAAGCAGGGGAGGGGCAGAGGAATAGAGAGAGAATCCCAAGCATGTTCTCTACCATCAGCACAAAGCCCAGTGGGGCTCAAACCCACAAACCATGAGATCATGACCTGAGCAGAAACCAAAAGTCAGACTCTTAACTGACTGAGCCACCCAGGTGCCCCAGCTTCTCCCTTCTTTCTACGTAGTATCCAGATGAATGATCTTCGAAAAACTCAAATCAGATCATGTTGCTCAGCTGCTTAAAACCTCTCAATGATGACCAGTTATGCTTTAAATAAAACACATATCCCATCATGGAACTGGCATGACCTTGCATTTGTTATATGTTTGATTCTCTACATGCCACCACTCCACTCCCCGTCAAAGACACCAGGCACACGAACCTTCATTTTCAGCTCCCCCCCCCCCACAAGCTTCTTTTACATCTATAGCTCAAGCCTCGGAAGAAGGTTGTTTCATTTCAAGAATAACAAAAAAAAAGTTAAATAAACTTCGACTTCATGTCCAAATTTTATTAAATAGGAGTTGTCATTACTTACGCTGCACCAGCAAAAAGCAAAATTCCTTTTTTATGAATCTGAGGGCAAAAGTATGTTTTCCTTGAGGCATTTTGAATTATGGAAGATAGCTTCACCTTCTCCCTTTTGTATTCTCTTTGCTCCAATGTTTGATGATTTCAGTTTTATTGCCAAGAATCAAAATGACAAGGGGCATTTAATGAGTTGTGGTCTGGTGATCTTTCCCTGCCCCCCACTCCTCCTGTCTGACCTACAGTCTCCTTTGGGTCTCTTTCTGATCTCTGCATGGATGTATTGGCTGTCTAGATATCAGAACTCACTTCATATCCCCCTTGCATTCTGTAACATCATGTGCATCAATGAGTATTTATGGAAAACAGGTTATGGGTTCATCTCCAAAGCATGTGTCTGTGGTCCTTTATCTGAAATGAAAACCCACCCTCTAAGATTTTTTAGCTAAGTGTGTTAGGTAGAGGCGGATGAACACTCAATAAACAATACAATGATTGGCCCCAGCAAATATTGAGCACCTGCTGTATACATGAAAAGTCTGAAGATAGCCATCAAGGACAAAAGTCTTAACTGGCTGGTCAGGTACATTGATGGAGAAGTCGAGTCTTGGTGTCAGAGGCCTATGCTTGTGTTTTCATGTCAACAGGATGTGTGGTAGCCAACTGACTTTCTGAACCTGTTTCCTAATCTCTATAATGGTACCAACACCTACGTCCAAAAGCCACTGTGGGTTGGGAAGATTAAATGGATGTGAAAGAGTTTTCTAAACTCTGAAATACTTGCTGTGATGAGGATGAGAATGACAATGTTTGCAGGGGGCAAGTGCTGTGCCAAACAATTTAAGTACATTATTTCGATTAATCCTCACCAATGTATTTATGAATTAGATTCTATCAGTCTTCATTTCACAGATGAGGTTCAAAGAGGGAGCAAACTTTTGTCAAGGTCACATAGCCTATTTAATTGTGAAACTGACATTGGAACTTAGATCTCTCTTAGCTCCATAATTAATACTCAGCTATCATGCTGTATGACTGATCAAATACCTTTGTCTTTGGAAAGTACTTTTATTAGAAGGTCACTGTTTCTGGGTTAGTTACCCTGGGTTAGAGACCCTGGAGACAGCCTGGGTCTATAACTTATTCCATGTCTGACACTGGAAAGTACCAATTACCTGTTTGTGAGGAGGCTGAATTCTAGCCTCCCTCAGATCACTTAGGTCATTCTCTTTAGGTCTTTCGACCTATGGTCTTTGTTCTAGTTGATATGCTAGACATAGTCCATGAGGTGATTAACAATCAAGTCACCCTGGCTTATGCCAAATGAATGAAGCAGACTACAGATACCAGAGGGGTTGAAGATGAAGATCTCCAAGGGCTATAAAGGTAGAGAAAGCTTTTTGTGGAGGATGCGCCTGAACAATTTATTATTTTCCTCCATAGTAACTGTATTTACAAATATTGTATTTTTATGTAGCCTAATGTGGTGGCATGACCTGGCAAAAGGGGGCAATTATAGCCCCTTCAGTAGAGAAGAGTAATCCCATAGGCCTGAGAAACAGTCAGGCATAGAGACAAAATTGGCAACTGCATACTTCCTGCAGGGTCACCACAGTACAGGGACAACATTTTGTTGTCAGCTAGGACTTAACTGGAAGTTGTTTGGAGTTGAGTCTTCTTTCCTTCACGAGGCCTATGGGTGTTTCATCCAACCACCATCCTTGTCATTGTGGGAATGATCACATAAGGCAGTGATTCTTTGCTTTGGGTGATTCTGTCCCCACCGTGAAAAACTGGCACTATCTGGAGAGACAGTTAGTATGTCATGACGTGGCAGAGGGGTAGGGGCTGCTTCCTACAGACATCAAGTGGGTAGAGGCCAGGAATGCTACTAAACATCCTACAATGCTCAGGAAAGGCCCACCTCTATACCCCAACCCAGCAATAGAGAATTATCTGGCCCAAGAGGTCAATAGTGCTGAGGTTGAGAAAGTGTGATATAAGAGAACAGGGATTACAGGAAATTCTATTCTTCCCTCTCCAACACCAGAGGGGATAGAGTTACTGGGCCAGCTCATGAGAGGTTTTGGGGAAGTATAGGAAGATCTTTAATCTGAATATGGGGTTGATTTTTAATGACTTCTTATTTTAAAATAGTTTAAGACTCCCAAGAGTTGCAAAAATTATACCATAGAGTTACCATGTACCTTCCACCTTGCTTCTCCCATTGATAATGTTATGTAACCACAGTCCATAGTCAGAACCAGAAAATCAACAATGGTACAATACTGTTAACTCAGGGACAGACATTAATTGGATTTCACCAGTATTTACATGAACTTTTTGTTTCTTTTTTTTTTTTTTTTTTGGTATACAATTTTGTAAAATGGTATCACAATGTGCAGACTCAGGAAGCATCACCATAATCAAGATAGACAATTGTTCCATTGCAACAAAATTCCCTTGTGTTACCCCTTGACAGTCACCTCTTCCCCTCAGCACTAATCTGATAGCCACTGGTTGGTTCTCCATCACTATAATTTTGTCACTTCAATAACGTCATGAAAATGAAATCATACAGTATATAGCCCTTCTTTTCACTTAGCATAATGTCCTTGAATGTCATCCAAGTTATTGCATGTATCATTTTTTTCCTTCTTACTGATGAAGAGTCTTCCTTTGCATGGATATACCACGGTTTGTTTAACCCTTTTCTTATTGAAGGACATCTGGGTTGTTACGAGTTTGGAGCTCTGCTAAATAAAGCTACCATAAAATTTGTGTTAAGTTTTTGTGTGAACATAAGTTTTAATACTCAGGAGCACAATTGCTGTATAATTCAGATGATACGTGTGTATTTACCTTTATAAGAAACTACCAAATTGTCATGCATTTGGATCTGTGTCATTTTACATTCCCCTCAGCAATGCACATGAGATTCATTCATGAGACTGAAGTTTTAAAATGGAAAGTGCTATATCTTTACAACCATAATGAGACTTTTAATAACTAAAATGATTGCACAGCTAAGGCATCTGACTGCAATCGTATTAATGGGTCTCCCTGCCCACCTGGAAAGGGGGGGGGGGGGTCCAAAGAGCAGAGCAGGTGGCAGTTATTAAAGAAAATACAATCTTTATGTTTGTATCTCAACACGTAGAGAGTCTTTAATCAAACATCATGTCAGCAAATATTATTTTCTCTGAAAGGCCATTTCTATTCCCAGGGTTTGTGTCTCAGCACATAGGTTAACTACCACTTAAAGCTTCTGATCACCATGTGAGATAAATAAATTCCAGCCACGTACAAAGAACCTGACTTTCAGTGAGTCTTCTTGACCTTAAATGAAAATGCTTTTAGTGAACTTGGAAGCAATGGAGCTGCCAATTCATGATATGGATATATAATTAAAATTACTTTATCTTTCCAACCTACTGCAAATTTTAGCAAACAACAATTTCTACATTTCACTTCTTATGCAATTTGATAATGTATGTAAATCACTTAAAGCAATGCCTGAGACCTAGTGAAAACTTAATAAACGTTCACTGTTCATGGCATAAGATAGGGTGGAATAAAAGATGATAGAAGTTTTGATTCCTGGTGACTGATAATGCATTAATATTAAAAGAGATGTCAGGATAAGAGGATGCTTTAAAATAGGGTTCAATTATTTTTGAGGCAGATTGAAGGTTCTTTGCTAAGAGTTTTCTAGCAGGTATGGGGAAATAAATATTTAGATCAGTACTTATCTAATGCACTAGCCCCTAGTCACATGAGGCTACTTATAATTAAATTTTAATTAATTAAATGAAATTAAAAATTCCGTCTCAGTAACCTCATTTCAGCACTAACCACATTTCAAGTCCTCAACACCCACAGGTATTGGAGGGCACAGATGTAGAAGACCTCCAAAGAGGTAGAAAGTTCTACTGAACACAGAAGACAGATCCTCATACCCTTGGTCATAGATTTAAATAGTTGAGCTTTCGGTAATACTGTGTATTTTGTTTTGTGTGTTTACAATATCTTTCCAGAGAGTGTTTCATAGCCTTCACCAAATTTCCAAATATGATTTGGAGCCACAGTAAAAGATCAGAAGTAGAGGTAGAGACCCTAAGACACCCTTGTGGTGTAGTCACGAGAGTCGGTACTATTGCACAAAGAGAAAAGGTACACATAAAGGAGGCAGAACAACAGGAAGTGCTTACCCGATGGGAGAAGATGCTAATGAGCGATTGGAAAAGGCAAGGCTTCCTGCATCCAAAAGCCAGGTAAGTAGAGTGAACTGCATAACAGGGTCAGATGCTGCATGAAATCCAAGGAGGTGAATACTGAGCAAGAACTCTTGGGTTGAGCAGTTAAGTAGCTGTGGTAACTCTAGGAGAAGTTTCTGTGGATGGTGGGGTGGTAACCAGTTTACTTGGAAGTAAGTGGGTGTTTAGGAATGGAAGCAGTGCCTGAAGACTACAGATAGGCTAGAAGAACATCATGCTCTTCTGGCTTTTTGTCGTCATTGCTTCTGGTAAAAAAGTAACACTTGCTAGTGGTAAAATTTTCAAAAGGTAAAATAACTCAGAGAGTGGAAAGTAAAGGTGTCCCCCATAGACACTTAAGAGGCATTCACATTTTCTTACAGATTTGCCTAAAATTATTATGTATTGAGGCACCTGGGTAGCTCAGTCAGTTAAGTGTCTGACTCTTGATTTCGCCTCAGGTCATGACCTCACAGTTTGTGAGTTTGAGCCCCTGTAGGGCTCTGCACTGGCAGCATGGAGCCTGCTTGGGATCCTCTGTCTCCCTCTCTCTCAGCCCCTCCCCCACTTGTGTGCTTGCTCTCTCTTTCTCTCTCTCAAAATAAATAAACATTAAATAAATAAATAAATAAATAAATAAATAAATAAATAAATAAATATAAAATTATCATGTATATCTTGAGTCGTGTTGCTCAGGAGATATCTTCCTACACAGCAAAAAGACAAGCCTTCTTTCTTTCTTTCTTTAATATCTGCTCTGGTTCAAGCAATGTGTGCAGTGTCAACAGAAATAAATCCACAGGCATCCCATGAGCACCTACTAAAAACTCCGCACCACCCCAAAATCTGGGAAAGGGTATAGTCATCAGCCAGTTAATCTTCCAATAAGATGGAAAATTCTGGAAAGTAACCTAGCAGCAGATTTATGGCATTGTGAATCCAAGCTCTTAGAAAAGTTCTCATATATTCCTTTGCCTTTGTAATTATTACACTTTTAATGAAACTGATAAGCATAAATTCTCAAAGTCAGTTTGCTAGCTGTTGTCAAGAACTATAAAAATAGTCCACCCTTTGACCCTGTATTTTCCGTTCAAGGCATTTTCCCTATAGACATAATGCAGATAAATACTTACTTAAAGGGATTTTGTTATTATGTTATTAATAGTGGAAAAAAATTGATAATTACCTAACCAATGTTAGGGGTATTGCTAAGTAAAGGGTGGTACCTCCATAATGTGGAAAGTCACTTAGCCATTTGAAGTTGTGTTTTTCAAAAAATACTTTACAAAGAGGAAATGTTAGGGAAAAACACATTAAATAACTAAAAGCAGGATATATAATAGCTTATGATTGAATTCAAGTTCTTTACTTGGGTCTCTTGAATTGTAGGCAATAACTCTCTGATACATCCCTATTCTGTCTTGATCCCCCATCTTCTGGATCCTTCTGCTGTCCCCACATCTTTTTATTCTAAATTCCCATAAAATTTCACCTTTTGCCACCAGCCTAACTGAATATATTTTTTGAACTCATATTTTATTTTTTGAACTCATTGAACTTTATTTTTGAAGGTTATTTTTTGAACTCATATTGAATCTAGTTCAAGACCCCAAACATTAGTAAGAATGCCTCAAATTAAGTATTGTTAGTGTTCCCCTTGCCCCTTGTGGTACAAGAGCCTCAGGGTTTACTTGGTACTGAGGGAAATGAAATGATAGAAGATGCCCTTTTTTCAAACATAGCAGCACACTCATTACTTCTGCTACACAAAAACCATTTTCACTGGTCAATATTTATTGATTCTTCCACTGTGCCATGCAATGAGCTAAATGCATTTTCTTACTCATCCAACAACCTCCTAACAAAGGTGGCCAGTATCCCCATTTATCACTCGCTTGCAGTATAACTTAGGAGTCACATGCCTTTTTTGATGATCAGCTTTCTCTTATGAAGCAAGATGAAATCCCAACTCTGACATTTTTCTCCTTCTTTACTACATATAAAAATGTTAAAAAAAAAAAAAAGAGAGGGACTGTAATAAAGGAGGGAGAAGGATTTCATTGTGTAAATTGGCCCTATTTTTCTGAACTGACCATGTATTTAGGTCATTTACTGGCCAAAAGAAACTTTATTTCTTGTCACCATACTGTGATCTTGGGACACATTGGGACCATGAGAAATCCTCTAGATAAATAGACACAGTCAAATTCTTGGAGACTTCCTGATCACTGCAAGATCTTAGTTTCTGAACACAATGTCTCACTAACATGAACCAAGTATCTGCTTCCAAGCCTGGGGCAGGAAAAGTGAGATTGGGACATTGTGTGCCAGGAAGTAAATATTACCATCAGAAGTTGATGGGTGGGGGGTTGGACGTAAAATGACAGAGAAGTAGGGTGACCCTAAGCTTGCCTCCTCCCTCAAACACAGCTAGATAAATATCAAATCACTCTGAACACCCAAGAAATTAAATGGAAGTCTTAGAGAACAAAGCTGTACATACTAGAAAAAATGACCCAGTGGAAGGGGTCTGTGTAGAGTTCATGGGAGAAAAAAGTCACGGGCACTTCCCAGGGAATGGAGCCCTGACCATGGTGGAATTAGTGAGAGAGAAAAGGAAGAGAGAGAAGGTGCAGAGAAAGAAAGAGTGAAAACACACACAGAGGGCTACACAAGAAAACCATTCCCCAAAACCTTCCATGTGGAAAAAGGAGAGGGTTACAATACCACCAGTTTCCTATAAACAAGGGAACACAGATTCCAAAGTTCAGAGGTCTGCGACATGACCATGATCATGCCTGGGAAGGTGAGCTGTGCACCAGTGGGAGACAAGAGCTGAGCCCTAGCAGCAGGAAGTCTGAGGATCCCCAGGGTCACATGGGGAGAAGCAGTTCCCCTGCTTAGAGTGCATTTGGTAGAGGTGATACAGCCTCTCCACAGGCAAAGGACCCTGGAAGTCCCTTTGAGCATTCCCACTTATGAGTATAGGGAACAAAGACACTGGCAGAGGTCTACAAACCCTGACACTGGATGTGTGTTGCAATTTACCATAAACTCTGAAACACTACATGATCACACAGCGGTTTTCTGGGACAAGCTAGCACCAGTCACAGCTGGAAGTACATTTGAGAGAGGTGATACCACCTCTCCACAAAGGACCTTGCAGACACCATCCAGCTGTCCCCCTCTCCAGTACAGGAACAGAGACATCGACTGAGGGCAGCAATTCCCAGTGCTGGCGTTGTGTTGTGATTTACCATATAAACTCTAATCCACTGTGCTATTGCATGGCTGTATTCTGCAACAAGCTGCACCAGTCACAATACAGGGAGATCTTCTCCCAGAGGATCAGTGCCGTCCACACCTTGGGTGTCTCTGAAGTGTGGGGTTTTGAAACAAAGCTGCCCCTGAGGTAAAATACAGGAGTGCTAGCCTGTTTGGGAGGCAAACAGCTCCAACACAGACAAGATGAAAGTGGGGATCAGATGGAAACCAGGGACACAGGCAGGGTAACTGCGCATCTGCGAGGGCTTACTGAAGAAGAGTGGCGCACGTTTCCTGCTCCAAGAGGAGAGAATGGGGTGAAGCCATTATCCCACCCACCAGCTTGATCCACCACAATGAACTAAACAGAGCCACCAAGTGAAGAAGGGAACTGCTACACCAAGCCCCGCCCCCTGTGCCCTGCAGGCACATCCCCACATGGGCAATTTCACCTGAGAAACAGAGCAGCAGGCCTTTCCCCAGTAGACCAGTACAAACCCCTTGTCCACACCAAGTCAAAGGATCATAGAGTGCTACAAAGCTTCAGCTCTAGGGTAAAAAAGATCTAGCGTCTTTTGGGGGTTTTTTGTTGGTTGGTTGGTTGGTTAGTTTCTTTTTGGTTTTTTTGCTTTTGTTTTTGTGCTTCTTCTTGTTTGTTTTGTTTGATACAGAAAGCAAATTTTTATTTGTTTAAATTTTTATATTTTTATTATTTATTTTATATATTTTTTTAATTTTTAATTTTTTTCCTTTTTTTTCTTTTCTTTCTTTCTGCCTTTTTTTTCTGTTAAGCTTCTTGTGACAAGCAGACCAAAACACATCCAGTATCTAGCTTCCTTTATGTATTTTATCTTATTTTTTTATTTTTTCTTTGATTTTTTAATTTTTAATTTGCCTTATTTTGCATTTATTTTTCTTTCTCTCCAAAATGACAAAATGGAGGATTTTACCCAAAAAGAAAGAATAGGAAGAAATAACAGCTAGAGATTTAATTAAT
Source organism: Lynx canadensis (assembly GCF_007474595.2). Taxonomy (NCBI): domain Eukaryota; kingdom Metazoa; phylum Chordata; class Mammalia; order Carnivora; family Felidae; genus Lynx; species Lynx canadensis. The sequence goes on from NC_044312.2 coordinate 102,345,060, forward strand.
GCAGATATAAGTCAGATGTCTGAATTAGGATTTAAAATAGCAATTATAACAATACTAGCTGCCTTGAAAAAAGCATAGAAGACACTAGAGAATCTCTTATTGCAGAGATAAAAAACTATAATCGAGTCAGTCTGAATATAAAAATTCTATGACTGAGATGCAATCCCAAATGGAGACCATAAAAACAAGGCTGCACAAAGCAGAGGAGCAAATCAGTGATATAGAAGATAAAATTATAGAAAATAATGAAGCTGAAAAGAAGAGGGAAGGGCAAGTCATGGACCACAAAGGCAGACTTAGGAAACTCTGAGACCAATTAAAATGTAACAACATTCATATCATAGGAGTCCCAGAAGATAGAGAGAGAGGAAATGGGGCAGAAGGTTTATTTGAACAAATTATAGCTGAAAATTTCCCTAATCTGGGGAAGGACACAGACATCAAAATCCAAGAAGCACAGAGAACGCCCATTAAATTCAACAAAAGCCAATCATCTTGACATCTAGGTGGCTCAGTCGGTTGGGCATCTGACTCTTGATTTAGGCTCAGGTCATGATCTCACAGTTTGTGGGTTCAAGTCCCAAGTCAAGCTCTTTACCTGTGTCAGCACACAGCCTACATGGAATTCTCTCTCCCTCTCTCTCTGCCCCTTCCTCACTCATTCTCTCTCTCTTTCTCTGTTTCTCTCTCTCTCAAAATAAATAAACTTAAAAAAATTTTTAAAAAGCTGTTCATCACCAAGGCATATCATAATCAAATTCACAAAATACACAGACATGGAAAGAATCCTGAAAGCAGCAAGAGGAAAAAAGTCCTTAATCTACAAGGGAAAACAGATCAGGTTTACAGCACATCTGTTCACAGAAACTTGGCAGACCAGAAGGGAGTGGCAAGAAATATTCAGTATGCTAAATGGGAAAATTATATAGCCAAGAATTCTTTATCCAGCAAGACTGTCATTCAGAATAGAAGAGAGAGTTTCTCAGACAAACAAAAACTAAAGGAGTTCATGACCACTAAACCAGCCCTGCAAGAAATTTTAAAGGAGACCCTTTGAGTGGAAGAAAAAAAAAAAAAAAAACTACCAAAGCAACAAAGACAAGAAAGGACTGGAGAACATCATCAGAAACACTAACTCTACAGGTAACACAATGGCACTAAATTCTTATCTTTCAATAATCACTCTGAATGTAAATGAACTAAATGCTCCAATAAAAAGACATGGGATATCAGAATGGATATATATATATATATATATATATATATGCACACACGCTGCCTACAAGAGGCTCATTTTAGACCTAAAGTCACCTGCAGATTGAAAGTGAGGGGATGGAGAACCATCTATCATGCTAATGGAAACCAAAAGAAACCCAGAGTAGCCATACATATATCAGACAAAATACATATTAAAAGAAAGACTGTAACAAGAGATGGAGAAGGGCACTATATCATAATTAAGGGGTCTATCCATCAAGATCTACTAATTATAAATATTTATGCCCCAACTTTGAAGCAGCCAAATATATAATCATTTAATAACAAACAAAAACAAACCCACTGATAATAATACAATAATAGTAAGGAATTTAACACACCACTTACAACAATGGACAAATCATCTAAGCAGAAAATCAACAAAGAAACAATGGCTTTGAATGACACACTGGACCAGATGGACTTGACAGATAGAACATTTCATCCTAAGGCAGAATAACCATTCTTTTAGAGTGCACATGAAACATTCTCCAGAATAGATCACATACTGGGTCATGAATAAGTCCTCACAGGTACAAAAAGATCAAGATCATATCATGCATATTTTCAAATCACAACGCTATGAAATTTGAAGTAAATCACAAGAAAAAATTTGAAAGGCCCTCAAATATATGGAGGTTAAAAAACTTCCTACTAAAGAATAAATGGGTTAACCAGGAAATTAATGAAGAAATTAAAAAATACATGGAAGCAAATGAAAATGAAAACATGATGGTCCAAAACCTTTAGGATGCAGCAAAGGCTGTCCTAGGGGGAAAGTACATTGCAATTCAGACCTATCTCAAGAAGCAAGAAAGGTCCCAAATACACAACCTAAGCTTTCACCTAAAGTAGCTAGAAAAGAAAGAACAAATAAAGTCTAGCACCAGCAGAAGAAGGGAAATAATAAAGATTAGAATGGAGAAAAATGATATAGAAACAACAACAACAACAACAACAAACTAGTAGAAAAGATCAACAAAACTAAGAGCTGGTTCTTTGAAAGTATTAACAAAATTGATAAACCCCTAGCCAGACTTACCAAAAAGAAAAGAGAAATGACCCAAATAGATAAAAATCATGAATGAAATAGGAAAAATCATAACTAACACAACAGAAATACAATTATAAGACAATATTATGAAAAATTATATGCCAACAAACTGCGCAGTCTGGAAGAAATAGACAAATTCCTAGAAACTCAGAAACTAACGAAACTGAGTAAGGAAGAAATGGAAAATTTGAAAACATCCATTACCACAAAGAAATTGAATCAGTAATCAAAAATCTTCCAACAGGTCTGCCTGGGTGGCTCAGTCAGTTGACAATCCAACTCTTGATTTCAGCTCAGGTTATTATCCCAGGGTCATGGGATGGAGACCTGTGTCAGGCAGAGCATGGAGCCTGCTTAAGATTCTCTCTTTCTGTCTCTCTGCCCTTCACCCCTGCTGTCACTCTCTCTCTCTCTCTCTCTGAAAAAAAAAAAAGAATCTCTCAACAAACAAGAGTCCTGGGCAAGATGGCTTCCCAGGGGAATTCTACCATACATTTAAAGAAGAGTTGGGGCGCCTGGGTGGCGCAGTCGGTTAAGCGTCCGACTTCAGCCAGGTCACGATCTCGCGGTCCGTGAGTTCGAGCCCCGCGTCAGGCTCTGGGCTGATGGCTCAGAGCCTGGAGCCTGTTTCCGATTCTGTGTCTCCCTCTCTCTCTGCCCCTCCCCCGTTCATGCTCTGTCTCTCTCTGTCCCAAAAATAAATAAACGTTGAAAAAAAAATAAAGAAGAGTTAATACCTATTCTTCTCAAACTGTTCCAAAAAATAGAAATGGAAGGAAAATTTACAAGCTCATCTATGAAGCCAGCATTACCTTGATGCCAAAACTAGATAAAGAATCCACTAAAAAGGAAAATTATAGGCTGATATTCCTGAAGAACATAGATGCAAAAATTCTCAACAAGATATTAGCAAATTGAATTCAATAGTACATTAAAAGAATTATTCACTATGACCAAGTAGGATTTATTCCTGCTGCAAGTCTGGTTCAATATTCACAAGTCAATAAACATATGCACCACATTAATAAAAGAAAGGATAAGAACTGTATGATCCTGTCAATAGATGCAGAAAAGGCATTTGACAAAATACAGCATCCATTCTTGATAAAAAAAAAAAACCCTCAACAAATTAAGGATAGATGGAACATACCTCAACATCATAAAGGCCAAATACAAAAGACCCAAATATAATATCATCCTCAATGGGGAAAAACTGAGAACATTTCCCCTAAAGTCAGGAAAAAGACAAGAATTCCCACTCTCACCATTACTATTTAATATAGTACTGGAAGTCTTAGCCTCAGCAATCAGACAACAAAAAGAAATGAAATTCATCCAAATTGGCAAGGAACAAGTCAAACTTTCACTATTTGCAAATGACATGATACTCTATATAGAAAACCCAAAGACTCCACCAAAAAACTGCTAGAACTAATACATGAATTCAGCAAAGTGACAAGATATAAAATGAACGTGCAGAAATCTGTTGCATTTCAATACAACAATGATGAAGCAGGAGAAAAAGAAATAAGGAATTTATCCCATTTGCAATTGTACCAAACACATTAAGATACCTAGGAATAAACCTAACTACAGGGGTAAAGGATGTGTACCTGGAAAACTATAGAAGTTGAAGAAACAGGTTTAAGAGGACACAAAGAAATGGGAAAGCATTCCATGCTTATGGATTGAAAGAATAAACAGTCTTAAAATGATCTACCCATTTAATGCAGTCTACACATTTAATGCAATCCCTATCAAAATACCACTAGCATTCTTCACAGAGCTATAACAAACAATCCTAAAATTTGTATAGAACTACAAAAGAACCTGAACAGCCAAAGCAATTCTGAAAAAGGAAAACAAAACTGGAGACATCATGATTCTGGATTTCAAGCTATATTCCAAAGCTATAGTCACCAAGACAGGATGGTACTGGCCCAAAAACAGACACATAAATCAATGGGGCAGAATAGAAAACCCAGAAATGGACCCACAATCCTATGGTCAACTCATCTTTGACAAAGCAGGAAAGAATATCCAATGGAAAAAGTCTCTTCAACAAATGGTGTTGGGAAAACTGGACAGCAACATGCAGAAGAAGAACCTGGACCACTTTCATACACAAAAATAAATTCAAAATGGGTGAAAGACTTAAATGTGAGACAGGAAACTGTCAAAATCCTAGAGAAAAACATAGGCAACAACCTCTTTGACCTCGGCCAAAGCAACTTCTTACTAGACACATTGCCAAAGGCAAGGGAAAAAAAGCAAACATAAACTATTGGGCTTCATTAGAGATAAAAAGCTTCTGCCCAGTGAAGGAAACAATCAGCAAAATTAAAAGGCAGCCTATGGAATGGGAAAAGATATTTGCAAATGACATATCAGATACATGGCTAGTATCCAAAATCTATAAAGAACTGATTAAACTTGACACCCCAAAAAAACAAATAATGCAGTTAAGAAAGGGGCAAAAGACACAAATAGATACTTTTCCAATGAAGACATCCAGATGGCTAACAGACACATAAAAAGATGCTCAACATCACTCATCATCAGGGAAATACAAATCAAAACCACGATAAGCTACCACCTCACACCTGTCAGAATAGCTAAAATTAACAACACAAGAAACAAGAGGTGTTGGTGAGGATGTGGAGAAAGAGGAACACTCTTGCACTGTTGGTAAGAATGCAAACTGGTGCAGCCACTCTTGAGAACAGTATGGAAGTTCCTCAAAACACTAAAAATAGAACTACCTGGGATGCCTGGGTGGCTCAGTCAGTTAAGCATCCAACTTCAGCCCAGGTCATGATCTCCCAGTTTGTGGGTTCAAGCCCTGTGTTGGACTCTATGCTGAAAGCTTGCTTAGAGCCTGGAGCCTACTTCAGATTCTTTGTCTCCTTCTCTCTGTGTGTCTCTCCCACTTGTGCTCTGTCTCTGTCTTCAAAAATAAATAAACGCTTTAAAAAAATTTCAAATAGAACTATTCCATTATCCAGCAATTACACTATTAGATATTTACCCAAAGGATACAAAAATACAGATTTGAAGAGGTACATGCATCCCAATGTATATAGCAGCATTATCAACAATAGCCAAACTGTGGAGAGAACCCAAATGTCCATCAACTGATGAATGGATAAAGAAGATGTGATCTATATATACAATGGAATATTACTCAGCCATCAAAAAGAATGAGATCTTGCCATTTGCAATAATGTGAATGGAGCTAGAATGTATTAATCTACATGAAATAAGTCAGAGAAAATCAAGTACCACATGATTTCACTCATATGTGTAATTTAAGAAACAAAACACATGAACATATGAAAGGGGGAGGAAAGGAGACAGGGAAACAAGCCACAAGAGACTCTTAATGATGGAGAACAAACTAAGGGCTGATGGAGGGAAGAGGGTGGGAGATGGGCTAGATGGGTGAGGGGTATTAAGGAGGGGACTTGTAATGATGAGCCCTGGGTGTTGTATGTAAATGATGAACCACTGAATTCTACTCATGAGACCAATGTTGCACTGTGTTGGTTAACTAAAATTTAAATTTAAAAAATGTTGATGTAAATATATCAAAAGCACAAGACATCAGCTTTCTTTAGCCATAAGTGGTAAAATTTACAAAATTAATTACTGTTGTTTTTTTTTAAAAACATGGGTACTTATTCATATAAAGATGATAGATGACTGATAGATGATGATGATGATAGATAATAGATGATAGATAGATAGATAGATAGATAGATAGATAGATAGATAGATAATGTCTTTATACATGCATGAAAGAGATAAAGCAACTGTAATAAAATGTTGACAGTTGGGGGATCTCAATGATAGGTAGATAAGTATTTTTTCTCTATTCTTGCAAATTCTATGTAGACTTCAGATTGTTTAAAAATCTGAATTTTTTTTTCATTTAAGGGAGGAACTGAACCAAGTGAGTTTGTTCTTGAATGACTGTCAACTATGGACTTCAAATAGTCTCTGAAAATAAGAAGATTTTATCTCTCTTTAAAACCAAGGGATGCAATGGTCACTGATGGATTAAATCCCACCCTGATCATTCACGTCATTTTTGAAATTTAATTAACTCTTTCACAGACAGCTGTCCTGTTCCATTTTGTGACAATGTTAAATTTTTCCACCTTAATTCCTATAAAAGGTAAATTATTTTGATATGATGCATAGTATGTATCTCTACTACTAAGTTCCTAATGCTATGTTCAAGGCTTATATAATAGTGGTGCTGAAAATAAGGGGGAAAAATGCTTGAACTCAAAAATGACCAATAAATTTCTTTCAATATATATTTTCAGAACACCTCCAGAGCTTCCATAATCACATATCATAGAAACCACCATAGTGAATTCCTGTGTCCATGCAGGAAGACCAGTCTAGATTTTGCCTGCAGAGGAACTTGCTCTGGCAGGTCAAATCTTCCTTCTTCACTGTGAGTCACACTCAAACGGGTGCAAACACACACACACATACACACACACACACACACACACACAAGTCATACACATGGACTTGGGGGAAGCAGCATCAAGATCTTGAGAAGCACAATGCTAGTTTTTTCTTCACCTGAAGAGACATACTTTATTAATCTCTGAAAGGTCTGCAGAAAGGACCGGGGGGAAAGAATGGAGAAAGCAGAGAAGGAGAAAAAGAAGGGTATAGGCCGAGATGAAGGAGAAAAGGAAAAGGAGAGAAGAAACATCAAGACAACAGATGTGGGATGGCATTTGTTTTAATAAATCAGCGCGTTACAATAACATATGCCCACAAACTTGATCCTACGCATGCACGGGGTGGGGAGTACTTAGGAAGACTGTGTAAGTACCTACAATGGTGCCAACTGCCTCCTGGAGGCCAAATGACATTACAGGAGGTTCACCAAACCTGGGGACCATGGCCCAGGGTCTCATGAAACCACATGGTAACTCACAGAATCTTCCAACACTGAGATGAGACTGCAGTGGATATTACTGAGTGGGAAGCAAAGCTGCCGGGAAGTGTTAATAAAACTGTGGTGACCAGTGAGGTGAAGCCACTTGAAGCATGACCGCCAGGGCACGCATTTACTCTTTAATATTAGAGAGTAGATGCAAACCGTCTCCATCCTCATCACCACTTTTGAGTCTCATAATCCCTGGCACAGTGTTTAATATATCCAACCTCTCGGAATCTGATTTCTCCTGCCTGAGGAATAGAGCCAGTAGCATTGTCACATTCTACTCTGCTAAGAAGTAGGTAAAGTGAGGTAAGTAAATCTGATGGATACGTGCAAATGCTTCACAAATGTCTCTTTTTTGTCATGTTCTCTCTACAATGTACCTGGGAGGCCAGCTAAAGGCCCCTGGCAATCCTGAAACTCAGTTCATTCTCCTGATCATTCATTCATGCGTTTATCTATGTGCTGAACAAATGTTTCATGAGGACCTAATACTAGGCTGGACTCTATACATAGGGTGATGAACCAAACAGGCAAAAGCCCTTCCCCATCCCCTAGACCTTAGAATTTAATCCCCAGCTCTCTCCCCTGGCTTCCCCGTTCTCTTCCTTGGCCGGTAGAACATGGATTCTTGGGTGTTCATGTTTTCTTTCTCAAGAACCCGTCTCTTTTCTCCTTTCTCCCTGTGAGAGCAAGCAGCAGTTGAGACCACGCGAGAGTCTGTGAGAAGAGGAGGCCACGCTGCCCCTGTAGAATTGGGTCCCTGGCAGGAGCAGGGCCAGCCAAACGCCAGCTGACAGGGACCGGCTGGGTGCTGGGAGTGTCTGTGACTGAGGCAGTCCTTCCTGAATGTTGGCTTTCAGACAATGAGACTCGTCAAAGCCAAAGCACCAGTAGCTAATTGAGATGACTTTCAAACAAACTGTTGAAATGATAAAGAACTTGAGAACAGCTGTCCTGGGAAAATGGGTGTGTGTTTCATGCAGTCACTCCATTCACACACAGCCAGGGTGTGCCCCAAGCCAAATGAACCCTTCTGGAAAGCAGATCGCAGGTGATAAGAGCAGCTACACTCACATGCACTTATATAATGTCAGTCCTCCAGGAGCTCAAAGCACTTTATAAACAGGTAGGTAGATAGCAACTAATCATAGCAAGTCTGCAGAAGAATCGACTCCCCTGTACTCAGTCCTACATGCTGTGTGATTCTGCGGTTAATAAGAATGGTTTCACACTAGGGGCCCCCAGTTGGCTCAGTCAGTTAAGCATCCAACTCTAGATTTTGGCTCAGGTCATGATCTCACAGTTTCTAACTTCGAGCCCTGCTTCAGGCTGTGCTGCTGACAGTGCAGAGCCTGCTTGGGATTTTCTCTCTCTCTCCCTCCCTCTCTGTCCCCCCCCCCCATGTGCTCTCTCTCTCTCTCTCTCTCTCTGTCTGTCTTTCAAAATAAGTAAAATAAACTTTAAAAATAGATGATTTTCATCTTTTTCCTAAAAAGACAATGCTTTTGTTTTGAGGACATTACTATAGGATTGTGCATAAGATAGCCCTTTTGTGTTAATTTATGACATTGCAGAGCTGGAGAATGTTCTCTGATTGACTTAAACAGAGGCCAGTAGCCTGGAGAAGAGATTCCACATGCTAAAAGGTGGTTCAGACAACCGAGCTGGTGAGAGTTTGAGGAAGAACATTCAACCTGCTTCTTCAGTCTGTAATTTATACTTTGGTATTTCCTTTCACTACTTCAGTTGCTGAACTGATACATCCTTGTCTCTTGTTCTTGCCTATTTACCTATCTTCCCACTTCCTCTAAGAAAAGAACATTTCTGTAAAGGAGCCCTATCTGTCACTCACAAGTGTTCATCAAATACGTGCTATGGCTGAATAACGTGCTGACTCAGACAAAGAGAATAACACCAGTGGCTAACATTTATAGAGAATTTCATACATGCCAAGCATTGTCTTAAGCACTTTATATGAATTAGCACAAGTAATCTTCACAAAAGAAAATCTATGAAGTTTTCAGTGTTATTACCATAAGACCTATTTTACAAATGGGGAAACAGAGTCTTGGGAAAATTAAGGCATTGGTCCATGTTCACAGCACTAGAAACAATAGTCCTGGATTTTGAATCCTGGGGGGAAGTCTAACACTACAAAGAAACTAAATGCTCAAGGGTTGAGGGTAGGGGAGGTGCATTCCCTTCCCTTGTTTTGATTTTAGCACCTCTCCGGGCAGAGAAAAGGAAGCATCATCTCCTTATCTCCAGGTTGTCTACCATGGCAACCAGAAAGTAATTAAATTCTCTGCAAATCTTCAATGAATTGTGTAAAGGCAAGAAAGACCTCAAAAGAACTTGTACCAGCTTCTGACAAGTTCCAGGCTGAGAGGTGGGGGTCCTGGATTCTGAAGGGCCTGCATTGGTCTAACCTGCCTGACCCAGGATGCCACCTTGAGTCTCCCAAGTAACTGAATGCTGACATTCAAGTCACAGTAACCCCCATTCTGACCTCCTATGGAGTAATGATATCAAAAAAAGACTCATATTATCTTGGGGTGCCCGGGTGGCTCAGTTGGTTAAGCATCTGACTTCACTCAGGTCATGATCTCACAGTTCATAGGTTCAAGACCCGCATCCAGCTCTGTGCTGACAGCTGGGAGCCTGAAGCCTGCTTCTGATTCAGTGTCGGCCCCTCTCTGCCCTTTCTCTGCTTGTGCTTTCTCTTCTCTCTCTCTCAAAAATATAAATAAACATTAAAAAATAAAATTAAAGAAAGACTCACATTGTTTTTAAAGATTCCAGAAAGGTCGGGAGACACAATGCCAGCCCACAGAAGCTCCACAGGCTGAATGGATAGATCTGTAAATACACGAATGACTGACCCTCCCCTGGTAAAAGATGCTAGTATTTCAAAAAAATTCATTGTGGGATTAACATCTCAAATGTTGAATCATATCCTTAAAGGATTATCTTCTTGTAATCAAAACAATCTTGAACATTCCCACCGATATGAGGTGTTTACCTCTTTTTCCACAAGGAAGACTTAGAATATGATGAGGAAGATAGTTACTGATGAGCAATCCATCTGCTCTCTATGAGTCTGGGACAAGCCCCTCCAACTTTGGGGAAGATTTGGACACAGTCACATACACCCATATTCTGACAGACTTGCATCCATTCTGAAAAGGAGTGTGTGCTGAGAACTGAGTGTGCTGAGGGCTTTTGTTGGGAAAAACCTCCATTACCAATACTTTCTGAGCCTTACAAACACCCTGCACATAAAGCAGGAGCAAAGCCATGCCAATTACTTTATTCAAAGAGATTCTGGTCCCAACTAGCAAAGGCTCATGTGCTCTCCATCTGTGACAAGGCCAGCATAAGAAATCATTCTAAACTGTCCCCTGACCCACAAGAGATCCCTCTGGCGAGGACATGTGCATGCCAGTTGGCCAGCAATAGTCCTAGAGCTGTTTACGCACAAACTGCTCAGAAAGCAATTGTTACACTTCCCTGTGAAATGAAGTAAGGACAGTTTCTCTCCCTTTCCATAGACTGAAAAACTTGAAGGGTTGCCAGAGTCCATCAGTTTCAACATCTCATGTTATAGATGAGGAAACAGTCCCAGTGAATGAGCAAGACTTGCAGTAGTTGGGGACCAAGCTGGGACTTGGTCACTGATGTCAGATATACTTTCTTTCTCAACTCCATACCACTTCCTTCTTTCTTATCTACTCCCTTTATTTTTTGTCTCATTTCCTGCTCTCTCTTTGCTGCTCTCCTTCTCCCCCTGCTTTCTTCCACAGAATTGAGTAAAACAAAAATGGAGTCCACTGGGAACCAGTCCCTCCTGAAAGAAGGTAGAACAGAACTCCTAGCCTAGAAAGTCCCAGATGTCGGACCCTTTGTTTTGGAGGTGAAAAGGGAAGAATCAAGAAAGACTCACTTTCCCCAGTCTCAAACACCCCCAGTCTCTTCTCCTGGGCCTTAGTAATGATGTTCTTTTTAATGAAAACATTTTTTAAAAAACAAATAAAATGAAGTGAGGGCCAGACACAGGTAACTACATTCCAAAGCAAGAATAAAACATGTACAATAAAAATAATAACAGCAGCTTCATCTATTAAACATTTCCAGATATTAGGCACTAAACTAGCTTCTTCCAATATATAATATAATTTAATCCTCTTTACAAATTCATAAGTACACATTTGTTCACCCCATTTTGTAGAATAAAAAACCTGATGCACAGAGACAGTAAGAATCTTGTGTCACAATACTCAGCTTAGATATTTCTGGATCCAGTTTCTTGTTTCTAGTATTATAAAGTCTCCCACACTCCAAAACAAACAAGCACAAAAGCTTTAAAGGAATGAGTAGCTATCTTTATAGTTGACTTGATATCCAAGCAAGTACAGACAGGAAATGAATGATTACAGAGGCCCTGCTGTGCACTGAGTGTTTTCAATGCCAACACCAATGGGAGGATGTGAAATTCTTTGGTTATCTCCCCCAACACACACACACACACACACACACACACACACACACACACACACACTTCCCACCAGTGTATTTGCATTGTGTAATATAGCAAAAGGACATTATCTCAAGCTTACATAAAGGGCCAGCCAACCCCCCGGACAAGCCCCATACCTGCCCTAGACAAATTTACAATCAGAATATTGTCTTCAAACTTCAATTTTATTGAAATTCTGCAGGTAACCTGAATGTATGTGTATAACCTACAAATATGAAATGTCTATATGTCAGATATATGAAACTTCCACACAGAAATCATGGAAACTACTGAGGGTTTCTGTAAATATCACAGTGTTTATGTTAACTTAATGAAATCCTGAGAATACTGCTTCTTTCATTTTACAGATGGGAAAACTAAAGCCCAGAGAAGTAAGGTGATTTGCATGACGCTCTATAGCTAATACATGATAGACAGAAATATGACCACAGGTTCATCTAGTTCCAAACTTCATGTTCTTTATTTTTTTATCGGGTCCTTATTTTTTTAAACAAAAACCTGCTTTCTCTGAACTATAAAGTAACATGTATTTATTTGTAGAAAATCTGGGAAAAAGTATTAAAAATAAAAATGAAAAAGTGTTTCAATATCACTATAATCTAAGCTAATGCCAACACTTTTACATTTTTATTTCCAATCACATACTATTCAGTAAACAGAATTTTGCTATTTTTTTCACTTTTTATATTGTAAACATGAGTCCATGCAATTAAAAATTCTATAAAAACTTTTAATATATATATAATATCAATATGTACATAGTTTATCAGCCTTCTTCCTTATTGCTGGTCATTTAGGCCATCTCTGATTTTAACCATTATTAAAAGTACAAGAACAAAACCCTTAGTATATAAATCTGGGGCTGAATTACTGATGATTTACTTAGGACTGATTTCCAAGTATGAAAATGGACATTTTCTATTATTTCATGCTGCTGCTTTTTTTTTAAATTAACACCCTCCCCACAACATCCACTACACTACCCCAAAATCTCTCCTCTGACTCATTTCTAAACCACTGAGTCAAGTTATTGTTATATATGTCTAGACCCTAGGTTTGGAGAATGCAAGGGGGAAAAGTCAGATATCTGGAACCAGGAAGTCTGGATCCATGCACCAATTCACTTGTTACCAAAGTGATTCTGACATATTACCTGAGGCCTTCAGCCCATGTTTCCTCACCTGGAAAACGAGACTAGTTTTCCACCAGGTACTACTAATAGTACCTCCCTCAAAAGACTGATGTGAGGATTAAATCAGATAAAGCAACGGCTTTATCAGATTAAATCAGATGTGACAACGGCTTCGTAAATCATCATGCAATCTGGCAAACATCTGTTGCTATTACCTTTAGACGTGTGACAGATTTAGATGGCTTTCAAAGAATAAAGAAAAAAACTAGTTTCCCACTCATTGCTGTTTTTGATACATTTAAACCTTGCTTTCAAAAAATATTGCTTAAAAAAACGAAAACCCTAGGGAGAAATAACAGCTGTCATACAGAATATCCCCCAAGTCCCCCAAGCATTCGTGTCATCCTGGAGATTTTGATAGCTTTTGTTCACACGTGGAATTAACAAACCTAAATATCTCTATCCACAGGCACACCAGAGAGCTGGGGAACCCAACTCCATGGAGTGGCAGTGTAGGACAGCCCTGTGACTTGAGTCTTGCCCCGTGGCCCTGGGGCGGGCCACAACTTTCAGACCAACTGTGATTGGTCCAAGCTCTTTACCAGGGGACATTTAATGATGAAAGAGGATGCTGCTAAGACATCAGCCCGCAGACAGAAGGAAGGTGACCAAGACTCTAGCAGGGCAGAGAAAATCAGGACAGTCAGAGAAGTGTGAGGCTGGGGATGAGCTCACTGTCAGGATGGTGAAGAGATAACTAGGTTAAAAAGTTTTCTGTGCAGGCATCACACTGCAGTAGAAGAAGAAGGAAGGAAAAGTGTCATTTTATGGTCTAATCAGAGGAAAATATTAGAAATTTCAGGAGCCAACCCGGAAATCAGAGGGGTACAATGACGACGAAGCTTGAAGACAAGCATGCAGGGAATGGGAACCTTTTAGGAGAGGGTCAGCCATACCTGGGTGAGAAATATCAAACGAATGGGAAACCAGTAGCAAATGGGAGAGGTGAAATCTCTGTAAAGCAGGAGGCAAATGGAAAGTGTGGCGTGCCCAGAAAAAGTCTCAACATGTACAGCTGGCAGGAGATCCAGAAACACAATCAGAAGGCTGATCAGTGGCTGGTGATCAATCGCAAGGTCTACGATGTTACTGGCTGGGCCAACAAGCATCCAGGGGGGAGCCGAGTCCTCAACCACTATGCTGGGGAAGATGCCACGGTAAGGAACTCAAAGCTCTGCCTTCTCTCTTCCGACTGGTGGGTGGCTGGGACTTGGCTCTCTTTCCCAAAGCATTTTGAGTACGTGCTCAAACTCCACAATTGCTCATCTCCTCCCAAACCAATTTTTCAGGATTCCTATCCAGCAAGAACCTGAAACCAAATAAGCCTCAAGGACTAGCTCATTTTGGGATGGGCTCAGATGCTGACAGTGGATACTGTTTGTGTATTTTGGATTTTGTTTTCTCTTGGTGTTGTGTTTTGAATTGGAGTCACTGTTTGCTTCCTGGTTTAGTATAGTTGACACACAACATTTCATTAGTTCAAGTGTACAATATAGTGATTCAACAACTCTATACACCAGGCTATGCTCACCACAAGTGTGGCTACCATCTGTCACTGTTTTTTAAGAAGAAAGTTACAAATGCACGAGTAAAATTTGGGAAAAATCACATCTGTGCCCATCTAGAAATTTCTCAGACTCTTATAAATGGGGTGTGTAAAAGGAAGACAGCAATTCACATGATAGGCATCAAAATGTGAATAACAATAACACAAACCTACAATTATGGATAGTGCTTTTCTAACCCAAGTCACAGGATCAGCTCAGATGATGTGTTGGCAAAGATGCAGGCCTTCAACCACCTTGGAAATAACTGATAAACTCACTCAGCTTGAGACAGCTGAGCTGATGAATCTTTAATTTTCTGATGATGTTTATCTGTAAGAAGTTAGGGAAAAAACATGATTCCACATCCAATTCTAGCCAACAAGGTGGAATTAATTAATAAAATAAAACCATCAGGACTTTAGGATAAAATACCCATGCCACCTTGGGATTCATATCTTAAGAATGAAAATCCTGAGTGTGGTCAGCCATGTACCCTAGACTTTATGTAAGTAAATCCAAAAATGTTTGGAGAAAAGATTCTTGCAAAAGAAGATGGTTCAAGAAGAGTGGGAGGCTCCAGAGGCGTTCTGACAAATGTAATACCCCATAGCTACTCAGAATTCAGGGAGCCTGAGCTTGGCACCTGGATATATGAACGTGGGAAAGTTGTTAAAATGCTCGCAGCCTCTGCTTCATCATTTGTAAAATGGAAATGACCTTACCAATCTAACTGGTTTATGGTAAATGGGACTAATGCTTGTAAAGTGTTTAGCACAATGCCAAACACTTAATAAAGTTTCATTAAATTTTAACTATTATGATTTATCTCACTGGCATCCATAGCCTCAGAGGTGTGATTATGATTTCCTGTTTACCACCAGCTTAGAAATCTTGATTATATTTGGTGTCATCTGATTGGGAACAGAGGAGCCCATGGTGGAAAAGCATCATTCTCTCTAGTGAAGGAGGCCAGGACATAAAGGACCTACAATCAGAGACTTACTCTACAACCTAAGAGGTGTTTGCAGGTTGTGCCCTGAAAGGCAACTGTAGACTAAAGAAAGTATAATCTCTGTGAGCTGACCCTCAACGCATGGCTGCACTGGCCCAGACGAGAGAACCATTCTTTTATTTACATGGAAACTCTCCTCCAAGTTTCCACCCTCCTGATAAAAGGGTAATAATGATAGTCTTTCCCACAAGATCATTAATTTACTCATTCATTTAGTCATCCATTCTAAAACCCTTGTTAAAGGCCAAGCATAATGATTAAGAATACAGGGTTGGAGGGGCGCCTGGGTGGCGCAGTCGGTTAGGCGTCCGACTTCAGCCAGGTCACGATCTCGCGGTCCGTGAGTTCGAGCCCCGCATCGGGCTCTGGGCTGATGGCTCGGAGCCTGGAGCCTGTTTCCGATTCTGTGTCTCCCTCTCTCTCTGCCCCTCCCCCGTTCATGCTCTGTCTCTCTCTGTCCCAAAAATAAATAAACGTTGAAAAAAAAAAAAAAAAAAAGAATACAGGGTTGGGAATGAAAAAGGCCTGGCTTGTATCTGAGCTCAACTACTTACTAAGAATGTCTTGAGGAGGTTGCTGAAGCTCTTGGAGCCCCGGCTCTTTAATCTAGAAAGTGGGAATAACAACACTTTCATCTTAGCCTTGTGAAAGTCAGTAGTACTTATGGTGTTTGGCACAGATTAGATACTGAAAAAATGGCAATGCTTTTGTTTTATTATTGCTTAGTTCTTCTGAGATGGGTTCTAGTTTTCTCCAAAGAAAAGATTCCATAAAACAAAATCAGTATATCTACTCCTGTTATTTCCCATCTGAGTTGTCTGATTTTTTTCAAACTATACGATTTAAAACTAATGGCACAGTGCTAATTATCACAGACTAGGCCCAGTCTTCTAATCTGATGAGAGTTTGCTGGGGAAAAGCCAGAAACAAACTGTAAATCCAAGAAGAATTGATGATATAGTTATCAATATGATAACATATGATGGGCTGTTTTGCAATTATTAAATGAGGATGACAAAGCATTTGAGGACAAGACATGCAAATGAAACAATATTTGGCCACAAGTTTCATGTAAGGCAACAGTATGTTCCAGGACCATGAAAGGAATAAATGCAATCTTGTGATGCATGTACATGAGCAGCATGTCCAGGACAAAGAAAGCAAGTTAAGTATCTTGTGTGCTGGTCAACCCACTTCTTATCTCTGGACACCACACTCTAAGTAGGACACTGAGAAACTTGAGTTCTTTCTCATGAGGATCAAAGGACAATATGAGAGGAAAATGATGAAAAAAACTTAGAGGAAATATAGAAAAGTCCATCTAGCTATTTGGAGGACTACCATGTGGAAGACAGGAGAGTTGTGTGCAATTCCAAAAGGATGGCATGGAGCCAATGGAGGTGAGGCTAGGGCAGAAGAAGAGAGGATGTGCACAGAGGTGGAGTGAAAATAGGATTCACGTCAGGAGTAAACACCCAGGCAAAATGGGCATCTCAGCTTAGCCGCTTTCTTTTTAGGACAATATTGGCATGTAGTAAGTGCTCAGTTAGTGTCAGTGACTCTCATAGCATGAGGAGGAGAGGACAAAGGGAGAGGAGGGGTAGAGAAAGAGAAAGGGGAAGGAGAGGAAGGGAGTTGAAGTCTGAGCCATGTCTTCCCCTTCTTCCTCTTTTTCCACTACACATAATGACACTTCTCTGGTCAGCATCCCTCCTCACCCCCAATCAGCACAACAAAACCAACCAGGATTTCTAAGTATTAATGAAGGAAAGTAATAATAAGTAATAATAGTTGTATCTTCTCTAGGTTGTCAACATTTCTTAAATTATCTGGTTCTCACTGGAACAATGATTCAAGTAGAAAATAGGTGGAGAAGTAGAGAGAGGGGGTGCTGAGGCACTAAAGGTGAAGATGGGCCATGAGGACATGCTTTCTTTCAGAAAGGCCAATCTGGCAGCCAAGTGAAAGCTGCACTGAAGAAGAGTAGCCAAAATTGGAGGAAGCCCAGGGAATATGTTGAAGAGCTGAACAAGGCATTGACCACAGGAATGGAAAAGAGGTGGTGGCTGCAAAGGATGTCTAAGAGACATAATTTATAAAATGTGATGAGTGACTGGTTAATTGTTGAGAAACAGTCTGTCTGCCTTGTGCATATGTGACATAGTGAACTAGGTGACTATATCCATGACAGAATAAGGAAGCCAGGAGGATGAGCGGGTTTGGGAGGGAGAGCAGAGAGAGAGAGAGAACTGGGGCTGGAGCTCAGCAGAAAGTATCACAGAAAAAAATCTCAGTATAGGGAAGAGCTTTCAAATAATGAAAGTTCTCAAACAATGAAATGAGTTGCAGTGGAAAAATAACCCTCTGCTTATTCCTGTGGGTGAAGGGGAATCTGGGTGACTTTAAGTGAACATTCTCCATTCCAAAAAGGCTTTCTCCCAGATAAAGGGCAAAGACGGCATTTTCCTTACAAACTGACCTATTCATAATTCATGTACTACCCAAAATATGAGGGGACTTGTTCTAGCCTTTGCCTTGGAGCACATGAGACCAGAGACGGGTAAGCATAAGAGAAATTACTCAAAGATGTGGTAATGCATATGTGGTTGGGTGTTGACTACTCTGGTGAGCTTTTGTGAGGTGAGTAAATCAAAATCCATGATCTAGTTATCATGTTTTGTAACTCTGTGTGTGTGTGGGGGGGGGGTGTGGGTGTGGGTGTGTGGGTGGGTGTGGGTGTGTATAAACATTCTCCATTGGTGTTTTATTTCCTGAATTTGGGAAATTTCAACCCACCCCAGACGAACTAAATATAATATAAAAATGCAATCATTTATTGATTTATTTATTTGGTCTGATTTCCAAAGTCTAAGCTCTTAGCCACTAGGCTAGATCCTCAATAAGTTTTAACAGTGACTGAATAAATTAATGGAAGAATTAATAAACCCACTGGGCAGAGTGGGTGCCATTATTATCCATATTTAGAAAAAAACTGAGGTTTGAGAAATAAAGTAATTTGCCCAATATAAACCAGCTTACTCCTACTGCACTGTGCCTTAATGTGAACAGGAAAGGCACACTCCTTGGGTGGTTGTAGTACAAGATTTTCCAAATGGAATGATTGCTGGATTTTAGACCATACACACCCTCCTGGTTGGGTGCCTTTGTGAAGGGCATAACCTCTCAACAGTACTTAAGTTGTAAAGGCAGGCTTTTGTAAAGGCAGGGAAAGTCAGAAGGACTTTCCATATTTTTCTCTTCCTGTAGGGATCATGCTTCTACAATAAAGCACATCTCCCCATCTCCCATTCAATAACAGCAGAAAGTTAGCAGGATTTCTAAGCTATTTGTAAAAGCAAAATAGTCACATCTTTCCTGTGTTGATATTGTTTTGGAAATAATCAGTTTTGGATGAGTGTTGGTACAAATTTATGAATAGATTGAGGAGCAGGATTATGGTTGAGAAGGTAATCAATCAAAAGACTGCCAGATGAAACGGGAGATGCTGGGTAGGGAAGAGAGGCTGGTTGTTAAGACCTATGTCCTCTGAACTCAACACATTTGAATGCTTCCAGCTTTTTCCTTGTTAGAGAAATCCTATACTCATCTCTTCATTCTTCCTTTCCTGTATTCATCAGGCATTCACTGATAATATGCCATATTCCAGGCAGAGTGAGACAGTAGGCATAATTTAATCAATAACACATGGCCTTAGTCTTCAAAAACTCTTAAATACCTAGGAACAAATTTATCCAAGAAGGTTAAAGACCCACATACTAGAAAATATAAGACATAAATGAGAGAAACTGAGGAAGATATAAATAAATGGAAAGATATTCTATGCTTATGGATTGGAAGAATTAATATTGCTAAAATGTCCATACTACCCTAAACAATCTACAGGTTCAATGAAATCCTTGTCAGAATTCCAATGGTATTTTTCATAGAAATAGAATAAACAATCCTAAAATGTGTACAGAACCATAAGAGACCCCAAACAGCCAAAGCAACAATTAGCAATCTTGAGAAAGAACAAACCTGGATTTCAGTACAAAGCTACAGATGAATGGATAAAGAAAATGTGATACCTATGCGCGCGCGCACACACACACACACACACACACACACACACACACACATAAATACATACACACAAACACAGTGGAATACAATTCATCCATAAAAAAGAATGAAGTCTTGCCATTGGCCCCAACATGGATGGACCCATAAAGCATTATGCTAAGTGAACTATGTTAGACAGAGAAAGACAAATGCCATATGATGTTATTTATATGTGGAACCTAAAAAAGAAAACAAAAAACCAAGCTCATAGATACAGAAAATAGATTGGTGGCTACCAGAGGCAGGAGGTTTCTCCTGTGAAGAAGCTCAAAAGTACAAGCTTCCAGTTATACTAAAAAAATCACGGGGATATAATGTACAGCATGATGACTATAGTTAGTAATACTATATTGCATATTTGAAAATTGCTGAGAGATTAAATTTTAAAAGTTATCACAAGTGAAAAAAAAATTGGGGATTATGTAAGGTGACAGGTGTTAACCAGACTCATTGTGGTGATTATTTTGCAATGCATACGAATATCAAATCATTCTGTTGTACACCTGAAGCCAAGGTAATGTTATATGTCAATTATACTAAATTTTAAAAAGAAACACAAAAAGACCACCTGAGAAGGGGCAAGTACACAGCTTCATTAAAATATAATTTGAAAAGTTATAGAAGCTAGAGGAGCCCAGAGAAATCATAAATAACTTTACTGAGTTAGGGGAGACAATTTGTAATCTGAATCTTGAAGGATGAAAAGGAATTTTTATAGAAAGAAAATGGAGGAAGTCAGTCAAGACAAAGGAAACAGTATGTTCAAAGTTTCAGAACAATAGACAGGCATGGAATATTTATTGAATGGAGAGAGGTCAGGTCTGGTAAACAAGATGGTTCATGAAAGGTAATGGTGAAAGGTGAGCCTGGAGAGGTAGGTTAGAGCCAGAGGCAATGTGAGGGGATTAAAACCTAATGTGGGAAGATATTACTATCCGCCCAGCAGATACATGCTGATTTTAGCATCATCCCAATCTGGCATCACTTCTCTCTTAAGAGGCCTTTCAGAAAAGTAATTATACGTGTTATGACTAGAATACACCTTTACAGCTTCATGGCTGTAAAATCACATAGCCTTTAGTTCAAATCCTAGCTTACTATCTACCTAATTATTGTGGCATTTTGGACAAGACGTTCTGTCCTCTGAGACTTGGTATCTTTATCTTTACAGAAGAAGCAATGGAATCTCATAGATCCAAGGTGATGGTTATGAATTGGCCCATAGAGTCTCTTGTACACAGGATATACACAACAGATGTTAGAACTATCCCCTCTTCCTTTCAGTTTACCCACTCTCCTTCCTTCAGCAGGAATATACTTGCCCAAGAGTGTTGATAACATAGCCTGTTTTTACAAGTCTTTCAAAAAAAAAAAAAAAAAAAGGATTTCACGACTTCCACAATATCCAGACTCTATTAGGAAATGCTTTTACATCAAATATCTAAGACTACCCAAACTCCTTTGTTATGCTGCTCATCAGTACAATGAAAAGAGGTCCACATAGCAGGGCAATGCCTACTATGCTGGAAAATTCTGTTGGTCTTTAGGCTATGTGATTACAGCATTGCCTGCAAATCTTGCTGGGAATCAGAAAAAACGATGAACCCAGAACATTATCGTCAGCACACTGTTCCAGGACTCTGTATGACTGCTCAGAGTAAAACAAAATTTCAATGGCTTACCTTTCTTCTACACTCTTAACTTGATCCATGAGAATGTTTTCCATCCTAATCTGCTTTTAAACAAGTAGAATATGATTTGCCACTATGGATCATTCTGAAATACTTTAATTCCTTTCTTAATCACAGAAAGGCTCTCTTCCTGGTTTGGGAAACTAAGTTTTAGACCCACAGAATGTGATAGTTAAGAAAAACTTTTGAAATTATATAGTGCAGAATTTCCCAGGGTGGGTCAGAGGAAGTATGCAGAAACAGAATGAGCAGTAGAGACTGGACTGGTTCTAGCAAATACAAAATCCTTTTTCCATCATTGAATCTAGAGACCCTTAGGAGAAGTCTAAAGAGTTGATACTGCACCCTTTTAATTAATGTTATTCATTATATAAACACCCTCTTATAAAGTAGGCTTCTATGTAGTTCTTAGATGTATCCAAGGTTGCTTTACACTTTGAAGATGGAAGGTTCATTATATTCACTAAAACAATTTAGAGTTCATACCACATTAGGCTTTGGAGTATAGGAAGAAAATCTCTGAGTTGTTATATTGAAGAGAATGTAGGTAGTAAGTTATTAGCACTTGAAGTATATATACAAGAAAGATGGCTAATATGTTGATTTGCTTAATCCCAACAATCACTTTATGAATTGGTTGGCTATTACCATCACCCTTATGTTAGAGAAAACAGAAGCACAGACAAGTTCAAGAAACTTGTCCACAATTACACAGCTAGTAAGTAGAAACCAGAATTTAGGTACAGAAAGACCACTCCAGGGTCCACTGTCTTAGTCAGTACTATGGAACAACAGCACTTTAGAGTCATGTGTATGGCTTCCACATATTCAAGTTATGATCTTAGTTATATTTCCTCATTTTTGATCACTCCTGTTCTCAAAGCTGCAATAGCAGAAAGTCTAATATCTACCTCTTGGAGAATTCTCCTTCCCCAAAATCTGTTTCATTCTTTGGGAAGGAAGAGAATATCTCTAACTTTCAAATACAAGCAGGATATAGGAACCACCACTGTTTGTCACAGCCTGTTTGAGGTCCTGCTTAACATGGACCTGAGATGGGGAAAAACAGTTGGTCACCTCTATGTGCCTGGCTGTCACAACCCTTGCAGAGATTGGCCTAGTACTTTTTAGAAAGAATGATGAGACCCCTCCAGTGAAAAACTTGTGAAGAGCGTATACTTTAGACAGCTCAGACCTCAAGGGCTGTGCTCCCTTTCTCTCCTGTGAATTAATCCTACACTATCAATGTCAACTTTAACCAGTTTTTTTTTTAAAGAACTTAATTCAAATGTTTCATTCCTCTTGGCTTTGGCCAGGAACCAAGAGGGATATTTGATGGGAGATGTGCTTTTCACAGCTAGTCATGGTTGCTGCGTGCTTCTATGTGAGCAACTTTTACCACCCTGATGTTGGGCTTTGAAGATTCATCATGGCTCGCTAACTCAAGCAAACTAATTCTTCTGGTGCTCAGTAAAGTAAACAGTGATCTCTCCCAATGCTCAGGAATATCCTGGCTGTGTTGGGCTTGCCTAATGAAGCAGTGCCTCAGGTAGGTGGATCTCCAGCATGAAGCTTTCATAGAGTATCTCCAAGGGTAATTTTGATTGTTCAACTTGAAGCATCACCCTGGGGTTAGAAGAAATCCTCTGTAATAGAGTCTGCTGATTCCCAAGATGGGCACAGGATGAGGTAAGGAAGGGGACTATTCTGTAGATAAGCATGTGTCTCCTAAGCCTCTATCAATTCTCTGTGATTTTCAGGATGTCTTCAGAGCCATGCACCTGGACCTTGACATTGTAAAATTGTACCTTAAGCCACTGCTCATTGGAGAGCTTGCCCCAGAAGAGCCCAGCCAGGAGAGAAACAAAAGTGTGAGTGGGGTCTCAGGACCCTTGAACATATGGAGGGATGGGGACAAAGGCCAGTTGAGCGATTCCTGACATATCCAAGAATTGATCCTTTTTTGTGAGAAACTGACCATTATGCCTAGATGAGCCTGTAACAGCATAAATGAGTAGTTTCTACATATTACAAAACAATGTCATCCTCCTTAGACATTCAGAACTCTTAAACCTCTGTGTAAGAAAGGAATGAATTGTTTGGTCCTACAGTACCCCAGAAGTTCTGTGTCTCTAAGTACCTCCTTTATGTCAGGCAACTACCAGATACAACTTTTGTCCAGTGACTGCTTACAATTGCTTGATGTCTGTGCCTATATTCACTGCTAAAGTAAGTTTGATGAAAGCAGTAGATATGTATGTATATTTTGCTTATCTCTGTGTCCTCAAGAACCCACGTGCACAGGATCAGACATGTAGTAGGGGCTCCATAAATAGCTACCAAATGAAAGTTGTGAATATATCCTAACAGCAGCCCTTTTTACATTTGGTGAAATTGTAGTCCAGGGAAAATAAGTTACTTTCTGAAAGCCCCATAGTTGGTGTATCAAGGAACCAGGATTCCAAGTCACTTCTTTCTGACCCCAAGGAAGGGTGCCACTCTTTCTTTCCCTACTACTTTGGCCACCTGAAATACCATCTTCCAAAGGACAGGGTCTTTATAAGATTAGACATTCACTAGGATGATTTTACATAAGGCTTAAAAGGATTTTGACTAATATCGAGCATTTCATTTTTTTTTTTGCAATCTGTTTTGTTAAAGCTGCTTACATTCTGTGTAATTCTTCTGAAATAATTTGTACCCAATATTGACCCATATATCACTGTGAGGAGAATAGAATTAGCATTATACTTCTGCTTCAGGAAATGAGGAAACAAACTCACTGAGGAACAGGCAGATTCTGAAGACGCATAACTCATTTTGTGTAGACCTCAAACACTTAGGCTCACCCCTCAGGCCCACATGCATCCCACACAGCTGTGTGTCAGGAAACCCAGTCCTGTATTTGGCAGCGAGGGCTCTGAGGCTGCACAGCTTAGATTCACAGCCCAACTCTGCCACAGGTTGTATGGGTTCAGGCCACTTCCCAAACCTCTCCATGGCTCAATTTCTCTCTCTGTAAAAGAGCGACGACAGTTGCACCAACTTCCTAGAAGATATTGGGGAATTATGGAAAGAGTTAAAAGCACTTCAAGTGCTTAGAACAGTGTCTGGAATGTAGTAAATGCTCAACAAATTTTAGATACTATCATCATGAACTCACTCGTGGCACCAGCAATTGACAAACCTCCAGATATGTCACCATCATTTAGGGCAGGAGACTCTAGGGTAAAAAAGAGAAATTGATGCAAAGCTTAATTGTTTCTGCTAAAATTTTCTTGAAGGAAAAGAAAATCCACTAATGGTTGATAACTATAAGACAACCATTCATTATCTAAAAGAGTATTGGTTTCTGGGGGGTAAAGGTCTGCCGAAAGTTTTCTTTAGTGCATCTATGTAGATACTATGTATGTGTGCAAAATAACACATATATACTCAGATATATGTCTATAGACAATTAATATGAGCACAACACTTGTGTCAGAAAGCATAAGTTAAATTCCTGCCTCTATCACCTACTTGCTGATGATTTCAGACCAGTGCTCATCCGGGCTTGCTGACCCCTTACTCTGTACACTAGATGAGTTGGAAAATATGACCAGGTTGGCAAGCACTCTAGAGATGCCTCTTAAAGTTATCCATGGTCACCAAAATTCCAAAGTTGTTGGAGGCTTGAGAGATGAACCCAGGAAACAGATCTTTTAAAAGTTGAATCAGTGAATTTTTTTTTGCTTCTAGAATTACGTTCATAGAATTTGCTTCTAGAATTATGTTCATATATATATATATATATATATATATATATATATATATATAAATTTTCTCCTTTCATGTATCTGAACAATCCTGCTCTCTTTCTTATGCTCTGGTCATTATGTCACCTGTCCTGGTTTCAAACCCATTCATTAGTCATTAAGCAAAGAGTTATTTCTTTCCAGCCCTTGCACTGACTCTACAGTCTGACTGGCAAGCTTATAAACCAATACTAGCCTTGCTCATGCACCCACATGCACATACGCATGTTACATAAACACAGAACCAGGAAACCCCCACCCCCCACAACACATATCAGCAGACACACACTAATGCCACCAGAGATCCTGCCCTGTTTCTAAGGATCCATCAATCGGCTCACAAGAAAGTCATCCTTTGAGCTAATCCAAGTGAACAGCATTTTTTTGTCCATTTTAATTTTTTTTTAAATATAATTTATTGTCAAGTTGGCTTCCATACAACACCCAGTGCTCATCCCAACAAGTGCCCTCCTCAATGCCCCTGCATTTTTCTGTGTTCATCATTTTAATGAAAGGGTCCTTTGCACATACTGAACTGCTGATGATGTAGAAAATTCTGTGTAAACTGTACCACTAACTACAGTAACACAGATCCATATAGACAACACAGTTCTCCAAAGCATTATTGGAGATCAATCAATCAATACCTGAAGCAATACTGATGGTTTGAAAGGCAACAGTTAGACACAATAACCATCTTCACAGCCCCCCTGCCAAAAAAAAACCCACAAATTCTGAGCTCCAAAATAGTTTGAGGACAGTTTACAAACTACTACTCCTCTTTCTATTCTCCAGGGAAAAAAAATGTTATCATAACTTTTCAAAAAAGTTTTGTTTGTTCATAGTTTTATGTTTTTAATTTTGCCCAATTAAATTTATTAATATAATTAAATTTGTATTCATAAAATTAAGGTACTAATAAGGTAATATAATGGATTATTGTGTTCATTTGTGTTCCCTGAGGGAACTAATTCCTTCCTTGAACATTTATTTCTCAGTCCCAGTTGGTGGAAGATTTCCGAGAATTGCGGAGAACATTAGAGGCCATGAACATGTTCAAGGCCAACCCAACATTCTTCTTCCTTCACTTCATCCAGGTCTTGATTTTAGAAACTCTGGCTTGGCTAATAGTGTGGCATTTTGGCAGTGGCTGGCCTGTGACAATATTTATCTCCTGCCTTCTCACAATTTCCCAGGTAAGCACATACCCTAAAACCAAGCAGTGGCTTTAGGGGACGATTCAGAATTGTTTCCTTCTCCCTTTAGACCTGCACCAGCTGCTGTCTGACACCTCCTAGCAAGCTGCTCATCAGTGTCTGACACCAGCAAGTTCCACACCTTGCCAGACCCCAGTCTCTTGTCTGTAAAATAAGGATAATTTTTATGGAAATATTCTCTACTAACCAAGTTAACATGAAAACACCTAGCACAGTGACTGACACATAGGAAGTATTTAATTTATGACAGATGCTAGTCTTTGCCCAATTGTACCCATACCAGTTCAGTAACTGAAGTCATTTCCCAGCCATGTAACACTCACCTTTATCTTGTATTCATCTTTCAATCAACAAAGAGAGAGAGAGAGTCAAACCAAGAAACAAACTCTTAACTATAAAGAATGAACTTCAAAAAAAAAAAAAAAAAAAAAAAAAAGGACGTTAGAGTGGGAGAGAGCCAAAGCATAAGAGACTGTTAAAAACAGAACAAACTGAGGGTTGATGGGGGGTGGGAGGGAGGGGAGGGTGGGTGATGGGTATTGAGTAGGGCACCTTTTGGGATGAGCACTGGGTGTTGAATGGAAACCAATTTGTCAATAAATTTCATATATATAAAAAAAAAAAAAGAATGAACTGATGGCTACCAGAGGGGAGGGGGCGGGGGGATGGGTGAAATACGTGAGTGCACAAGGAGTGCACTTGTCATGATGAGCACCAGGGGTTGTATGGAAATGTTGAATCACTATATTGTACACCTGGAGCTAATATTACATTGCATGTTAGCTAACTAGAAATTAAATAACACTAAAAAAAAAGAATGTGTGGATTCCACCATAAATGCCAATCAACTGCTGGGACATAGCAGAACATCTGATCAATCTTTGTTAAATGATGTGTGAATCTCTAAACATGGCTTTCTGTGAGTGCAACACTGCATTGCGGACATGAAGGAAAATGCACCTGGTTCCTGCTCTTGGGTAAAGAGTCTTTCAGTGGGAGAGATTCACGTTCAAACTTGTAAACATACAACATGACAGAATGACATTAATGCCAAGGACAGGAACAAACGTGCTGTTGTAGCAGAAAGAGGCATTTAATTCTCATTGGAATAAGTGTAGAAGGTTTTATGGAAAATTAATGTCAATGTTAATTCCAGGATGTATGTTAATTTTTTTTTTTTTGTAAAGTCAACTTGCTTTATTCCTTGAAAAGCAATTCTTTTGGAAACTGGAAAGGAAACATTTGTTTGGTACTTAGCATAAGCCAAGCACTTTGTAGGTATTTAAGTTGCCCAACAGTCCATGAGTAAAATGCTATTATCCCTACTTAGCAGGTGAAGAGCTGAGGTTTGGAGCTACTGAGTAATTTGCCAAGATCTGTGCAACACATACATGGTGAAGAATGATTTAGAATCCAAATCTTCCTGACTCCAAAGGCCATACCCTTTCTACTCTTCGCTGGAAGATTTTGACAGTGACAAGGAAAATGTTCTATACTGACAGAACCCCATGCACAAAGGCACACTAGTGGGAAAGAACACAATGTGTAAGAAATAGGAAGTGAACTTGGCTTGGAGCCAGATAAGATCCCCCACCATTCTTCTCCTATGGGCTTTGAATCTATGAGTGAGCTCATTTATTAATTTCCTCTTGACTCCTCAACTTCTTTAACAACAATTTCATCTCTTCTAGGGTCAGAGTTCATATCTGCAACATGACTTGGGACACCTTTCCATATTTACGAAGTCCAAATGGAACCACCTGATGCAAAAACTTATGATGAGTCATTGCAAGGTACAGGATGTTCATGGAGCATGATGGGATTCTCATGCTCCTAAGACAATGGTTACCACGTTTGTTTGTGCAGTCATATTAGTAAAAAATGTTTGTGCACAAATAGATTCATAAATATGCTAACAATGTAGATATTACATACATACTAATATGTAATATGACATTGTAATATATATGCTAAAATTAAGATTTTAATTTTTTATAAGGAAAGCTTTATTTTTATTTAGGAAGTTCCAACAGTTTTTCTTACCTTAAAAAACTCTTTAGCCAATCCTTGTCATCCCATTAAAAAACCACCACACAGGAGGATTGTGCCTTTATAAATGAAGAGGTGCTCTGTAAAATCATGAATGGGAATGTTCTTAGAAGAAGTCTAAACATTTACTGCTGGGAAGCAACAGGAATTCAGCAAGCCTGATTAGTCTTGGAAGGATAAGGCTATGATGAAATAAAGGGAAGGATGCAGAAGAGATAAAAGTGAAGAAAAAGAGAAAGAGTGGACAAGAAAGGTCAGATGGCACTGTTCAAGAGTCAAGGACTGTAAATCCCAGACTGGTGGAAAATGCAGTGGTGATGATGGCAGTTGGTCTTGTCTCCCCCTGCCCAAACTCCAGGAGGGCAGGTGCTTTGTTCTATGAGCCACTGCAGTGCAACACCTAGCAGAGTACCTGGCACATAGAGTAGGTCTTCAATAGCATTTGTTGAGTGGATGGATGGATAGATGGATGGATGGATGAACCAAGGTAACAGTACAGGACTGCCAAGACTGGGTTTTAGCTCTGACTTGACAAGGCTTCCTGTTTGATCTTGACTGAGTCATATTCTATCTCTGACTCTCAGTGTTCTCATCTTTAATATTAGGAAGTTAAACAGGATGTCTGTTTTTCTATGACATTCTAGGATTTAGTGACTATGTACTCTGGCCCGGATGGGGGAAAATGCCTCTGAGCCATCCATTAAGCCAAATCTTGCATTCAAGGCAGCTCATTTTAGGAAAAACTCCTAAGCACTGACTCAGAGCCTACTTGTTTTGCCTTAACACAGTGGTTTTATATTGAACTGAAAGATACTTAAAATAAGTCTTATCAACCCTCTTTCCAGTTGGGCAAACTAAGCTTAAGTAGATTAAGTAACACAGAGTTGGATCTGGATTCATATTAGAATTAAGTCTGTTCCTCAAAATGGTTAGAATGATTAAAATTGTCATTTTATGTGATAAGTTTCATTTAACTCGAAAATTTCTATAGGTACACAGTTCTGCCCTCTTCCTACTCATGCTTGATTGACAAAGTGTTTCTGTATCCAGTCAGAAATGTTTACCACAGAATAAAAGCAAAAACAGTTTCTTACGTCCTGGTGAGAATTAAGGTAATTCCTTTTGAGGAAGTCAGAGGAAAAGAAAGACTCATGTGTCTTGGAGGTAATTGACAGTTGACTTGATGCCAGTATAAGTAATATTTCAAGCTCCACCCTTGCTGGTCCTTTAAAAAAAAAATCACTGCTTTCCCACTTGTCCAACTTTGTACACAGCTCTCTCTATATAAATTATGTTGCCAGAAACAATTTTGCACTAGTTGAAATGAATATAACCTTGATGACTCATGAACGGAGTAAATAAATAGGAAATGCTCTAAAAGCAAATTGAGTATACTCTACCTTTTTGCAGATAAAACCAGTGATTTGTGAGCAAAATGAGTGTAGGCTTCAAACTACCTGTAGGAAGGAAAGGTGGACAGGAGGGAGGCAGCAAAGAAAATTGTAATATAAACAGCAACAACGTCACCTTCTACATACATCACAATTTTAAATTTCAAAACTTGACTTACTATCATTTTACTCTTGCCCTGAGGGGTTTTTGGGCGGAGTTTTTTTTTTGGAATTTTCACTCAATAGCTGTGCTAGTAATTGTGTATGCCTGATCTTTGCAGTGTTTGTGCAATAAAAGAGTGCTTCTGAAAGTATACCATGAAATTTCTGCGCATATTTTGGACTTTTGTGCAATGTTCAAATCAAGATGGGCTCCCTGTAGCATATTTTTCAATGCCCCCTCCCAAGATGCAGCATGCACAGTTTGAAAACTATAAGAATCAAGAATCAAGGATTATACTAGGGACAAAGAGACAGAGTATTTGATATTAAGACCTGCCTTAAGGGGCGCCTGGGTGGCGCAGTCGGTTGAGCGTCCAACTTCAGCCAGGTCACGATCTCGCGGTCCGTGAGTTTGAGCCCCGCGTCAGGCTCTGGGCTGATGGCTCAGAGCCTGGAGCCTGTTTCCGATTCTGTGTCTCCCTCTCTCTCTGCCCCTCCCCCGTTCATGCTCTGTCTCTCTCTGTCCCAAAAATAAATAAACGTTGGAAAAAAAAAATAAATAAAAAAAAAATAAAAAAAAAAAAGACCTGCCTTAAAAATCTGGCCTATCCTCTTTCCAGGACTACATCCTAAAATAATTTTGGGGGAGGGGTGTGAAGCATGTTATTTCCTTTAATATTTTTCTCATCCATTCCACAGATGAGGAAATTGCCCAAGGCCACGCATACCCAGTAGCAGGGCTTTGAATTCAAGCCAAAAAAAAAAAAAAAAAAAAAAAAGGCTTCAGGCCAAAGTTTGGATTTCTTATAATGCACCAAGAAAGCACCTAACTTGGAAATGAGGAATGACCTAGAGTGGTTTCTGTATGGAATTGGGTGCAGGGGCAGCCTATTTGCAGGTAGCTGATAATCTTCACTTCCAGCTGGATCACCCTATCCCTTGCCTCCAGTAATTGTGGCTTCCAGACCAAGGGGTAAGGGTAGAGCCAGCTGCTTTAGATCACAATTACTCCCATCACTGTTCTAAATTCCAGGACCTTGAGTTGTCAAGATCTTCTCCCTGACCTATCATGAATCAAAATTTGTCTCTCCTATTACCAACTTCCACAGATAGTCATTGACTGCAAGAGTACAGTTAAAATGTTGGTTCTCAAAGGATTTAATTAACAATTATTGCAGTGTCCTTGTTTGTCTATTGCTCCCATAGGTTGTATGTTTCATAAGTATGGGAACCCCATTTTATCATGTCTAACTCTATATTCCAAATGCTTGTTTCAGTGTCTGATGCATGGGATGTACTTTAAAATAAATAATGAAAAGAGCAAGTGCATAACTGTAAAAGTGAGTGGGTGGTATGCAGTCAGATGCAAGAAGAGCAGAGTGCAATGAGGACCCCATAGGGGGAGTAAAAATTGATGAGTACAAGTTCAGTTTGACATATCATGAGACATGCAAAAGAAATGTTTGAAAAGTGATTTTCCTTTCACGCATGAGATTTAGCAGACAGATGTGGGATGGAGGAAGAGAGATTCCACTACAAGGATGGTAGGGAGTGTTAGAGGTGAAAAGATACTATTGCTTCTGAGAGGTGGGGTCACCAGGGGTTTGCTAAGAGAGGACTCTACAACAAGGACTATGGAAGGCAGTGCTAACACTTGCAGATTTTCAAACATGCCCATCCCCCTCAACCATGGACGTAGTGTCCAGATCCGCATAGTCCAACAGAAATATAATGCAAGCCGCATTAAAATGACATAAATCATTTTAAATTATCTAACAACAACATTTCAAAAGATAACTTTATCACCATATATATATATATATATATATATGTTCAAAATTATTATCATTTCTACATGTAATCAATATAAAAAATTTTAATATGATATTTTACTCTCCTTTTTTCATTCCGAGTCTCAAAATCCAATATTACACACATACTGCTCATCTTAATTTGACTAGTTACACTTCAAGTGCTCAATAACCAGCGTGTAGCTCGTAGCTATCATATTGGACTGTGAAAATGTAAAACATGTTTAGGCCAGCTATTGACAGATGTCAAATATGCAATAAAAAACAAATACTCTTTATTCTTATGTAATAATTTATGCAATAGGGGAAAGGAGAGGAAATTGAATTTCTCAATATGCCAACATTTTACATACATCATCTCTTGTCTCCCCCAAACAACCCATGGAAGTAAATGTCATGATATCATATTTACTGCAGATGGAATACAGGCTCAAAGAGGGTGAAATTTACCCAAACCACAAAGCAGTATTTATACATCCAGGATATGAAACCATATTGATGTGCTTCCAAATCCTTCCTCTATTAAAACTTTCACACTGTCATTGAGAGAGAGAAAATCACAAACAACCTAATCAGAGATGATTTGAGCTCAGAGCCAATTGAATTATTTTTATTCTCATTTATCTTTATATGAGATCATGGAAGCCTGAACATGCAGTAATGTGAGCCAAGCCCCCTACAAGATAATTTCAGATCCATGATTCATTTAAATATTCATGAAAGCAGGATTCCTAGGACCATTTTACCCCAAGAGCTAATTGAAGTTTTAGAGATGAGTTTTCTTTATTTGTAAAATAAGAATTTTCTCTGTCCTACTTATCTTCAGAATTTTTAAAATGAGGATTCCCCCCCCCAAAAAAAGGATGGAAAAACATTTCATCTGAACAGGTTTTTGTGAATTTTATGAATTTTCCTGAATTTGTGTTCCTGAATCCCATGATTATTTGATAGTAGGCTTTGAAAGGCTCTGTCCAATGGGCCATTCTGTGACCCAGCAGTCAGGGAATAAGTTCCAGAAGCTCAGATATCTTACTTTGACTTTGGAGATGCATGCAGAAAACTCTGAGAGCGAAGGACATCCCAGGAGAGAAATCTTGCAGCTAATGAACCCTCTCTTCTCCTCAGGGCCTGTCAACATCCTGGTGGAATCACCGACACTTCCAACATCATGTAAAAACAAACATCCACCCCAAAGACCCAGATATTGATATGGGTGCACTTTTCCTGCTTGGAGAATTGCAACCTGTCAAGGTATGTTTAGGACTCCTGAGCACTTAAGAAATGTTCCCAAAAGTGATTCCTGGAAATGTCTATGGTCTTGTCCCAGAAAGATGGAGCTGGGGGTTCCCACTTCAAGCACCTTCTCAGAGCATGTCTCCTTCTTTGAGTCCAGGATATACACATGAAATAACTGAATTTGAGGCTGTACAAACAGAAGGAAATGTGGAGCATGTGATTCTATGGTCTTAAATGACACGCCGCCAACCTCCTATGGAAGGAAATATGGTAACTTGTATTACCCTGCTTGAGCAATCCTGGAGACAAACAGATCCCTGCCCAGTGGTCACCACTACAACAGAGGCAACATAAGTTGCTGTTAAGTAGTGAAACCAGATGACTGAAGCTGGCAATGACTCTCCAAAATTTAACGAGGATATGGAGACATTCATTCTCTCGAAGAAAAACATGTCAGTATATTCAATAAGCACTAAATCACAAGTATCTGAATAACTAGTTATCTCAACTAATTCTAGCTCAGTGAGAAGAGGCTGTACTAGTGTTTTTTAGTTTGTGTTCATTTGGTTCATTTATACATGAGCCACAGCTCAAGTGCTTTGTATGATACTTAGACATCTCACCTCTCATTTGGACTTGTTAAACAATAGAGAAAGGAGAGAAAAAAATCAACTCTGGAATTTGTCAGTTGATTTTTTTAAACACAACTTAAAATCATCATGTAAAGGACTATTACCAAATGTTTTAGGAGAAAGTCTTACTTCAAAGAAGGAGGTACAAGGGTAACTACAGAAAGGTCTCCCCCCTCTGGAGAAATGGTAGATCCTGAGAGTCAGGTGCTTAGAAAGAGGCTGCTATTTCCTAAAACAACTAAGGAGTTTTATTGAGAATGTAGTTCTGTCAGTTGCTGCCTGCACTTTGGGCTACATAAACCAAAAATTGTGCAACTTTTTAAAAATAAGTTTTCCCAGATTCAGAAGACTGCACCTTCTTCTCCAGCTGAATTAGGAAACAAATCCCTTGACTAGACTTAAAAAAAATCTCTGGCTGTGATCACAAATCAGTTGCTTTTGACAATGGCTCCACAAATAAGTTGGACTTCTCTGATGTTTGTGGACTCCTACGCTCATCAACAAAAGTGTGATACTTTGATTTCTCTAATCATCCCCACAGAGCAAGAAGGATTTGTCTTAACTGAATTTTATGAAGCAGGCTGCCCCTCCCCAAAGTACCTCCTTAAGGCTATGTTCAGTATACATGCTGTCTCTTCACAAATGATGGAGGTCACCTCCTAAGTTTTATAGCTGCTCTTGGGACATGTCCCTAGACCTTAGGGTTCCATGTAATAGAGTTTCAGAGCTACTGTCTGAGACATTGCTTGAAATTATTTAAACTCTAAAATTCAGTTGTTTACATTTTTAAAAAATAGTTCTGGTGAGCCCTGAAATTTTCCTTCCATCTCACTTTACTGCCAATTTTTCTACCATTTTGTTCAAACATTCTACTTTCCAGGTCCTGTGATCATGTTCTGGAAGACTTACAGCCCTCCTTTGGAGTGAGACTCAAAAGCAGTCCTCCATCTAGGTGTGCCAGCTCCCAGGAATTTCCACCTGCTCTTTTCCCCATGTTTCCCACTACTTAAAAATCTGGAGGTTTGAGAGGAATTGCAAATAGCTCTTATTACATCATCAACATGCTATTTCTTTTTATCTATGACACTAAAAGAAGGAAAGATCAACCCTACTATACAAATATGAAAAGAAGTCTATATGCAGGAAGGGAGGTATCAACAAAATGGAGGAGAGGCAGAAATCAAACAATGCCCATAGTGTTGTGTCCAAGTGAACATACAGTAAAAATATAGAGCAGACATAAATCTTCATTTTCATTCATTCAACTAAACATTTATTGTATGTTTACTAGGATATATAACCATTACCTCTATGCCTCCCCTCAGACTATTTGCTGTCCTTATGCACTGAGCACAGACTAAATTAACTAAGGAGATTCCTAGATAATTAATCAAATTCCCAGCATTAAGATTTTATGTAATATCATTACACCTTAGAAATAGTTCATCACAGTGTGACATCCATAATGAGAACACAAAGGAGGAAAGATGGGACAGATAAGAAGGACAATGTCTGAATCTTTTATCATATTACCATTTGATAAAGATCTGTTGAAAGAATGAATGGACATGGAGACTGAGCTTCAAGCAGAATTTTAAACACCATAGTTAAGAGAAGCTAGAAAAACTCATCAGAAATATTCCCTTTTGGTCACCACTCCACTCCATAGAAGGACAAAAAATTTTCAAAATGGCTTCCATGGGAATTTTTTTTAAAAATCACAATCCCCATAGTCAAATGTAAGAATTACCCACATTTAATTAAAGCAAAATGATGCTGCAATATTTCCTCTTATTCCAGTTCTGGTTCTTCTAGTGCCTCAAGTGTGACAGCCAACAAATTCTGACCATGTGGCTCTTTCCATAGAGATTTTAAACACACACACACACACACACACACACACACACACACAGCAATGTTCTTGAGCATTAATGACCACAAGTATTGTCTCTTATTTTAGTTTTATGCTCTCTCCTTTCAGTTTGGCAAGATGAAAATCAAGTACATCGACTATGAAAAGCAGCACCTGTATTTCTACATGGGTGAGTCTCGTTGGAGCCACTTTCCTTATCATCCCATGTCCCTGAAGCAAGCTGTTCAAGCCAGACGGCACAACAGCAATGCTCTCACAGAGAGACCAGCCCGTGTCTTATTGTGACTTGGAAAAGCGTCATGTCATATTTCAGACTTCCTGGGGACAAACATCTGAAAAGGAAAAATTGGAAAGCAAATAGGCAGTTTAATTTTAATGTGCACCTCATGGGATGCTTCAGGAGGGATGGAAGTCAATCAAGGAGCCTTGCATCTGAGACTATAATAGAAAAACTAAACACCTGTCCAGAATAAAAGAATAGTGGTATTTGGATAGGGAGGAAAGAGAAATAGGAAAAGAATGCCAAAGCATTGACATTATGAAGCCATAAGATGTAGATACTTAGGAATAAAAGGCACCTGAGAGCTACTGTGTGAGAGAAAGATGGTTGCTCCAATGGCCCACATAAAGTTGCAGAAGATATTTTAGTGGACAGAGACATATATGTATGTATGTATGTATGTATGTATGTACATATTTTGGTTTTTAAGGTAATTAAAACTGACCAAGCAGAAAAATTTATTGATACCGTAGTACAGTCTAAATTTAACATAATTTTTTTACAGAAAGCCAATATTTGAACAATCAGCGGTAAAGATGGTTTTTGTTTAGTTTTTTTAATATGAAATTTATTGTCCAATTCGTTTCCATACAACACCCAGTGCTCATCCCAACCAGTGCCCTCCTCAGTGCTCATCACCCACTTTCCCCTCCCTCCCACCCCCCATCAACCCTCAGTTTATTCTCAGTTTTTAAGAGTCTCTTATGGTTTGCCTCCCTCCCTCTCTTTTTTTTTTCTGCTTCCCCTCCCCATGGTCTTCTTCTGTTAAGTTTCTCAGGATCCACGTAAGAGTGAAAACATATGGTATCTGTCTTTCTCTGTATGACTTATTTCACTTAGCATAACACTCTCCAGTTCCATCCAAGTTGCTACAAAAGGCCAGATTTCATTCTTTCTCATTCCCATGTAGTATTCCATTGTATACATAAACCACAATTTCTTTATCTATTTGTCAGTTGATGGACACTTAGGCTCTTTCCCTAATTTGGCTATTGTTGAAAGTGCTATAAACATTGGGGTACAAGTGCCCCTATGCATCAGCACTCCTGTATCCCTTGGGTAACTTCCTAGCGGTGCTATTGCTCTGTCATAGGGTAGATCTATTTTAAATTTTTTGAGGAATCTCCACACTGTTTTCCAGAGCAGTTGCACCAGTTTGCAATCCCACCAACAGTGCAAGAGGGTCCCCGTTTCTCCACATCCTCTCCAGCATCTATAGTCTCCTGATTTGTTCATTTTAGCTACTCTGACTGGGGTGAGGTGATATCTGAGTGTGGTTTTGATTTGTATTTCCCTGATGAGGAGTGACGTTGAGCATCTTTTCATGTGTAAAGATGTTTTAAAACACAAAGGAAATCTTCCATCAATCAAAGTGTATTTTGTAAGGTAAAGGGTTTTTAATTTCTAAACTGCTGTCATTTATACCAAAAAGCTTTCAAGAAGAGCATAACTGTTAAGACCTAGAACACTGTTCAGTTTCTACCTGGAGAGTACAGTGGTATTTCTAGTCAACTTCTGAATTTCAGTAAACCTGCAAATGTTTAAACTCCCACTTTATAAACACAAGTCACTGGAAATCTTTTATGATAGTTGCACCCAATGTAGTGAAAATCATATGTATGTATGAATATATATAAATAGATCTGAGTGTGGGTTCAAGCTGAAAGAAAATAGGGTAGCTACATAATTCTGATATTGATAAATAGCAATCTATCAATGGGTGGCTTAGTCAGTTAAGCATCCGACTTCAGCTCAGGTCATGATCTCACAGTTTGTGAGTTTGAGCCCCACATCCGGCTCTGTGCTGACAGCTCTGAGCCTGGAGCCTGCTTCTGTGTCTCCCTCTCTCTCTGCCCCTCCCCTGATTGTGCTCTCTCTCTGTCTCTCTCTCTCTCTCACTCTCTCTCTCTCAGAAGTGAATAAATAATTTTAAAAAAAGATTTAAAAAATATCATAAGCAAAAATGCTTTCCTCTTAACCAAAATCAAATTCATGACAGCTCAAAAAAAAATGTTTTCATGGAACTCCAAAATATGCCCACCTAAAACATATGCTTACAGTTTGAGACATAAGACAAAATCAGAAGTTCCCAAACATTTCCTATAGATCAGTAGCTCTCAACCAGAAACAATACTGCCCTGTTGGGACAACACAGTGGAAGGGAAAGATGATACTGGCACCCAGGGAGCCAGTGGTTCTGTTAAATGCCCTACAATGCACAAGACAGCCCCTAACAACAAGAAATTATCTGGCCCTGCACTTTCAACAATAGCCAAATTACGGAAAGAGCCCAAATGTCCATCAACTGATGAATGGATAAAGAAATTGTGGTTTATATACACAATGGAGTACTACTTGGCAATGAGAAAGAATGAAATCTGGCCTTTTGTAGCAACGTGGATGGAACTGGAGAGTGTTATGCTAAGTGAAATAAGCCATACAGAGAAAGACAGAGATACCGTATGTTTTCACTCTTATGTAGATCCTGAGAAACTTAACAGAAGACCATGGGGGAGGGGAAGGGGAAAAATTAGTTACAAACAGAGAGTGAAGGAGGCAAACCATAAGAGACAGGGAACAAACTGAGGGTTGATGGGGGGTGGGGGAGAGGGGAAATAGGTGATGGGCACTGAGGAGGGCACTTGTTGGGAAGAGCACTGGGTGTTGTATGGAAACCATCTTGACAATAAATTATATTTTAAAAATTACACTCCATTCACAAAGTAAAAATTACATTCCATTACACAAAGTTAGCTAATTAATTAATTAACTTAATTAAATAATTAATTAACTTAATTAAATAAATAAATATATTAAAAAAAAAGAAATTAGTCCCAAATGCCAATGGTTATGGGGTTGCAGTTTATCTGATTTGCTCAATGTTGGGCACCAGTAGTCATTTGTAACATGCTTGACCAGGATGGCCTGTGGGCTTATTTTTGAGGTAAGGAGGTGAATTCCCACTGCTGTCCTTTCCACTGCTGGAATTCTGCAACCTCATTCTATGAAAGTCACCCTCTCTTTTTCTGCATGACCAAAAAGAGGAATGAAGACATCAGTGCCCCATTTTGAAAGGTAGCTGCTCTCCAGGCTAACCAGCAGTGTGTTCACATAATAAAAGCTGTTGGAATTGCTTTTCTGAACTTTCTACCCTGTCTGTAGTGCTGCAATATGCCCTTAGCTAATGAGGAATGAATGAATGCTGTGGATTCACTACACGAAGCCCACTTCACAAAACTCTCTGCCTTTTGGAGCTGTTTCATTATGTCTTTTTCCTTCAAATGCCAACTTAGCATCTCAGGTACAAGTAAATCATGCTCAAACTGTCAAAGAGAAACAGAACTGGAAATTTTTTAAAAGTGACAAGACAGATTATATTCAGGTTTCCATAGTAAGGGAAAAGGTTTCAGTATAAACTCAGCTCAATTCTGCTGAACCAAAAGGTGGGAGACCTTTTAAACACTGGGTGTGTTAAAGAAATTTCCAAGAGACCTTGGTGGGAGGGAGAGTTGGTCAGTGTGATTAAGCCATCTGTGTCTGCTGCCTGGTGCTTATGAAAGTTAGGTTCCCACCCCCCATACGGAGAGACTGAGACAGGCCCCATCCTGGATGATTTCATTCAAAGGAATGACTCCCAGGGGTGCCCAGGTGGCTCAGTCAGTTAAACGGCCAACTTTGATCAGGTCATGATCTCACAGTTTGTGAGTCTGTGATCACATCGGGCTCTGTGCTGACAGCTTGAAGCCTGGAGCCTGCTTTGGATTCTGTGTCTCCCTCTCTCTCTGCCCCTCCCTCGCTCCCACTCTGTCCCTCTTTCTCTCAAAAATAAATAAGCATGAAAAAAAAATTAAAGGAATGACTCCCAGTTCCTTGAGAAAGACATTTCTGGGTTGTCGAAGATCCGTCTCAAAGACAGAGAAAGAATTTTACAATTGTAAGTTTTCTAACAGAAATAGTCTAAGAAAAGGGAGATCTGAGGTCTCTAGTCAGTTTTGGCTTGAACAAACAGTAAATTCATTTGGCAACGTTGAACTTTCTCAGGCAAAACTGCAAGGAGGCCGGGGTTATTCCAGACACATGGCCTTAAGCTGTTAGAAACTATGCTCCCGTTTGTTCAAGCATCTTAGTGTGAGGGATAAACAAAATCATTTGTGTTAAGAATATGTAGAGTTTGAGAGTCTGGAGGCCAACGTTGGACATAGCGGAGAAAGAGGATGCAACTAAAGTCTGGTCAAGGACAGAGTTGTCAAAACTCAGAAGGACTCCAACACACTCCTTTGTGCTCTAGGCAACCTCCCTGGTCCTGGAGAAGAAGCAGGTAAATAACCATCTGGTCAGTAAGTGAGTACAGCTCCTGTGTTTCTGCCACCCTGACATATTGTGACAGAGCCCAATCCTAAGGATTGTGATGGACTGACAGATTCCATGGACCTTGAGAAAGCTTGAAAATTCACAGCAGAAGCTCTTCTGGGTTGCCTCCATAAGAATGACACAAATCTTCAGTTTCCACTTCCTTAGTGTCCTGAGAGCTTGAACCAAAACCTGGTTCAACCTCAGAGACCCAAAGAGCCCCGTGGAATCCAGGATGTGGTTGTGGATCTCCACTTTGCATCCCTTCTCAGGGGCAACATTCCAGGAGTAGCATGTTAAGGAGATAGACTCCTGCTTATTTGCATTGGGATCACATTCTATTCATTTGCTGTCTGTCTTTTTGTGTTCTTTTTCAGTTGGGCTCCCCCTCCTCATGCCTGTATATTTCAATCTGGAATCCATGAAAGTGATGTGCCTCCAAAGATATTGGGAGGTGAGTAATTTGATTTATCATCTGAAGCTAGATCTGGTAGAAAAGGGGCATGAAAATGCTTGGCCCCTTCCAGATGTAGCTTCCTTGGATAATAAGGCATAAGATTTAGCCAATTCATGAAAGGGCCCTAGACCAGTGAAGGGGAAATGAAATTGTGTCCAGGGCATTTAACTGTCAATCACTTTTCTCTGCAGGACATTGCCTGGGTCAGCAGCTTTTACATCCGCCATTTCATCACATTTGGCCCTTTCTATGGAATCTTTGGAACCATATTACTCATATATTTGGTCAAGTAAGAAACCAGAATATTTTTTTTTATTCCTGTAACCTAGATGATCCTCTTACCTCCCTTATCTGAGATATTTTTGATTAGCAGAAGATTGGGATACCATGCCCTTTCTGTAACTGAGACATTTCACAAAAATACTTTTTTTTTTAAGTTGAAATAGTTCAATAAGAAGAGTTCTTTGGAAAAAAGAACTTTCCCAGTCTTGTCCTTTTATTCCCATATGCTTAATTCCAAGTTGCAGAATTCCATCTGATCCCCAAGTTCTTTAGATTATAATCTGACTGGATACCATAATCCTTGCCAAATATAATGGAAAGACAAAAAGTTTTAATGTTATTTTACGGCTACAGATATTCCCCAAACCAAAATGCCCTCAACTAAATAGCTGTCTTCAACTTCCAATTTATTCCTCTCCCATTCTTTCACGTTATGATTCTAAACCCTACATAATAGCAAGGATATTGACAGCTACTATGCATCATGCACTTTTATAAAGGATTTACCTGCATTATCTTACTTTATTTACCTTACATTATTTATTACTTAATCCTTGCACCTCCCTGTAATGTAGGTAGCATCATCTTCATTAATCTCAGAGAGATTAAATCATTTATCAAAGTTATAGAGCAAGTAAGGGCCAATGGCAGTGCCACACCAGAACTTGAGCCAAGTTCTATCTGATGGCAAAGCTGAGGCTGTCTATCACTTTGCATATGCTCTAGGTATATTTTGATCCTTGCACAAATGCTGCAACAAACTTGGGGGTCACTGCTTCCAAAAGGCTGCAAGATTGGTTATGTGACCGAAAGTCTACTGTGTCATCTCTACATATAAATGGCCTCCAAAGAGGAAAACAAATGACCACCATTTTATCCGAATCTTTGATTCCCTTCCATTTCCTCAGTTGCTCAGCCAGATCTTCCAGCAGTTGTGCCAGCCCAGTGTTGGGAACTGAAGCACCCCAAGAAGTCATCACTTTCTCCTTTTATTCTCTGAAAGGTTTCTCGAAAGTCCCTGGGTAACATATGTTACCCAGATGAGCCACGTACCAATGAGAATGAGCAAAGAGGAGAACCGGGACTGGCTCAGCGCTCAGGTAATGGTGGAGTTTCTGGGGGAAGATCCTGCAGACTATACTGATTTAGAGTCTGGCTACCTCAGATAATAATAATTTATACTTACATAATGCTTGCTAGCAGACAGGCACTGTCCCCTGCTTTGCATATAACTACATAACACAGGTGCTATGATTATTACCACTTTACAGATGATAAAATTAAGGCATGAAGAAGTTGAGTAACTTGTATGACATCACAGTTAATAAGTGGTATAAATCAGGTTTTAAACCTAGGCAGTCTGATTTTAGAGCCTTTGCTCTAAAGTGTCAGTAAAGGGGCTCCTGGGTGGCTCAGTCAGTTGAACACATGATTCTTGGTTTCGACTCAGTTCATGATCTCATGGTTCATGAATCAAGCCCCCATTGGACTTAAGGCTCTCTCTCTCCCTCTCTCTATGCCCCTCCCCTGCTCGCTCTCTCTCTTCCCCCCTCCCAAAATTAATAAATAAATATTTTTTATATTTAAGAATCAGTAAACTATAGTCCAAGAGCCAAATCCAGCTCACTGCTTGTTCTTGTAAATTAAATTTTATTGGAAACAGTCATGCTTTTATATTTACATATTATCTATGATTGATTTCATGCTATAAAAGTAAAACTGAGTAACTATCAGAGAGAATCACATTATAAGAAATGTTTGCTGACCTGTCCCCTACAGAACACAACCTTTCAAGTGAATCTGAGCTCCTAGAATTACATTTAAGTTTACACCTAGAAGGACCCTGAAATTCACCCCATTTCATTCTATAGCTAGAAAGCCCCAGAGAGAAGATATGGTATGCTCTCTGAATATGCTATTAAGGATTAGCAGAGTTATGATCAGTACAGAATACCCCTGCTTCCTAAGCCTTCCAGTGGCCATGCCATGATTAACTGGAAAATCCAGTCATTATACCACTTCTTTTTCCAAACTCATTCCCAAATTCAGTGGACCTTCCCTTAGGGCATAGAGTATTGGTTCTCACTTTTTGGTCACAGACCACCTTATGCTCTTAAGAGTTATTGAGAACCTCAAAGAACTTTTGTCTATGTAAGTTATATCCATTTATATTTACTATATTTGAAATTAAAACTGAGAATTTTAAAACACCTATTTATTAATTAACTCTAAAATAACAAGAATAAAACCAATACATGTTAAACATCAGACTGATGATGCCATCCCATGTTTAGAAGCCTCTGGAAAAAAATCCAGTGTACAAGCATGAGAGATTGGAAATTAAAAAGGCAAATGCTGTCTTAGAAATAGTTTTGGCTTGGAGATCCCCTGAAAGGATCTTAGAGAACCCTAAGGTGCTCCAAAATACACTTTGAGAAACATTGACATAAAACAACCACGAAAATAACATTCAAAATGGCAACAACCCCAACTGGAATTAAACGGCATTGAATAGATTGCTGAGGAAGATGGCGGTATAGGAGGACGCTGGGCTTGCCGCGTCCTGCTAATCACTTAGATTCCACCCACATCTGCTTAATTTACCCCAATAACCACCAGAAGACTAGCAGAACAGACTCTCCAGAGCCAAGCATAGACGAGAGGCCCACGGAAGAGGGTAAGAAGGGCGGAGAGATGGTGAGCGCTATGCGGACTGGCGGGAGGGAGCCAGGGTGGAGGGGCAGCCCACCAGCTAAGCAGAGCCCCTGAGTATGGCTTGCAAAAGCAGAGGGGCTGGACGGAGTGTGTTTGGACAGCCAGTGGGACTTAACATCTGGAATGTTATAAGCTAACAGCTCTGCTCGGAGAGTGGAAAGCGGGAGGGAGAGTTGTTGAGCCCTGGAGGACACAGCTCAGCTTGGTGGGGAACAAAGGTCCTGGGAAGTGCCGTCTCCCTAACCCATCCCCCAGCCAAAATTCCAAAGGGAACCAGTTCCCCTCACGGAACTTGCTTGCACCCTGCAAACACCCAATGCTGTGCTTCTACAGATCCATGCCTCCAACAGGTCTGCCTCCCTCCTGGTGCCACAGGGCCCCTCCCACAGCGGACCACCAAAGGCAAAGCGAGCTGAGTCTGACCCTCCCGCCCCTGTGCACCTTGCAGATTCACCCCAGCTAATACACCAGATCCCATCGAAGCAGTACCACAAGCCTGACAGTGTGCAAGTAGCCCAGACAGAGGCCACACCACTCCATAGCGAGTCCTGCCCCTGGGAGAGGGGAAGATAAGGTACACACCAGTCTGACTGTGGCCCCAGCGGTGGTCTGGGGGCAAACATCAGGTCTGACTGCAGCCCTGCCCACCAACGCAAGTTACTCCAGACAGAACAGAGGAAGAGCTCTGCAGTTCCCTGCCACTCCAGGGACTATCCAAAATTATGAAACGGAAGAATTCTCCTCAAAAGAAACTCCAGGAAGTAGCGCCAGCTAACAAACTGATCAAAAACAATTTCAGTAATATAGCAGAAAATGAATTTAATATAATAGTCATACAAAGCAGGAAAGAACATCCAATGGAAAAAAGACAGCCTCTTTAACAAATGGTGCTGGGAGAACTGGACAGCAACATGCAGAAGGTTGAAACTAGACCACTTTCTCACACCATTTACAAAAATAAACTCAAAATGGATAAAGGACCTAAATGTGAGACAGGAAACCATCAAAACCTTAGAGGAGAAAGCAGGAAAAGACCTCTCTGACCTCAGCCGTAGCAATCTCTTACTCGACACATCGCCAAAGGCAAGGGAATTAA
Source organism: Lynx canadensis (assembly GCF_007474595.2). NCBI lineage: Eukaryota > Metazoa > Chordata > Mammalia > Carnivora > Felidae > Lynx > Lynx canadensis. The sequence goes on from NC_044312.2 coordinate 102,389,789, forward strand.
AAGCAAAAGTGAATTACTGGGACCTTATGAAGATAAAAAGCTTCTGCACAGCAAAGGAAACAACCAACAAAACTAAAAGGCAACCAACGGAATGGGAAAAGATATTTGCAAATGACATATCGGACAAAGGGCTAGTATCTAAAATCTATAAAGAGCTCACCAAACTCCACACCCAAAAAACAAATAACCCAATGAAGAAATGGGCAGAAAACATGAATAGACACTTCTCTAAAGAAGACATCCGGATGGCCAACAGGCACATGAAAAGATGTTCACGTCGCTCCTCATCAGGGAAATACAAATCAAAACCACACTCAGGTATCACCTCATGCCAGTCAGAGTGGCCAAAATGAACAAACCAGGAGACTATAGATGCTGGCAAGGATGTGGAGAAACGGGAACCCTCTTGCACTGTTGGTGGGAATGCAAATTGGTGCAGCCGCTCTGGAAAGCAGTGTGGAGGTTCCTCAAAAAATTAAAAATAGACCTACCCTATGACCCAGCAATAGCACTGCTAGGAATTTATCCAAGGGATACAGGAGTACTGATGCATAGGGGCACTTGTACCCCAATGTTCATAGCAGCACTCTTAACAATAGCCAAATTATGGAAAGAGCCTAAATGTCCATCAACTGATGAATGGATAAAGAAATTGTGGTTTATATACACAATGGAATACTACGTGGCAATGAGAAAAAATGAAATATGGCCTTTTGTAGCAACGTGGATGGAACTGGAGAGTGTAATGCTAAGTGAAATAAGCCATACAGAGAAGGACAGATACCATATGGTTTCACTCTTATGTGGATCCTGAGAAACTTAACAGGAACCCATGGGGGAGGGGAAGGAAAAAAAAAAAGAGGTTAGAGTGGGAGAGAGCCAAAGCATAAGAGACTGTTAAAAACTGAGAACAAACTGAGGGTTGATGGGGGGTGGGAGGGAGGGGAGGGTGGGTGATGGGTATTGAGGAGGGCACCTTTTGGGATGAGCACTGGGTGTTGTATGCAAACCAATTTGTCAATAAATTTCATAAAAAAAAAATTCTTAAAAAAAATAAAAACATATGTATCAAACAAAAAAAAATAAAATAAAAATAAACAAAATTGACAAACCTCTAGCCAGGCTTCTCAAAAAGAAAAGGGAGATGACCCAAATAGATAAAATCATGAATGAAAATGGAATTATTACAACCAATCCCTCAGAGATACAAACAATTATCAGGAAATACTATGAAAAATTATATGCCAACAAATTGGACAACCTGGAAGAAATGGACAAATTCCTGAACACCCACACACTTCCAAACTCAAACAGGAAGAAATAGAAAGCTTGAGCAGACCCATAACCAGCGAAGAAATTGAGTCAGTTATCAAAAATCTCCCAACAAATAAGAGTCCAGGACCAGATGGCTTCCCTGGGGAATTCTACCAGACGTTTAAAGCAGAGATAATACCTATCCTTCTCAAGCTATTCCAAAAAATAGAAAGGGAAGGAAAACTTCCAGACTCATTCTATGAAGTCAGCATTACTTTGATTCCTAAACCAGACAGAGACCCAGTGAAAAAAGAGACATCTGGATGGCCAACAGGCATATGAAAAGACACTCAATGTCATGCCTCATCAGGAAAATACAAATCAAAACCACACTCAGATATCACCTCACGCCAGTCAGAGTGGCTAAAATGAACAAAACAGGAGACTATAGATGCTGGCGAGGATGTGGAGAAACGGGAACCCTCCAGCACTGTTGGTGGGAAGGCAAACTGGTGCAGCCGCTCTGGAAAACAGTGTGGAGGTTCCTCAAAAAATTAAAAATAGACCTACCCTGTGACCCAGCAGTAGCACTGCTAGGAATTTACCCAAGGGATACAGGAGTACTGATGCATAGGGGCACTTGTACCCCAATGTTTATAGCAGCACTCTCAACAAGAGCCAAATTGTGGAAAGAGCCTAAATGTCCATCAACTGACAAATGGATAAAGAAATTGTGGTTTATATACACAATGGAATACTACGTGGCAATGAGAAAGAATGAAATACGGCCTTTTGCAGCAACTTGGATGGAACTGGAGAGTGTTATGCTAAGTGAAAAAAGTCACACAGAGAAGGACAGATTCCATATGTTTTCACTCCTATGTGGATCCTGAGAAACTTAACAGAAGACCATGGGGGAGAGGAAGAAAAAAAAATGGTTAGAGAGGGAGGCAGCCAAAACATAAGAGACTCCTAAAAACTGAGAACAAACTAAGGGTTGATGGGGGGTGGGGGGGTGATGGGTATTGAGGAGGGCACCTGTTGGGATGAGCACTGGATGTTGTATGGAAACCAATTTGACAATAAATTTCATAATAAAAAAAAGGCACTGAACAAAATGATATTCATAAGGGTTCTTAATTTTGAAAGTCTTGAGAAGCCCATGAACTCCTTCTCAGGATAATGGTTTTAAGTTCATAAAATAAAATACATTAGATTGTAAAGGAAAGTGCTTAAACTGAAATGCACTTCTATGCTCAGAATCTGTGGCTGGAACAATTGAATGCCTCACTTCCCATTTAGAAGTCCTTCATATGTACTCTATGGAAATGGTATTCTAACCCCAACAATCTCTACCAAAATCCTATAATCCCACTTCCCATCTGCCAGAGTCCTCATTTATGACACTTTAGCCTTCTGTATCCAAGGGCTGATGGTGACTTAGCCCCTTCAAATCCTACATACTTCTTTATATCTGTTGCTTTGTATAAACTTCTTAGCAAAATATCTTAGCAACTTTTTAAATTATAATTTCCTTGAGACCTGGCACTATGTATCTTTTATATCCCTCTTAGTTTCTTACACAGAATAGGAACTTGTTGAACAATTATCTTATTAAGGGGATATATATCTTTTTTTTTTTTTTTGAAAGAGAGAAAGGTCACAAGTGAGGGAGGGGCAGAAAGAGACAGAATCCCAGGAGGGGCAGAGGGAGAGAGACAGAGGGAGAGAAAGAGAAGGAGAGAGAGGGGGAGAGAAAGAGAGAGAGAAACGGGGGCCACTCAAGCGGAACTCATGCTCACCAGAAGTGGGGCTCAAGCTCACACAATGTGGGATTCCAACTCATGAACTGTGAGAGCATGACCTGAGCCAAAGCCAGATGCTTAACGACTGAACCACCCGGGCACCTGGGGAATAAATAAACATCTCCTTTGACACTTGGGCTTACTTACATCTAATGTAACTTTTTCTTTGCAGGTCTTGACCACCTGTAATGTTGAACAGTCCATTTTCAATGACTGGTTCACTGGGCACCTGAACTTTCAGATCGAGCACCAGTAAGTGATGGAAACAGTTCATGACAAAAGGCAAAGGCTGTAACTTATAACAGTCCCCACCCCACCCCATACAGTCCAGAGCAAGCCTTAGACTCGGGATTTCTGATGGAAAAAATGAATCAGAATTCTCTCAATTCTATTAACATCAATGGTAAGGAAAGGAAGAAAGAAAGGAGGTGTAACAATTGTGAGTAAATGGAGGAAGATCTTAAAAAAATACCAAAGACTCAGTTTCTGGATTCCTAAGGACTTAGGAATTTGTGATTGTTTATTACATGTGGTTTGTTGGCAAAACCCAAGAAAAATCATGACATTTGTGTATCCGAGTTGTGTTGAAACTTAAGATTTAATTTGAATATTAATCTGTATCTACATCTTTGGAGCTGAGGTTTAAAATAATCAACAATGAAATCCAGTTCCTTCTGCAATTTCCAAATGATATCTGGAAATACTTTACCAATAGGCAGTTAGATAGGCACCAAAGAAAGAGGAAATGATAATACTTTGAAAGTCAATCTCTCCAGAATATTCAAGGAAGAGACTTTCCACATTCATTTCATCGAAGCCAAATCTATGATAGGCAGAGAAGGAAAAAGATCTTATACCTACTCATGGGATTTTCTTATCCTTTCTCTCATTAGTCCTTTAAAATCTCAGCAAAACAAGAAAGATTATTATTCATATTTCATCAAAGAGAAGGTTAAAACCCAAGAAGTTCATCTGGCTAATTAGCGAAAGCCTTGGATAAAACCCATCTCTCTTCTTACTTTTCTCCTAGAACTTTTCCCCATATGCCTTGATTAAAACTTACTAATATTCACCTATTCATTGTGCAGGAGATATATGTATATACAGAAAGAGACAGAGACAGAATTGGGGTTGGGGAAGTTATCTCCAGCTCTCCAGGTAATTCAAAATGGTAGAAAACCCCATACTTTCATTTCACCTGTCTCAGAATAAATATATTTTATAGAGGTAAGTCTCTTTGATCTTCCCAAACATTAGCCACCCACAGGGCATGCAGAGGGTTAAGAGATAAGATTAGAATGCTTTGGCAAGAGTCTTTGAGCTTCCTAGAGAAGTATTGTACAATGTCTACATTGCTAATAGAGTTTTATCTAGTAATAGGGGAACAAAAACTTCTTCTTTTGATCTAAGTTTTATATCTCCTGTTTCTCTTTCCCTAGTCTGTTTCCCACAATGCCACGCCATAATTATCACAAGGTGGCACCCCTGGTGAGGTCACTGTGTGCGAAGCATGGATTACAGTATGTGAATAAGCCCATGTTGGAAGCATTTGGAGATATTGTCAGGTAATTACAGAGTCTCTCAGCTCACAGCTCTCATTTCCCTCTCACTGCTAGTCCCCAGACTATTCACTGGCTTGTGAATCATTTACCCAACAACTCTTTGTTAAGGGGCATCTGTATGTCCAGCATGGACATGAGACCCTTCAGGAAACATCAACAATGCAATGATAATAAATAATTCTTACCATTTACCTACTGCCTTCAAGATACTTCTTAGTGAAAATATCTCACTACCCTACTAAATCTCAAGCTTCTTAAAACCAGGACTGTGTGTTGTCTCTGAATCCCCCACAGAACCTTGACATGGTTTAGAATTTATGTGCGGGGAGGGACTTTCAAATCATCTGGCCCAGAGTTGCAAACGTAGATGCCTACAGGGTCCAGGGACATAAGTGTGTGGGTTGGGGGGTAGGGGAACCAACCAAGAGGAGAGGAGCCTGCAGGAACTGAAAATCTGTGCTCATCGTGGTACATTCACAGCCCCCTAGAGAACATTAACAGCCCATGATCTGGGTTTAATAAGTTTCTCTTTCTTTTAGAATTAGGAAAAAAAATACCAGTGTCTTGAATGATGCCAACAAGATCAGATCTGGCCTGATCTGCCCGTGGATGGTTCTCCAGCTTCAGACTCTCCACCACTCCCATCTTCCTTTTCTGTCCTCCAGAGACCTAACCGGTCTTCAGTTGCTACAGAACTTCCTGCCCCTTGCCATTTTCTGTCCTTTGCCCCTTGGCTTTTGCCTAGAATGTTCTTCCAGTCTGTCCCCTCCCATCACATCACCTTGTCAATTTCCATCCCCTCCCCAAGATTCATAAATGCCTTTTCCTCATCTTGGTCTTCCCTTGACCCCAGGACGCAATCTGTCACCTGCTCTTGCAGCACCTGCTTCTCTTCACTTTACCTTTATCACAATCATGATTAAATAACATTGTGCGTAATAAATTATTTAATAAATGTCTCCCCAAGGGGAAAATGGGTGATGGGCATTGAGGAGGGCACTTATTGGGATGAACCCTGGGTGTTAAATGTAAGCCATGAACCACAGGAAACTACCCCAAAAACCAAGAGCACATTTTACAGATTTATGATAACAAATTTGACAATAAATTAAAATAAATAAATATATATATAGACATAGACATAGACATATATATCTAGATATACATATACACATGTACACATGTGTATATGTATATCTAGATATATATGTCTCCCAAACCAAACCAGAAACTCCATGTAGGTCGGTCTCATGTCTCTCCTACTCACTGCTGTATCCCCAGAGCCTAGAAAAACATCTTTCACATTATAAAGCATGATGGTGGGTAGAAAACAGGATGAGTTGGCAGAGAGGTATATGCATTATCTTATAGAGAGACTCAGAGAAGTTTTTTTTAATGCTAGAGAAGAGGATAGTTAATGGTTTGGGACACAAAAGGTAATAAAATGAAAGAAAAACTCAACCTCCCCCCTAAAGAAAAGGTGAATTCATCTGCTAAAAATCAATGCAGTATATTTGACTACCTCCACTGGACAACAGAAAAGACGTCTTTCAGATATAGCTGAAAATGAAAACATTGCCTTGAACCAAGCAAAAGTGCACATGTTCCATGGAGCAGCTCCTCTTACATTAAAGTCTCACCTACTGATGATTTTGTTTACCTCTCCCACAGGGCCTTGAAGAAATCTGCAGCCCTCTGGATGGATGCTTACTATGAAACATGAAGCAGAGCATCAACCTTGACACACATGTAGCTGTGTCTCTGAAGGGGGTTAATGAATGTGCAAGAGCTCTTTCCTGCTTACCTGCTGGTGCCATAGGCATACCTGCGGTGCCAGGAGTGTGAACCCCAAGGGCACATGATAACCCCTTCCCTGAAGGTTTTCTCTGCAATTGCAAAGCAATGGAAACACAAGATGGTTAGGGTACCAAAAGGGAAATGGGAGCCAATTTTCTTTATTTCTTCTATAGAATCTTGAACTTAGTCCTACTAATAGACCTAATCAGATCATCTCCATCACTGGGGCGTATGCAAGGGAACCAGGCAAAAGTCTTACTGAGAAACTGGGTATAAGAAGAAGTGGGACAAAAGAGAGACCTCTGATGGACACTTGGGAAAACAGCACGGTTGCCCTTAGAAGAGAATGGTGTATTTAAGAAATTTCTGCTGACCATACAAATTTTTGCTTATTCCTTACTTAAAGTGTGAGCCTCTTTTTTCTCTAAAAATTAAACATAATTAACATTAAAGTCTCCTTAAATGTTTCAATCTTCACTTTGGAGTTTTCTTATTGTAATGGCATATGTGTAATTATGGTGTGTACGTATTTTTCTTCCAACTTATAAAATCTCTTAAGGAGCTCCCTACATCCAGGCCCAATATCCACTGACACAGGAGGTTAAGCTTCTGTATTTTAGCATTACTGGCCTTCTGCTAAAGCGTAAACTGGTCCTGAGCATAAGACTGATTTGCCTAATTCCTACCCACAAGAGCGGAAATACTGTGCCTTGCTATTGAGTAACTCTGATGAAGGAAAGAGATTTGTTTTCTGTAATGTAGGCCCCAGGCTGTGTCAAGGCATTTTCCAAGCTTAGCACTGAGTTATGCATTTCTTAAGATAAGAGAGTTTCAATGCTAGAAGGATGAGTGGACACTCTCAAGACCATACTGATGTCTGGCTTTGGTGCTTTTGCTCATCTGTTCATGGGGTCATGTTGGAGCTCACCCTCGCTGTGAGGAGGGAAAGCAAACAGTATAAACTTCCATCTGCAGCTCCAGGCAAGTCAGCATTAGGGATTTATCTGTTGTCTGAAATGCTACCAGGAAGCATTTCATTCCCTTACTCCAAACTCTGCAAAATACTCTTTTTCTTTGTTCTTAATTAAATCCCCAGGTTCAGGAGCACAGATCCTGTGGCAGAAGTGAGTGTTATGACTTGAAAGAAGCCACTGGTGCTGAAGCAGAGGGAGCAGGGGCCAGAGAGGTACAAGATGGGGCAATGAAGGACAGTATGTGAAGTGACTCACAGGTCCAGGGGAGTTAACCATGTATGTCAAAGCCAGGAAAGCAAGAACTGGTTGGGGGGGGAGGAGCATTGAAATGGTAATAATATTGAACAGGGAAGTTAAGCAGAGGATAGAAAGGAAGAAAGGCTTTATTGGTTTTATGATTCTTTGTAATATAAGCCCTAATGGATATGGCCATAACCCATATTCCACCTACTGGTGGATCTATAAGTGATTTCTCCTGACAGAAATCAGGGCTGCAAGTGGGTGTGGGGGACAGTGGTTGTTTTCTCTGCCTCGTCTGGTTCAACCCCCAGAGGTGCTCAAGTCCTGTTTCTCCTCCTGGTCACTAGAAATAGCAAGTCGACTTCTCCCTGGACAGACTCAGTAACTCAAAGGCATCCCTCTCTGTGTTGAGACCAGACCACTTGGCAGTTGCCTGAATGGAGTTGGTTACTGTGGGACTGAACACATCTGGGAGATTTTGACACATTTTGTAGGGAAAACATGTGAAATTAGTTCAAGCAAGTTGCTAGGTAAGAAAAATTTATGGTGGGTAAACTTTAACCTGCTTAGGGGGTCCCAAGTCAGTATAGTAGTCATTTTCATGAACTATCTCAACTGATTTCTCTCCCTCACCCTGTGCTGACAGGTATTTGCACTTGGTGAGGAATGTGACTACATTTTATTACCTGTTCAACAAGCCTCTTGGAGGAGAACCAAGGCCTGTCACGTTCACAGCTTCCCACAACACTGAGCACTGAGGGAGAATCTAGATGGTCAGTCCTCAGGGTATTTCATTTCTGTCCTCTCTGCTCTATGGCCGCTTGAATGAAGCTGGGCCAGACTTCTGCGTCTTTAAACTAAATGACTCCTGAGAATTGAGTTACAGCCTTACCTGAAACTGTTCAATGGGTTTTCACGGCTCTTGGAATAAAGAGCCAACCCTCAGATGGCCAACAGACTTTGCCTGCATTGGCCCCTCCCCATTGCCCTCCCCTACCTTGTACCAGACTGGCCCTTGTTCCCTCTGCTTCGGCCCCAGTGGCTTCTTCCAGTCATGACACTTGCTCTGCTACAGGGTCTTTGCCCCTAAGCCCAGTGTCTGAACCCCTCTGTCACCCTCCCTGCCCTCACTTCTTCTCTCCTGGTTACCTGCCACTCACCTGCTGATCTCAGGGCAGCCTCCACACTAAAGGCCTATTGTAAGTCAAGGCCTATTGTTATACACTCTGTAACAATTACTACAGGTAAAATTGTACATTCGTTTGTGTGATTCATTAATTTGTTTGTCTTCTACCTCAGCCTGCAATATCCATGAGAGTAGGAACTGCCTGATCTGTTGGAGGCAGACAACAAAGATGTGTGGAAGGGAGGGAGGAGGGAAACAAGTATATGAATGTAATTCTTTCTAATTTGATAGAAAGGAAAAATTTGTCATATATATGAAAATAATTTCTATATTCTAACTCTGAATTATCAAAATTATTTTCAAAACATAAGAACATCTACCAAGCAGTAAGTACTGAGCTACCCCCTTCATAGGCATTAGTCTATTTAATCCTCATAATAACCCCTTGGGGCAAGACCTATAATTAATATCACTTTACAGATGAAAAACTTGGGGCTTAGGCAGGCCAAACAACTTGCCTGATGTCACAGATAGGAAATGCTGGAGTAGTTTCAGACCCAGCAATGTCTGACTCCATAGTCAACGCTCATTAATTTCCATGCCAAGGAATTCAAAGTAAGAGGGAATTAAGTGATATTAATAGACACGGGCAGTTGGCATTTCTGTAATAACTTCAATCACTTGCCAGGAGCTGATGGACTAGGCATTAAGGTAGTTATCTTTTTTATAAATACACCCAGTATTTATTTTTTTAAGTTTATTTATTTTTGAAAGAGAGAGAGAGGGTGCAAGTGGGGAGGGGCAGAGAGAGAGAGGGAGGGAGGGAGACACAGAATCCAAAGCAGACTCCAGGCTCTGAGCTGTCAGCACAGCCTGATGCGGGGCTCAAACTCAGGAAATGCAAGATCATGACCTGAGCCGAAGTCAGACACTCAACCAGTGGAGCCACCCAGGCTCCCCAATGTAGTTATCTTTTCACCAGCAGGGACAGGTGCCTAGGGGAAGGGAAGGCTGGAGAAGCATATGACAGGAACAGCACTAACTCAGAAAGGATTCCTGTTGACTCACTTCTACTCACCAGTCCTAAAAGAGTATCCTGCTCATAAAAAAATTCACTCGGGAGTGGTCAAGCTGAGATGTAAGCCTTCGGAAATGATAGATACTGCATTAACTGTAGAGGAACAGGATGAAGAAACGGATTTGAGATTTTGTGGTGACTTAACATGAATTCAGCCAGAGGAAAATTCGTCTTCCCTGTGGCTGTCTTCATATGGTCTTCCCTGAAACCCTATTTCCTCAAAAGCACCATTCTTCTTGGTAAAATGAGGCAGTGAGAACTTGCACGCACTGTCAGTTGGGCATTAGGTAAGGGTGACTGGAATAGAAGTCAGAACCCAGACCCTAATTTCAGCTCCTTAACACCCTACAGTGAAATTGGCCAGGTCATTTATACCCTCCTACCTCAATCTCTGTAACAGGTGTGCCTAGTATTAGCTGGCCCGTCCATATCATAGCGTGACGGGGACAAAGGAGTAAGGCAAACGGAAGAGTTTCATAAGCTGAGAACACCCATTCTGATGCTTATTATTGCTATTATGTTATAATGAGGTTCCTCCAATCCCAGACCCACCAGAAGCAAGAGGGCCATAGAGTCAGTCACACAGAAACACAAGATGGACAGACACTTAATCATTTTTATAATGACAGTGGCACCTTTCACCAAGTGAGAAGCTTATGAGTCACAAGCGAGAAAATGATTTCTCCCGTTGCAGCAAGTAACACCCTTGAGGCACCTTCCACATCTGGCTGTATTAAATCCCCTGGAACCAGCAGAAATCTCCAGATCTCAGGCTGAAGGGCAAGTAGAGAGCCAGAGGTTCTACTTATACCAATTTATGGTTAATCGTGTGAGAGCACAATCCTCACTGTTGAAAATCATACCAAATATAAGTATACTGTTTGTTGCTTAATCAGTATGTTATTTAGGAATCTCTTGACTATTTCCATGCTAATCATCAACCTCAAAGATACAGAAAGCATAAAAGATTGAACTTAAACTTTTTTTTAAATTTACATCCAATTTAGTTAGCATATAGTGCAATAATGATTTAAAGAGAAGAATCCAGTGATGCTTCCCCTACTTACAACACCTAGGGCTCATCCCAACAAGTGTCCTCCTTAGTCCCCCTTGCCATATAGCCCATCCCCCCACCTTAAACCCCTCCAGCAAGCCTCAGTTTGTTCTCTGTATTTAAGAGTCTCTTATGTTTTGTCACCCTGTTTTTATGTTATTCTTGCTTCCCTTCCCTTATGTTGACCTGCTTTGAATCTTAAATTCCACACGAGTGAATTCATATGATATTTGTCTTTTTCTAATTTCACTTAGCATAATACACTCTAGTTCCATTCACGTTGTTGCAAATGGCAAGATTTCATTCTTTTTGATTGCCAAGTAATATTCCATTGTATATGTATATCACCTCTTCTTTATCCATTCAACAGTCAGTAGACATTTGGGCTCTTTCCATACTTTGGCTATTGTTGATAGTGCTGCTATAAGCATTGGGGTACATGTGCCCCTTAGAAACAGCACACCTATATCCTTTGGATAAATACTTAGTAGTGCAATTGCTGGGTTGTAAGGTAGTTACAGGAGAATTAATTTATAACCTTGAAGTAGGAAAAGTCTTCTTTTGTTTAATGTTTATTTATTTTTGAGAGAGAGAGAGACAGAGTGCAAGCAGGGGAGGGGCAGCAAGAGAGGGAAACACAAAGTAGGCTCCAGGCTCTCTGATCTGTCAGCACACAGCTGACACAGGGCTCAAACTCAAGAACCGTGAGATGACCTGAGCTGAAGTCGGACACTTAACCGACTGAGCCACGCAGGTGCCCCTCTATTTTTAATTTTTTGAGGAAGCTCCATACTGTTTTCCAGAGTGGCTGCACCAGTTTGCATTCCCACGAGCAGCGCAAAAGTGTTCCACTTTCTCAGCATCCTTGCCAACATCTGTTGTTCCCTGAGTTGTTAACGTTAGCCATTCTGACAGGTGTGAGGTGGTATCTCATTGTGGTTTTGATCTGGTTCTGATGATGAGTGATGTTGAACATTTTTTTTCATGTGTCTGTTAGTTTTCTAGATGTCTTCTTTGGACAAGTGTATATTCATGTCTTTTGCCCATGTCTTCACTAGATTATTTGTTCTGGGGGGGTGTTGAGTTTGATAAGTTCTTTATAGTTTTTGGATACTAACCCTTTATCTGATATGTCATTTGAAAATATCTTCTCCCATTCCGTCAGTCGCCTTTTGGTTTTGTTGATTATTTCCTTCGCTGTGCAAAAGCTCTTTATTTTAATGAGGTCCCAGTAGTTCATTTTTGCTTTTATTCCCTTGCCTCTGGAGATGTGTTAAGAAGTTGCTGCAGCCAAGGTCAAAGAGTTTTTTTTCTGCTTTCTCCTCAATGATTTTGATGGATTCCTGTCTTACATTTAGGTCTTTCATCCATTTTAAGGGGTTTTTTTTTGTGTGTATGGTATAAGAAAGACATCTAGGTTAATTTTTCTGCATGTTGCTGTCTAGTTTTTCAAACACCATTTGCTGAAGAGACTGTCTTTATTCCATTGGATATTCTTTCTTGCTTTGTCAAAGATGAGTGGGCCATACATTTGTGGTCTATTTTGGGGTTCTCTATTCTCTTCCATTGACCTACTTGTCTGTTTTTGTGCCAGTACCATACTGTCTTGATTATTACAGCTTTGTAATACATCCTGAAGTCTGGAATTGTGATGCCTCCAGCTCTGGTTTTCTTTTTTAGGATTGCTTTGGCTATGCAGGGTCTTTTCTGGTTCCATAAAAATTTTAGGACTGTTTCTTCAAGCTCTGTGAGGAACGCTGGTGATAGTAGATGGGTTTGGGTAGTATCAATATTTTAACAATATTTCTTCTTCCAATCCGTGAGCATGGAATATTTTTCCATTTTTTGTATCTTATTTCATTTTTTTCATAAGCTTTCTATAGTTTTCAGTGTATAGATTTTTCACCTCTTTAGTTAGATTTATTCCTAGGTATTTTATGGGTTTTGGTGCAACTGCAAGTGGGATTGATTCCTTGATTTCTCTTTCTGTTGCTTCGTTATTGGTGTATAGAACAGCAACCAATTTCTGTGCATTGATTTTGTATCCTGTGACTTTGCTGAATCCATGGATCAGTTCTAGCTGGTTTTTTTGGTGGAATCTTTGGGTTTTCCACATAGAGTATCATGTTGTCTGCAAGGAGTTAAAGATTGCCTTCCTCCTTGCTGATTTGGATGCCTTTTATTTCTTTGTGTTGTCTGATTGCTGAGGCTTGGACTTCCAAACACTATTTTGAATAACAGTGGTGAGAGTAGACATCCTTGTTGTGTTCCTGACCTTAGGGGGAAAGATCTCAGATTTTCCCCATTGAGGATGATATTACCAGAGGGTCTTCATATATGGCTTTTATGATCTTGAGGTATGGTCTTTCTTTCTTTAAGGTTTTTATTAAAAAAAGGATGCTGTATTTTGTCAAATGCTTTCTCTGCATCCATTGAGAGGATCATGTTCTTATTCTTTCATGTATTAATGTGCTGTATCACATTGATTTGCAGATATTGAACCAGCCTTGCATCCAGATTTAAATTCCACTTGATCATGGTGAGTAGTTTTTTTAATATATTGTTGGGTCTGGTTGGCAAGTATCTTGTTGAGGATTTTTGCATACATTTTCATCATGGAAATTGGTCTGTAGTTCTCCTTTTTAGTGGGGTCTTTGTCTGGTTTTGGAATCAAAGTAATGCTGGCCTCATAGAATGAGTTTGGAAGTTTTCTTTCCATCTCGATTTTTTGGAACAGCTTCAAGAGAATAGGTGTTAACTCTTCTATAAATGTTTGGTAGAATTGCCCTGGAAAGCCATCTGGCCCTGGACTCTTGTGTTTTGGGAGATTTTTGATTACTAATTCGATTTCTTTACTGGTTATGGGTCTGTTTAAATTTTCTATTTCTTCCTATTTCAGTTTTGGTAGTTTGTGTGTTTCTAGAAATTTGTCCATTTCTTCCAGACTGCCCAATTTATTGGCATACAATTGCTCATAATATTCTTTTATTGTTTGTATTTCTGCAGTGTTGGTTGTGATCTCTCTATTTGTGATTTTATTTATTTGGGTCCTTTCCTTTTTCTTTTTGATCAAACTGGCTAGTGGTTTATCAATTTTGTTTATTCTTTCAAAGAACCAGCTCCCGGTTTCACTGATCTGCTCTATCGTTTATTTGTTTGTTTGTTTTCGATATCATTGATTTCTACTCCAATATTTATTTTTTCCTGTCTTCTGCTGGTTTTGGGTTTTATTTGCTGTTCTTTTTCCAGCTCTTTAGATGTAAGTTTATGTTGTGTATCTGAGACCTTTCTTCTTTCTTTAGGCCTGAATTGCTACATATTTCCCTCTTGTGACTGCCTTTGCTGCATCACAGAGATTTGAGACTGTTATCATTTTCATTGGCTTCCATGTACTTTTTAATTTCCCCTTTAATTTCTTGGTTAACCCGTTAATTATTTAGTAGGATGTTCTTTAATCTCCAAAAATTTGTGGTCTTTCCAAATTTTTTCTTGTGGTTGATTTCGAATTTCATAGCATTGTGGTCTGAAAATATGCATCTCAAACTTTTGTACTGTCAAAGGCTGATTTATGTCCAGTATGTGATCTATTCTGGAGAATGTTCCATGGGCACTTGAGAAGAATATGAATTCTTCTGCTTTAAGATGAAATGTTCTGAATATATCTGTTAAGTCCGTCTGGTCCAGGTGTCATTCAAAACCATTTTTTCCTTATTAATTTTCTGCTTAGATTATCTGTCCACTATTGTAAGTGGAGTGTTGAAGTCCCCTACTATTATGGTATTATTATCAATGAGTTTCTGTATGTTTGTGATTAACTTATTTATATATTTGGGTGTTTCCACTCAAATTGGGGGCATAAATGTTTACAATTGTTAGGTGTTGGTGGCTAGACCCCTTAATTATGATATAATGCCCTTACTCATCTCTTGTTACAGTCCTTATTTTAAAATCTAGTTTGTCTGACTATAAGTATGGCTACTCTGACTTTCTTTTGGCGACCATTAGCATGATAAATGGTTCTCCATCCCCTTACTTTCAACCTGAAGGTGTCTTTAGGTCTAAAATGGGTCTCTTGTGTATCTTATTTTCTTATCCATTTTCATACCCTATGTATTTTTATTGGAGTATTTAGTCCATTGACATTTATAGTGAGTACTGAAGACTATGAATTTATTGCCATTGTGTTGCCTGTAGAGTTGTAGTTTCTGGTGGTGTTCTCTTGTCCTCTCTAGTCTTTGTTGTTTTTGGTCTTTTTTGTTTTGTTTCATCTTTTCTTCCTTCAGAGAGTCCCCCCTGCCCTTAAAATTTCTTGAGGGCTGGTTTAGTGGTCATGAACTCCTTTAGTTTTTGTTTGTCTGGGAAACTCTTCATCTCTCCTATTTTGAATGACAGCCTTGCTGGATAAAGAATTCTTGGCTGCATATTTTTCTGATTCAGCATGTCGAATATATCCTGCCACTCCTTTCTGGCCTGTCAAGTTTCTGTGGATAAGTCTGCTGTAAACCTGTTCTGTCTTCCCTTGTAGGTTAAGGACATTTTTTTTCCCTTGATGCTTTCATAATTCTTTCCTTGTCTGTGTTTTTTGTGAATTTGACTATCATATGCCTTGGTGATGGTTAGTTTTGGTTGAATCTAATGGGGGTTCTTTGTACTTCTTGGATTCTGATGTCTGTGTCTTTCTCCAGATGAGGAAAGTTTTCCACTATGATTTGCTCGTATAAACCTTCTTCCCTTTTTTCTCTCTTTTCGTCTCCTGGGACTCTTATGATTCAGATGTTACCTTTTTAATAAGTCACTGAGTTCTCTAATTCTTGTATCATGCTCTTTTGCCTTAGTTTTCCTCTTTTTTTCTGCTTCATTATTCTCCACTATTTTGTCTTCTATAGCACTGATCCCCCACTCTGCTTTGTCCATCCTTGCCACCATGGCATCCATTCAAGATTGCATCTCAGGTATAGCATTTTTAATTTTGTCCTGACTAGATTTTACTTATTTTATCTCCACAGAAAGGGACTCTATACCTTTTTTCAACCCCAACTAGTATTCTTATAATTGTGGTTCTAAAGTCTAGTCCAAACATCTTGCTTATATCTGTGTTGATTAAGCCCCTGGCAGTCATTTCTTCCTGTTCTTTTGGGGTGAATTCCTTCATTTTGTCATTTTGGAGAAAGAAAAAGAATTAACAAAAGAAAATTAAAAACTAAACTTAAAAATTAAAAACTACACAAAAAAATCAAATAAAGGAAGCTATATCCTAAGTGCATTTTGGTTTGGTTGTTGAAAGAAGCTTGACTCTCTAAGAGACTGTTAAAAACTGAGAACAAACTGAGGGTTGATGGGGGGTGGGAGGGAGGGGAGGGTGGGTGATAGGTATTGAGGAGGGCACCTTTTGGGATGAGCACTGGGTGTTGTATGGAAACCAATTTGTCAATAAATTTCATATATATAAAAAATAAATAAATAAATAAATAAGTAAGAAAATAAATAAATAAATAAATAAATAAAACAATTAATTGTTTCATGGTTTAAACCATGATTTAAAACATCAAAAAAAAAAAAAGAAAGAAGCTTGATAGAATAGAGGAAAAAGGGAAACAAAACAAAAAAGAAAAAAGTAAGAAAAAGTTTTAAAAATTAAAAAAAATGTATACAATAAAATAGAATAAAATGAAATGAAGAAACTGAAATAGAATTTTAAAAAAATTACAAAAGAATAAAAAAACATAGTAAAAAGAATTTTTATAAACTATTTTTTAAAAAAGGAAAATAAAAATAATTCTTTTTCTTTCTGTATCCAAGAAAAAAAAAAGAGAGAAAAAAACTTAAACAATAAGTAAAAAAAAAAAAAAAGAAAAAGAAATAGAGAAAAATTAATAGATGAACCAGCAAACAGAATGAAAATGGAATGAAGTTACATCCAGTTTCCCCTAGAAGTCAAACTATGAAGCGTTCTATAGTCCGTACACTAAGCAGGTGGAGAGATTTGTGGTCCTTCTCTAAGGCATGTGCTTGGAGGGCCCAGTTGGGTGGGGCTTGGTGTAATGGCTCCATTCTCCACTAGGTGGTAATGACTAGCTTACTGGGGTGGATCAGTGTGTTGCACATGCACAGGAGAGGTGAAAATGGCTCACACAGCATCCTGGTTTCTGGCATAGGAATTCTGCACTCTCACCAACTCCCAATCAAGCACCCCTCCTTTGTCTCAGGCTTCTGTCCATTCACTGCTTCTACATTGTCTGTGTCCAAGCCATCAGCCTGCCAGGCAGTACCTTCCTCCCAAATTTTGTCTCAGATGGGGCTATGTTTCCACACCCCTCACTTCTGAGAACCCTGTGGCTTGGACCCACTCCAACTCTCTGGGGGAGGGTCTCACTGAGCAATAACCGGGTTCCCACTTGCCCCAACAAACATTCATGTGATTGCACTGTGGTAGAGGTTCAGAGATCATGGCCAGGTGCTGGCTTACCCCAGAAAAAGTTTGCAATCACACTGCAGCAAAGGTTCAGAGATTATGGCAAATCACAACACAGATCTGGGGCCAGGTTTCACCACACTTTGGCGGCTCTGTTCCAATACCAGCGAACATGGCTGTTCTCTGCGGTCCACTGGGACTTGTACCTATGGGGAGGCTATCTGGCCTATACCGAATGCTTTCCAGGTGGGGGAACTGCTTCTCCCGTGTGGCCCAGGACCCCTCAGACCTCTCTGCCTGCTCCTAGGGATTCCCCCTTCCTCCCCACCAGAGCACTGCAAGGTATTGATCTCCAGAATTTCCTACTCTGTGCTCTCCTGTTTATAGAGTCCAAATGGTATTGAAAGCTTCTCCTTGATCCCTGTCAATGGTTTTGGGGAGCAGATTTCTTGTTCAGTTCCTTGTGTTTCCACTCTTTCTCTTCAGCTACTTTCAAGGGGAGTGCTTCTCCTGCACTCTTCCTATGTGACATACTATCCCCCGCCCCATCCTCTCTCCCCCAGAACAGCTTCCTACCCTCTGCAGCTTCTTTCTCCCCACTTCACCTCTCTGCACTGTATACCTGATGAGTTCTGTGGTTCAAGTTATGCAGATTGTCGTGTTAATCCTCAGATCAATTTCCTAGGTGTGCAAAATGGTTTGGTGCTGATCTAACTGCATTTCAGGGAGTAGAGAAGCTGAGAACTTCCATGCTGCTGTGCCATCTTGGCCCCATCCTGAACTTAAACCCTCTTGATGGCAAGACTATATTTAGGTACTTTTTCTTTCCCAGCAGCATTTATGGAAATTGCAGATAGCATGTTGAGAGAATCTTACAGTGAACATCTGAGTAAGCTTCGCCTAAATTCAACATTAGTATTTTAGAAAACATGTCTCATTTCATGCTTATCCATCTACCTATCTGTCCATTAATCTGCCTGATTTTTGTATTGCTTCAAAGTAAATTTCCAAGGGCTTACTTTTACTTTTTTTATTTAATTTCTTGAATGAGTGAGAGAGAACACGGAGAGAGGCAGAAGGACAGAGACAGAATCTTAAGCAGGCTCCACACCCAGCACAAAGCCTAACATGAGGCTCGATCCCAGGACGCTGACATCATGACCTGGGCTGAAATCAAGAGTCAGAGATGTTCAGTCAACCGAGCTACCCAGGTGCCCCTGCAGAAGCCTGCATTTAAAAATAAGCCTCAGATTATGCAACCATAAAAGCATATTTCTCTTCTTCAATAAAGAATTGGTGTAAATTGTGGAGAAGTTTCATCTTTAAAGGTATTTTAGAGGAATTTGCTAAGGGAATATAACACAGCTTTCTGCAAAATTATTAACTCAAAGTTAATATTCTATTCAAAGAATAGAGTTAGAGGTGTGTGAACTGCAAACTAGTGTCCCAGCTTTTTCCCTCACTTGCACTTCATTTCTTCATGAGTCTAGTTTGCCTTGTCTTTTCTACAACATCCAAAAATAATTTCCTGTTGTTTGTATAAGTATGGTATTCTCTGGGACATTTTCCCAGACTTCACTCACCAGGTTAAGTCTCCCTTGATAAGCTCCTATGCCTGTGCACCTCACTGATACAACTTATTCCTTCCTGTTCACCCACTACACTGAAAACTCCATGGGAGCTGTCACTCATCATTTTATTACCAACCCACACATTGTTTGGCATTGAGTGGGTGCTCAGTAAATATTTTAATGAGTAATTAGTTAGTTAGAGCTATGGTAGATAAGCCTGGGAAGTTAAATTGAGTTCTCACTGAAAAAAAGTCTAAAATGTCAGGCTGGAAAATATATGTTTGGTTTAGTAGACTATGTGGGTCCACAGGGAATCTTTGAGCTGGAGAGTAGTATAATTGGAACTGAGCTCTGGAAGGACCCTCTGGAACCACACAAAGGGAAGATTGGAAGATGAGTGGCACAGAGGAGGGGAGACCAGCAAGGTGACTAATTCAACAGCCTCAGTGGGAGATATTGAGAACCTGAATTCAGGTGGTGGTGTAAAAAATGAAATGGAAAGGAATAAATGAGACACATTGTAAAGTCTGGGTCCATGAAACATAGCCTATAATTAAGCATTAAGGTCATGTAAAGGTGACCCAAAGTTTGCATTGTAGGTGACATTAGCCAAGGGGCGAAAAGTAGAAGATGGAGCAAAAGTGAAGTGTTGATTTTAAATATCTTGAGGTAATGATATTGGAGGAAAATCTAAGTGTGAATGGCTAGCAGGTAATTGTAGAAAATGCCCTTTTAGACCTTGGAAGAGGCATAAGGGCAAAAGATACCAGCTTGGACATAGTCTCAGAGAGATCAAGAAAAAGAGCAGAGGGGTAGACTTGATTTGACAGAGAATCTTATTGATGTTTTCAGTTAAGTTGGAGGAAGAAAAATGGGCCCGCAAATAAATAAATAAATAAATAAATAAATAAATAAATAAATAAATAAAAGATGTACACTGAGTCCTTGCAGGAAATACAAGGGAATGTCAGAGGCAGAGGGTGGGAAAGAAGAAAGGTTAGGGGAGCAGCTAGAAAACAAGTCCAATACCCAGAGAAGGCATCAGAGGGGAAGCCCATTTCATTTCATGGAACTTTGTTTTGTTTGCAAAGTTGAGTTCGGCTCATCTCAAGAAACCAAATATCCAAGCTGAATAATGTGCCCTGAACACGTTCAACGGTATTCTAAAGGGAAGATTTTGCTGTTTCAAGTTTGTCAACATTTATAAAAATTAGACATAAGGATTTTATATTTGCATGAAACCCAAAGATTTTTCTGTAATGGCACAGACACAAAATTAAAATGTTCATCTTGGGGCGCCTGGGTGGCGCAGTCGGTTAAGCGTCCGACTTCAGCCAGGTCACGATCTCGCGGTCCGTGAGTTCGAGCCCCGCGTCAGGCTCTGGGCTGATGGCTCAGAGCCTGGAGCCTGTTTCCGATTCTGTGTCTCCCTCTCTCTCTGCCCCTCCCCCGTTCATGCTCTGTCTCTCTCTGTCAAAAATAAATAAACATTGAAAAAAAAATTTAAAAAAAAATGTTCATCTAAAACACAAAGGTAAGTGGATAGGATGCACATTGCCCAAGAGAACCCACCTGGGAATGCTGTACCCTGGGCTCCATGCATCTGAACTGAGAGATAAGGGGATCAACATTTCAACAAATCAGGATGCCCATCACATGAGCTGGAAAGTTATGGTCTTCACTACCTCAAGCGGCATTTCTGGATTTCATTGCTAGTCCTACAGACAGAAATAGGAAACAGCCCCTTTATCATTTATTAAAACATTGAGGACACTGCCATGTCAGTTGGTAAACAGCCACTACTCTCTACCTAAATCCTACCAACCCCCTCTCCTTGATGCCCCACCCCTTCTCCCAGGACACACACACCCCCATTTGACCCAAAATGGAGGTGGGTGAGTGGGTGGATGGGTAGTAATTTTCCAGACCTTTTAAGCCCTCTCCAATGTCCTGAAAAATTTATTTGCAAGAGAAATATGTTATCCAAAATAAAATGTAAACTCTAGGCTTCAGGTGATGAGCTTGACCATTTCAATGTGATCAACAAAATCTCCCAATCAAGAACAACCAAAGCCACAAAATGTTGCTGCCTAGTGACAAAAACAGTAAATGATCTTTCTGCTCAAGGCCAGCATTGCAAACATTCTTAGTAATTACTGCCCAGAATCCAACTGTCATACCGGTGTTTCCTGTTCAGTATGAGGACAAAAAATACCTAAGTACCTGGAATTATTAAAGCCTATAATTTGGAACTCTGCTCAAGCAACTGGAAAAAGTTGCACAAGAGCAATTTGGGTCCCTTTCTCATGGGGACAAATACAAACATTGACTTACATTTAAAAATTAGGGTTCTGACACATGATTTATTGGGGGCATGACCAGGTAGATCTGAGGAAGGAGTGAGGCTTCCCTAAGCCATAGTGGGGGACTTCTGGCCAGAGGGGTACAGTCACCAGAGTCCCAAACTAGGGTTCTCTTAAAAGTTACACAGCTACTGGGGCGCCTGGGTGGCTCAGTAGGTTAAGTGTCCGACTTCAGCTCAGGTCACGATCTCGTGTTCCGCGAGTTCGAGCCCCGCATCGGGCTCTGGGCTGATGGCTCAGAGCCTGGAGCCTGCTTCTGATTCTGTGTCTCCCTCTCTCTCTGCCCCTCCCCCGTTCATGCTCTGTCTCTCTCTGTCTCAAAAATAAATAAACGCTAAAAAAAAACAAATTTTTTTTTAAAGTTACACAGCTACTAACTAACCATGTGATTATGAGATTGCCCCTTCCTAGAGATTATATGATTTATTCATAAATGACTAATATATTTGTAGTTTTAAAAGTACAATGTATGTTAAAATGATCAGAACAAGGACTGGCACCGGTCAGCTCTCAGGAGTCACTGTATTAGCTTCCTGACTGTTCTCCTTGCTTCCTCTTCTTTTTCTCCCATTGGCACCTTTGAACTTGATGTCCTACCTACAGGGAATCTCCCAGATGTTTGCATTAAAGGTACCTATTCATCATTCTGGTCACCTTCTATCCACTCCAATTTAGGCACAGAATCCATGTGCCTTTCCACCCCCCCCCCCCACCACCACCACCACCATTGCCTAGATTCCCTAACCAGTAACCTGTTTTCTTTCCTTCATAATCTTTACACCATCTGAAATTATCTTATTTACTGGTCATCTCATCTCACTGGAAAATAAGTTTTAATACAGAAGGCTGGAAGAGTGCTTCCCAAAGCAATGAGTGAATTTATGCCTTTGTCATTTACAAAGTGGAAGGAGAATTGGAAAATGACACCGGGTCCTTGAGAGCAGATTTTTGACAGACTTGTCCACTGTTCTATCTCGCGCCCAGAGCTGGTGCTGGATAAATACTTTTCTTGAAGGACTGTTTTTTTTCCTCTTGAAGCCACCCACCACATCACACAGTGGTCCTGCAGAGGGTGCATGGTCGGGGTCTGGCTGGAATTTCCGAGGTCAAAGCCTTCAGCGGTATCCAGTGGAGTAATATTTGGAGAAGGATGTCTGATGCCCACTTCAGAGATAACTGAATCCAATCCAACACATAACTGTGGAGAGCCAGTACTGTAGTTACCAGGTGCTGTGGTCACATGGAATATGGGCATGCCATTGTTCTGCCCCCAAGGAGTTGACAATTTCATAAAGAAGACAAGACTAATATCAATTTAAAGGAAAGATAAAATTAAGACAGTCCAGAGCTGTTAGAAATAGTCGGGGCGAGGTGGGTAGTGGGGTGCCACTGGGAACCTATGCAGGAGCTGCCCCTATCAGGATGCAAGGGGAAGAGTCAAGGGGGATAATGGGGAAGCGGGGAGATGTGGGGAAGGGGGACAGGGGACAAGAGCAGTGAGGAAAGTGGCTGGTGGGGTCTTTGAGTGGGGGAAGTTGCAGAATGGGCCCGGGGTGAGAGATGTGGGAGAACAGTGGGGAGGCTGGCAGTGGGGGGAGGGGAGATGGAGATGGAGTATCTATGAGGAGGCATACAGGGGTATGGGGGGAGGGCAGTGGGGCTCCAGAAAGCCCTGTGGGAGGTGCCTCAATAGAGAAAAGGAGTTGGAAAAGCTGGAGGCAAATGATACAGGGGCAGCAGAATCGGCTTCCCTCCTGATGCTCATCTAGGATGCATGACCTTCCATTTGAGTTCACATTTTCCCCCCTCGGAGTGCTTATGTGAACGTGGCTGAGTTCTTGCTGGACAATGGCATCCCCACCAACCCTGCTACCAGGCCCAGAACCTTCTGTGTCTGTAGATGAGCTGGAAGGAAAGGAGTCCCCACCATCCTCCGCACATGCACTTTGCCCCACATTATCGGGAGGCTCAGGCAATAATAATTATTACAATACCAGCTAACATTTATTTAGCACTTACTCTGTGTCAGTCATTTACACATACCCTCACCAATAAATTGATACTATTATCTTCGTTTGATAGGAAGGAGGGGAAACAGAATCACAGAGAAGTTAAGTAACTTGCCCAAAGTCACATGGTTGGTGGGTAGTGGAGGCAGAACTTGAACCCAGGAGTCTATCTTCGTAGCCAAGTGCGGCTTAGGCCCTGGCCCAAAGAAGGCATCCCCACTGCTCTGCCAGGACAAACGTCTTTGGGATTCCTCCTTCATCCTCATGTTCTTTTTCTGCTTTACCTCTGGGAGGTGGTGTTTGTTCATTTTCATGGTCCTTGGCTAAGAACCCACCAAAGGAGGCGTGGCCCCTGTTTTAGGGTGTTCTGCACCAACCTTTCTGCAGGCTCGGCCTACAGGCGGATGGCTCCTGAGAAGAATCCCGGGAGCTGGTATAGAAACCAGGGAACCTGCACCCAAGGGATTCTCATGCTCTACTTTTTATTCATTTACTTTTTATTTGAAAATTTTTCAAATGCAGAAGGGACTACCGTGATTACATTCAGCCTCCGTAATTCATTTTTTTTATTTCTATTTTTAAAAGGTTTTAATGTTTATTTATATTTGAGAAAGAGAGAGAAAGCGAGCAGCATGGGTGGGGCAGGGAGAGACAGAGAATCTGAAGCAGGTGTGAGGGCTGAGCTGTCAGCACAGAGCTCGACCCATGAGATCATGACCTGAGCCAAAGTGGGATGCCCAACAGACTGAGCCACCCAAGCACCCCCTGCCTCCATACTTCTTAACTCATAACCAATCTTCTTTTCTGTGACCTCTTCCATTTCCCTCCCTCACCTGATTATTTTCAATCACTTCCTAGGTACTATATCATTTCATCCATAAATATTTAAATATGTATGTAAAACATAAAGTTTCTTTCTAAAAACATAACTGTCAATTTCATATCTGAAATCGACAAATCCATCAGCATTCAATTTGTAAAAAAAAAATATTTAATAGTAACAATAATTAATACTCTAAGAAGAATTAATCCTCTAAGAAGTCAGTGTGGTCTTCCGGAATAAAAAATTACTTGCAACAATGCCTACTGAGCTTTGGCCTCTGTGCCTTGGATTTCTCCTGTGCTGAATTAAACTAGGGAGGGAGATGGAAAGGTAGCTAGATTTCATCTGGCTCTGATATTCCAGTAGTTTTCATAACCAGAGGGATCATCATGTACCGCTAGGTCCCCACATGCCCTCAACATTTTTATTAATAATTTTCAACAGTATTTCCTACCTCTCTCTCCCCTACCAGAATGTAAACTTCCTGACAGGTAAGAAGTTACCAAGGGTTTCAAACTTCTCTTTTATTCATTGTGACATCCTCAGTGCCGAGAACTATGTGAGAATCAAGTCACAGACTCAATAAATATCTGTTCAATGATTGAAAATTGAGCTCTTCCACCTTTTGTAACAAAACCCCTTAGTCATATAGAAATCATGAGGCATCAATCATTTTGGAAATGTTTCAATTCAATAAAGTTGGTATCACTATAAACTCACCTTTCCCTGTTTGTAGAACTACTTAGATGGCCATGATGGTATTATTCGCCTAGGAAGTGTCCTTATCAAAAGGTGTTTTAGGGGATGCCTGGGTGGCTCAGTTGGTTAAGCCTCTGGCATCCACTCAGGTCACGATCTCGCAGTGCATGGGTTCGAGCCCTGTGTCAGGCTCTGTGCTGATCGCTCAGAACCTGGAGCCTGCTTCAGATTCCGTGTCTCCCTCTCTCTCTGCCACTCCCCCACTTGTGCTCTGTCTCTCCCACAAATACATAAACATTAAAAGAATTAAAAAAAAAAAGGTGTTTTAGGAATTGAGAATCAAAGCATAGTATCAGCTGACACAAAGGTGACTAAAATGAGTCAAAGCCAGGTGTCCCTCCAGGTAAGTCTCGCACTCTTCGTATAGCAGGATGGAGTGGTAATAAACAAGCAGGTGTTTCAAGTGGAAAGGATCAGTGTGTCTTACTTATGCTGCCTTAATAACAGACTAGACTGTCAGAAAGGAAGAGATTTGGAAGCCAGCTACTTCTCTCTCAAAGCTCTTGGGCTCAGGGTGGAGTACCTGCTCCTGTCTGCAGGAGGCCAGGAAGGACTCAGCTGGCCTCACCTGCATGTACTCCAGCTGGCCTCCCCTCGGGTAGTTAAAGCAGCTCAGGGGTCAGCCTATAGGAGAGCTCTGCTTATTTGGTCTCTGTTTTCTTTTGCACCAACCTGCTGAACCATACCGTGCACCTGCTGAGGATTGTTCAAGGGGATCATTTACTCTGTGACTCAGCTACGGACAGGTTCTAAGAAGGGACTGAAGGAATCTGCCTCTGGATCCCTGTTAGCCTTTCACCATTTTCAGATGGGACAAATCCCTCACAAAGCCTTTTGAAATCCATTTCATGTGTCAGTTATACTGAGCGTTGTTTTTGTGGGGTTTTGGCAATGTCTTATCTGCTTCAACTGCATTTTCCTTTAAACCTACTCCTTCTCCCTTCTCTATCCCGGTTAAATGGCCCCACCATTCACACAATGGATCAGAACAACAATCTAGGAGTCAAACTTGATTTCTATCTTTCTCTCACTCCCTACATTCAAACCAAAAGCAATTTCCTGTTAACTTTACCCCCTCAAAACAGTGCAATTAAGTATCATTGTCTCCCTATCCCTTATACTACCCTAGTTCAACCCACTACTACCTTTCAAATGAAAGACTGTAAGAGCCTCATATATGGTCTTCCAACTTCCATTCTTGCCATTTATAATCTAAGTCCAATCAACAACAAGAATAATCTCTCCAATGCAATGATATGTCTATGTCACTTCTCCCACTGACCCTATGATAACTCCTTATCATACTAACATTCAAACTCCTGAGGGCACTCTGTGATAAGGCATCTGCCTGGGTCTCTGACCCCAGGTGTAACGTGTCCCCCTTCAGTCCCTCCAGCCCACTTTCTTGTCCTTGGAGCACATACACAGGCCAAGCTCATTCATTTCACTGTGGGGACTGTGCACCATCTTTCCCCACAGGTGGCTCTGCTTTCTCACTAAGCCATCTCTAGAAGGAGGCCTCTCCTGACTGAGATTCTACCTCCTATCAGGCACCATGACTTCATAGCACTTTATTCTCCTTACAGCATTTCTCCTTGTCGGAAATTATCTTGCTTATTAAAGGGTTTCTCTGTGTTTACTCTGCTCTCCACACACTGGGGTGCAACCTCCATGACAGTTGTATCCATATGCTGCTATTTCCTATGTGTCCCCAGTCCCTGGAGCAGGGCCTGCCATATGGTAGGTGTAATAATATCCATTGTACTGAAATAGAACAGTTCACATATAATCACTGAATTTATGTTTTTCCTCAAGAAGACAGGATTTCGCCATTTGGGTTCTTTTGAAACTTCGGTTCTGGCTCAGACTCGGTGACTGAGGTCTTAAAAATTGTGGGTTCAAACTCACCTATTTGAATTCCATATTCATATTGTACTACCCTTGTGGTCATGGCTGACTCACTTCACATCTCTGAGATGCAGTTCCTTTATAAAATGCAGATAATAACAGTTCTTAAGCTATAAGGTTGTGTGCAGATTCAACAAGACAATGCATGTAAAACCTCTGAGCCCAAAGCCTCAAAGTGGCAAACACTAAATACACATTATTACTACTATCAGTGTTGGTTTTCTGCTTTCAGTAGTCACCACCATAAAGTAGAAGGGGTAGATTTCTCCATCAGAGATTATGCCTCTTTCATTCGCATCCATTCATTTATTTATTCCCTGGGTTATCCTTCTAGTACAGTCAGCATTTGGTCAATCAAAGTACAACTAGAACACAGTCTGCCACTCGGTGGGTAATCATACAACAGATTCAAATTTGTTGAGTGCTTCAATAAACATGGAAATAACTGAATGCATGATACTGTCCTTAAACCCATGAAACTTAAAGTCCAAAGTCCCCAAGAGGTTTAGTAACTTGCTCATATTCACCCAGTGAGTAATCGATACAGCCAGGATTTGGACCCAGGTCAACTGACTCTGAGAGTTCATGTTGTAAACCCCTCTGCTATCCAGCCTAATATCTCACACATCCTCCTGGAAAGAAGACCAAGAGAGACAGCTACTTAATACCACATTATAACCATTGGAAGAACACCAAATACAAGAAGAGGAATTTATAACAAACTTTTGTGGTTCAGCCACAGTCCTGGCTATGACATCTGTGTCTGGGGGAGAAGGACTTCGACTCTGCAGAATGACTCATTGGGCATTTGCATTCAAAATAGAGTCCTCAAGAGCTCTCCAAAGAGATGGTCTAGAACTATAGGGTAGCACCTGTGAACTTTTCTTCTAATGATGCCATGGGGCTAATAAAATGAGGCATGGAGATGATCAAGTTAAAAGGGCATGTGAATGTCTTCACTGATGCTCCAGACAGAGCTTCAGTTGAGGATCTTGACTGTCTGTATAAGACCCCGGAGAGCTATTGAGGTAAATAACAATGATGACAGCCACAGCAATGAGAGGAAGGGGCACTCCAATTGGGAGGAGCCTTCTAGCAATGATAATCCTGATAACCCCCTTCAATGCAAAGCCCTTTGCTGATCAAAAGATATATGCATGAGCATTCCCTTCCTTGCTCTTCCAAAACTACGGAGGCAGCCACATCTGGCATCATTAATCCTATTTGACAGATGGAGAAACTGAGGTTTAGAGTAAGAGAAAGATCCAGAATGCAAAACCAGTTTTCCAGATCCAAGATCAGCCCCAGGTTGGAACAGATGATCCCCAAACTCATAGAATTAAACAAGATGTAAATTCCCTAAAGGATAGGAACTTGAAAAAAAGAAAATTGTTAATGGTCTCAACTGAGAAGTTCAGTTCTATACACTCAACTCAGTCCCCAGTGTCTGAGATTCTCATAGGAATACATAGATCTTAATCCCACAGCCCTCAAAAATAACTCCCCCATTTGTAGCAAAAGCAAAAACACCACCTTGCAGCAAGTGTTTTTCTAAGGACACACCTGCTGTAGTGTCTGGAAGGAAAATCCAAGCCTAGAAATCGAAAAATACACCAGGAATTTTATCTCTGCTTCTTTGCAGACTCCAGAAAATCCTCCCCCATAAAATCAAAAGTTGAAACAGAGTAGCAGGATCTACTGATGGGGTGAGTTGGGAGCATTTTCAACATTCAGATCATAAAACACTTGAATACTGTCAGTGCTTAGTAAAAGTTTTATAACTAAACTAATCCATCTTGGTTACCAGTTAACACTTTGGAAATGGGAGAAATCATTACTTTATTTAAAAATATCTCTGAGTACAACAGTAGTTGCCAGGGACCAGATGGTAGGGGAAATGAGGAGATGTTAGTCAAAGGGTATGAACTTCCAGTTATAAAAGGAATAAGTTCCTGGGATGTGATGTACCTCACAGCTACTATATATAATTAACAATACTGTACTGTGAAAGTTGCTGTAAGAGTAGATTTTAAATATTCTCAACGTAACAACAACATGATAATTAGGTGAAGGATATGTTAACTAACCTTATGGCCGTGAACATTTTGCAATATACATGTGTATCAAATAAACACATTCACACCTTAAACTTACACAATGTTATATGTCATTTGTGTGTCAATAAAATTGGGGTGGGGGAGAGAATATCTACGAAAGAGGTACAGAAAAAGTCCACTGTAACTTAATGTAGAAATTACTCCTAATTAGAGTAATTTCTCCTTAATTGCCTATAATGTGACTTCCTATTGCCTCTACTGTAGCTTGTGGGGCAACATCACCATGCATTTGTTCAAATACTTCCTCTGCTTGGAGTTGCCTTCCCTGGCCATACAGATCTCCACCTTATACCATCCCAAACACATTTCTAGAACCAATTTTAAAACCACTTATTTTAGGGATGGTTTCTATATCCTCTAATAAAATGAGATTATTTGCCAAACTAAAGTCAAACAGCATGCAGTTTGTATCTCCTTTTGGACACTATTAATTCTCATTTTTGTCACAGAGAACCAACATGAAAATTAAACTTGACAACTGTAGATGTAACTTACTCACCACTTTAGACCCTAAGTCTCCGACCATTTCTTTCAACAACTGAGATGCTCAGTTTTTCCTTTGGACTGAATTGACCTCTTTTAACCCTTAAAACAATAATACCCTTGTTTTCCCAATGTCTTGTAAAGAGGTGTGGCTTTTATTTAAAAAAAACAAAATACTGGCAGCATTTTGACTTGCTTAGAGATAGTATGTCTGTAACCTGTACTTAAAACTCAATTAAAGGGGTATAAAATACATTAAAAAATATTTAATAATTACAAAAAGGCATATAGAATATACGAGAAATATGTGTAATCACCAGATAGCTATGGATATAAAGTATCCAATACTTTATATTTATATTTATTTATAAATAAATATTTATATTTATATTTATATTTATTGGGGTTTCCAATACTATGGAAGCCCCAGTATTATATCATATTATAATTAGTCAAGAAGCTATTTCCCTCAACATTATGATTTTAAAATTTGGGTAAAGAAATGTAGGCCTAGTGAATTCATTTTCAGTGATGGAAATATTCTATTATTTTTTGTACCATTATTTATTTTATCATTAGTTGTCTGTTTTTTTAACACTTTTTCTATTATATCACATGGCCTGATCTACCTTTTTAAAATCCAATTTGACAATCATTGCATTTTATTTTTTTTTCAACATTTATTTATTTTTTTGGGGACAGAGAGAGACAGAGCATGAATGGGGGAGGGGCAGAGAGAGAGGGAGACACAGAATCGGAAACAGGCTCCAGGCTCTGAGCCATCAGCCCAGAGCCCGACGCGGGGCTCGAACTCACGGACGGCGAGATCGTGACCTGGCTGAAGTCGGACGCTTAACCGACTGCGCCACCCAGGCGCCCCAATCATTGCATTTTAATGATGCATTTATTCCATTTATATTTATTATCCTAATTCATTTAGATTATTTATGCCTTCTCAGGTGATTTCTGTTTGTCATGATTTTTTTCTAGTATTTTTATCTCCTTATGTTTATTTAGATTGGTTGATTTTTAAATTCCTGCCAATCCCCCAAATTTTAAAAGAAAACCCAACTTTTATCTTTTACAATGTTTGAAAACATATATCTTTAAGTTCAAGTCAAAAGTACAAAAATTTTAGAGCACCTTAAGTCTAATTAACCCTCCAACCTATACCTCAGTGTTAGCTGATATTTTCAGTTTCTTGACCACTTCCCAATGGAAAATACTATTAATATTTTATACTTCCTCTGTTTATTCCAATTTTCTCACCTATTTACTAATTTCTAAGTTCACTATGTCTTCTTGTTTCTGAGACTTTTTTAAGGATCACATTAGTCTCTTCTGAACAACAGCCTTTAGAAGCATATATAGTGCTCAACTACTGATGGTAAACCCTCCATGTGTTTTTTGCATGAAAATATTTTATCCATTCTTTTCATTAACTTCTTCATTTAAATGTAAAACCTTCATAAAAGTTAAAATGATGGTGCAGTGAGCACTGTGATACACTGCACCTAGATTAACCAACACTTTTTCTTTTCCTTTTGCTGGATCTCTACACAGACAAATGGACAGATAAGAGATATTCAGCATGTACCTCCTGCAAACAAAGACAATCTCTGTGATAACCACCTGTTCCCACTAAAGAACCTTGATACTGATGAAATTATATTATCACATATATACTTACTATTCTAATTTCCCACTTGTCTCCACAATACCTTAAGTAGATGTTGTATTTTCAGATTCAGGGACCAATGAAGGACTATGAATTAAATTTAGTTTCAATGTCTTTCTAGCCTTATTAAATCTGGAATAGTTCCCTGTTTTGTGTTTTGTTTGTCTTTTATGAAATTGACATTTTTGAAGTGACTAAGCCAGTTGATTACAGAATTTCCCAACATCTGAACTTTTTCAAATTGCTTCATAATGATTAGGTTCAATAAATCTTTGCCATTAAAACAACATAGGTGATGTTGTTGCTATTCCTTCTATTTGTACACATATATATGCATGTACGTATATATAAAATGAGGGGACTATATGGCATGTAAATATGGGAATTGCATGCTAAGGAGAGTTGTAGAAAGACACTCTGAAGTCTTCAAACATATATGGGCCATGAACAGAAAATTTCTTTCATTAATGCTACCAATTTCAGGAGCTTGACCAGGATTGGAATGATGAATGTCTAAGGAAAACTACAGATGTTGAAAAGTTGCAAATCATATTTGAATATTGCTCTCAGCAAATATGGATACCTGCTTAATATGATGGAAACATGTGTTAACCTATGCTTCTTAGAATCACACATATTAGAAGTCAATCATCTTCTATGAGATCTCCCTCAGTTTGAAAATGAATCCATGACTCACATGTCATTTTTTATGTGGTGATTACTTATCAAGGAAATAGAAGAAATATGGAAAGCAATAAATCCTTTTGTGAGTGTTTTCCATAAGGATCTAATTCAAAAAAAAAGTGACTGAAGTATAAGATCCTTTTCCTTCAAGAAATCACAAACACTTTCTTTCTTTTCTTGGTCCTCTTCTTGGTCCTTTCTAGACTTCCATAATCATGACAAAAGAAAATATCACTGAAGTGACTGAATTTTTTCTTCTGGGGTTTGGTGCCCAAAACAAGTTTCGAGACCTCCTCTTCATTGTATTTCTGGTCATCTATGTGACTTCCATGGTGGGTAATATTGGAATGATCCTACTCATCAAGACAGATTCCAGACTTCAAACACCCATGTACTTTTTCCTACAACATTTGGCTTTTGTTGATATCTGTTATACCTCCGCTATCACTCCCAAGATGCTGCAAAACTTCATATTAAAAAACAAATCTATATCCTTTGAGGGCTGTATAATGCAATTATTGGTTTATGCAACATTTGCAACCAGTGACTGTTACCTCCTGGCTGCTATGGCAGTGGATCGTTATGTAGCCATCTGTAACCCACTTCACTACCCCATAATCATGTCCCAAAGAGTCTGCATCCAACTGGTAGCTGGTTCATATGTCATGGGTTCAATAAATGCTTCCGTGCACACAGGTTTTACATTTTCACTGTACTTCTGCAAATCCAATACCATCAATCATTTTTTCTGTGATGTTCCCCCAATTCTTGCCCTTTCATGCTCCAACATTGACATCAACATCATGCTCCTTGTTGTCTTTGTGGGATTTAACTTGATATTCACTGTGTTGGTTGTCATCTTTTCCTATGTGTATATCATGGCCACCATCCTGAAGATATCTTCTGTTTCAGGGAGGAAAAAAGCCTTCTCCACATGTGCCTCCCACCTGACAGCAGTCACTGTTTTCTATGCAACCCTGTCATACATGTACTTACAGCCCCAAGCTAGTAATTCCCAGGAGAATATGAAAGTGGCCTCTGTATTTTATGGCATTGTGATTCCTCTTTTGAACCCCATGATCTATAGTTTGAGAAATAAGGAGGTAAAAGAGGTTCTAAAAGTGATGAGGAAAAAGTTCTTCTAGGTTGGACCCAAGTCATTAAAATTCAGCACCTCAAAGCATCAAGTAAGGATGTTTGACCACTATTGAATGTTTCTGAAGTTGGAAACACGTTCATGTCTTAAATCAATGTTACTTCTTTTAATAAGTTCTTAAAATGTGAGAAATATAGCAACATCTCATGAGACTAATATTCCCCTGGTTATAACTCAAGAAATATGTTTCATACTATCCATATTTTATTGAGATTATTTAAAATATTAAAATTATGTACAGACTTCACAAAGTATTTAGTTGATTCAAATAGATTTCATATATGTTCTTAAAGACTAGAAAACCTCAATTTTGCATATAATCAATATTAAAATTGAAGTTCATTAATTACCATTCACTTAAATGACTTCCTTAAGTTGTCTACAAAGAGACAGTATGTTCTGTTCTAATTATTGCATACACCAGAATGTAAAATAAATGCACTGCTTTGAAAAGTACTTTTTGACTCTGGCTATACTTCCTACTTAATATTCTTTTATTAGTTACATTCTCTAGTAACTAATTTCTATGCAATGTTATGTTTGATGTTATGTTTGTCGTTAGTTATCCTCTTTATTTTGAATCCATTTCTTTCTTGTATAAGGTAAGGAAACTTCTGGAAACATTTCCTATATCCCTCCCCAATAAAAATAGAAAATCTAGAATGTAGAAGGATATAAAAACCTAAATAATTCATTTATGAAAGGCATACCAGTCATTTTAGTCTAGGCAAATAACTTTAAACTATAGTAAACAATAGAAGTTGAAGGGAGGCCAAGAGCCCTTTGAATCAGAAAGACAAACTGTTAACAAGAGAGCTTTAATAGGTATATTGAAGTTAGGTGGTAGAAACCCCCACATGACTCTAGAGAGGCCATGCTAGCTAGCTACATGAAAAAGCAAGTTTCACATGAAAATAACACCAGACAGACTAGTGATCTGGCCAGAAAATGTTAAGTAACAGCAGAAAGACAACTGGGCAAGGAAGATATATTTTTCAAATATGATATCCTGCTTCAATTTTGAGAGAAGAGAAAAAATTAACATGGAGATAATGTGGGATGACCAGAATCTTCCCAGCAAGGACTCCACCTTTATAAAGGATGACACCTTCCATAAAGGGAAGGTCCAAGAACCTTCAAAGACCAGGATTAGGGACAATTGTCAGAGAGTCATCAGCAAAGTAGACAAAGGATGTCCTGAGACTCTAGAGGGGAAAGTCAGAGACTAATGTAAAATATGGTGACTATTTTTTTTATGGTGACTATTTTTAAAATACCATATCATATATTTGAAATCTGTTGAGAGAGTAGAAATAAGGAAAATGATAATCATGCAAAGTGATGGTTTGTTAACCAGTTTGTGGTGATCATTTCATGATGGATACTCCTGTCAAAATATCAAGTTGTGTATCTCAAGTACATACAAACTTTGTCAATTCTACCTCAGTAAAGATGTAGGGGAAACATGATAAAACAAAGAAAAACTTAGTACATGTTGAGAAATCTAAGAGGCCAAATTGGAAATAGGGTGCAAAATGGAGAGTCACATATTACTCTGCATTTAATACCAAGGTGAAAGAAATCCCAAAAGGAAATAAATTCTGTGACAAATATACACAAGAAGTGAAATCCCTGAAATTTATATGAAGGAGGAAATGGTTGATCTGGGCTCTCACCAGGGAATAAATAGTGATTGTTAGCAATTATCCAAAAGAGAAATTTCCTTACTGACATCTAGAGTACTAATAGTCGGATGTTGTATAATCATAAATTCTTTCATAAATTACCAGGTGAACATTATTGTTTCATAAATCATCAGCACCCCATGGTTTATAAGGGCTTTTGGGGTCCAGCAATTGCCTCTAAAACATTATGATAGGGGCTCAGTTCTTCAACCAAAATTTGAAGTTGATAATTAGCAAGATGGCTAACTTACCATGTTTTCACTCATATGTGGATCTTGAGAAACTGAACAGAAGACCATGGGGGAAAGAAAGGGAGAAAAAAAAGATACAAACAGAGAGGGAGAAAGGAAAGCCACAAGAGACTATTAAATACAGAGAACAAACTAAGGGTGGATGGTGGGGAGGGGAAGAAAGAAAATGAGTGATAGGCATTGAGGTGGGCACTTGTTGGGATGAGCACTGGGTGTTGCATGTAAGCCAATTTGACAATAAATTATATTCATAAAAAATATATATTAGTCTAGACCAAAGTGGAAGAAAATATAGCATCACACACAAAAGTTTGGAACAAGAATGACACAGGGAAGAGAATACCTATAGAAGCTTAAAGACAAAGAATCCACCCACCATCCCTCATGAGTATTCACTAGCTGCTCCCAAATGTAGCTGGTTGTCCGTCCATTCTCCTCTTATTCCTTCCTAAAAGAATTCCTATTTTATGTGGAAGGTGATGCAGCCAGGTAAAAAATATATTGCACTTCTCAGCTTTTTTTGTAGTTGCGATGGCGTGTATCTTAGGACTTTGGTAAAGGTAACGTATGCCAGTGGCATAGAGTGAAGAATTAACCTTAACCTAAAGAACTATCTTATCTTTGTCTGCAGCTACTGGCATGATCTATAGGCCCCTGACATGTCCTTCCTAATAAGAGTGTTTTTGGCCACTGGATAGTCTAACACTGTGATTTATGATGGAAGTTTTGAGACATGCCATATCATTTTCAAACTCCAGGGCAACTTGGGACTAAATATACTATACCTAACCTCCAGGAGAGGTTGAGAATGAAAGTTCAGCCACATGAGCGTTATGTCATACATAGTGCCACAAAGAAACTGGAAACTAAAGCATACTAAGGGTGAGCCTCGCAGGTCAGCAATACTCCATATGTGTGGCCACACGTTGACATACAGAACGGTAATACATCCCTGTGTAATATACAAAATACATGGACATTTTGTGTTTGGATCCTCACAAACCTTGCCTTATGTATTTCTTCCTTTAACTACTTTCAATGTGTATCTTTTTATTATGATAAAACTAAAATTTGTATGTATTGTGTTTTCCTGATGTGTTTGCCAGTTTGGGCTCTATTTAAATTTCCATAGGTTGAGTATCTTCTAAACAACAGAAACTTACTTCTCACAGTTCTGAGAGTTAGAAGTCTGAGAGCAGGGTGCCAACATGGTCAGGGTCTGGTGAGAGCTGCCTTCTGGGCTTCAGACTGCCAACCTCTGTTCTGTTCTCAGTGGTAGAAAGAGCTAGAGAACTTTCTGGGGTCTCTTCTATAAAAGCGTGAACCCTACTCATCAGGGCTGCACTCTCAGCTGTGGGTGCAGGGCTAAGCAAATCACAAAAGTGCAAGTCAAAACCTTCAGTGCTGTGACCCAAAGCCCTTACCACCATATACCAGCACCTTGGGTTACGATTTCAACAGAAGGATTTGAAGGGGCACAAATATTCAGTCCGTATCACTAGAGTTCAGTGAGTCATTCCAGTGAATTATCAAACCTGAGGGTGATTGTGGAAAGATCCCCACATTTGTTACCAACCACAAATGGGTGTAGCTCCAGGGAGCCCTGATTTTTGGCATCTGAAGTGACATCAGTCCTATGGGAACTGTTCCCTCAGACTGTGTTTGCTAAGCTTTTTGAAAAGGGTGATCCCAAGCAGCAGAGAGCAGGAAGAATGAGCTATAGAAAGACAGAAGCAAGGAAAGGGTGAATAACTTAGCTGGCATACACCCTAGGAACTGGAACTCAGTCTCAGTCTCTGAAGGACCAGACAAGTATTCAATCCTTCTCCCCCACTGCTTGAAGGTCAAGATATTCTTGAGGCAGAGAAGCACCTATATAGGTACCAGTCACTGATAGCATAGACAATGGTGTCCACCACAGGTGCATGAAATCGAGTAGCTGAGGAGAGAGACACAAGACACTGAGACCTCTGCTACCTATATAATACATTTCCAGCCAGTGAGATGTGAGTGGAAGTCTGCTGGATTTGGAGAAAGCTTTCATTTTCCTATTGTCACCCTGCCTTCCTGGATCATTTTTTCTGCTTTGAAAAAGGAATATGATGTCTACCACTATAGGAGACAGGTTAGACTGTGGGGCAACCTGCATATGGGAAAGGCTAAGTCAATCACAAAGTGCAAGTTAAAACTTCCAAACTATTGTTATAAAAGAAAAATAAGTCCCTGTTTTTTTGAGCCAAAGTAAATTGGGTTTTTTCTACCAGGAGTAGGACACATTCCTAACTGAGACACTGGTCATGCAATAAGTAATGTTGAATGTTGATTCACCAGCCTTTTGAATGTAACGCTCCTTCTCAGGTATGCTTGTTAATCAAAAGCTACAGACTCACTGAATCTAGCCTTCTATTCTCACTGATTAAAGTTTTCACCCTAGCAACTTTCGAGCCCAAAACTTCTCAAAATAGCTTATCCCACAGACTGTTATCTGAAACATTCTGATGGCATAAAGTGCGATTAGGAAAAAAAAAGAGTATATTTATCCAGGGCTTATTTTTTAAATATATACTTTTTAGAAAAACAAAAGAAAGAAGACACAAAGAGTATTTTTCTTCAAGTAAACAATGATCAAGGTGGTAATATAAAATATGTTCAGTTTCCCCTCTCCCCCACCCCCCCATCAACCCTCAGTTTGTCCTCTATATTTAAGAGTCTCTTATGGTTTGCACCCCTCCCTCTCTGTAACTATTTTTTCCCCTTCCCTTCCCCCATTGTCTTCTGTTACATTTATCAAGTTCCACATGAGTGAAAAGATATGATATCTGTCTTTCTATGTAAGCAATGAATCATGCATGGGAATCTACCTCCAAAACCAAGAGCATGCTATACACACTGTATGTTAGCCAAGTTGACAATAAATTATATTTAAAAAATAAAAAAAATAAAAATCTCAATACATAAAAAAAAATTTTTTAATATGTTCAAATAGTAGTAACTGTATTCACCACATTAGGGACATAGGTTCCTAAATTTAGACTACCTTTGATTTCTTTTTTTCAGAAAACCATGGGTTTTTTTACTGATTATGATGACAAGGTCAACTTTCTGGACCTGAACACAGATTATTAGACATATTAAAAACTGTTCAACATAATTTATCACAAGAAAATATTTTTGAAGAGTTGTTTTATAAAAGGCAACACACACACACACACACACACACGAGTCCCTAATGACAGGAACATGAATTAAATTTATCCTTTGTAGAAAGCTTGAATGTTATTCATCAGAAAATAACTACTCAACATTGTTTATTCCAATTCCAGCTCAGCTCCTGGAATCTCAGATTCCTGAGGGAACCAGTATTGATTCCCTGAGGCCCCTGCTCTAAACTCCCCAATTAGAAGGAAGCACAGAAAGACCATGGTGGTAATCAGCGCACACTGCTGCAGAAAGAGAATCCGGAGGCAACTCTGGCGTAAGTAAAACAAAGCAAATCCCATTTTTCAAATCAGCCATGTTTTCATCCCAGCGTGTGCTGGAAATGGTGGAGCAAAAGGGTCAGAACCAAAGTTCCAGTATGCTTCACCCAAAACCAGGAATAAGCCTTTCATCCCTGGTGATACAACAGCAATGGAGGGAGGGAACTGAACTTGGCCGGGTACAAATGAACAAAAGATTGAAAGGCTGAATGAATGAATGAATGAATGAATGAATGAAAAGTATGTTTTTTGTATACTATTGCATGTGTTTTTGTTTGGTTTTTTTTGTTTCATTTTGTTTTTTTTGTTTTTGTTTTTTGTTTTTTGCATGTGTTTTTATGACCAATTCCGAGTAGCCATTCAATGCCTGGTCCTGTGCTGGGAATTTTACATCAATCACCTCACTTTGTCACATCATTACAAAGCAGCCTTTACTTCTTTCTCTTCCTCTTCCTTTTGAAAACAATTAAAACTATTTCAAAAAGAAATGGTGATGAAATTTATAAGTTTAAAGACTCTCTCCCCACTCCCATGCCCAAGGATAACCACTAAACATTTGATGTGATTCCTTCTTGAGCTTTTTCATGGATAAATAAAGAAAATGAGAAAAAGAGAGAGTGGATGTGAATAAAAGTGTTATTTTTAAAGGGTCCACACATTATGTATTATTCTGCAGCTTTCTTTGCTCATTTGACAGTAAGACAGGAACACCTTTCCATAAGAGCATATATTTATCCCATACATTTTGGCCAGTGTGTTGATCCCATAATAAGTTTCTCTTCTGATTTATTTAACTCTATTTCCAAATTTTTGCTTTTATAAGCAGTGTTACAGTAAACATCATGACCTTCTAAGTAATTCTGTGATCCCATTTTACAGACACTAGACCTGAGGTCAAGGGGAGTTACCCCCTTTGAATCTATGAGGTGGTATGATCAAAATTCCAACCCAGGTCAGCCTATTCACTTTCCCTTCCACCTCACGGTGCTGCATATAAAGAAAGCTTCAGAAGCACCAGAGTTCACTATAGGGTAGTCACGCTTGGGGGGTTGTCTCTTCTACTGGTTGTCCATAGTTCTTGAAAAAACGTCCCCCAATATCTCATGCATTTTATTTAAATTCAAGATGATTACATTGAAATGGTAAATGTCAGGATTCTATCAAGATTCTAAGCCGAGTAGACTCATGAGAATTCTAGCTTCCTCTGACCAGCGCCTTCACCCACTGGATAGAAGTCTCCTTGAAAGGGCTCTATCTCAACCCTTAGCCCTCACTAAATGTTGAAGAACACTGTTTCTTTTTCCATCACTACAGAATTAAGCCACTCTATTCTTCAAGATATTTGAAAAAACCAGACTTCCCAGGAAACATTAACAACAGGTGCAGTTTGCTAAACTCTCCACCACTAAATGCACTTTCTTAGCTAAAACTGATCATCTCATCTATGGGGCTACAGCTCTGCCTGGCTTTAGTGACATGAGTACAGGAGATTTCTACTGATATAGTGGGGACATGGCTTTTCCTTTGTGAGGGATTTCTGTTATTGAGTAATATTTAAGGTGCATGAAAATATATTTAAGATAATGTAACAACTATTCATGGAGCCACCATCTAACTTCTGCGACTTGCTTTTTGTTGCTCAGCATTCCATTTGAGAAATTTATCCACATGGATTTTCTGGCTCCAGCTTACTGAATTTTCACTACTTTATTTAATAGTATATTTTGCTGTGATCAACAATGCTTTTTGTGTGTGTATAAATATATTTATATGGGTACACTTACACGTGCATGTATTCATGTGTATATATATCCTTGCTTATGTGGTCAAGAATTTCTCTAGAATATGTACCTATAATGGAAATTCAGGAAGGCATATATTTAATTTTACTAATATTTCCAAATTTGCCCCCAACATGATTATGCTAATTTACCTTCTACCAGAAATATATGATTCCAC